>NC_141144.1:158991348-159626348 GCF_053477565.2 Lygodium microphyllum | reverse complement strand
CCGTGCGGTGGCAATTGGGTGGTTGGCCATATCCAAGGCGCCCCTGCTCTTGTCTCCGCAGTGACTCCTTGGCGCGCGTCATAGGGTGAGACCTCTTGTTATGAAGCGCGTCTCTCACCTTTGACTGTCCCCAATCATCTGAGAATCATGAATTCTCGAAATTAGGGTACTGCTATGTACTGCCCGCAGCACCTCTTGCCACAAACCATTTTTTTGGTGCTTGAAGGGAATCATGCAATCTTTGTATGTGGCATGCACGATACTCCTCAAGTAGGCTATCACTTCCCTCCCCTCAAAGTCATGCAAGATACCACCAACATCAGTGCAGAGTAGTACATTTGTGGAGGCTCACCTCTCTCATTTTCCGGTCAGGGTATTACCCTCTACGGGCACTACCCTCTACCTCACTCGATGCACGTGCTTCTGCAGATGCACATGCTTTGGCCGATCCATGTACATCACCTGATCCCTGTGCATCAGCTAATCTGTGTGTATGCATAGTGCGTGGAGTACCTATTAGTAGAGGTGTGCCAAGGTTTGGTGTTTGTGTAGCAGTGCTAGGCAAAGATGTGATAGGTGTTCCAGACATCACACTAAAAACCTCATCTGCAGTGGGAGGGCGACCAAGATAATTGGCCATCTCCCCCATGATTGCTCCTTGTTTGGAAAGCCTCCAAAAAAGCTATTAACACCTCTAGAAAACTCCGCTAAGGTGTTGTTCATGCATTCCAATTCAGGATCAGTGCTGGAAGATCCATGATTCTACATCTACATAAGAAAAATCATATTACCCTGTGCAGATAAAATATATTACATGCTGCGTCTATATCTGCGTCTATCAACGTGTCTATTTTCGTGTCTACACCTGCGTCTACACTGTCATCTGGATGCGCTAGTAGACGCGCACAATCGGACCATTTTTTTAAACTTGGTTTAAAAATGCGTAAAATAACCTCCATAGATGACTGTCTATAGCATGTAAAGAGAGACACACACACACACAAACAGACAGAGAAAGCAAACAAGATTGAGAGAGAGAAGAAGAACTCACCTTCTTTGCTTGTTCCGACGGGTGGTGGCTAGGTTGCAAGCTCCTTGTCCTCGTTCTCCCTTCCCTTGGTAAGTTGCTTGAATCTTCTTCTCTTCCTTGCTGTTTGGCTCTTGTTCTTTACTCTTTGGCTCTTCTTTCCTCCTATCCTCTTTTTACTCTTATTTCCTTTCCTCATTGTCTTCATGAAGTGATAGATAGACATGAGTAGTGGTGTCGAGCTCGAACTGCAGAAAATGCGCAAATAATGCAGGAAAGCACTGGTTTGAAAAGAAAGCCACAATTTTTTAATTTTTTTTTAAATATTTATGTAGCGTATCTGTAAGCGCGTGTAATTGCGTGTGTATATGCGCAGATAATACCTATTATATGCGCTCACAGACGCGCAGTCACAATTAAACTGATTAGATGCTAGCTTTTGGTTATTTTTGGATCAACATGACATGAATATCCTAGTCTTTCAATATCAAAATATTTGCCTTCATGTTGTAAGTATCAATGCATGTATTTAGGGATATATGACATATATAGATTGTATGTGCATAGTGGTCCAACAAATCAAGCCTCTTTCTTATTTACAGGCATTATATATTGTAGTTAAACTCTAACATTTTATATTGTGAAAAAATGTGTCATTGATTTAAGCTAAGATCTTGATCTACATTGCTTTTCATGCAATTTCATTTATGTTGGGTTGGCCAATCTTCTTGATTAATGCAAGATATGCTTGATATGATATTTTTGATTGAGAATACTGGTGAAATATATAGAAAATTTTGAGATAAGAGATGGTACACTAGCAAATCAATTGACCTATGTGGTGACATATATAACAAAGCTTGAGGATAAGAGATAACAAATTGGCAAGTCAATTGGCACGAATGGTTTTTAGCTAGAGAGAGATAATGCAATGAAGGTGTATATGAAAGAGATAGAGAAATGCATATTATCCATCAATCAATCAAAGATATGTACATGAAGTGACTCTATATAGTAATTAGAGTATTGTCATTTTTAAGATGCTCCATTGACTTCTGCAAGTTCCCATAACCTTGAAGTAGATAGCCAACCACACTGTCCATGGAAGGAAAACTTGACCTCATCAAATTAACCAAGTTAGTTTACTTATACATTTCATAGATAAGAGATTTGTAGTTGGCTTGTTGGTATTGCAAAGTAACCTTACAGTGATCTATTTTAGTCACCAACAAGTGGACATGTGCACATTGGCTACATGTGGTCCACCTTATCTAAAATTATATGTGAGCTATAAGTGCACCTTGACATGATTGGAATAGCTTGCACATGCACAAGCCAACTGATTTACATCAATCTACTCATGCTATGAATTGGCATGCATGTCTTGCTTTTGCTTTGATTGTATTGATTGTGATGTATATTCCTCGAGAATAATGAGAATCAAGGGACTACCCTAAAAAGTGAGGGTACTCCCTTGAATCACCAATTAAGCTTTGATCTATAAGTTTATGCAAGGCTAGGTTAAGTGCACAACAAATGAGACATGTGAGTGTATTGATCAGTTCTCTCTCTCTCTCTCTCTCTCTCTTTATATATATATATATATATATATATATATATATATATTGCACATGCACAAGTCAACCTTTGATCTATAAGTTTTAGCCATGGCTAGGTTAGGTGCACAATAGATGCAACATGTGCATGTATCAATCACTTCTCTGATAATTATGTTGTATATACATCCAATCATCATGCCCTATTCAATCACATTTGTATAGGGCATGATTGGATGTATATTTGTAATACTAAAAAAGAAGTAAAGTTGGTAATGTATATCATGTCCTATACATGTATGCCCTACACATGTATATCATGTTGTATATACATGTATATCATGTTCTTATGATCCTATACATGTATATCATGTCCTTATGATCCAGGTGTAATTATGTCATATATACATCCAATCATGCCCTATCTAATCACATTTGTATAGGGCATGATTGGATGTATATAGGGCATGAAATCACACATATATAATTAGCTTTGAATGATTAGATGTATATTTGTAATACTCAAAACGAAGTAAAGTTGGTAATGTATTCAAACAAATACTAGCTGTTAAGAGGTTTCGTCATATTTAGGGACTTTATGAGAAATGGAAAATATGTGCGTTTATTTTCGCATCAATATGCACGTTTATAAACGCGGATATATAGATGCGTTCTGTATACTAGCGTAAATAGATGCGCTGATACATACGCTTATAAACGCGGTCGCTTTTTCGCGTGTGCAGTGTGCATCTATAGGGCCTTTCTCTTGTAGTGTAACCACCATTTTGAGTTCATTTTCAATATACGAGAATACCTGTTTTCTCTCTTATCTCTCTCACGTCTCTTTGCTGTATTACGAAGTCAATTTTCTACAGCCTCCAGGTTTACCTCGGCCACAACAAGACCTTTGGTGCCTCGATTGCTTTGATGTGTCATCGTGTCGGCTTCCATCAAAGGCCTCGCTGAAACCACTCTCTACTTCCACAAAATGGCCGACGCAAAGAAGGTGCTGGCCATGACGTCCTGTCATGGCAAACCTTCCTAGAGATGGCTCCCCAGCTGCCCTTACCCAACCACGTTGAGCTTCATCGGCTGCGTTTGGAAGCCCAAGTTGGAGGCCCTTAGTGGTAATAACTACCACTAACGCAGCCTCCGCAGCAGCATCACTCGCTCCTCTATCTAGGTAATAATTGCTCAATGGTACTGATCTGCGTCACCGGCAGGCGGAGCAGATGGGTCTCTCCAGATCGTCTCTCTCTAGACCTACTTTTGTGCTAAGCCTTCTAGATCTTATTGTATTGGGTATGCTATTCCCTTTTGGGGCGTTTAGACACCACGCCATCCCACCTAATTATTTCCACAGGTATAACCATACTGGATCCTCCATTCCAATGTTGAAGGTGACCGATTGATCATTCAAATAGTTAGAATCTTTCTCTCTCTCTCTCTCTCTCTCTCTCTCTCTCTCTCCTATCGATTCTAGTGTTTTCCATCGTTGACAAAAGTATTAAATATTTCCGAAGCGATGGAGCACCATCCTACCTCTGATATTGCAGTCTACCTCCTGCACCATGCATTTGTGCATGTACGTCTCGTCACGATCCACCTCCATCATATTAACTGCACGTAGTTCTTTAAATGTGACACTTTATGCACCGCACGTCTATCAGCAAACAGACCCTCATGTTCCATGAAATCATCACTTACCTCCTATGCCATGCATGCGTGCATGTAAGTCTCATCCCGATCCACCAACATCACATTAATTTCACTTACTCATTCAAACGCGATGCTTCATTAATCGTCCTATTCCACTGCATTGAGAGTAATACAGCATCGCACGAGAGCTATTCCACTACATAAGACTGCCCTTACGTTCCATGAATCATCACGAATCCGAAATGCCGTCACTTGCAAGATTTGGAAAGTGAGAGGTTGGCGTCCGCATGTTTTGGCCTTGTTTGCTTCTGGTCTTGCCCTTTTAGTTTAGAAACAACGCATTTTAATCACAAGGCTCTGCGTATGGAAGGTGTGGACTATAAGATAGGCTTAACAAGTGTTAGCATGTGGCATATGTGGTACAATGCATTTGTTTTGGGACCTACATCATGGGGTAAAAATTGTGAACGGGGATGGCCTACATAGTGATATTTAGTTGGAAGCATTTCCCGATAGATGCAACTATGGGTAGGGATTTCTAGGCTTTGAGACTCCATGGGGAGCTTTGCTGAACACCAACGTGTAGGACATTGTTCTTTTGATCAAAATAGTTGCTCATGTCATAAACCAAGGTTGCATAGCATGGAGGTCCAAGATTATGATGATTAGGTCTATTCATGCTAAATATCAAAAGGAATATAAACATCATGGTCGACATGTATCATGCATGTTGTGATGTTTTTTTCTTTCTTATATGGATGTATAGAATGATGTATATATGGATGATTGCCTCAAAGATGAGGGACATAGTGGATTGTTATTTGATTATCACGCTAGATATAGCCTTATGGGTTCTAGGAGCTAGGACTATGATGGATGGATGGACTGCTACTAGCTTGTGTGAGTAGCAATGATAGTGCTCATTTCATTCTTTTGATATATGGCTTGGTTGGATCAAGTGGATATCTTGAAGAAATAAGAGAGTTTTCTCATTTCTTTTGTTATATTTTCTAAAAGGCATGTCTCATTCCATTAGAAGGTTAGAAAGAAGGGAAGATTGAACATCAAGAAGATAAAGAAAAGAACGGTTCTATATTTGATGCCCTATGAGGCTTTTGTTTGAGTAGGATAGACATGTTTTTACTTACTTGGATATTGGTTTGAGTATATAGTAGTGTGAGAGCTGTGACATATGTTCATAAATTGGTTGTGACAATATTGACAAATCTATAGATCTCTAACAATTGCACCATGGTTCATGTCCAACATGTTGAAGATTCTGGTTGTAAGAGTGAGGCATGCTATTTCTCTTCATGGATATATGTTTACTCCGGTTTCTAGAAGGTGTTTGTGGAGGCCTCTACGTGTCGAGGGTGATTATAGAAGCTCATTCGCTTCTCTTATAATGTATAGTTAACCATTGAGATATGTGTAGAATGTGTAGATATTTGATTGGCTTTTACTCTTTTTCTCATTGGTGGAAATCCAGAATATTGTGTTCTCTACAATTCAACAAATAAGCATTGACTATCAAAAAATTGTGAGGTTAAAAAAAATTGTGTGAGAACGCTAGTTAGGTCACTTGTGTACATCTATTCATTAGCAACATAATATAATAGAGTTACATGAAAAACTTGTACCTAAGAAAGAGAAAATGAGAAATGGTCATTACAAGAAGTCAAATAAAGAATGAAGTTAATGTAGAAATGATCCTTTACCAATAGGTGTATGTATCATTTAAGGTTTTAAGTGTATCGAATGATTTATTATTGACAAACATGAATTAAATTTTGTGTTTGAAATATTTGGTATTTTGATGAAATTTAATAATGATGCCCAATTTTTTTAGTATAAATAATTTCTAGAATAGGGTGATAGGCCACCCCAGGAAGTCCACCTATAAGACATCATCTATATAACGTGCATTCAAAGGATATTAAGAAATACCCTTTCTTTACATGTTGCTACAATGCCATAAAATGACCCCTTTTACTTTATTAAACTTAAGATTTTTTTTAAAGTTATAGTTGAAAATTGTCTTTTGTAAATATAATCCTATAAATTTTACTAAACATAATACCATTTCTTTTAAACTCAGGTGGTATCTTACATGTTTTATAAGGTGCACCGCTCTGATGGGCCACATTCATTATACATTAAAAATGTTATATATTATGCTCTCTTCATGGTTATCAATCCATAGTTTTGTGGGGGGAGATAAAAAATTTAGGTTTTAGAATTCATAATTGAGAATACACATTTATTTCAATGACTAATGACCCTAATGTGATGTGCGATTCTAAGAGCTATTTGATCCACCATAGAAGTAGACAACGCTGTCGTGCCGCTACGCGCACACTGTGTAAAAAAATCTAAAGTGTGGCTTCCTTTTAGATTTAGAGAGCCAATGCCACTTTAGGCATTAGTATTAGTGTCCATGGTTCAAAATATTAGATTTTTTTGGACAAGTTTTTAGTTAATTTTTGATAATCTAGATATTATCTCTTGTAAAAATCCATAAAACTATAGATAACTTCTAGATTAGGATGACATGTAAAAGAAAGCATGTATCTTTCATCCAATTTGAGAGGATTTTATGTAAAAAGAGAGATTAATGAAATCGCATGATGCGCGATCGTTGTTTTCAGGGAGTGAACAACACTCCAAAGTGGGAGATGAAAAAGGAGTGATCTGGTTAAATTTTGGTTAGGTTTCCTGGAATGGAACCCTCCTTTCAGAGCCAATGGAGGCATCAGATTGGCGATCTAAGTAGCATAGAGGAAGGTATTATTTTGTACATGTTTGTGTCTATTAGAGTTATATTTTCTCATAATGCTAAAAGAAACTGACATGCTTCATCTCTGTTAGTATTCTTCTATATTTTCTAATTAATTTTGGAAGTATTCTTCTACATCTTCCATCTCTTCGAACCCCTTCTCTTCTGTCTACTTCTCTCCCTAAATTTACCTTCACCCTACTGTCTCTTATCTTCAAGAACTTGGCTTGAAACCTTCCACCCTTCTCTTGTCTCTACCATCTCCGGATCAAAAGCTCTTGAATCCCCATACATTCTTCTCTTGCCAAACCCCTGTGGTGACCTTCAACCCTACGCGCTACGATATTGGTGAACTCGACGTGAAGGTCGGTGTAAGAGAACTCCAAGATGGGGGATTCTTCAGGAGATACTCTATAACAATTTGTGTGCATACTGCAACAGACTCAGCAATAACAAATCCAAATGTTACAACAACAACAACAAAGGCAAGTCGAAGAGAAGATTGATTCCGTAGCTATCAAGGCCCTAGAGGAAGTTGGGCGTGAATTAAAACAATTTAATGGTCAAAATGTCTCTGTTTTTATTCGCTTATATGTTGAAAAATTGTTATTCTTTGGTATACCTCAACATGCATGGAGCCGTTATTTTGCTAAACTAGCCAAGCACGGTCTTCAAGAAAGAATCCATGGTCTTTTTCAATAAGATGCAGATTGGGTTGCATTCAAAAAAGCCCTATGCGAAGAATTCTTCTTAGAAGACTCTGCCTAATGATGAAGAAAAGTTTCACTGAATGGGTTGAAAAACCCAATAAAGATTTAGCTACAACAGGTCTATACCATGAGTTTGAAAGTAAATTTGGACAACTTGATGCTCAAGACCAACAAAGTATGGAAGGTCAGAAGATTGAATTATTCCTTAAGGCTGCAGATTCCATTCTGTAAGAGAAGCTTGCTGATCGCCTATAAGATACTACCTCTGAATCAGGAGTCAAGACTGCATGGACAGATGTTACTGATGCAGTTAACATGATTGCTCGAAGAGAGCGAATGCGACTAAGATTGGGCTCTACTTCAACTTCAACAACTCCATTGATGGAGCTTTTTTCACCTTAAAAATCCCCTATTCCTTTAACTAATCAACTAACTCTTTCTTCTTTTGTTTCTTCTAAAAATGATGTAATGGATGAACTCATCAGAAGCATGCGTGACCTTCATCTGAATCTTACAGAAATTAGTTCTAAAGTAGAGAAGCTGGATGTCAAAGTCGAAGAGCGAGGACGAGCATCAACTCAAAGACCCATGAGAGAAGGCTTTAAGAGGTATTGTATTAGGTGTGACAGCCAACAACATGACAAGAGGGAGTGTTATTCCTTCCGTGAGGTTGAAGCACAGAAGCACTTTGGTTATCATATCAAAGTGGTGTGCTGGAGAGAGAAGGATGGCCATAATCTTCATTACAGAAGTTGAGATAGTTAGAAACAAGTATGGTATCATTGACATATAGAACAAGAATAACAAAAATATCATTGCAGAGCTTACTTGACATATAAGTAAGGATCTAAAGAATAAGAGATAAAACCTTATTTTATAAGAAAGAGATCAATCTTTCGATACCAAGCCCATGAAGATTGTTTGAGACCATAGAGTATCCAATCTCGGGGGAGTTACTATATGTATATCCTCTACATCATGTGCGTTCAAGGCCTATTTATAAATATCCTTATCTGTGAATTTTTCTAGAATAAAATATAATCTTTTTTCATTCAATCTATAAATAGCCCTTTATATTACACCCTTCTGTATGTAATTTTTTTATAAAAATGGTATTTTAAAAATACATTATTTTGAACCCACGTGATGCACACATATATTCATGAGTAACTTACCAGAGTATCCAATGAAGTTTGTAAGCAAGATTTTCCTTATTTTTGACTACAAATCCCTCTAGTTGCTCCGTATATATCTATTCCTTGAAATAGACATTAAGAAAAGGAGTTCTCACATCCATTTGGTGAACCTCCAAATCAAACTCAATAGGAAAAACTAACAAGACTTAAATATTGGTATACAAATAATATATGAAAAAGTTTCTTGATAATTAAATTTTGCAATTTGTGAAAAACATTTAGCAACTAGACTTGCTTTGAATTTATCAAATGTTCCATTTGCTTTTGTTTTAGTCTTATAGACCCACTTGCATTTAATAGTAGTACGTCCAGGTGGTAACTCAGTTAGAATCCATTTACCTTCAAATAGAAGAGATTCATATTCAACTTCCATAGCCTTCTGCCATTATTCCTTTTGTGGGGATGGCATGGCATCAATATAAGAGACATGGTCTTCACAAATATTGAGAGCATTTTTAAGAATATTAGCATCATAAACATGACAAGTACCATGCTTATTATCAATTGGAAGATCAACATAAAGATCAACGCCAATGACATCATTAGTAATAATAGGTGCATGTTGTAAATCATGATTTGAAGAGTCAATATTATCCCATTAAGGAGGTTCATCATCATATAGAAAGGAAAACTAGTCAGTAATGACTTTGTATCATCAACGTCCTCTAGTGACCACATCCTTCTAGCATCCTCTTGAGACCATGTGTTGTTCTTAAGTTGCTCATTGAAAATAGCATCACAACTTATGGTTATATTCTTGGAGGATGAATCATAAAACTTGTATCCCTTAGAAAAATTTTAATATCCACTGTTCAAGTAGTAATTGATATTTTACTAGAAAAAGCAATCGTAAGAAGATGATTTTGCACAAATATTGTTGTTAAGACTGCTTTAGCCCAAAAATATTGAGATAAGCCAAAATGAATGAGCATACATTGCATGGCATTGAGGATAGTATTGTTTTCATGTTCAACAATACCATTCTATTAAGGAGAGTAGGGAACCATATGTTCATGATGAATACCCTGATTATTACAATAATCATCAAAATCATTTGTAATGTATTCTCCGCTATTATCACTATGAAGTTTCTTGATGCAATGACCAGTATGAAGTTCTGTAGCTTTTTGATATTTCTTAGAAGGCAATAAAGCTTCTGATTAGTGTCACAATAGAAAAATAGTGGTATATCTTGATTATTACAATGAATACCCTGATTATTACAATAATCATCAAAATCATTTGTAATGTATTCTCCGCTATTATCACTATGAAGTTTCTTGATGCAATGACCAGTATGAAGTTCTGTAGCTTTTTGATATTTCTTAGAAGGCAATAAAGCTTCTGATTAGTGTCACAATAGAAAAATAGTGGTATATCTTGAGAAATCATCAATAAAAGTCATGAAACACTAATATTAAGAGATGGAGAAAAAGGTCTGCAGATATCAGTGTGAATAAGATCAAGCAAATCTCTGGAATGAGTTATGGTGGTGGAAATGGAAAAGGGTTTGTGAAAATGTTTTTCAAGTACACAATATTCACAAATATCCATGTGAGGATGAGCTTTGAACTTCATATTTTGAACAAGATCGTGCCAATAAAGATTGAGAAGCTTAGAAAAATCAAAATGAACAAAGTGATGATGCCATATTCATGTGGGCTCAACATCCTCAACTAGTTTCACCATATAAGCATAATGGTGAGCTGCATAACCCTCAAAACCAAATCTTTTAACAGGGTATCTCACCCTGCTAGATCTGCGTACCACTGGATCACTCAATGGAGTCTTTGCATTAACACGTGCTCTCTGTACACCTGGTGTCTTGACAGAAGGAATGCCAAGCTCATCATCCAAGCTCTCTGAGCCACTGGAGTCTCCATCAAGAACTGCATCAATGCCTTCTGACACTTTATTCTTTCCTTTGTCTTTACCTGTAGTGCTACTAGATGCACCCGAAGATGTAGAGGTACTCCTTAGTCTCCCAGACCAAGGACTACCAGATGATGTCTCTGGTCCACTAAGAGTTCGTGATTCTTGCTTTTGAGCCTGCACATGAGTGTCATGATCATCATCATCATCCAATGCATCACCACTAGATGCATACCAACTGCTCATTTCATCAAAGATGACATCCCTGCTCACTCTGAACTTACATGTGACAGGGTTGTAACAACGATACCCTTTCTGCTCTAAAGAGTATCCAATAAAGACACACTTTTCAGCCTTTGGATCCAGTTTCTTCCGCAACTCATCTGGCACATGAACATATGCAATGCAGCCAAATACTTTCAAGTGTGAAACATCAGGCTTCTTACCTGTAAAACATTCTTCGGGGGTCATACCATGAACTGCAGCTGTGGGAGTTCTGTTCATAATATAAACAGCAGTATGAACAGCCTCAGACCAAAAATGCTTAGGCATATTCTTTTCAGCCATCAAGGCGCGTGCAACTTCTGCAATATGCCTGTTTTTCCTTTCTGCAACCCCATTTTGCTGTGGGGTATACCTGCATGTGAACTGTCTCTTTATCCCATGAGACCTCAGAAAATCACTGAACTCATTTGAGAGGTACTCTCCCCCTCCATCTGACCTCAGGCACTTTACTTTCAAGCCTGTTTCTCTTTCAACTGCAGCCTTGAAAGTTCTAAAGTGCTCAAATGCTTCACTCTTTTCCTTCATAAAATATACCCACAGCTTTCTAGAACAATCATTAATGAATGTGACGAAGTATGAACTACCTCCAAGAGATACATTTTGTGTAGGCCCCCAAATGTCTGTATGCACAACATCAAGGATATTTCTACTTACATATCTGTCATGTGAAAAGGGTTGTCTTGCATGCTTACCAAACTAACATGCTTCACATACCTTCTGAAATTCTGCAACTTTAAATGTAGGCAAACCTGTAACCAACCCTTTGGACTGCATTAATTTCAGCCTTTGTACATTTGCATGTCCAATGCGTTTGTGCCAAATTTCAATTTCTGCAACAACACCTTTTCCTTTGGCATACATAGCAGCATTCATAGTAGGAATTCCAGCATCTAGAGTGAACATACGTCCAACTCTACTTCCCTTTGCTAGCAATCTGCACTTGTCATTGAAGTCTTCTACAAAGCAGTCCTTTGCATTAAATCTGACTTGCAGCCCTTGCTCTACCATTTGACCGACTGACACCAAGTTCTTTGTAATAGATGGCACATGTAATACATCTGAAAGACTCTTTGCCTTACCATCATGTAAGGACAAGGAAACTTTTCCAATGTGTGAAATTGGGTGGCATGAGTGATCACCCATCTGCACATAACCTGCATTCTGCAAATCCTGCATCTCTCCAAACCATTCTGCATGGCTGGTCATATGATTGGATGCACCTGAATCAACATACCAAACATCTTCATGTGTTTCCTTTCCTGTAACAGCATTCAACATATGCTGCATAACGAACAAACGTTCATTTTTGTCTTCATTCTGTCGTGAAGACGATGCATAGTTTCCTTGCTGCAACTTACCACTGCGGATATCATCTCTCTTAGCATAACATTGGGCTGCAATATGACCTGTTTTACCACAGTAGTGGCACACAATACCAGAGTTGTTAGAACCTCTGTTTTGCCATCCACCTCTTCCTCTCTAAAGCTCCCCCTGCCTCTAAAGTTACCACGACCTCCTGAAACCTGCATATCGCCAAATTGCTGATTCAATCTGTTTTGCTGGTTGTCACTACCACGTCCTGTACCACGGCCTCTTGAAGAGAACCTGCCACATCCCCTTCTAGAACTGGAGTAGAAAGCTTGGACCTGTTCACCAGTTCTTTCAGATGTCTCACTCTTCATGTTGATCACTTCAGTGATCATAAGGAAGACCAACTCATCGAAATCTGGAAATGGTTTTCTGACATATACAGAAGTTACAAAAGACTTCCAAGCCTTTTCATTGTTAAGTCCACCCAAGGTAGACGACACCAAATCATCATCATCGGGCATTGCATCAATCGCTGCCAATGCATCTGCAATGCTTCTTACCTTCAGTGCATACTCATTGATAGACATCTTCCCTTTCTTTAATGTATTCAACTCTTGCTTGAGTTGAATCTTTTGTGCCTTTGTATTTACAGAAAACATACTTTCAAGTATGGTCAAAGTTGCATATGAATTCTCTGCATTTCTAATGTGTCCCAGCATATTATTGTCAATTACTGCAGACAACCAATACATGACCTTTTTATCCTTTGCATTCCATTCCTTCCGTGCCTTTGTCTCTTCTACAGTTGGAGGATCACTCATCTCCGGTTCCTTTTCTTCACCTGAAACAAACTCGTAGAGGCCTTTTCCAATAAGGAAGTTCGTGACACGGAACTTCCATGAAGGGTAGTTGTTCTTGTCGAACTTCTCAATGATAGGGCTTCCACTGTTCTCTGCCATTATCATAAAATTAATACCAACAGCAAGTAAATCTTCTGCAACCCTGGACCTGTAGTGCACAGCAATACACCAGACAGCCCTTTTCACTGTCTGCTCAACAATACATGCAATCTGCAACCAGTTTGCAGATAAACCTTGTTTACTCACTAGTAAACACCTTTGAACTTACAGATCTAAAATCTGTAACCTGCGCACCCACTTTCGGTCAATACAGTCGAAGTCACAGCGTACCCTGAAACTGCTGCTTTCCTGCAGAATATACAGCGCTCTTCGCGCACACCAAATCTCACTACAATCTGAGATTTTTGCTCTGCCCTGCTTTCGGTGCCTCCACAGGCACTATCCAAGAGAAGAAGTGGAAGAATGGGAGAGATTCTTACCCGTAGCTTGCTTGCTCGAACCTTGCTTCTTCTCCTTCACTTCAACCTTCGAAATCAGCCTCTCTCAATGGCGCGGCTCTGATACCATGTCAAGAATCGCGTGGTGGAGAGGGTTGCTCAAGATGCTACACCGAACACACACAGAAAACACAAGGAGAAGCTCACTCAAGAGACAAGAAGAGAGATGGAGGCCAAAACGTTTTCTTGCTGATTTCTTCTTCTTCTTCCACACACTTTACAATGTACACAAAGTATAGATAAGATACAACATAAAAGGAAAGTGACCTACTAAGTCAAACAATGCATAACCGACCACACTAGTCGACTGGCGCTATAACTATGCCAGCTGTAAATAGGTGTAACGACCTGAATATAATAAGTAATGAGTCAGTGGCCATGTGAGATGCATAATGACCACCGACGTGCTAAGTGTAGACGTGTGGATCCATCTAACCAGGCGGTCCATCATCAATGTCCGCATGTGTTGAGCTTGTCATCTCAACAAGCGGGTGATTCCGCAAAATACATATTAAATTAATAAACGTTTATGAGTTTAGAGTGCGCTCTCATAATAAATTAAGGTTAGGATTTATTTATGTAGCTGAAGACTGCTAGGTATTCACTTTTGTCGGTTTAATTGTATTATTTTACTAACGATTGTGAATGCTTCAGTTGATGTGTAGAGATAGCAGCAGTGGCGGAGGAAAGCATTGGAGTCTAGCGAGTATTCGACCTATGGATTATATTTTGATAGGCACCACGCCTATATTTTGTCATGTCTATTGAGGCATCGATTATTTATTATTATTTTGTATGCACCTATGCGCACGGATATGTTATTTCTATTTGGACATTGTATTGGGCGTGCCAGACTCTATGGGCACCGTCCATTAGCTTTATTTCTATTTTTGTAAAAGCAAACTCAAAAGCTAAAAGCTTGTCATATTTTTGTAAATTGGGCTATTATTGAGCATGAAGATGGAAATATACATAAAATACATGCTTTCTGAAGTGCTCACACAAGGCATGGGGGGAGATTGAACCCAATTGGTCTCTTGCTCTTGTCATTCATGCTTTTTACATTGTAATTTGTGCAAAAAGGTAGAGTTCATTGTTCTTGGGGACCTTTCGGGATTCACTACGTGAGCATACTGCGACGGATCTGCGCACCAATTGCAGAAGTTGCACGTGCCTTGATGGCTGAAAAGAATATGCCTAAGCATTTTTGGTCTGAGGCTGTTCATACTGCTGTTTATATTATGAATAGAACTCCCACAGCTGCAGTTCATGGTATGACCCCCCAAGAATGTTTTACAGATAAGAAGCCTGATGTCTCACACTTGAAAGTGTTTGGCTGCATTGCGTATGTTCATGTGCCAGATGAGTTGCGGAAGAAACTGGATCCAAAGGTTGAAAAGTGTGTCTTTATTGGATACTCTTTAGAGCAGAAAGGGTATCACTGTTATAACCCTGTCACATGTAAGTTCAGAGTAAGCAGGGATGTTATCTTTGATGAAATGAGCAGTTGGTATGCATCTAGTGGTGATGCATTGGATGATGATGATCATGACACTCATGTGCAGGCTGAAAAGTAAGAATCACGGACTCTTAGTGGACCAGAGACATCATCTGGTAGTCCTTGGTCTAGGAGACTAAGGAGTATCTCTACATCTTCAGGTGCATCTGGTAGCACTACAGGTAAAGACAAAGAAAATAATAAAGTGTCAGATGGCATTGATACAGTTCTTGATGGAGACTCTAGTGGCTCGGAGAGCTTAGATGATGAGCTTGGTATTCCTTCTGTCAAGACACCAGGTGTACAGAGAGCTCATAATAATGTAAAGGCTCCATTGAGTGATCCAGTGATATGCAGATCTAGGAGGGTTAGATACCCTGTTAAAAGATTTGGTTTTGAAGGTTATGCACCTCACCATTATGCTTATATGGTGAAACTAGTTGAGGATGTTGAGCCCACTTGTTTTGAGGATGCTGTTGGTCATACTCATTGGGATGCAACAATGGATGAGGAGATGGCTGCATTAGAGGCCAATAAGACTTGGGATTTAGTATCATTGCCAAAGGGAAAGAAAGCTATTGGATGTAAGTGGGTTTATAAGATTAAGCACAATGCAGATGGTTCTATTATCAGGTACAAAGCTAGGCTGGTTGCTAAAGGCTATGCCCAGACATATGGCATAGATTATGATGAAACCTTCAGTCCAGTTGCTCGGATGGCAACTGTCAGATGTGTGATTGCTTTGGCAGTAGCCAAAGGTTGGAGGTTGCAGCAAATGGATGTAAAGAATGCCCTCTTGCATGGTGATTTGCAGGTTGAAGTGTATATGGATCAGCCAGTAGGTTATGAAGATTTAGAGCATCCCACATATGTGTGCAGGTTGAAGAAGGCACTCTATGGGCCCAAGCAAGCACCTAGAGCATGGTCTGACAAGATCAGAGAGTATCTTGTCAATATTGGCTTTTATGTTTATGATGCTGATCACTCACTTTATGTGAGAAAGGGAGATGCAGGTTTGGTCATCATAGTCATCTATGTGGATGACTTGATTATTACAGGTGATAGTGATAGTGGGATTGCTGAAGTCAAGGATTTTTTGAAGAAGAAGTTTGAGATGAAGGATTTAGGTGAGCCAAGGTACTTCCTTGGCATTGAGGTGATTAGATGTGATGATGGTATATGGCTGTCCCAAAGACAGTATGGCTTGGATATGTTGTCCAAGTATGGTATGACAGCATGCGAACCACTTTCAGTCCCATTGGAACAGAATGTAAAGTTGAGTGGTGATGTTGGGGATGAGATAGAAGACCCTACTATGTTTAGGAGGATAGTGGGGAGTTTGATCTACATGACCATTATAAGGCCAGACTTGAGCTACGATGTTGGTCTTGTGAGTCAGTTTATGCAAGTACCTAGAAAGCCACATTTGGATGTAGTCAGACGCATATTGAGATATGTGAAGTCCACATTACATTATGGAATTCTCTATGAGGCAAGTACAGATGTATAGATGTTTGGATATACAGATGCAGATTGGGCTGGTAGTATGTCTGATAGAAGATCTACCAGCGGATACATGTTCTCTCTTGGTAGTGCAGCAGTTGCTTGGAGCAGCAAAAAGCAATCTACAGTTGCTTTGTCAAGTATAGAGGCTGAGTATAGAGGTGCTGCAACATGTGAGGTAGTATGGCTACAAAAGTTAATGGCTGATTTGGATGTGCAAGTGGAAGGTCCAATTGTCATTTATTGTGACAACATGAGCAGTATACAGTTGGCTAGGAACCTTGTGTTCCATGCCAGGACAAAACATCACTACCACTTTGTGAGAGAGAAGGTACTAGCATGTGAGATTGACTTGGTGTATGTCAGTACACGGGATCAGATAGCTGACATCTTCATGAAGGCATTGGGTATATAGAAGCTTCAAAAGTTTCAAAGCTTACTTGGAGTTGCAGAGATGCAGTTGAGCTTGAGGGGGAGTGTTAAGATGACAAGCTCAACACATGCGGACATTGATGATGGACCTCCTAGTTAGATGGGTCCACACGTCTACACTTAGCACGTCAATGGTCATTATGACTCTCACATGGCCACTGACTCATTACTTATTATATTCACGTTGTTACATCTATTTACAGCTGGCATAGTTATAGCGCCAGTTGACTAGTATAGTCGGTTATGCATTGTTTGACTTAGTAGGCCACTTTCCTTTATGTTGTATCTTATCTATACTTTGTGTACATTGTAAAGAGTATGGAAGAAGATGAAGAAACCAGCAAGAAAACGTTTTGGCCTCCATATCTCTTCTTGTCTCTTGAGTGAGCTTCTCCTTGTGCATTCTGTGTGTGTTCAGCGCAGCATCTTGAGCAAGTCCCTCCCACCACGCGATTCTTGACAAGCAATGAGAATTGTGGGTAGCTATGGATGAACAATATGCTACATTAATTGAAAAGTGAAATGCAAAGTAGATGGATCCCTGGAGAGATACAAAACATAGCTGGTTACTAAAGGGTATGTGGAGTACTATGGCCTTGATTATGAGAAAACTTTCAGCCCAATTGTAAAAATGTACATTGTGAGAATTATCATTTCTTTGGCATTGTCTAAGGGATGGAAGATTTGGCAGATAGATATCAAAAATTGCATTTCTAAGGTTACTAAAGGGTATGTGGAGTGGTATCATCTTGATTATGAGGAGACTCTCAACCCAGTTGTAAAAATGGACACTTTGAGAACTATCATTGATTTGGCAATGTCTAAGGGATGGAAACTTTGGCACATGGATATCAAAAATGCATTTCTAAATGGAGATTTTATTGAGGAAGTGTATATGGAACAACCTAAGGGTTATGTATATCTTGATTATCTGAATCATTTGTAGACTGAAAAGAATACTTTATGGTTTAAAAAAGGTACTAAGAGCATGTAATGCTTCAATTAGCTTGTATTTACAACAACTTGGATTTTAGATGGAAAATGTAGATCATAGTCTATTCACTAAGTTAGAGACAGGGTATGTGATTTTGGTTATTTTATGTAGATGTCATGATCATTACCAGAGCTGATGACCATGGTATTGCAAAAATTAAATCCATGTTATAGGCAAAGTTTAAAGTTAAAGACTTGGGAGAGCTAGAATATTTTCTTGGCATTGAGGTAGCGACTACAACTCAAGGAATTTGGCAACTACAGAAATAGTGTGCATAGGATATGCTGATCAAGTATGGAATGATGGATTGTAAGGCCATGGAAACATTGCTAGATTATGATGTCAAGCTTTGAGTTGATGTTAGCAATGAGATAGAGAATGTTACAATACACATGTAAATGGTCCATCCTACCATTACTCATCTTAATCTCAATTATTTAGTGGGGTTGATTAGTTAATTTATGAAAAATCCACAAAAACCTTGCCTGGATGTAGTTAAGAGGATTATGTAGTATGTGAAGGGTACTTCTAATCATGGGCTATTTTATGAGTTTGGAAGACAAGCATAACCATTAGTATGATCATCTTTCATATCCACATTCAACCCATTCAACATCTCTAGCAATGAGATAGAGAATGTTACAATACACATGCAAATGGTCCATGTTACCATTACTCATCTTAATTTCAATTATGTAGTGGGGTTTATTAGTTAGTTTATGAAAAAGCCACACAAACCTTACTTGGATGTAGTTAAGAGGATTATGTAGTATGTGAAGGGTACTTCTAATTATGGGCTAGTTTATGAGTTTGGAAGACAAGCGTAAAGATGTTGAATGGGCTAAATGTGGATATGAAATATGATCATACTAATGGTTATGCTTTTGGTCTTGGAAGTAGTATGGTCAATTGGATAATTTAAAAATAGTCTACAGTTTCTCTCTCTAGCATAGAGGAAGACTATAGAGGTGTGGCCTTTCATTGCTGCATGTAAAGGAGTTTGGCTTTTTAAACTATTACATGACTTGGATATATAGATGGAAAAGAAGGTCACATTGCATTGTGATAAAATGAGTGGTGTGTTGTTGGCTAGCAACCCACTTTACCATGCTAAATCAAAGCACATAAAAGGTCATTATCACTTCATCAAGAAAACAATACTTATAGGAAAGATAGATTTCCTTTTCATGTGAAGACTAAAGACCGGGTAGTTGACATATTTACCAAATCACTTGGTAGAGATAAGTTTATTTACTTAAGGGAGCTATTGGAGTACACCAAATCTCTTGAGCTTGAGGGAAGTGTTGAAAATCAAGATTATTAGTGGTATTGACACCAACTTTACTTAATATAGCTATAGCTAGCTGTTACTAGTGGTTAGATTTAACTTAGAGGCTAGAGATATCTAGGTAATAAGTGATTTACTTGCATACATTGTATGTGTGACTTAGACTTAAAATCTTTTGTGTAACTTAGTTAGTGATCTACTTGCATACATTGCATATGCGACTTAGACTTAAAATATTTTCTGTGTTATACAATGAATGAATAGTGAAAGAAGAGAGAGTACACTTTGAACAAAGTGCATCTTGTATCTCTTTCCATCTTTGAACAAAGTGCATGAGAAGTACATGTTGCATCAATGTTCTTCTTGTTTACTTCTTCTGTAAGAAATGCACTCTCTACATCAAAATATTTAAAGTCATCTTCAAGAGATTAGCACTTGAAGTAGTATAAATGTATCCAAGACTTAGATAGTACAATAAAAAATAACCAAGACTTTATATTATCCTAAAATTCAATGCCCTACAAGATAAATTGGCTAAAAATGGAGTGAAACTCATTTAGATGAGTGGACATAGGAGTGACCTTTTTCACATGAAAGTCCACAAGCTTCTACAACCAATATGACTACAAGATAGGACTTTGCTTGTTAAAAAGAGCACATATCTCATTCCATAAATCATAAGCACCACCTTCACTTGTAATAACATTGAAATAAACTTTTAGAAAATGAATAGATAATGGTGGACTTTCATAGATCATCAAGCTCTTCCCAATCATCTATATTCCAATCTTCTCACTCTATACCCTTGGCTTTTAGTGGCCCGAACTTGTTTCTCTTGCACAATACCTACCCGATTTGATTCTTCTAATACTAGAATTTTCGGCATGCCACTTCTCAATATTAAATATGGCACTATCATTGGAGGAACTTGAAACACCTCCAATTATGTTTTCCATCCAAAGAGAATACAAGCTATTGTAATAATAGTAAATCAACCCCAAAATTGAGCCGTAGTACATAGAATAGGAGGAAGAATAATCCAATGCACTATTATCCACAAGTAGGAACCACTAGAGTACACAATATAGGTATCTGCTATTAAAAAATAGATTAATACTAAATTTTTGCATGGCTATCCAAGGATAGAGTACACAAAAACCAATCTCCTACTACATTGAAGAGTCCAATCTCTGCAATGAAAATATCAAAGTGCTTTCATGAAAGTAAATCCAGAATGTCCAAGGAGAAAAAAAAGTTCAATATATATTTCTAATAGCATCTCGGTGCCCAAAGATATAAAAAAATACATTTGGAGCATATATCCACAATAAATCTCAAAATCATAAATGGGAAATTAGTAAACCAAATAGCCATTGCAAATTTGTATACCCAGCAAAGCTCGAATTCAAAGATTAGAGCTCAAAATAAGCATATCTGAGCACAATAATCCATGCCAAGTCTCAATATATCCATGTACATTCCTAAAGTTCATGTGGACATTAAATATTTAAGCCTTCATAGTCAATGATTGCTGCCCATAGATATTAAAGCACATAACCTTACAAATACTGAGCTAAAAAAGTTGTACCTAATCCAAAAGCCTTTTGTGAGCATCAATGTATCATCAACACATAAGAAGTAGGTCCCATAGGTATCACTAGAGCATTAACCAAGAAAATACTTGTTGCCAAAATAGTGAACATTAGGTTTTTCCTAAAAAGTAAGTCAATGGTTAACTTAAATACTCAAAAAAATGCTCAATATTGAAGCCTTAAATTGCAAGGAGGATATAAAGCAAGTGATAAATGATTCAGAGTTTATTCAATAGGAGGATCTAGAGAAGATGTAGGATGCTAGAGATAGGAGCAACCCAAATAGGCACAAATCACGTTGGCTATTCTTAGGGTACTAGTCAATACATTCATATAGCATCCCCAAAGCTCATGTGGACATTCAATATATAAGCCTTCATAGTGAATGCTTCATGTCTCATCAAGATGTGCTAAGGAGGTCAACCTTTCTTGCAATGATTCTGTTTTGCCCAGAGAATAATTCAATGCAAACCTCAAAGTAGGCAACTAAATTTCCAAGGGCAAGACACACTCTTTCCCATATACCCACTTAAATCGAGTGTGGCATGTTGCTCTCTTAAATGTCATATTATAAGCCCAAACAACCACATGAATTTTCTTGTCCCAATCGCTCTTTCCCTTAGATATAGTCTTAGATAAAATCCCTATAAGTTATTTGTTGGTACTCTCTACTTGTCCATTCACTTGTGGATTATATGGGGTGGTTTTATTATGTTTAACTTTCAAAGTTTCTTTCAAAGCTTCAATAACATTATTCAAAAAATGTCTCCCACAATTGGACACCAATTCTCTAGGTGGACCAAAATAGCAGACAATTTGTTCCATAATAAAAATAGTTTTTTCCTTGGCATTATCCTTCATTGTAGCTTGAGCTTCAGACCATATTGTAAAATAGTCTATTGCCACAATGATATAATTATTTTTTTGTGTAGTTGAGGAAGGATGCATAGGTTCCAAAAAATCGATGCCCCACTTTTCAAAAGGCAAAGATGCAAGAATAGGATTAAGCGGACACTTACAATTTTCTCTAACATTGTGTCTCTAACAAACATCACAGCCCTTAACATCTGAAAAATCATCTTGGAAAATCATTGCCTACTTAAAGCCATCAAACAAAATAACATTCACATGCTGAATCATGATATTACTCTAGACTAAAGGATACCTCATTGGGCACCACACAATGAAGATAAATCTCATCCATATATTTCCTATATAAAGGATCTGCTACTATTGAAAGTGAAGTGCTTTTGCTGCTTAATCTTTCTCTTCTCATCTTTAGAAAGAGTTTCTGCCACGTTGTCTATTGATAGATAATGCATGATGGACACATACCATGACAAAATAGAGGTTGCATCAATTTTGCATAAGTCCTTGCAACTAGCCTACTCTTCCTTAGGCTCACCAAAATCGACTAGGCACTCTAAAATAACCTCCAGCTTTGGTGGCTTGCTCCTAATCTCATGATCAAACTCTTACAAAGAAATCAGCCACCTGGCTAGGTCTTTAGGGAGTTGAAGATTATTCAACAATAAGCACAATCCCTCTACCTTGATAAAGAATACCACCTTCTCATTAAAAATATAATGTCTAAACTTCTTCGTGGTAAATACCATAGCCAAGTAAACATTCTCCAAATAACTATAGCAAAGCTCTAAAATTTTCAACTTTCGACTTGCGAATGGATTAGGATGATAAAGTTGTACCTCCCAAATTTGGGATAAATAACAACTAATACTATGCCTTGTCACAGCTTTGAAGATATAGAAAATCTCACTCCTTTTTGGAGCTTTAAATTTAACTATTTGGATAATTCCATTTTAATATCTTCAAAAAACACTTTGCATGTTTTCGTCCATTAAAAAACATCGCTATCAGATAAAATCTTCATCAAACAAGGGTAGCAAATATTCAGCCAATGAATCAATGAATCAACAATAATATCCCACAAATAAAACAAAATTGTGAACAACTCTAGGGCAAGTGGGTAGACTTAAAGTCACAATAACAACCATCTTTTTAAGATTGGTGGCAACACTAGCTGCACTCACAACATGACCTAATAATAAACCATAAGGCACCTTGAATACATACTTCTGAGGATTTAGGCACTAGGCAATACTTATGACATCACTTAAAGCATGCATGTATAATAATAGAATACCTCTAATTAGTCATGGTAGCTATCCCCAAATCATCTATGAAAACCTTCATCTCTTTAGTGGATATATTGGTAAATGTCTTGTCAGCTATTCCTTTCCAAGGCCTATGAGTATTACATAGGCCAAAATCCATCACATCTCTGTCTCTGTTCTTGTGTTCTTGAGTGAGCTTCCTCTTGTGTATGCAGTGTGTGTTTGGTACAGCAGCTCAAGCAAATCCCCCCATCACGCGATTCTTGACAAGTTATGGGATTTCATGCTTATTCGTTGAGCGATGTGCATCATGGGGTGAGCGACTGGTCTATCATTCTTTTGCATGCGCATGAGTTGAGAGTTCTATTCTTCGTCATTGACACACTTTACCGACAAAGCTACCTCCTTGGGCATTGTTGCATGGTCCCTACCATGCTCGATGTGTTTTGTGGTGAGCCCTGGTAACTCCTATCAACGCCTCCAATCTTCCTACATCAACAACGATGGTTTCCTTCAACCATCTATGAAATGAGCCAATTGTTCCTAACCCTACCTTTTTGTTTGCAAGTGCATGTTATGTCTTAAGTGTAGGGTTGTGAGCATCTAGTCGATTGACAAGTCCGAGGTTGTGTAGATCAATCTACCTTAATCAATAAGGTCTTAAGTGTGGGGATGCATTCATGCGCATCTGATGTGCATATCCCTTGCATATGCAATCTAATCGCAAGGCTTTGCATATGGAGGGTGTGGACTATAAGATAGGCTTAATAAGTGTTGGCATGTAGCGTACGTGGTACAATGCATTTGTTTTGGGACCTAAATCATGGGGTAAAAATTGTGAATGAGGATGGCCTACATAGCGATATTTAGTTGGAAGCATTACTGATGGATGCAACTATGTGTAGGGATTTCTAGGCTTTGAGATTCCATGGGGAGCTTTGCTGAACACCGACGTGTAGGACATTGTTCTTTTGATCAAAATAGTTGCTCATGTCATAAAACAAGGTTCCATAGCATGGGGGTCCAAGATTATGATGATTAGGTCTATTGATACTAAATACAAAAGGAATACAAATGTCATGGTCAACATGTATCATGCATGTTGTGATGTTGATTAATTTCTTATATCGATGTTTACAATGATGTATATATAGATGATTGCCACGAAGATTAGAAACATAGTGGATTGTTATTTGATTATCACACTAGATGTAGCCTTATGGGTTCTAGCTAGGACTATGATGGATGGATGGACGACTACTAGATTGTCTGAGCTACATGATAGTGCTCATTTCACTCTTTTGATATATGGCTTGGTTGGATCAAGTGGATATCTTGAAGACGTAAAAGAGTTTTCTCTTTTTCTTTTGTTAGATTTTCTAAAAGGCATGTCTCATTCAATTAGAAAGGTTAGAAAGAAGAGAAGATTGAGCATCAAGAAGATAAAGAAAAGAACGGTTCTATATTTGATGCCTTGTGAGGCTTTTGTTTGAGTAGGATAGACATGTTTTTACTTACTTGGATATTGGTTTGAGTATATAGTAGTGTGAGAGGTGTGATAGATGTTCATAAATTGGTTGTGACAATATTGATGAATCTATAGATCTCTAACAATTGCACCATGGTTCATGTCCAACATGTTGAAGATTGTGGTTGTAAGAGTGAGTTGTGGTATTTCTCTTGATGGATATATGTTTACTCCGGTTTCTAGAAGTTGTTTGCAGAGGCCTCTACATGTTGAGGATGATTATAGAAGCTCATTGGCTTCTCTTATAATGTATAGTTGACCATTGAGATACGTGTAGAATGTGTATATATTTGATTTGCTTATACTCTTTCTCTCATTGATGGCAATCCAAAATATTGTGTTCTCTACAGTTCAACATATAAGCATTGACTATCCAAAATATTGTATTCCCTACAATTCAACATATAAGCATTGACTATCGAAAAATTGTGAGGTTCAAAAAACATGTGTGAGAGAGCTAGTTAGGTCACTTGTGTACATCTATTCATTAGCAACATAATATAATAGAGTTACAGGAAAAACTTGTACTTAAGAAAGAGAAAATGAGAAATGGTCATTACAAGAAGTCAAATAAAGAATGAAGTTAACGTAGAAATGATCCCTTACCAATAGGTGTATGTATCCTTTAAGGTTTGAAGTCTACATAATGATTAATTATTGACGAACATGAAGTAAATTTTGTGCTTGAAATATTTGGTAATTTGATGCAATTTCATAATGATGCCCATTTTAACTAGTTTAAATAATCTCTAGAATAGGGTGATGGGCCACCCCAGGAAGTCCATCTACAAGATATGGTCTATATAATGTGCATTCAAAGGATATTAAGAAATACCATTTGTTTTCATGCTATAAGTTCATAAAATGACCCCTTTTACTTTACTAAACTTAAGACTTTTTTTCAAGTTGTAGTTAAAAAGCCTCTTTTGTAAATATAATCCTATAAATTCTACTAAACATAATAACCTTTCTTTTGAACTCAGGTGGTGTCTTACATGTTTTATAAGGTGGACCCCTCGGATGGGCCACATACATTTCTACATTGAAAATGTTAATATTAGGCTCTCTTCATGGTTATCAATCCATAGTTTTGTGGGGCGAGATCAGACATTTAGGTTTTAGAATTCATAATTGAGAATACACAATTATTTTTATGACTAATGATCCTAATGTGATGTTCGATTCTATGAGCTGTTTAGCCCACCATAAAATTAAACAAGGCTAGATCCTTACCTAGAAATATGTCACTTCAAAAACTACTACCCAAATGCATGTTTTCTACTGAAACATCCAAATGCATGTTTTTCCCAAAGATATGTCCCATAATAGCTATAGCCAAGGAGATACTTGCTTTCTTGTGGACAATTGAATACATTTCTTCACTTTAGTAGTCAAATGATCACCCTAGACCATCCAAAGTAACCATCCATGCAAAATATATACCTTTTTACACATCTACAAGATGAAAAGTGTTACATGTATACGCATGTATAATGTGTGTGCATGTGTGTGTTGTGTTTGCATGTTTGCACACACGCACATGCACACGCACATGCACACGCACACGCACACGCACATGCACATGCACACACACAGAGAACTTTGTAGGTACCATCAAGATTTGTTTTAAGAGAAAAACCTATTTATTGTCATTTTTCATGAACCTAGAAAGCTCTCCTTTAATCAATCTTGAATCACGAATTTCAATATCATCTCTTATATGTACTATTTGGTGGAGGAATTTATTGGCATATTGCTATTGGTGTAAAAATGTGTATCACTCATGGGGAGGTCAATCATTAATATATGTATGTGTCACATGGGTTCAACATAAGGGAATTTTAAAATACCATTTTTACGCGTTTTTTACATACAAAACGGTCCCATATAAGGGGACTACTTACACATTGAATAGAAAATGATTATATTTTATTAAGGAAAAATTCATAGGTAAAGATATCTATAAATAGACCTTGAACAAACGTGAAATGGAGGGTATACATGTAGTGAATTCATTGGGGTTTCATTGCATGTTTGCAAATTTTGTGTCTATTTACTTGCATAGATACATTTACTTTTTGCTTCATACAAGCTATATAGAGAGCTTTTTCAAGCTCATCTAATTAATCAAAAGTAGATTGGGGATACCATAGCAAGAGTGCACAAAGAAAACATATCTAATCATTGAGAGACTAAAGAAAAAGATGAAAAGGAATTTATATCTGTATGATCTCACCTTGTTTGAAACCTATGGAGCATCTTTGTGTGTGTGGAGATGAATAGTGGGTGAGGAATTAGATGTCCTTTCTCGATGAAAGCTCTCATCCATGACATCTCTCATATGGAAGGTCATGGTCTCATCTTGTGTCTTGCCTATCACAAAGTGCTACCTTTGTCCCTTTCTTATCACTTGTAGCTATACAAATGGGTCATGCTCCTGCATCTTTACTCTAAATCTACTATAGTATAAGATATAAAAATCTCTACACTCATGAATTTATAATATTGTTTTTTTAAAACCTTGTTGTTTTATGATATAAGAAAAAAAGTCACAAATCTATTGCAATGAGGGAAACCCAATAGAAAATTCTAATTTTGAGCATTTGACCTAATCATGTATTTCATTGCCAATCTTTTAGTCCCTCGTGGAACAACTCCCTTTCAATCATAGGGCCATTGAGGAAGGGTTTACATTACATATTAACTATACATCTTGAAATAGTTAAACGTTTCCCTAACATGGGATAGACAAGGTAGAGACATGATGCTCTTTTGATTCATCATATCTAAACTTACTTTAATCCTCTAAGTATTGATCATGCAATACATATGCGAGCTTAAACAAAGCTTTACAGATAATGATTGTGCATTTGCAATTCATAAGTAGTTTGTGATATTTGATGAAAATTATGACCTCATCAAAATTTCTTTCACACTAGAATCTCAAAATTAAGTGTGGATCAAACCATATTATCTTTATCTTTTATCTTCTAAGTTATAGTGTAAGATTTTAACTAGTTAGACAATTGTTTAATATTTCCTTTCATGTGTATTTTAATCAAATATAGCAAGTGTAACATACATCATCACATAATGACAAATCAATTCTTTAAAGAAATAAATTTATACTATATTCAATGTCTCAAGTGCTAATTCCATTAGGCAAATTCCATGGAAGATGCACCATTGGTTTTAGCTATATTTCACATTATTGTATGCCAATGCTCTAATGAATTCTAACTTTTCTACTAAAGAGATATTATTTTCCACTATATATAATTGTTTATAGTGACCAAGTCTAAACCTTGGATATTGCTACCATGGATATGATCTTGAAATTGTAACTACTTTGACTTCACAATTCACAACCTCTTATACATGATGAATATCTTGCATCAAATATTGAATGTGACCATACAAACCTTAAGTTGTTTTGTAGACTAAGGTTTAGTGATTATCTCTATAAATAATTTGGTTTATCATAAAATTTGATTGTGAGGGTCATAGATACACTGAACATAGTTGCCAATCTTTTGGGTAAGTTCTATGTTTGTCTAAAGGATATTCATGTGGATTCTTTAACTTTTTGGAAAATATGTTTTAAAAATTCTTGTCATAGATAGGGGTTTTCTAGGATGGTTCAATTGGAGTTGATGTGTCTCCTTCATAAAGAGTGAACTCCCCAAGGATAAAGAACAATGTGGTTGGCCACTCATCCTTACTAACCCCTAACTATACATGTAGAAATCTTTATTTATTCTCTTATTGATAAGGTAATAAGGTGCAACTCATAATGACAAAGCTATTAGAGACATCACAAACATAACATCCTCTCTCTCTCTCTCTCTCCTTCTCCCTTTCTCTCTCTCTATGTGTGTGTGTGTGTGTGTGTGTGTGTGTGCGTGTGCGTGTGCGTGTGCGTGTGCGTGTGCGTGTGCGTGTGCGTGTGCGTGTGCGTGTGCATGTGTGTGTGTGTGTGTGTAATCTCCATTCCCCTTATAGCTCCATCAATTGATCTCAAAGAGAGTGGGAATCTCACGAGTACAACTAATAGAAATCCTCATGGTCTCCAATTTGGACTAGATTTGACATGTACAAAGAGATTGACAAATTCATAGGGGTAGCTCATAAGCACTTGGTTTGTTCCATGTTTTGATATTAGGTTATTTTGAGCTATGTTTTTTTACCTTAAGTGCTTGCAATAAAGTGTTATAACTTATCTTATTCTTCCATATCTAGGGATATTTTTAGTTTCATGGTAACGTGTGAAATATTTAGCCCTTTCCCTAACTTAGAAGCATTCATATACTACATACCCAAGAGTCATTAGTCTAGAAAGATATTTCTGAAAGTGATATCCATTGAATATGTGAATGTGTTCCATTTCTATATGTTTCTTTAACTTTCAATGGTCCTTCCTATTTGGGAATGTGTTGAATAAATTCATGTTGTATTTTAAAACCAAGTTCCTTTTCTATGTTTTTATCCTTGATCTTTTGATTGATATTTTGAGAGTTTATCTTATGAATCCTTTCAAAAGAATCAAATGGTTCTTGCCTATCTAATTGGCTTCTTGTAGTTTTAGCAATATCTCTTTCAAAGAGTTCAAACTCCCCTCATTGCTCTAGTTTTATAACATCTTTAAGGTTTGTATCTCGGCTTCAATTGGTAGCAAATTTTTGTTCTTGTGGATCAGTCAAAAAGGAAAAAGTCATATGCTTTCATGTTTGGATATGTCATAGGCCCAAAATACACTTGGAACTTCTAAGTCCCATATTTCTAGATGATTTTTTGTTATCTTTGTAAGGATGCATATGTTTCTATTAAACCTTTCATTTAAACCAATACACTGTAACGTGTCCACTAGAATCATCCAGGACACGTCTTAGCAGTCCATCGGAAAGGATGTCTAGAAAGCTCCGCCCAGCATTCCCATGGAATGTTACGGGATTTGCGATCTAGGTCTTCCCGCGTCTGCCACGTAGTGGAAGTATCCTGGCCATTCCCACTTAGGATCGACCGGAATTAGGGTTATCCTGATTGGTCATTATCTAACAGCAACTAGCGCCGGACCCAAGCGTACTACTTTACGCAGAAACACCAGATCCGAAGCGGATTTACGCTGCACTTGGTTCAAGGAGAATGGAAAACGAGGGGGATACAAAGCTCAACCTCTCTGCCATAAGGCATAGTCCCATTCCGTTCCCCTAAAATAGCGTAAATCGATTAAGATATAACTCTAGATTATTGCTTTCTTTATTCATTTTCTTTGACGATCATTCAGCTGTTCTTCGAGATTTTGAGAAAAGTTTCCGGCTAACCGGGACCACCCAACCGTAGGACGGACCTATGGCCTATCCTCCGCACTTTCCTCGGTTTGTTTTAGTTATGTAATTATCTAACACATTAATTTGACATGTAGCAATTAGCTTCTTTAATTAATCTGTTAAGCACTGGTTCCTTCACGTAATCTTATCACGTGACATAGAAAAACAATATCAAACAAATTCTTTATTAACATTTCATCATTTTATCTTTGGAATACAAGGAGTTCCGCCCGTAGGCTTGTCCATAATCCGCCCGAAGGCTATCCAATAATCCACAGGGATCACTATTCCAAGCTTCCACCCATAAACTAGTATGCGGGCCTCGAGATCCAATCCCGAGTCACGTTAGCCTCTTGTGCAGGACCCGGAAGGCGAGGGATTTATGGCCAGAGCCCCCCCTGGAACCCAAGCGTCCTCTTGCTCCAAGTAGAGCTCAACGGAGAGACCTCTCGCGGCGGGTTCGGTCCACGTTCCCAACGCGGTCAACAACCCCCTTGGTTAGGGTCAGGCAGGCAGTCAGGGGTAACTGAAGCTGCCTCTCCCTTCAGGCCTTAAACTTGAAGCATTAGATATATTTTTATCCCTTTAGTTCCTTGAGTAAACAATGCAAACAGTGCTTTCTAAACTGTTACGGGCACAATTATTTCCAGTGGTCCTTTATTTGGCCAACAGCTAAGGAGTGAATCCTTCTCTCCGAATGCATCCAACACTTGATCCGGGATCAATTGCGACTTGGCAAGATCCCCAAGGGTTTGTTTGTTAACCCTTATATCCTTGGGTTAGGGCCGTACCCTATTAACCCAACTTAACCAATACCTTAAGTTCTATTAGCACTAAATATGTTATTCCAATTTAGTGATTGGTCTTTTGCTTCCAAGCAATTATCTAATCCACTTATCTTGGTCACCTTTCCCAAGAAAGGTGCCATATCAGGATGACCACTCATCCTCTTGCAAGATAAACTTGCGCAAGAATCTAGCAATCTCATTTCGAGGAATTTGGCCATTCCCTTGTGGTCAACCCAAAAGGTCATGTAACTCTGCAACTTGTTGCACAAGTGTCGCATCTAATAATTGGGACTATTTTACCCCATCGAATGTCGTCTTCTAATTACGAAATCATGATTAATAGGAAATAGGGTTAGGGTGTCCTCATATCCAATCCATTTCTGATTGCACTAGGCCAACCTTGTCGGTCCTAGGGTTGCCATTCAAACCGCGTTTCATCCTTTTAGCGAGCGACCCTTAAGGTAACAAACCCTAGATCGTTTCCTGCAAGTAGGTCCTATTTTCGCTACATTTCGTGAATGTGGGCAGGTCTTTAGGGTATGAGAGTTTCAACTTGGCAATAAGAACAACTAGGTTACGTCCTCAACATTCTAAATCCTAGTTAGCACTTGGGATATGTTGCTTTGATTTAACCATTTCTAAGCGTGTCCCTTGCGGTTTAGGTGTTTAGGGTAAACCAATTTACTTGTTTACTCTTGAAGATATTTACGATACCATTCTCATAATCACATGATTCATTGTCTACATATGACTAGATTTACCAACCCTAACTTTCCTAGTTAAGATCAAAGCGTGGGTCAAGTTACGGCATAATTTTTCATTGACCCTTCTAGAACATGCATTTCATGATTTATGCTGCTAGGCTTTTGGGGTTTATATTAAAATGGACCATGTAGCCTTTTCCTAATTTTATTTCTGAATGAATTATTTGTAGGCTAAATGAGCATTACACCAACTTTTGTAACTACTTACGTAATTGATTGAGATTTATGCCAAAAAAAAAAACCTAGAGCTAACTTATTCCAATTTACAATCCATGTCACACACAAATTTCTAGAATCATTTCTAGGCTTTTCTATTTTCTACTGGATTAATGACTTTCCATAATGAATCATTCAATGAAGATTTGTCTAAAAATGCAACATGGGATTAATCTTTCCATGCCTAATCAAAGGTGCACTTTAATAAATTTTGACCTTATAAGGATAGGCAATAGGTGTTCTAGGCCGTCACTTTGATATGCATGCAAGGGAAACTACTAATAAGGTCGTGAGATGTATAGATAATCTACGTTACTTTATTCATCTGTTGGAAATACCAATGACCACTTCATGTCATGAGCTAATTATTCAAATAGTCAATCTATTTCCAATTGCATTTAACTAGGCTAGGTGAATTTGACATGCGTAGGTGCTTCCTAGTCCATGAATTTATCGTGCATAATGCCTTACTTTTGCGACGAATCAAAAATAGTAAAAACCTGGACTTGTGGGCTTAGGGAGATATCCACGTGAATGTTAGGAGAAGAACCTCCCACGCAGGCTCGACTTGCAACCTCTTGGGCCATTGTGGGCATAATTTGGGACTTCCAGGTTGCCTTTGTTTTTACACGATTCGGTGAATTTTCTCACCTTGGTACGCAGCCTCAAGATCTTTGCCTTTCTCCCTTGTATGCAGGAGATGCCTTCATGGAACTTCGGATCTTTAAAAGGTTGGGCTTGTGAGACTTGGGCTTATGGGATTTGGATGTATGGAACTTGGAGTTTTTCGAGGGGTTTTTCGGAAATGATCTTACAAATGGTGCTTATGGGAAAGGAAGCTTTATGAGCTTCTTTAGGGGAAACTGGGATGGCTAGGAATGGGCTTACAGATGGCTTGTGGACGTTGAAGCCTAATTGCGAAAAAAGCCTCTTGCGAATGAAGTTGCGGGAAAAACCTATGGGAAATGGGCTTTAAGGCGGCTTGTGTGAAAGGGCCTTATAGAAGTCTCCTTAGAAGCTTCTTAAAGAAGCTTCTAATGTGGCGTACGTGTCAAAATGGGAGGAGTGCGAATGATCAGCTGGCAGTGGTCCTCGCAACGACATCAGCGGCACCTTCCACCTCCCCTTTCTCTCACGACGCAGCACGCCATTGCCTTCCCAGTCCTTCTCCACGGAGAATGGCAACATGGCGTCATCACGCAACATGGCCTTCTGCGTCCTCCCCTTCACGACAATCTCAACTTGTCAGCCTTCCCACCTCCCCTTTTTATCACGGCATCAGCGGCACCTTCCTCCTTCACAACACGACGACATTACAATCTTCCCCCTCTCTCATCACGTAGCGTGGCCCTCTGCGTCCTCCTCTTCATGATAACTTCTTCACGTCGGCCTTTCCACCTTCTCCTCTTCATCACGGCATCAGCAAGGGTTTTTATAGGAAGGGGGGTAAGGCTTTGCTACCACGTAATTGCCTTGCATGGCTATCCCCTCCCTGCCACCTCTCTCCTTTCCATTTCAATCATCCCCTTCCCTCAGCCACGCTTCGGCTGGGGAAAGGAAATAAAAAAAAATTGTACTATTTGTACTAATTATGACATTAATCTCTTGACCTCCTCCCAAGAGGAGGTTCTTATGAAGATATGCAGGTTTCTTAGTCCAATTCTCGATTGGCCAGTGGAGAGTGTACCATTTAAAGACCGCACCGTCCGTGACCACAATGCCGGCATTGTCATTTGCTTAAGACTTCCCACGGCCTCGTAATATTTTCAGCCGAAACATTACATACACTGTGAATAGTATGAAGAGGAGAAATATTTAGTTATTTGCATTTTTTCACAAAGATGGTCTATCAATTCACCTAAAAACTTTGGCTTGTATCAAATAAAAATTTTAAGTGATGTCCCAAATGTTCAACAAATTTTTCCATAAATGAATTTATGCATATTGGTTCCTTTGATGTTTTTTTATATCTTCAATTTTAGTCCGACAAGAAATGTAATGAATTGTGATCAAAATGTAAAAGTTTTCCCTTGAAGTGTGTGGTAGTACTCCAATGGCATCTTCTTTTGATTTTTAAAAAAGTAGGTGTATCTCAAATGTGCAACAAATATTTCCATAAATGAATTTCTCCATATCGATTTCTTTTATATTTTTTATATTTTTAGCTTCAATCCCATGAGAAAGGTAATCACATGTGGTCAAAAAGTAAAAGTTTTCCCTTGAAGTTTGTAGTAATAGTCTAATGGCATCTACTCCCCATTTTTCTAAAATAACATAAGCAAGAATTGTTTTCCTCAACTCAAGTTTCAATATCCTCTTACTCATTCATTGAAACTCATGGCAAGATCTACACTAGGTATATATATTTTTGCAAATTTTGTTACAATTTTCTAAAGCGTATTCTTATAGAAATAATGTCAGTGATTACTCTCCATAATGTTTTGAGACATAATCTTATAACCATAATGTTCCTAAATTACTCTTTAGGATTTGATAAATATCTTCTTTTCGTAGTACTCAAGGGGAATATGGACTCAGAATGGTCCCCATAAGAAATTTATTAGGAATCCTTACTCTTTGATTACAAATCCTTGATTAGGAATCCTTACTCTTTGATTACAAATCCTTGATTAGGATTCCTTAATCTTTGATTAGTTTCTCTTCAATGGCCATCATTGCTTGTGTTTTTGTTCCTTGGGCATCTTAGGCTTACTCTACTTATTTTTGTGGATCCTACCTAGAAAGAAGGGGGTATTCATTACTTTTCACCCTCGTAACTAGCATTTTTCATATTCCTCCAAGATGGGACCATCATTTTTCTGAAAGTGCCACATTAGCAACTCAATTTTATTTTTACCCCAAAAATGAATTTTAAAAAGTTTTTATAAAAATTGAGATTTATTTCTCTTGATCATTTTGAACTTATTGATTTCCAGGAGCTTCTCTCTTAGCCTACTTTACTGCTGACGAAGGAAATTTGGTATAGCAGCCTCTATACTATGCCAAACTCCCTTCTGCCACAAAGTGAATGAGGTAAGGGCACCACCTAGTCATGGAAGAGCAGACTAGGATGCTATGCAAGAGGGAGAGGAGCTTGTGAGGGAGAAGAGAGGAAAACTGAGAGAGAGAGAGAGAGAGAGAGAGAGAGAGAGAGAGAGAGAGAGAGAGAGAGAGAGAGAGTAAGTGAGCGAACTACAAAAAATAGATGAATCAATAAAACCTAAGAGCGCACAAGAGATGGATAACCCTCAAGACATAACCAATATACACAATATGAACACCAATAGCATGGGCTTATTACACTGTAGAGCATGCATAAGATATAATAAGGGAATGAAGTGCATAAGCTCATGAGAGAGAATGGGAAAGGCTCAGTAGGGTTGAAGAAGGCCTCTTGGCTCTCTCTTGAAAATTACAAAGGAGAAGGCCTCTTTATATAGGCCTTGAGGGTGTTTAGGGAGGAGGTTAAGATAGAATAGGAATTAACACCACCAAAGCTGCATTAAGGCGGTTCCACCAATGTGGAAGCTCCATCTAGATGTTTTGTTGACCAATTTTTTACTTAATCAAGTTCCATCATAGGAATTAACACCACCAAAGCTGCATTAAGGCGGTTCCACCAATGTGGAAGGCTCAATAGGGTTGAAGAAGGCCTCTTGGCTCTCTCTTGCAAATTACAAAGGAGAAGGCCTCTTTATATAGGCCTTGAGGGTGTTTAGGGAGGAGGTTAAGATAGAATAGGAATTAACACCACCAAAGCTGCATTAAGGTGGTTCCACCAATGTGGAAGCTCCATTTAGATGTTTTGTTGACCAATTTTTTACTTAATCAAGTTCCGTCATAGGTGAGTTGTCTCCATTCTCCCTCCCATAGCTTGAGTCCAAGAGCTCTCCTATAAAAAAATATAGAGAATCTTCATAAAATAATATTATATCTAGCAATAATGGAGAGAGAGTAGTGAGAATTCATACATTGTGGAGATATCGAGCTCCACTCGTGATATGCCAGGGTGACCGTTATGCATTTATGTCACCGACTTGTCAGTTGTTGCAGATGCGGTTGGTACACCGCCCATGAATAATAGCTAGATGATAGCTATCCTTATCTACTCTAGTTCGTGGCTCAGTTAGTATGCCACCTTAGTTAGTTGAGTTTGGTTTGAGACCCATATATAGGGTTCTTCTATTTCTATGTACTAGAGTTCTTTTTGGCTTACATAACTAAGAAGAAGAAAACTGTTTTCAGCCTCCACCTTTGTGTGTATTCCCCCATTGTGCAAGCAAGAAAGCTACAAGTGAGACTCCTTCCTTCTCTCCCACAATCTTGACATGGTATCAGAGCCTTGTTCGTGGTAAGGAGCTCAAGAAAGCAAGCCAAGCTCGCGGTGTTCTGATAAGAGGAGTAATGTTGCTTTCATTTTCTGTTTTGGGAGCAGATCTCTGCAGGTAGCACAACCAGAAATTGCAAGAGTGCATTGTCTCAGGTTGAGACGCCCTTCACGGTGAAGCAAGAGGGCAGTATATGCTGCGGGAATGGGCTTTAGCCCTCAGTGACCCTGTTTTTTTTATTTGAGGCCATTTCGGGGCCTGTTTTGGAGGCGGAAGTTTTTTGCACACACTCAAGAAAAAGCCCTATTTTATGCTGTGCGACCACTGTTCTACAAGTCGGTGAAAAGTTACCACAGAAATTGCATCGTATGCTTGCGTGCAGAGACATTGGGAGTTACAGAATCATCCTTGGTTCCTGTATATGCAAAATTGTCACTAGGAAGTGACTGTGTGGTCAAATACCACTTTCGCCAGTTTTGCAGATTTGCCCTTGTGAGGGTGAAGCTGTGTTTTTTGCAGTGACAGAATTTTTTGTATTGTTCTGTAATGGCGTCTGATTCTCTTTCATAGATTGTAACTGAAAAGCTTGACAAGAACAACTTCCAAGCATGGAAGTTTAGAATGACGAATTTCCTTATGGGAAAAGGATATTGGGAATTTGTTGCAGGAAATAAAGAAGAACCAGTTCTTCCTGATGTTCCAAATCAACAGCAAATGTAGGCATTTAAAGCATGGCATGAGAGAGCCAGGAAAGTTATGTATTGGTTGTCTATCAGCATTTCAGACTCTATGATTGTGCATATTCAGGATGCAAGTACGCCAAAGGAGGCATGGGATACTTTGTCAAAAATGTATAGCACAAATACGCAAGCCACGAAAATGCAGCTCAAGCAAGAGTTGCATAATGTGCAAATAGAAAATATGAGCATCAATGACTACCACATGAAGGTGAAGAAGATTGCAGATGCACTTGCTTCCATTGGGTCGCCAGTGGAAGATGATGATTTAGTTTCTGTGACCTGGAATGGTCTAGGAAAGGATTATGCACAGTTTCAGACATCCATTTCAGTTCGTGAAAGATTTCCTGATTTTGAGGAGTTGATTGCTCTTCTAATTTCTGAGAAGCAGAGAAATGGTGGTGCATCCTCTTCAGGAGGAACTTCAAAAGAATCTGTCTTCTACTCAAATGCTAAAAGAGGTAGAGGCAGAGGTAGAGGAGGCTGATCTGGAGGCCGTGGTAGAAATCAGAATATGCAGCAGACTCAAGAAAACCAGTCCTATGGAGGAGGACGTGGTAACTCTAGAGGCAGGGGGAGCCAAAGAGGTCGTGGTGGATGGCAATGTTGGGGGTAAAGGCACCTCCGCCGTGCCGCCCCGTGTATTACTACACTCACAGTACCCGCCACTGCACATTGCAGGTGGCGGGCACCCGTCACGTCACTTTATTCTTTATTCTTTTAGTGACAGTTTGAATAAAGGAAGGCCCGGTCACACATTGTGACTATTGGAGTTCCCATTTCTTGTCTCTCTCTTTCTTGCTCTTGCTCTCCTGCCATAGCTTGCGTGCAAGCTTCGATCCTTCTCACCTTCTCACCTTTCAACTGGTATCAGAGCTTGGCATTCTCTTGCTCGAGCTCGACTCGGTGCTTCCCGACCTTCGCATCGACTCGCTTCACGCATTGGGTCTCCATCCCGGTAGCCATATCCGATCTCCCCGAGCTCTTGTCACTCCCCGGCTTCCCGAGCACATTCCCAACCTATTGAGGCACCTTCAAGGCATTGATACTGAGGTATTTGATCATTCTTTCAGGGTTTTATTTCAGTCTACAAGTTGCAAATAGTAAGGGCAGCCATGGCTTCAAACCCTTGAAGCTTATTCCCCTCATATTGTGCCTTACACCTATCAAGGCTCAAAGAGGCTTATCATAGGCCTTTGATAGGCCCTTCTTGAGCCCCCCATTGCCCCCTTTTCAGCCCATGTGGAGCAGCAACAAGTTCAGCACCAATAGGGCAGATTGCATCATTTTTTTCCAGGCTTTGAGCACTCATCTACTTCAGCTCCACACTTGGCCATTGCTTCTTGCTCTCCACCTTGATCAAGAGGGCTATAGACTTCATATTTGATGTCATTCAAGCTTTGGGCATTGGTCTTGATCATTCGGGGCTGATCTCTTCAGATTTGGGACCGTCATAAACTGTCATAATAGGCTGAAAACAGGGCAGCACCATTGGCATTAGCATTTGTTGCTTATACTCCATTCCGATTGTGCTATTTGATGCCCGTATGCGGTCTACATGATGCCTAGTGCCTTGGGAATGTATGCACATGATTATGCCATGATTTTGGCCTGAAATATTGGCTGATTTGGGATTGTTATTTACTGTTATACAGTGCTGGAAACAGGGCAGCCACACTTGGCATTGGCATTTGATGCTTATACTCTACTCCGGTTACCTTATTTGATGCCCGTATGCGGTCTATTTCCTACCCGGATGTATTGGGGATGTATGCATTTGGTTTGACCATGATTTTGGCTTGAATTCGGGGCTGAATTCTACTGTTTAGAATAGTAAATACATGCTGGAATAACAATGGGCTGAAGGTACTTTACATGCTTTGGCACTTACCTACCGATACCGGATGTATGCTTTGAGCTTTGGCATGATGTCTCTGACATTTGGGGACGACTTGGAGCATATGTATGAGATTATGGGATGCTTTTGAGCTTCGCATTAGCTCCGTCTTCACTAGAATTTGGACCGACTTGGCATGCTCGTGGACCGCCTATGCCTCATGTCTCTGCTTGACAGTTAGGCTTTTGCATTACATGCTTTGGTTCGTGACATATGCTATTTGGTTCGTGTATGCCATACCGACATTTGGAGCTTGGATTTGGATGTATTTGAGCATTCCCAGCTTACTTGATCACTGATCTTGGTTGCTATTTGGATGTCATTGAGTTGACCGAGAGCTTATTTGGGCTTATGTATTGCTTCATGGTTAATACGACCGGTGCTTCATGTATGTCATGCTCTCTTGGATGCGCTTGATGCATTGACAGGATCACTTATCACTGGTGCTTTCTCTTGGGTTATTTGAGCTTCTGAGCTTGCTTTGTACGCCTTTTGTGTCAGTGGGAGCATTTTACATGCTTGCTTGACCTTTGACAGTTGCATGCTATTGGAGCACTTACATGTATTTGGAGCAGTTTATGTCTTGAGTAGCTACATACGCATTGAGACTTTGGGATCATACTCCGATCTTTATGGATATGCATTGATGTACTCTTGGTTCACAGGATGCTTATGAGCTGAGTCTCATATTTGGATCTTTCTCTTTGAGCAGACACCTATTTGTGTCAAGTTTTGGTAGTTACAGGAACACTTTGCCTAGAGTGTCTGGGGGTGTGCCTTTCATTGGCAGATGTTATTTTGACATGCTTCGGTGTTGATCTCATGTTCTTTTCACTATCATTGGCCTTGCTTATGTCCGTTTCATGCCGGCTTTGGACCTAGCATTGTTTGCTTGACATTGGATCCTATTTTGGGACAGTTTGCTCTCTAGACTACATACCTGCAATTTATTACAGCAAGCAGTTATTGGTGGACTGAGGTGTACTTTTCATGCTGAAATATCCTATTTGGTGTACCGCACCTAGTACTAAGTGGGCAGCAACTTTTGGCACACTTTGCTCGCCCTTTGGACCCCGTTTTGGTCATTTTTGGGCAGTTTCTGTAGTAAAACACCAAGCATTTTTGGACTTTCCAGCCTGCATAATGGCGTCATCTTCGCATGATAGTGCCATCTTTAACATTACAAAGTTGGATGGTACCAACTACTCTTACTGAAAGAGTCAAATTTGGCAGGTCTTGGTGCAGAAATCTCAGATTAAGCCACTTCGGTTGAGTGGGGAGTAGCCTGAAACTATGGACAATGACGACTGGCTTGAACTTGATGAGCTATGCAAGTCCACAATTGTATTGTCTCTCACTGAACAGGTACATTATAATGTATTTAAGGAAGCACAGAGTGCATGGGATCTATGGAATAAGATCAAGAATCTTTATGATAAGAAAAGTCCGGCAAGTCAGATGTACTGGTTGAAGCAGCTTATGGATCTGCGCATGAAGGATAATGCGACTATGTCTGCTCACTTGAGCCAGTTCCATGCTATACTGAAGAACCTGACTTCGCAGGATATCACCTTTGGAGAGGAAGTAACTCCTCTTTTCTTGCTTGGGACTCTGAATGAGTCATGGGATGTATTCCGCACTGCTCTTTGTGCCTCTAGTGCTACTCTAAAATTGGCAGATGTTGAGAGTGCTCTTCTTCAGGAAGAGGTGAATCGCAAAAACTTGGATGCCTCTCATGGTAGTCATGCTTTGACAGTTAGAGGCACGAATGATAGGTATGACCGTGGTAATGGCCGAGGTCGTGACTCGCAGAAGGGTCGGTCTAAATCTCGTGGCAAGTCGCGTAGTAAGTCACGTGGGCGCAATGCAAATGTCACTTGTCATCATTGTGGGAAAAAGGGCCATATTAGACCACAGTGTCATGAGTTGCGCAATGAGAAGCGCAAAGATAAGGGGAAAGATAAAGTGCAGGAGAAGTCCTCTGATCGCAGCATAGTACCTGCGAAGTCCAGCGTCAAGATTGAGGAAATTAATGTCACGCAGACTGAGGAGTCCGATGGTGGTGATGAGTTTATACTTGCAGCTAGTTCTTCTGATGCTTCACACTTGACTGAGACATCTAGTATGTATGCACAGTGCTGGTTATTGGATTCAGGTGCATCCTTCCATGTGACGCCTTACCGTGAGTGGTTTCACTCTTACCATACTGTATCTGGATCAGTCAGACTTGGAGATGACAGGTCTCTTGATATTGTGGGGTTGTTGGGGGTAAAGGCGCCTCCGCCCTGCCGCCCCGTGTATTACTACACTGATAGTACCCGCCACTGCACACTGCAGGTGGCGGGCGCCCGTCACATCACTTTATTCTTTATTCTTTTAGTGACAGTTTGAATAAAGGAAGGCCAGGTCACACATTGTGACTGTTGGAGTTCCCATTTCTTGTCTCTCTCTTTCTTGCTCTTGCTCTCCCGCCATAGCTCGCGTGCAAGCTTCGATCCTTCTCACCTTTCAGGCAAAGAGGCCAAAGTGCAAACAACAATGTTGAATGCTACTACTGTGGTAAAATGGGTCATATGGCTAAAGACTCCTATAAAAAGCAGAATGACATCATGAATGGAAAATTGCAACAAGGAAATTATGCATCTTCTAGTAGACAGGGTGATGACAGAAATGAGCATTTGTTTATGGTGCAGCACATGAATAATTCTGTGACAAGTGTAGAAGAAAGCAACGAAGTGTGGTATGTTGACTCAGGTGCATCAAACCACATGACAAGTCATGCAGAATGGATGCAGGATGCAAGAAAAATGGAAAAACCAGGATTTGTGGAGACTGGTGATGATACTGCACATCCTATTGTGGAGATTGGAAAAATTCCTTTGTCTATGCAGGATGGGAAAAAGAAATACATGTCAGATGTATTTCATGTCCCGAATATCACCAAGAATCTGGTTTCTGTTGGTCAAATGGTTGAGCAGGGCTTGCAGGTCACATTTAATCCTCATGGATGCTTTGTTGAGGATATGAAAAATAAAGGTCACATGATAGCAAGAGGAAAGAAGAAGGGCAGAATGTTTACATTGGATGCAGACATGCCTGAATTGAGTGTAGCAATGTTTGCACATGGGACCGGTGTAGTTGCAGATATTGATATCTAGCATAAACGCATTGGTCATGTTAATGTATAGTGACTTAAATCAATGCAGGCCCAAAATATTGTTGCAGGATTGCCTAAATTCAAGGTTGCAGAAATGCATAAGGTATGTGGAGCCTGTCAGTTTGGAAAATAGGCAAGGAAACCATTTCCTAGACATGTTCAAGAGAGTAAGAAGCCATTGGAATTAGTCCACTCTGATGTGTGGACTACTAAAGTTGCATCTCTTGGAAGTTGTCATTATTTTGACACTTTTATTGATGACTATAGCAGAACAATTTGGGTGTATTTTATGAAAAAGAAAAGTGAAGTTTTTGGGCATTTCAAAACTCTTAAAGCTATGGTTGAAAAAGAAACAGGCCTGCAAATAAAATGCCTAAGGTCAGATGGAGGGGGAGAGTACCTCTCAAATGAGTTTGCAAGGTTCCTGCAGGAGCATGGCATAAAGCAGCAATATTCATGCAGTCATACCCCATACCAAAATGGAATTGCAGAAAGGAAAAACAGGCATATTGGAGAGGTATCTCGTGCCATGCTCAATGAAAAAGACCTACTAGATTTTTATTGGGCTGAGGCAGTTGCTACAGCAGTCTACATAATGAACAGGACTCCCACTGCAGCAATACATGGGATGACTCCAGAGGAGAGGTATACTGGTAGAAAACCAGATATTTCTCATTTGAAAATTTTTTGTTGCATTGTCTATGTTCATGTGCCAGATGAGTTGAGATCCAACTGTCAAGATTGTGGGAGAGAAGGAAGGAGTCTCACTTATAGCTTTCTTGCTTGCACAATGGGGGAATACACACAAGGGTGGAGACTGAAAACAGTTTTCCTCTTCTTAGTTGTGTAAGCCAAAAGAACTCTCATACAAAGAAATAGAAGAACACTATATATGGGTCTCAAACCAAAGACAACTAACTAAGGTGGCATACTAACTGAGCCATGAACTAGAGTAGATAAGGATAGCTGTCATCTAGCTATTATTCATGGGCGGTGTACCAACCGCATCTACAACTGACAAGTCAGTGACATAAATGCACAACGGTCACCCTGGCATATCACGAGTGGAGCTCGATATCTCAACACTCCCCCTCGAGCTCAATCCCAATTCCTGCACACCAAGCAGGTCTCTGAACTTGCGCAGCTTCTCTGCGCCCAATGCCTTCGTAAATATGTCAGCTACCTGATCCTCTGTGCTGACATAAACTAGATCAATAAGACCTAGTAAAACCCTCTCTCGCACATAGTGATAATGCACCTCAATGTGCTTTGTTCTAGCATGATAGACTGGGTTATTTGTCAAGTCTATACTGCTCATGTTGTCACAATAAATGACAACTGGCCTATCTGTAGGCTGATGCATATCATAAAGTAGCTTATGCAACCAAGCTACCTCACATGCAGCCATTGCTGCACCCCTGTACTCAGCCTTTGTGCTCAACAAGGCAACTGTAGGCTGTTTCTTGCTGCTCCAAGTGACTGCAGCACTCCCAAAAGAGAACACATATCCACAGGTAGATCGTCTATCAGAAATACTACCAGCCCAATCAGCATCAGTGTATCCATGCAGCTGTATCTGAATCCTAGTCTCATAAAATAGTCCATACTGCAATGTGGACTTCACATACCTGAGTATGCGTCTAGCCGCATCCAAATGCGGTTTCCTTGGAGGCTGCATAAACTGACTTACCAGTCCAACAACATAGCTCAAATCTGGCCTGGTAATAGTCATATAAATCAAGCTTCCTACTATGCGTCTGTACATAGTAGGGTCTTCCAGAAGCTCACCTGCATCTGCGCTTAGCTTCACATTCTGCTCCAAAGGAACTGAAATAGGCTTACAGGCTATCATCCCATATTTGGACAGCATGTCCAATCCATATTGCCTCTGCAAGAGCTGTATCCCACTTGGTGATCTAATCACCTCAATGCCTAAGAAATAACATAGCTCTCCCAAATCCTTCATCTCAAACTTCTGCTTCAATAGCATTTTCACATGAAGGATATCTTCATCACTGTCACCTGTCATAATCAAATCATCAACATAAATGACAAGTAGCATAATACATTTCTCTATTTTTCTCACATAAAGTGAGAAATCTGCCTTGGAAATCTGAAAGCCAATAGTGACAAGATACTGTCCTATCTTGTCAGACCATGCTCTAGGTGCTTGCTTCAATCCATACAAAGCTTTCTTCAACCTGCAAACAAATTCAGGATGAACAACATGCACATAACCTGGTGGCTGCTCCATATAGACCTCTTCTTGCAAATCACCCTGCAAGAAGGCATTCTTTACATCCATCTGATGTAAAGACCATTTTGTGCATCTACATCATCAATCACATTTACTGGATTATACCAGCTACTCATCTCATCAAAAACAACATCTCTGCTCACTGTAAACTTGCAAACTCATTTGAGAGGTACTCTCCCCCTCCATCTGACCTTAGGCATTTTATCTGCAGACCTGTTTCTTTTTCAACCATAGCTTTAAGAGTTTTGAAATGCCCAAAAACTTCACTTTTCTTTTTCATAAAATACACCCAAACTTTTCTGCTATAGTCATCAATAAAAGTGACAAAATAATGACAGCCTCCAAGAGATGCAGCTTTAGTAGTCCACACATCAGAGTGGATTAATTCCAATGGCTTCTTACTCTCTTGAACATGTCTAGGAAATGGTTTCCTTGCCTGTTTTCCAAACTGACAGGCTTCACATACCTTATGCATTTCTGCAACCTTGAATCTAGGCAATCCTGCAACAATATTTTGGGCTTGCATTGATTTAAGTCGCTGTACATTAACATGACCAATGCGTTTATGCCAGATATCAATATCTGCAACTACACCGGTCCCATATGCAAACATTGCTGCACTCAATTCAGACATGTCTGCATCCAACGTAAATATTCTGCCCTTATTATTTCCTTTTGCTATCAAGCGACCTTTATTTTTCATATCCTGAACAAAGCATCCATGAGAATTAAATCTGACATGCAATCCCTGTTCAACCATTTGACCAACAGAAACCAGATTCTTGGTGATATTCGGGACATGAAATACATCGGACAGGTATTTCTTTTTCCCATCCTGCATAGATAAAGGAATTTTTCCAATCTACACAATAGGATGTGCAGTATCATCACCAGTCTCCACAAATCCTCGTTTTTCCATTTTACTTGCATCCTCCATCCATTCTGCATGACCTGTCATGTGGTTTGATGCACCTGAGTCGACATACCATACATCATTGCTTTCTTCTGCACTTGTCACAGAATTGTTCATGTGCTGCACCATGAACAAATGCTCATTTCTATCATCACCCTGTCTACTAGATGATGCATAATTCCCTTGTTGCAGTTTTCCATTCATGATGTCATTCTGCTTTTTATAGCAGTCTTTAGTCATATGACCCATTTTACCACAATAGTAGCATTCAACATTACTGTTTGCATTTTGACCTCTTTGCCATCCACCACGACCTCTTTGGCTCCCCCTGCCTCTAGAGTTACCACGTCCTCCTCCATAGGACTGGTTTTCTTGAGTTTGCTGCATATTCTGATTTCTACCACGGCCTCCTCTACCTCTGCCTCTACCTCTTCCAGCATTTGAGTAGAAGACAGTTTCTTTTGAAGTTCCTCCTAAAGAAGATGCACCACCATTTCTCTGCTCCTCAAAAATTAGAAGAGCAATCAACTCCTCAAAATCAGAAAATCTTTTACGAACTGAAATGGATATCCGAAACTATGCATAATCCTTTCCTAGACCATTCAAGGTCACAGCAACTAAATCATCATCTTCCACTGGCGACCCAATGGAAGCAAGTGCATCTGCAATCTTCTTCACCTTCATGTGGTAGTCATTGATGCTCATATTTTCTCTTTGCACATTGTGCAACTCTTGCTTGAGCTGCATTTTTCTGGCTTGCGTATTTGTGCTATACATCTTTGACAGAGTATCCCATGCCTCCTTTGGCGTACTTGCATCCTGAATATGCACAATCATAGAGTCTGAAATGATGATAGACAGTCAGTACATAACTTTCATGGCTCTCTCATGCCATGCTTTGAATGCCTGCATTTGCTGTTGATTGGGAACATCAGGAAGAACTGGTTCTTTTTCATTTCCTGCAACAAATTCCCAATATCCTTTTCCCATAAGGAAATTTATCATTCTAAACTTCCATGCTTGGAAGTTGTTCTTGTCAAGCTTTTCAGTTACAATCTGTGAAAGAGAATCAGACGTCATTACAGAACACTGCAAAAAATTCTGTCACTGCAAAAAACACAGTTTCACCCTCACAAGGGCAAATCTGCAAAACTGGCGAAAGTGGTATTTGACCACATAGTCACTTCCTAGTGACAATTTTGCATAAACAGGAACCAAGGATGATTTTGTAACTCCCAATGTCTCTGCACATAAGCATACGATGCAATTTCTGTGGTAACTTTTCATCGATCTGTAGAACAGTGGTCGCACATCATAAAACTGGGCCTTTTCCTGAGTGCGTGCAGAAAACTTCCGCCTCCAAAACAGGCCCCGAAATGGCCTCAAATAAAAAAAACAAGGTCGTGAAGGGCGTCTCAACCTGAGACAATGCACTCCTGCAATTTTCGGTTGTGCTACCTACAGAGATCTGCTCCCAAACCAGAAAATGAAAGCAACACTGCTCCTCTTACCAGAACACCGCGAGCTTGGCTTGCTTTCTTGAGCTCCTTACCACGAACAAGGCTCTGGTACCATGTCAAGATTGTGGGAGAGAAGGAAGGAGTCTCACTTGTAGCTTTCTTGCTTGCACAATGGGGGAATACACACAAGGGTGGAGGCTGAAAATAGTTTTCCTCTTCTTAGTTGTGTAAGCCAAAAGAACTCTCAAACAAAGAAATAGAAGAACACTATATATGGGTCTCAAACCAAAGACAACTAACTAAGGTGGCATACTAACTGAGCCACGAACTAGAGTAGATAAGGATAGCTGTCATCTAGCTATTATTCATGGGCGGTGTACCAACCACATCTACAACTGACAAGTCGGTGACATAAATGCACAACGATCACCCTAGCATATCACGAGTGGAGATCGATATCTCAACACCAAGTTGGATCCAAAAGCTGAGAAGTGCATCTTTATTGGTTACTCTTTGCAGCAGAAAGGGTATAGATGCTATAACCCTTCTACTTGTAAGTTTACAGTGAGCAGAGATGTTGTTTTTGATGAGATGAGTAGCTGGTATAAACCAGTAAATGTGATTGATAATGTAGATGCACAAAATGGCAATGCTCCACAGAATTCACAGCCGCAATCACAAGACATTAGTGGACCTGGAGTGTCCTCTAGCAGTGGTTCACATTCTTCGCCATGGACAGGCAGATTGAGATCAGGAGAATCTTCTCAAAGCAATGCAGATAGTGGTATGCAGGTGTCACGAAAAGGAAAAGAGAAGGTAGATTAGCCCATGTTTGATGTGAATGCAGGTCACTCTTATGTGGATGGTGAATCCAGTGGCTCAGAACAGAGCATTGATGATGAGTTGGGTATTCCTTCTATTGTTACACCTGGAGTAAGGAAGACCAGGGATGTTTTGAGAGCACCTAGGAGTGAACCTACTTTGCGCAGGTCTACCAGAGCTAGGTATCCTGTGGATAGGCTGAAATATAATGGATTTACAGCCATTCACTATGCATATATGGTCAAAGTGATACAGGAACCAGAACCCACTTCTTTTGAGCAAGCCATGGGAAAAGAAAAATGGGAGAAAGCCATGGATGAAGAAATGGATGCCTTGGAAGCAAATGCTACATGGAAATTGGTACCTTTGCCTAAAGGTAAGAATGCAATTGGCTGTAGGTGGGTTTACAAGGTAAAGCACAATGCAGATGGTTCTGTGAATAGATACAAGGCAAGATTGGTAGTCAAGGGGTATGCACAAATGTATGGCATTGATTATGAAGAAACATTCAATCCAGTTGCAAGGATGGTACCGTAAGAGCCATTGCTATGGCTGCATCAAAGGAATGGTCTTTACATCAGATGGATGTAAAGAATGCCTTCTTGCATGGTGATTTGCAAGAAGAGGTCTATATGGAGCAGCCACCAGGTTATGTGCATGCTGTTCATCCTGAGTTTTTTTGCAAGTTGAAGAAAGCCTTGTATGGCTTGAAGCAAGCACCTAGAGCATGGTCTGACAAGATAGGATAGTATCTTATCACTATTGGCTTTCAGATTTCCAAGGCAGATTTCTCACTTTATGTGAGAAAAACAGAGAAAGGTATTATGCTACTTGTCATTTATGTTGATGATTTGATTATGATAGGTGACAGTGATGAAGATATCCTTCATGTGAAAATGCTATTGAAGCAGAAGTTTGAGATGAAGGATTTGGGAGAGCTGCGTTATTTCTTGGGCATTGAGGTGATTAGATCACCAAGTGGGATACGGCTCTTGCAGAGGCAGTATGGATTGGACATGCTGTCCAAATATGGGATGACAGGCTATAAGCCTATTTCAGTTCCTTTGGAGCAGAATGTGAAGCTGAGCGCAGATGCAGGTGAGCTTCTGGAAGACCCTACTATGTACAAGACCCTACTATGTACAGACGCATAATAGGAAGTTTGATTTATATGACTATTACCAGGCCAGATTTGAGCTATGTTAATGGATTGGTAAGTCAGTTTATGCAGGCTCCAAGGAAACCGCATTTGGATGCGGCTAGACAGATACTCAGGTATGTGAAGTCCACATTGCAGTATGGACTACTTTATGAGACTGGGGTTCATATAGAGTTGGATGGATACACTAATGCTGATTGGGCTGGTAGTATTTCTGATAGACGATCTACCAGTGGATATGTGTTCTCTTTTGGGAGTGCTGCAGTCACTTGGAGCAGCAAGAAACAGCCTACAGTTGCCTTGTCGAGCACAGAGGCTGAGTACAGGGGTGCAACAATGGCTGCATGTGAGGTAGTTTGGTTGCATAAGCTACTTTATGATATGCATCAGCCTACAGATGGGCAAGTTGTCATTTATTGTGACAACATGAGTAGTATACACTTGGCAAATAACCCAGTCTATCATGCTAGAACAAAGCACATTGAGGTGCATTATCACTATGTGCGGGAGAGGATTTTACTAGGTCTTATTGATCTAGTTTATGTCAGCACAGAGGATCAGGTAGCTGACATATTCACGAAGGCATTGGGCGTAGAGAAGCTGCACAAGTTGAGAGACCTGCTTAGCGTGCATGAATTGGGATTGAGCTCGAGGGGGAGTGTTGAGATATCGAGCTCCACTCGCGATATGCCAGGGTGACCGTTGTGCATTTATATCACCGACTTGTCAGTTTTGCAGATGCGGTTGGTACACCACCCATGAATAATAGCTAGATGATAGCTATCCTTATCTACTCTAGTTCATGGCTCAGTTAGTATGCCACCTTAGTTAGTTGAGTTTGGTTTGAGACCCATATATAGAGTTCTTCTATTTCTATGTACTAGAGTTCTTTTTGGCTTACACAACTAAGAAGAAGAAAACTGTTTTCAGCCTCCACCTTTGTGTGTATTCCCCCATTGTGCAAGCAAGAAAGCTACAAGTGAGACTCCTTCCTTCTCTCCCACAATCTTGACATACATTACTACTACAATTAAGGATGATTTGAGGGTGATTTAGGAGGGAAATTCTAATGGTTTATTAGCTTGAGAGAGAGGAGAAGAGAGGGAAAAGGGTTGGGAGTCTAATGAATGATGTTTTATGGAAGTATTGAGTGTGGGAAAGAAAGTGTGGGTGTGTATAAAATTGGGAGGTGGTCTCTATTGTAATTGAAAAACATTGGCATCCACCATTTTGGCCATATCTCCTAACTCATAGCTCTAAAAAAATATAGAAAAATACCAGCTAAAACTTCAGCTCATGGGCTACAACTTTGATATTCAAAAGTGTTTTTGGATCGGAGTGGAAGTATTTTTAAAAAATCTTACAAAATCATGTGCCTGATTTTTCTTCTACTAATGCTTCCAAGAAGGGTCCCATTTGTTTGAATTATCATAAGGCTCCAAATCCATGACATTATGAGCCTCACATGCCCTTTGGATGGATCCAAATCTATTTCATGTCTTTTCTTTTCACATTACACATTTTCCCTTCACCTTCCTCCATTGATCTTTACTCTTCACCCCCCCTTGGTAAACCGGTCTATGAAATATTTCCATCCAGTGATTTCTTGGATTTCCCAAGAGGTTGTTCCCACCCTCTTCTTTATTTCAAACCTCCAAATGTACAAAAACTCAACAAAGTGTTAGAAAAATATTTTTTTGTGATTTTCTCGGATCATATATCCCCCCTAAAACCTGGCTAGAGGTATTTATGCCTCTAGACACTCTTTGGTATCTTGAGCTGAACCCACCCTGATGTGATAGGGTTTTAAGTGCCATCCATTTACCCTGGTCTTGTGCACGTTTCCCTCAATGTCTTGAAGTTTGTAGGAGCCATTGTTGAATTTTTTTGTGACCCAAAACGGTCCCTCCCACCAGTAGAGAAACTTGGCATCCTTTCTTTTATCAAACTAATTGTCATATTGAAGCACTAAAAATCCCTCATTGATGTTTTTATCTGTTAGTTTCTTGTTGAACTTTTCTCTACATCTCTCAGCTTCCTGGGAATAGTGGCTGATGGCTTCTTCATGATCCAATTATAGCCTCTCTAGGTCCAGTAATCTTTGATGTAACTTCTCCTTTTGAGAGCCTACTGTGCTACCTAATACCTGAAGGCTAGCTAATTTCACCTCAATAGGCAAAAGCGCCTCTTGTCCATAAACTAGATGAAAAGGTGTGAACCCTAACATGGTTTTGAAGGAGGTTCTGTAAGCCCATAAAGCTCCACTAAGGTGCTTGTCCCGATCCCAGGGCCTTGAATGTACCTGTTTGTTGATGATTTTACAAATCATTCCATTTACCTTCTCCACCAATCCATTGCATTGAGGGTAGTAAGGGGTAGATTGTCGCCATTGAATATTTAGCTTTTGCATGAGTTCACCCATCACATTAGCTCTAAACCCTGGTCTTTTATCTGATAGTATTTCAAGAGGGGTACCAAACCTACAACAAATGTGGTCAAAGATGAATTTATCACTTCCTTAGTAGTGATTCTTCTAGTTGGCATAGCCTCGATCCATCTAGTCATGTAATCTACCCCCATGATAATATACTCTTTTCTTGATGGAGTGCGTGGTAGAGGCCCTACGGCATCAATTATCCACTTCTCAAAGGGTCCATAGACCTTGATTGGGATTTGGGATTCTGCTATGAGCTGTCATGGTCCTGATTTCTGACATTCTTCACATGTTTGACACCAATATTTGACATCTCAATGTAGACTGGGCCAAGTAAAGTCGGCTTGTAGAACCTTTCTACTTGTGATGTCATGTGCAAAGTGGCCTCCACACACATCATCATGGCAAGCTTTTAAGATTTCTTCAATTTTCCACTTTGAAGGCACTTTCCTAAGCACACCATCCTTACTAAGACAATACAAACTATCATTTACCATGCAATATCTTGTAGCCTTTTGAGCTAGCACTGTTGCTCTCCCTTAATTAGGTGTTTGAGAGCTTCTCTTTGCTCTAAGAGATGTATAATATCTTCTAAGTCTTCCTTGCCTTATTGAAGTGGGGGTTTGATAGCCACTACTCCCACCATTGACTCATTTAGCTTTGATGATGCTAGATGGTCGGCATCCTTGTTCAAGTCTCTTGGCACATGATGTACTTGTGCCTTCCTAAATCTTCTAAAAGAGAGATTTGGCCTCTCTCATTTTAGTAGAGAGGTTTGTATTTTGTGTGCTCATGTACCTTGCATCTGCTTTACCAATAGCATGGAGTCTCCAAAAGCATTCAACCTCTCGACTGAATTACTAAGACACCAATAAAGACCATGAATTAAAGCTTGATATTTTGCCTCATTATTAGAGTGGACGCCTTCCAAGATGATTCCTTCACCGTAGATTTTCTCTCCTAAAGGAGAGGAAAAAACAATGCCTATGGTGGCTGCCTTATCCTTAGTTCTCTTGTATGCACCATCAAATTAGAGGCTTTAAGCATCTACAAGAGTCTTTATGGATGGGGGTGGTCGAAGGTCCTTTCTTTTCACCCTGAGATTTTTCTCATAGCACATGTTTGTAAAAATATTAGCCAAGCATGCTCAAGTTGTTTTTTCAACCTGCATTGTATAATCAAACTCTTGAAGTTGGACCACCCACTTTGCTATTTTGTCAGAGATTTCCATATATTGTACTGCATACGGAAACATATCCTCCACAGTGATGATCACAAACCTCTTTGGAAGCAAATATGGCCGAAATTTGGTTATTGTAAACATGAGGGCCAACACTAGTTGTTCCATGGAGCTGTAAGCCTTCTCTGAGGATTTCATGAGGCGGTTGGCAAAATACACAGGCCTCATGATGAAGGATGTTTTTGGATCTTTTTGTAGGAGAGCAGCACCAATGGCCTCTTCTCCCACGCTAGGGTTTACAAAGAATGTTTCTTCCCAACAAGGTTGGAGGATTATAGGAAGTGACCCCAACATGTTTTTTATCTCCTTAAAATGTCCTTCACTTTTTTCACTCCATACAAGTGTTTCTTAGCGTGTCAGTTGTTGCTGCAAGGGATATATGGCCTAAGAGAGTAAGTGTATAAATTAGCTTTTGTAAGAAGGAGACTAATTGTTTAATGGAGGTTGGGGAAGGTAGAGCTAGCAATGTTTCTGCCTTTTTTGGATCTACCTCAATTCCTTCAATTGACAATACATGCCCTAGTAGTGTAACCTTGATTTCCCCAATGTGACATTTATCCTTATTTAGTTGTCCACCCAACCTAGCTAAGCGAGTAAATCCTTTATCAATCTTGCGTGGATGTATGTTCCTTGAGCTATAAATACAAAAGTCATCTATGACAACCCTTATGGACTTACCAAAGTAAGGTTGGAAGACCATATTCATGAATCGTTGAAAGGTTGCTAGGGCATTTGTGAGACCAAAGGGCATGACCCAAAATGCAAAATAGCCCCATGGTGTGATGAAAGTGGTCTTCTTTTGATCCTCCTCTGCAATACGAATCTGGAAGTAGCCAGAGTAGCCATCCCACACTGTATAGTGCTCATGTCCCGCTACTTCATTCAAGATTTCATCTTGAAATGGGAGAGGGAAGTGGTCCCTCTTTGTTGCAGCATTTAGTGGCTTGTAATCTATGCATACTCGCCACTTACCATTTTTCTTTGGCCTCACTACTACTGGGGAGACCCATTCTGAATCTTCCACTGGGTATATAAATCCTGCATTCAAGAGTCTCTTCACCTCCGTCAACAGTGCATTCAAGAGTCTCTTCACCTCTGTCAACAGTGCATCTTGTTGCACAACTCCAAGTTTTCTCAATCTTTGTACTATAGGTTTGCTTCCTTCTTTGAGTTGGATGTGATGTTTCACTACAGTGATACCTGTAATGTGAGTATAATCAGAAATAAACAATGATACATGCTTCTTGAGAACATTCACATAACCCTCCCTTTCTTCATCCTTTATATCCTTGGATATCATCTTCTCTAGGCTAGCATCCCACATATCTTCTCCTTGGATTCTTGGGTTGTCTTCTGATGAGATAGGTTTCTTTAAGGTGATGCCCATAACTTCGAGAGTGCTATCACTCTCTCCACTTAAACTCTCCTCCTATTCTACCGATGAGGAACATCCACTTGAGCTCAACTCATCGACAGACGTTTCTAGTTCAAGGTTCTCTTGACGCCCACTCTTCAAGTTGTGAACGACCTTTTGATCGTGGCCACCCACCTTACGTGGCCTCAACTCCAAATCCCCTGTTGCCAAATCTTACCTAGCTCCGATGCCCATAAGCCAAGGTCTCCCTAGGATAAGAGAATATCATTCTCCCTTTACTGGCATCACATAAACATCCACTGCTGCACTGATTCCAAAAATAGAAACTCTCAAAGCTTTCACTACATCCACACATGTGACCGCATCATTGTTGGCCATCTTTGCCCTAAAGGTTGAGGATTCCATTACTTCTAAGCCTAATTGATGTATAAGCTTTTCTGTCATGAAACAAACCTTTGCTCCACTATCGATGTATGTTTTTCAAATCCGTTGACCTTTGATCTGAGCCTCCACTAAAGGCACTATATCTTTAAGGCCATATGCCTTCATTGCACTAACCATTTTACCTTGCCTTGCCCTTGTGCTTACCATTTTTTACCACTATCATCGTAGCTTTAAAGAGGCATGAAGTAGTTGTGGCCAAGTAATTTTTGGCCCTTGAGAGCTCACATCTGCTATCAGATCATAAGGTTGTGTTCGAGAATCCAAAGGGAAGTCGGAGATATCAATTTTAGACCTAGTTCGAGTCTTTCTCTTCTTCTCTTCATCTCTAGGTGCCCGTAATGTACTTGCCTCATTGATTGCTTCCTTGCTTGCCTCAGTTTGGACATAAACCCACTTGATAGGCATGGTCTCTACTACATCTACCTTTATCTTACCTCTCGCTATTTCTTCTTGGAGCCTTCTATCCCTAACCACCTCCTCTATTTTTATGACATTAACATTTGGTTGAACAGCAGGGGTTTCAGCTTGAACATAAGGTGGTTGTAAAATTGCAGGTTGTGACTGCTCTTGCTCTTGAGTCGTAGCACGAGGAGGGCTTATTTGTTGTCGAGGACCTCTGGCAAGGTGATCATATTTTCTAGGGTGAGGACAATTGTACATGCCATGTCCATTTTCTCCACAGTTGTAACACAACATCTCCCTTGCTTGTCACCGCATTTGTGGTCGATTCCCACCATTCCCCTCGATAGGTCTTCTTGCGCCTTGCACAAGATTCACTCTCAAACCCTCTAGTTGATTAGTAAGATTGTTTATTTGTTGGATCATGTCTTCTTAACCTTGGCCTGGTGCATTAGATACATTTGGAGGAACTTGAGAGGCCTCCATAGTTGTGATGTTGTTTCCCAAAACTTCTTGGCTAGCTTGGGCTTGGTAAAGAATCTTTTGATTCTTTCCCTAGTGATTCTCAAAGCATCTTCAAAAGTATTTGGAAATTTCACCTTTACCTTCTCCCTGAGCAAGGGGTACAAACCTGAAATAAATTGATCCTTTTGAAGGCAGGTTGGAGCTCTCTCACTAGGATTCAGTGAGTCTGACCACTGTCCCCAAATCTTCAAAAACCCTTCCTCATAAGTTGCATAACCATGAGGATCACTTTGATGGAGGGCCAAAAGCCGTTGCCATAACTCTTCAGCTGAGTTAGTTTGTTGAAATCTCTGCAAGAAAGCTGCCTTCAATCCCTCCCATTCATCCAATCAAAGATGCATTTAAACAATTTCATCTTTTAACCCTAAGCAATATGCGCTTAGGAATTCCAACTTGGAAAATCTAGCAACCCAATTGCATGACATGCACTAATTTTCGTAAATCATCCAAGGGGATAAATTCCGAAACGTATATTAACTTAACTACGATATTTAGAGACTTGCGTAAGTGCGTTCTTCCTATGGAAATTAATCGTGCCTAAATCATTGCCTTAATGTGGAATCATTCTTTTAAGAACCTGGGCTTGAGGGCTCGTAGGGATGTCCACGCGTATGCTCGTGGAAGAAACTCCCGCGTGAGCGCCTTGCATCTTTTGTTTGGGGGTCATCGATGTCAAAGACTCTTGGCTCCGCAAACTTGTTTTTGCCTTAACCGAACTACGAACTTTCTCCAGCCCTTGGCAATCAGCTTCAAGATCTGGCTACTTTTCCCTTCACACAAGAATTGGGCTTATGAGCTCAGTTTCTAAAACCGGGGAGGCTTGTGGAAATGAGGCTTATGTTAGCCCAACCTTAGAAGCTTCTGCTTCAAACAGGATTACATGGAGGGGGGGGGGTAATGATTTGAGTAGAGAAAATTGATGATGAGGGGGGGGAAGATTATGTCATTGATGGCGGATGGTAGGTGGCTGTAGCACCGCAGCTTGGTAGTCCTCACAACAGTGGCGTAGTAGGCTGCGTGGCATTGGCAACGATGGCTGCAGCAGAGCGCTCCCTTCTCTCTATTCGTTCCTCCCCCCCAAGCTTAAGGGGGAGGTTTTATAGCCTTTGAGGGGGGGGAAGCTCCACACATGTGGAGCTTTCATGCCTTCTCCCTTCTCCCCATGCACTCCACCAGTACGCCTTCCTCTCCCACTCCCTCTCCCCCTACCATGCATTGGCTAAGGGGAGGGGGTAATTATTTAAAAAATTTGCCTTAATCTTACCCATTATCCAATTTTCCCTTTTTGTAAGAAGGGTGTTCTCACGCAGCTTTGCGGTCTTCAAGTTGCGGCCCTTTATGCACCGTGCGGGTGGGGTTTATTAACACGTGAAGGAGGGGTATTTAGCCTAGGGTTCTTCTAGTCGCGGGGAGAATATTTTAAGCTGCTTTTGCGCGGACGTGTAAAGGTTAAAACTCATTAATATTTCTTGTGGAAATATTACATTCTCTCCCCCTTAGAGGAATCGAGATGTCCTCATTTCGAGAAGAACTGGGGGTATTGTTGGTTGAGAGTACTTTCATCCATCCAAGTGACATCCTCCTCGGGATAATCTTTCCACTGGACGAGGTATTCTCTCAAGGTTCTGGATCTCAATTTTCTCTCCCTAACATCTAAGATCCTATTAGGCTGTAGCTCAAGGACCCCTTGGCTAGGCATTACAACTTGTTGATTATCAAGCACATGGCTAGGGTTAGGTACATACTTCTTCAGTAGACTGATATGGAATACATTATGAACCTTTAGGTTCTCGGGGAGTTGTAGTCTATAAGCATTAGGCCCTAAGCAGTTGAGAATCTTGTAGGGTCCACAATACCTTCAACTTAGCTTCTTGCATTCACCTAAGGATAGGGAACTCTTCTTTGGGTGTACGCGAATGAAGACCATATCTCCTTCAGCGAAGGATCAATCTTGTCGTTTCAAATCCGTGTATGCCTTCTGTTTATCCTTGGCGGCTTGGATGTCCTATCTTATTGACTTCGTTTGGTTATCCATATCTTCGAACATTTTCTTTGAAGCTTCAACCCTCAAGGTTGGATCCGAGAAGTTTAAAGGACTTCGATAGTCGTACCCATATAATTCTTGAAAAGGGGTCATCTGAATGCTTTGTTGGTAGGAAGCATTGTAGGCAAACTCAACTAGTGGCAAATATTGAATCCACTTTTTGGGTTCGCGACAGCAGTGTGCCCTTAGCATGTCTTCAATGACTTGGTTGACTCGCTCCGTTTGACCATTGATTTGGAGATGGTAAGCTGTACTAAAATAGAGTTGAGTCCCAATGGATTCAAAGATATCTCTCCAGAAGTGATGTGAAGAGTGAGTCACGATCACTAATGATTCTTCTGGGTAACCCATGTAGTTTGAATATCTCCTTAATAAATAATCTTGCGATGTCTGAGGCTTTATAGTTTGTCTTAACAGGAATAAGATGTGCAAAATTAGTTAGCATATCCACTATAACCATAATGGAGTTGTATCCTCCCTGAACTTGTGGTAGGCCAACAACAAAATCCATACTAATGAATTCCCATTTCATTTGGGGAATGTCAAGTGGTTGCAACTTCCCTAGCATTTTGACATGTTCGGCCTTAATGCGTTGGCAAGCAAACACTCTGTGACATATTTGAGAACGTCACCTTTAAGCCTTTCCCAATAATAGCTCTTTCTTACTACATTGAGGGACTTGGCATAGCTAGGATGTCTTGAAAAAGGGGAATCATGAGCTTCCCAAAGTATTTTCTATTTGAGTGATTGGCTTGCTCGTATACATAATCTCATTCTATAGTAGACAAGTCCACCCTTGATAGAGAATTCTAGGTACTTAGCTTGTAGCTTCAGGTCTTGATCCTTGATAGAGATCTCCCTTAGCATCTTCTGATAGGTTGGATCATGGCATGCCTCTTCTCTAGCTAGCTCAAGTATTGGGTTGTTTGGCATTGGATACCTTTGTGGCTAGAGATCTAATTGTTGATGGATCTTGCAAGATTAGAGAATTTAGAAATGCCTTTGTGGCTACAGATCTAACTGTTGATGGATCTTGCAAGATTAGAGAATTTAGAAATGCCTTGCGACTGAGTGCATCGGCAACTACATTCTCCTTTCCAGGCTGGAATTTGATTTCAAAGTCATACTCCTCCAGCACTTCAATCCATCAACGTGGCCTCATATTGAGCTCATTTTGGGTAAAGATCCATTTGAGACTTTTATGATCCGTCACTAGGGTAAAGTTGTTACCCAGCAAGTAGTGTCTCCAAAGCTTGAGAGCATGGATGACAGCTAACAGCTCCAGATTGTGGGTAGCAGTTCTTTTCATGGACCTTTAGTTTCCTCGAAGAGTATGCTGCAGGATGACCTTCTTGCATAAGCATACATTCTATGGCAAGTGTGCTAGCATCAGCTATCACTTCAAAATCCTTACCAAGATCCGGAAGTTTCAGGATAGGTGTTGATACCAAGCTTTGCTTTAGTTTCTCAAAGCTGGATTGTTCAGTAGGTGACCATACAATTGACGTTTGCTTCTTCAATAGATTCGTCAGCGGTGCTGCAATCAAAGCATAGTTTTTTATAAAGACCCTGTACCATCCTGTCAATCCAAGAAAACTGCATATAAGCAATTGAGAGGATTTCTTGGCCATGTGGGCTACTACAGAAGATTTATTGCACATTTTGCAACCAAGGCAGCCCCTTTACACAAGCTCCTAAGGAAAGATGTGGATTTTATTTGGACTGATGACTGTGAAGAAACCTTTAAAACCCTAAAATAGTGCCTTATTCAAGCACCTATCTTGCAACCTCCTGACTGGACGGAGGAGTTCCATGTGCATAGAGATGCATCAGTTGAAGGTCTAGGTGATGTCCTATGTCAAAAGTGCCCCTCTACAACCAATTTATTATGCAAGCCGAAAGGTCACTCGTAGTGAACAGAACTACACAATGACACAGCTTGAGTGCTTGGCAATGGTGTTTGCACTAGAGAAGTTTCGACACTATCTACTGTCAATGCATTTCAAGTTCTACGTGGATCATGAAGCCCTGTCCTTCTTGATGAACAAAGAAGATGGTAAAGGACGACTGATGAGATGGTTATTCCTATTCCAAGAGTTTGATTTTGAAATGGTCACTAAGCCTGGCCTTTCCCATGTCCTAGCCGATCATCTATCACAGATCCCTCAAACAGAAGAAGAGGAACAGGATGATCCAGACCTTCCTGATGCTTCTTTGTTCCTAGTTGAAACAGTTACTCCCTCATATGCAGACATAGCCAACCTCCTGGCTACTCGACAGTATCCTCTTGGCATCTCAAGCCGTGAGAAGAAGAAGCTTTTGTTAGAATCAACCCCCTACACTTTGCTAGGCGGTGCACTATACAAGAAAGGCAAAGATGAAGTGCTTCGAAGATGTGTTGCAGGGGATGAAATCGACATGGTATTGCAATCATGCCATGACGAACCATGTGGTGGACACTTTGCAGGAGAAGCAACAGCCAAGAAGGCTTTGTTAGCAGGATACTGGTGGCCGACCCTCCACAAGGATGCATATGATTACTGCAAGAGATGTGATGATTGTCAGTGAATGGGAAAGCCCGCTAAAACAAGTGCCATGCCACTGCAACCCATTCTTTCCCTAAATCCATTCGAGAGAAGTGGGGGATTGATTTTGTGGGTCCCATTGATCCACCTACTAGAAGAAAGTAGAACAGATACATCTTAGTATGTACGGATTATGTCACAAAGTGGTGTGAAGCTAAAGCCCTAAAGCGGGACGATGGTAATAGCGTAGCCCTATTTATGTACAAGAATATTATCACCCGTTTTGGAAGTCCCCTTGAGCTGGTAAGTGACAGAGGTATTCATTTCCTTAATAAAATCATGGAGGAGCTGACGGAACTATATAAGATCCGCTATCGTAAGTCCACTCCTTATTACCCTAGATCCAACGGCCAAGTTGAAGTCAAGAATCGCATTTTTTGCTCGATTCTGACAAGAACGATTGCCGCACATCGTCACGATTGGGGCGATTGACTGACAGAGGCCCTCTAGGCATACAGAACTTCCCATAAGGTAGCTATAGGATAGACCCGTTTTTAGTTAGTTTATGGTACATAAGCCATCTTCCCTGTTGAACTAGAATTGCCCTCTTTGTGAGTGGTAGTTAAAGAATGCTTGGGAGATAATGAATCACTACAATGCCGTCTCCTACACTTGGAATTCTTGGATGAGATACAGCATATGGCCCTATAGTGCATGGAAACCACTCAAGCGTGACACAAGGCCTATCATGAGAGTTTCATCAAGCATAAGGAGTTCAAAGAACGTGACCTTGTCCTGGGCTATGATTCGAGGTTTGGCAAGTTTCCTGGCAAGCTTCAACAATGGTTGTCCGGATCCATATAAGGTACTTGCTGTCAATCCTAACGGCTCTGTTCAAGTGCAGACTGTTGACACCGCTGATGATCCTTCCCTAATCAATGGCTATCATTTGAAAAAGTACTTCCCTCTCCCTGGGGATCTTGACAATCACAGTCGACCTACCTTTCCCTTTTGGGCATCGCATTGTCCTTCTCGTCATGCTTCTGATAGCCCTTATGATTCTTCTCATGAGGCGGTCTCGTTTTGCTACCCCCTCGCAAAAACATCTCAGCCCGATCTTGTTCTCTTCTCGTCTAATCCAACAATGGTGGTGAGGTTAGTTTTGACACATGGTATTTCTACCATTCTCTTTCTACATGACCTTTCCAGCAAGTAATTTGAAACCACCTCCCTTGGTGCGATGTCTCTGCAATATCAGCCCGTCTACCCTACTTAACAGACAACCTTTCTTGCAAATCATTAAAGTATGAGATGTGTAGGTTACCTCCTTGGGTACGTCTCGTCTTCAAGATCCTGATGACAACAACCACCGCCATGATCTTCATCACCAAACCCTTGAGTGATGCGAGCTTACATCCTAATAGGATAGGGACGTTATTGAGATGACAAGCTCAACACATGCAGACATTGATGATGGACCGCCCAGTTAGATGGGTCCACACGTCTACACTTAGCACGTCGGTAGACATTATGACTCTCACATGGCCACTGACTCATTACTTATTATATTCAGGTTGTTACACCTATTTACAACTGGCATAGTTATAGCACCAGTCGACTAGTGTAGTCGGTTATGCATTGTTTGACTTAGTAAGCCACTTTCCTTTTATGTTGTATCTTATCTATACTTTGTGTACATTGAAAAGAGTGTGGAAGAAGAAGAAGAAATCAGCAAGAAAACGTTTTGGCCTCCATCTCTCTTCTTGTCTCTTGAGTGAGCTTCTCTTTGTGCATTCTGTGTGTGTTAGGCGCAGCATCTTCAATTTCTCCTTTTTACCAACCGCTATTTGGACAGATGGTTCTAAAGTTATTAATTTTTGAAGCAATTCTCATAAATTAGACGGTTTTCCATGTGAACACGTCTTCATTCTTTCGAAACCCTGATCTACTATGCCATCCTTCTCCTACCCCTTCCCCTTCACATTTTTCCTTTTTACTCCGTATCATTCCAATGCACGGTTCATCCATTATTAATTTTTGCGAATTTTCGGGCCTTTTTCGTACCTATTTTTTCACATTTTTTCATGTGAACCTGCCCTCTTTTCACCAAAATTCTGGTTTAATTTGATAGCCGTGTCCTGCCAGCCTTTTCCCCACTTTTTTCTTTTTTCTCCCCCCTCTTTCGACTGTCAGATTTTTAGTTATTAATTTTTCTGATTATTTTCGGATGTGTTTTTTGTGTTTTTCCCATTTAAACCCCTCTGAATTTCGCCCAAATTGGGTTTTGATGCGCTAGTCCTATGAACCCTTCCCCCCAGACATTTTTTCTTTTTACTGTTCTCTATTCCGGTGCCCGGATCTTCCAGTATTAATTTCTGAGTCCATTTTCGATTCTGTTTTTGGGGTTTTTTCCATGTTAACGCATCCTATCTCGATCGAAACTATATTTGGCCATTACAAGATTGTTGGACACCTTGTTTTGCATAAATTTTCTTCTTTTTACACTTCGTTCCAATGCCCGGATTTTCTGTTATTAATACACGTAAGTGTTTTCGGGTTGGTTTTTTATGTTTTTCCCATGTGAACACCCTGATTTTTTTCCCAAAACCCGTGTTGCATGTTTCTATCATTTTCTTTTCGTCTCCCAGCACATTTTTTCTTCTTACAGTCTTTTGATCTGACAAACGGTTTGAATTTTATTACTTTTTATTCCGTTTTGTCGTGTGACCGCTGTCAAGCGTTTTTCTGAAAACTGAAAATCCCTAGTCAAATTGTAGTTAGGTTTGATTTTTGCTAGCTTAGTTGTTTGTGTGACAGTTTGTCTTGTTATTTCGTAGTTGGATTTCTTGTGTTTGTTTAGCCTAGGATTTATTTCTGTCTTTTTGTTTGATTTGTTGAGTGTGAAACTTGATAGCCTTGGTCGAGTTTGGTATTTTTTTTGAATAGGATGAAGTTGGAGTTTGCTATTAGCTATTGAACATTGAGAAACAAGGTATGTTTTCTTGTCAAGACTCTTGCACATCACAAGGGGATAATGGGTTCACGAGCACTTCATGTGGCACTTGTTGATGCACTACACTCGGGGGTCGTCTCTTGTCCTTATCAAATACTTCCATGCCATGGGTTAGGATTATGCACTCTTGCACCATCATTGAGCACTAGCACGGCATGAGGTCCGCTGCTATGCAGTAAATCTTAGATGCACGCGCACATGAGAGAGCAGCTGTCATTGAGCACGCATGTTTCTTGTATGCACCATTTGGGATGTTCATCACAAAGTTAGAAACCTCTGGTTGAGAGGGTAAGGTGGTTGGGAGAGTTCAAGGGTCGTGAAGGACGCCATCAATTATGAGAAGGGTTGTTCATATTTGGTCAACATCTTGAGGACCACCATTTTCTAGAGTGATGTGAGATTATGGGCAGGTGGAGCGGAGTATATCATATCTTCTTATGATAGTTGAGAGGTGAGGATAAGGAATTTTAAATTAATAAGGAATTTTGTTTGCATTTTGCATGACGCATTATCACATTTAGATAGGCTAGGCACGATTCTTCAATGCATACATTATTTTTGTGTGTAGCATCGATTGATTGGTTGCATATCATGGATCCAATATTGCATATTTTTTCAAATCATGAATGATTGGGCATGGAGTTCATTTCAAAAAACCATATTCCTGCTAGGGTACACTGCATAAAAAAACAGGTTCATATCCAGAGAATATTTTGAAGACTCAAGGATCAAAGGAAAAGGTCGTACGTTTTACATCATCAGCGACTATTTCTTGAAGAAAAAGAGGACATGTGTGCTGAAAGTGTGTGCAATTACAAGAACAATAGGCCAAGGAAGGGAATAAGTCGTCCAAGATAAAAGATGGAGAAAAATGATACAATTTACGAATATCAATATTTTTGCCCATTTTTTAGGGATTTTCGTAACTATCCCTGTGTTGCCTTATCGACTAGATGCGTTCCGATCGTTTTGAGTACCCGAATGACTATATTCGGAGTTCAAATGACGAAGTTATGATCCAAAGAAGTTGCAAACTAGCATAAAGCAGAAAAAACGAAAATAGTAAAAGGTAGTAGAAAAGTAAAATCCAAAAGCAGAAAGCAAAAAGCCTAATGTGTGTGAGTGTGGATAGAAAACTATATAAGGAGAGAAGATTGAAGAGTTAAGGGCCTTCCCCCTTGCTTACAATTGTATTATGTGAGAGAGGAGAGTGGAGGGTCGCATGCTAGGGTGAGCTCTTGTCATGCTAATTTGAAAGTTGGAGCTTTTGGATGTCGAAGCATCGAGTGTCGGCTCAAGGTTATTAAGGTATGAGAATATATTTCTCTTAGGTTGTTTTTGGATTATTGGTATTTCCGTTGTGTGGTTGTGTGATGCTCTACCCTTATACGGGTTTTAAATTTTTTGTGAGCTATAAGAGGCATTGTTTTTAGTCTTGTTTTGTGGTGTTTTATAGAATATTTGAATTTTTCAAGTTGTGTTCTGCATTCAACAGAGTCAATTACCCCAACCGGCACTCCTTATCGTCTCGTTATCGGGTTATGAGTGAGGCTTTTCTCGATCACCGCTCGCGTAACACCGCATTTCTCGTATCGCGTGTGAACGCATGTGTTTCTGGTTTTACGCACCTCGGGACACCCCCGTGGCGTCTATCGTTCGACATCCCCATCCCTATCCTGTTTGATCCCGTCACTGCAAATGTTTTTACTCCCGCCTCTTCAAGTTCTTTTTATTTAAACAAAAACAAACAAATAACCAAAAAATCAAATAATACAATCCAACACACCACAAACCACATATACACAATAAATTTTTTAAAAAAATTAATTTTAAGACAAATAAATAATAATCACAAAAAAATAGTACTAAAAGAAAAATAATAGAATAGAAAGAAAAAACAAAAGAGACAACATAGGAAAACAACCAAAGAAAGAAAGAAAAAAAAAAGAGACAAAAAAGAAAAAGAAAAAACAAGAGAGAAAAACAAAAAAAAAACAAAAAAAAGAAAAAAAAAGAAAAAAGAAAAAGAGAAGAAGGAAAAAAAAAACACACACACACACAATTTAAAAAAAAGCAAAAGAAAGAGAAAAAAAAACGTACCTGATGACTATTTCCACCTGCTTCCTTCTCCCCTTCTCCTTCCCCTTCTTCCTCCCCTTCTTCCCTCCCTTTCTTCTCTTCTTCTTCCTACTCATTTTCCTCCCTATTCTTCTCCCTCCTCCTCCCCGGCCTTCTTCTCCCTCACCACCTCCTCCCCTCCTGGCCCTACCATCACCTCATGTCGCGCTGAGGACGCTGCCGTCGCTACCTTGCCGTCAGCTTTGCCGCTGGGGACGCCGCTCGCCGCCAGCGTTATCGCCCATCGCCTCAATTGCCGCCCGTTGCCTCGACCCCCCGCCCCGCATCTCCCTCCTCTCCTCGTCTCTTCTCTGGCCCCCGCCTCTTCTTTCTCCTCCTCCCCTTCCCTCTTCTCCTCATTTTCTCCCTCCTCCTCCCCTTCCCTCTTCTCCTCATTTTCTTCTTCCTCCTCCTCCTCCTGCTCTATCCTAGTGGCCCACCCCCTCCTCCACCCTAGCCACCCTGGTTAGTTTCCCTAACCATAGTTCCATTCCCTATCCATAGTTCATTAACTAACCTTAGTTAATTTAAACTAGCCCCACTTGAATTAACTAACCTTAATTGAGTTAACCTAACCCACAGTTAGATTAACTAACCACAATTAAATAACTCACCCATAGTTAGCCTCCCTAACCCTAGTTAGATTAACTTTACCCTAGTTAGACTAACACCCCTAGTTAGCCTACCCTCACCCACAGTTAATTAACTCACTCACAGTTAACCTCACCTACCCATAGTTAATTAACTTACCCCTAGTTAACCTCCTCTATAACTTGCTAGATGACCCTAACCATAATTAACCTAATCTACCCCTAGTTAGATGACCCTAACCCTAGTTACCCTACCCTAACCATAGTTAGACTGATTAACCCTAGTTACACTAACCTAATCTTACTTACACATACTAACCATACCTTAGCTTACCTAACATTACTTACCAGACTCCCCTCACAAACATGACTTAAACTGATTAAATAGACTAACATGACTTACACTAACCTAACTTAACAAACTCCACTCACCTAAGTAACCTAATTGATTTACCTCACTAAATTAACTTAATCAACTTTCTTAGACTAAGCTCACTTAATTCACTTAACCTACTCAGTTAGCCCCCGTTCCTACCCTTTCTCCTCCGTTGTTTTCCTGCTATGTATAGATGTGCTAGCGGGCGTTCACGTGCGAGGACGAGCTTCTGACCTGTCCGTATGGTAGCGTATTGCAGTCAGCCGTTCACATACAGTCATCCTTCGATGTTCACACACAGCTCGCGTACCGCCTTTTTTTTTCCAACTTGCAAAATCCATACAAATAAACATAAAACACATAAAAAAATTTAAAAGTCATTTAAAATTCAAAAAATTACATAAAAATTTCTGAAAATTTACCAACATTGCTGAAATGGCACAGGATCTAAATATTTATATTGGACATTGTATTTGGGTACCACTTGACTTCTTGGGCGCCCAATAGCTTTAATTCTTTAGTGGCACAAAAGCAAACATAAAAGCTAAAGCGTGCTATTTTGTAAATTGGGCTATTATTTGACCTTGAAGATGAATAATATATTAAATACATGCTTTGTGGAGTGCTCACACAAGGCAGGGGGGGAGATTGCACCCAATTGGTCTCTTATTCATGTCGTGCAAGCTTTCTTCATTGGTTTTTGTGTAAAAAGTAGACTTCTTTTGTTCTTGGGGACCTTCTGACGCTCACTACACACGCGCATACGATATCCGATCTGTGCATCAGTGGTATCAGAGCGAAGCTGAGATCGAGAGCTTTCAATTGCTTACCATCTCGCGCGAAGGCGGAGCTCGTGGAACGATCGAGGTCTACAGTGAATTCGTGGTGAAAATAGACATTCCACTACATCACCCTCTAGTCTAGTGGCCAATAGTTTATTTCACTAGATGTTGTGAAGGAACAGAAGGAAAAAGGCCTATGTTTTAATTTTGGGGATAAGTACACTACCAACCATGCCTCCAAGTGCCCCTAGCCAAGGTCAAGGTTCATAGCATCTATGTCATGGAAGATTGATACAATGATGGGGATGAATTACATGTTGACCATGTTGGGCATATTGAGGATGTGGATCATCAGAAATTCTATGACCTAGAGGATGGGTTCCCTTTTGACCTGGCGGTTGTCCATCTCAAACACATGATTTGACATCCCACCTAACTACCACCTCCATTTGCTCCATCTCCTTGGATACTGGGATGCTTTTCCAGAGCCCCAACATCCTGCACATTCAAGCTACACAAGGAGCTTTTGAAACATTCCTATGTAGGAAAACTTATGAAATGTAGAAAATTCTCTAATTTGTCCTAGGTATGTATATATGGATTCCCTATATATAACTAGGGAATTGAATTCCCCAACTAGTGAATTACATTTCCCACATCTCATGGTAGGGCATCCTAGGCATGCACATATGATTTCCTTGTATATAACTAGGAAATTTTATTCTCCACATCTTAAAGTAGGGATTTATAGATCATATAAGTAGAGAATCATATTTTTCACCTAGTGTATTAGGGAATTGTAGGCTATACAACTAGGGAATTAGAATCCCCACATTTAAGAATAGGAAATTAATCATATCTATATCAATAATATTAACTTAATGGGAGATTACAAATAGTCATACCAAGATATAATTTGTGGAAAGTGGTCACCAAACAAATTAGGCTTAAATTAAGTGATCACTTAATCATACGACATTTCTTCTCATTCCCTTTTACAAAATTTGGCAAAACTCTTCCACTTACTCTCCTAAACATTATTTGGTGGTGCACCAAGCCCTATGAAGGCAACTATATTGATAAACAATTTAATATTGAGCATCGTGCGACCTAGCTCAATATTTATGCAAATTAGGAGCCTATTGTATGTGCCATTTGTTCATCTTCTTCCACACATTTCTAGTGCATGTGCATTGCTAAAAGAGATGAAAAGGATCCTCTTTTCCATAAGGCTAATGTCCTAAAATAAGCATCCATATACTTATCTACCCTTATGGAAAACTTCAACATAACTAACCTCCAAAGAAACATACAAAACTTACAGAGAATAGTTTAAGGATGCATACATAAGTTTAAGGACACATGGCACATCCTACCTATGATAAAGCATAGTTGAGGTTAAACATCATATAATAGAAATTTGATAGATATCAAAACCCCAAGAAAAATGGGTTAGTTTCTCAATGCACATGTGGTAAGAGGTAACCATTAAAAAACTAGATACAAAGGTACCTTGTTGATTTCTTGTAATTGTACAAGTTTTTCAAAATTTGATATCCTTTTCAAAAATTATATCTACTTTTTGAAGCCCAACGCATTTAATCAAAATAGAAAATTTAGGTGATGAATCAATTCCCATGACAACACCTAGCAAATCTTGAGTATCTCAAGCTATGGCTATTGTTTTTCATGTTTCTCATGGTCAAATACCTTCTAAGAAGGAGGTTCTACAATGGGTCACATACAAATTTTTTGGAAAGGGCATTGTTCATGTTTAGTTGGTTTCAAACATACCCCACTATATTTCTTGGTTAATGAGCTCTTCTCTAGAGGAAGATAGTCTTATAATAACACAAGATCATGCACTTAGTTGGTATCAACAAAAGGTAAAGTAAAAATAATATAAATGAGGACCCTACTGAGAAAAACCACAATACACTTTATAGAGTGGCATGGATATTCCTAGCATGCCCTCTTCATACTTAATAAATGCTATAGTAACAAGTGATTTATGCTACAACCATGAATACTCAAGTCTCACACATAGACTAGATATGCTTCAAAGAGAACAAAAAGAAGATTGAACAATTATGAATCGTGGGATAAGAAAACAACTTCCCACATGTGGTATCTCATCAATGTCCAATAGGTTCTCAAAGCTCCAAGAAGACCATTCAATAGTTGTATCATTTGGAAGGATACATAATGTCAAAGAAGATTCAAGCCTTGAGCTATTGATCATACCAACAACTAGATTCACAAATCATCCATAAGAACATGAAGACCATTCAATAGTTTTAGCATTTGGAAGGCCACATAATGTCAAAGAAAACTGAATCCTCGAGCTATTGATCATAGCAATGACGATACTCACAAATCATCCTTAAGAATATGCACTTGACTTAATGAAATCAATAGTTGTAGCATTTGGAAGGTCACTTAATGTCAAAGAAGATTCAAGCCTCCAGCTATTGATCATAGCAATGATGAGACTCAAAATCATCCTTGAGAATATGCACTTGACTTCATGAAATTAACTACAACAAATATATACTTGAGAAGCACCAATCAACCAAGAACATTAAGTGAGAAATTAAGTTGACTATATGAAATTAAGTGAAACAAATTTACACTTGCAAAGCACTAATCAAAAAGAATTCCTCAATATGAATGTGAAATAGTTTATGGGAAGGCACTAATCGCCCCCCTCAATTACTAGTTTCCACATCAAATCTCACATCCTTTGTGAATTTGTGTGTGCATGTTTGGTTGAGTGTGATGACCATCTACCTATGTAAGTTTCTCCTCCTTTGTACATTCTTGTCCCAATATTTATAGGATTAATTTGAAGAAAAACCCTAATGTATCATCAAGCATAGCCTGAATCACTCAAATGAGAATGACATATCTTCTTGATACATGTTTGACCAATTTATTTGACATTTTGGCATGCTCATCGTATACAAATATTATATGGAGTCTTTTCACAATTGCACCACATAGTTTACACATTAAAGAAATGGATATTATCATATCTCCTTCGAATTCCCCTCTAAGGATGCTCTTCTATTTGGTTGTGGCTTGCATTTGATGATTATTGGCATGATATATAAATGCAATAGTCCTTTATTTCAACCCTTTTCTAGCTAAATAAAGTAGCATTGCAACAATCTTCCTTGACCTTTCGATAGGGTATCACCACATATGTTTCTTACATGATAAAACCTTGAGAATTCATTTAATCACCAGCCTCACACAAGTTACCTATTTGGGCCTTCATCTTTAGGGTCTATCTAAGGTAAAATGAATTGGTAAGAATTGGTCATCTCCTTATCTTGAAATCTTGTATCTATATAATAATTTTGACCCTTCTTGTTAGTTCAGATTACATGATAGCTTTTGAGGGGCTATCCATTGTTATTAGATGCAACGTTTTCTTATTTTCATTGAAATCTTGAAGGGTTTTATGTGGTTCGTGACCTTACTCTCATTGAAGCCAAAATACAGATTTTTATCCTCATGAACTCAATTGAGTGCCCTTGCTCTTGGTTCTTGAAAGGGGTTGGTATTTTGAGGCCATAATTAGGGTAGCCTATATTCTAGCTTATCAATTGAAACATTCTATGTTCGAATATTTCACTAAGTTAGTGATTATTTGTAATACACATTATTGATGGTGCTTTACTACTTGCACGCACATCTAGTGTAGAACATGCTATTGATGATGCACCTTTGGTTTCTACTCTATTATGCATCATTCTATCATTAGACAGACATTCTATTTCAATATATATAATGATTTGCACTACCTAATCATGAGCATAGATAATTAGTAGTTACTGGCACAAGCTGATTGCTTTAGAGCTCTCCCTTCTCCTACTAAGGCACAACGAAATGAAAAATATAGTGACAATCAACATTTTTTTATGATATTTGATATAAGTTGTATTATTAGGGTATTAAAAAATGAAAATATAAGTGGTAAAATAAAATTATTTCAATGGCTAGGTTTAGGAACCTTCATATTAGTACCAAAGTGATCTCTATCTCTCTCTCTCTCTCTCTCTCTCTCTCTCTCTCTCTCTCTCTCTCTCTCTCTCTCTCTCTCAATATGGCAATGGCATCTCAACAGTTGGATGAATAGGAAGAAGGGAGGAAATACACATTACTGATGGTGCTTTACTACTTGCACTCACATCTAGTGTAGAACATGCTATAGATGATGCACCTCTAGTTTTACTCTATTATGCATCATTCTATGGTTAGACATACCTATTTCAATAAATATAATGACTTGCACCTACCTAATCATGAGCATAGATAATTAGTAGTTACAAGCACAAGCTCCGATTGCTTCAAAGCTCTCCCTTCTCCTACTTAGGCATTAGGAAATGAATTGAAAATTATTTTATGATATTTGATTGGAGTTGTATTATTAGGGAATTAAAAAATGTAAAAATAAGTGGTTAGAGTAAATTATTTCAATGGCTACGTTTAGGAACCTTGATCTTGGTACCAAAGTGATGACTTTGTCTCCCCTCTCTCTCTCTCTCTCTCTCTCTCTCTCTCTCTCTCTCTCTCTCTCTCTCTCTCTCTCTCTCTCTCTCTCTCTCTCAAGATGGCAATGACATCTCCACAGTTGGATGAATAGGAAGAGAAGAGGAAATACACATTATTGATGGGGCTTTACTACTTGCACACACATCTAGTGTAGAACATGCTATAGATGATGCATCTTTGGTTTCTACTCTATTTTGCATAATTCCATGGCTACACATACCTTCTATTTCAATATATATAATGATTTGCACCTACCTAATGATGAGCATAGATAATTAATAGTTATGGGCACAAGCTTCGATTGCTTCAAAGCTCTCCGTTCTCCTACTAAGGCATTACGAAATGAAAAATATAGTGACAATGAACATTATTTTATGATATTTGATAGAAGTTGTATTATTAGGGAATTAAAAAATAAAAAAATAATTGGTAAAAGTAAATAGTTTCAATGGCTAGGGTTAGGAACCTTCATCTTGGTACCAAAGTGATCTCTCTCTCTCTCTCTCTCTATATATATATATATATATATATATATATATATATACAGCAATAGCATCTCAATAGTTGGATGAATAGGAAGAAATGAGGAGATACACATTATTGATGGTGCTTTACTAATTGCATGCACATCTAGTGTAGAACATGCTAATGATTATGCACCTTTGGTTTCTACTCTATTATGCATCATTCTATGGTTAGACATACCTTCTATTTCAAGATATATAATGATTTGCACCTACCTAATCATGAGCATAGATAATTATTAGTTATGGGCACAAGCTCCAATTGCTTCAAAGCTTTCTCTTCTCCTACTAAGGCATTAGGAAATGATATATATAGTGACAATGAGTATTATTTTATGATATTTGATAGGAGGTGTATTATGAGGGCATTAAAAAAAGAAAAAATAGGTGGTAGAAGTAAATTATTTCAATGGCTAGGTTTAGGAACCTTCATCTTGGTACCAAAGTGATGACTCTCTCTCTCTCTCTCTCAAGATGTGAATGGCATCTCCACAGTTGGATGAATAGGAAGAAACAAGAAAACACAATCAAGAAGAAGGGTTCAGCCCATGCTAGGGTTTTTTCCCTCGACATAGTTACAATCTTTAGTAGCCTTGACCCTCAAGATTGTCTTGTCCACTGTCCTGCACACTACACCCCCCTCCTCACTGATTTGATCTCTCCTAAATTGGCACTTATCTCATCTCTTTGATGTTTTCCTTAATCAATGGTATGTCCCTCCAATTAGTAAGCTCTAGTTATAAGGCCTATGGAGCCCTGGAGAGCCCAATAGATAGAGAGGGAGAGAAAGAAAAAGAAGAGCCTTCGGAGTCAACTCCATGAGAAGATGGCCAAGACAAAGGGTAGGAAGATGAGGAGTCCACATCCAAGATGAGATCCTTGTCCTTGATCCAAGCTGCGTTAGGTTTCTCATTGGTCACTGATACGTGTCTGGTCCTGGTAGACAAAAATATAAGTTATGCTTCTGCAAATACATTCAAGGATTTGAATCTATCATGCGTGCTCCTCTAGTGGCTCTACTCTGAGATGAACTTTGTAACACCTAGTGGAATATAATCAGTTACTTTGCCTATAATCCTCACTCCACCATACCACCATCTTATTGCACAGGCTAACAATGGGTCCAGCAAGGCTACATGTTTTGTCCTCGGAATGTTGAGCAGGGTTGATCGTGTTTTGAAAGCACCTTAGGCAATATGAGTTTGTCATCCAACCAAAGAATTGGCTATCGAGGTACTTTCATATGTATTTTGAAGGAAGTTCCTTTTTCAAAAATTTCATAAATTGGATTTGAGAGACCAATGTAAATTATAAACAATATTAATGGAGGAAAAATAGAAAGGAACCTAATAAAGATAGAGATCACACACTAGTTATCCCAAAGTGAGCCACCAAGAATGATCACAACAAGTTGGATCCAAGAGTGGAGCACCAATCAAGAGTGAGTAAACAATGATTTTAGCATACAATATGTGAGATGCCAAATAGGGTTGCCTTTGTGTAGACTACAAGTAGGAGGAGACCCAAGAGGAAAATACTTAAGAGTATGCGATATAATAAGAGGGTCACCGGAGAAACCACAATCGCACTTTATAGAGCATCATACATATTTCCTACATGCCCTCTTGATATAATAAGAGTATGAGATATAAAAACTGGGTCACTAGAGAAGCCACAGAAGCACTTTATAGAGAACCATACATATATCTAACACGTCATCTTGATACTCACTAAACGCTACAGTAACAAGAGATTTCAATGGTGGAAAGTAGTCAAGAAATGCTAGGACCATGGATGCTTTATACATAGACTAGATGTGCGTGAAGCCAACACAAAGAAAACTCCTCAATTAGAAATCATGGGATAATGATACAACTTTCCATGTGTGGTAGTTCACCAATGTCCATGAGAGTATAAGTGTTTCTCAAAGCTCTGAGAAGACCATCCAATGGTTCTAAATCATGGGCATGCACAACAAGTTGGATCTCAGAGTGAAGGATCAACTAAGAGTGAGTAAATGATGATTTTTGTACACAATGTGTGGGATGCCAAATAAAACCTTCTTTGTATAGGCTACAAGTGGGATGAGGCCCAAGAGGACAAGACTCAAGATGATGAGATATAACAAGAGAGTCATGAGTGAAACTGTAGTAACACTTTACAGAGTAGAATGTATATTCCTAACACACCCTATTGATACTCAATAAATGCTATAGGAAAAAGGGGATACAATGGCACAAAGAAGTCAATGAGATGTTGGAACCTTGGATGCTCAAGTCCTACACATAGACTAGATGTGCCTCAAAGAAAATGCAAAGAAGACTCCTCAAGTAAAAAGCAAGAGATGAGCCAACAACTTCCCACATGTGGTAGCTAACCAATCTCCACTATAGTCTAAGTAAAAGAGATTCTCAAAGCTGTAGGAAGACCATTCCATAGTTCTAAACCATGTGTAGATTTTGGAGGGCCACAACAGATATCTACGTTGGTAACACTGTCATCCTTTGTGCATTCTTTCCCCAATGATAACATGATCAGTGTTCCACAGAGCCTTGATGGATCATAGTGAACATGCTAAATAACATGAAAAGCAAGAGGTAGGGTAGGATTGGAATCTCTATATGTTTAAAATGTCATGACAATTTTTATGGAGCTCAATAGATGAATTATCTCACCATAATAGCATGATGCAAACACCACATGATATTTGAGACACTTTGGTTTGAAGATAATTATGGATTATCTCACCACATGCAAATAGTTTCGGAACTCAATAGATGAGTTATCTCACCACATATATCATGATTCATGCATCACATGATATTCAGGATACTTTGGTTTGAGGATAATTGTGTATTACCTCACTAGATATAGCATGGTCCATACATCAACATGATCTTTGAGACAGTTTGGTTTGAAGATAATGAGTGACCATTTTTATATCTTTAGGACAAGGAAGAATCTTCTAAACACTTTACGTTTCATGACATATTTTGATAATAGATGATTTAGGGTGATAAATTGACATCATCACAAAAATCATGTTTGAGGAGAACAAGAAGCATCTTATAATCTTCTAGAATTCAAAATCCCAATAGGAAACACTACATTGAGCCATGAGGAAGAACATTGCATACTACCAATGCTTTTTCAATTAGGTTGGAGGGTGCTAGGGTTATGATAGTGTTATAGTTAATAGCCACAACTATGGGCTGAGAAAATCTATTCACGAAATCAGTCTCACTATGAGTTGAAGACCATACAAGGATGTCCTAACAGAGGTGTGGATGATGGTTGTGTTTGTGGGCAAGGATGTCGACATGGTCTTCAACAATGTTTCTCAATCTTGCTCTCGTCCTAGCAACCACGAAGGTTGAAAATTATTAGGTTATAGAGCTCCTGTGGGAAGGCTCCATTGGCAAGTCTACAAAGGCATGTGCAACTATACTAGTCACATATGGAAACAATCGAGCTTCAAGACACTCTCACATCCTTGTGTAAATGAATGAATTCACATACATTGATCAAATGCATTTTTCTATACTTTTTCTCACAGAGTGTGGAAATGAAGTTCATCCTTAAGCATGGCAAGTGCATCAAGCAAGAAATGTGACCCTCTTTTGTAGGGCATGCATAAACCAGCGCCTGCCTTATCATGGTCACAATCTCAATAATCAAATTTGTAAGGTAAATCCCTATGCTTATCTTGAAATTCCACACATATAGCTCAAATCCAAATTAAATGTTAATACAGAGCAACCTGAGCTCCCCCATCTTGCTTTTGGTCATAGACAAGGAGCCTCTATTTTTCTTGTGTAGGAAAGGCACAGTTTGAGGCTCTTGATACAATAAGTGGTCCCTTGAGAAGTTTTTATATCGTTTATTTTCACTGCATTTTTTGTCCACTCAGTCTATGGGAGACTGCACCTTGCTAAATTTCAATGACTTGTGGGTAAAGTAGTGTGGTATCAATCAAACGAGGACTTTAAGAATCTTTCCATGATAGTCTTGGTGAGTCAAGTGCAATGGCTAAGGAAAATGAATAAGGTTGTCATTGATGTCACTTGTGCATCCACTATTGATACTTATGTAGCACTTTCAACTTATTGTGCTACAACTAGCATTCCTCCTATTGTGTTTTTGCTAGCAAACAAAATCTAAATTGCCCAGCTGGCGTAAGGAATTTCCGATGGGGTAGTCTTATTGAGCTTGGACACTAATTTGGATAGGTGCACGTGTCTAATTTTGAGAAGTGATAGAAGCAATGCCCATATACTTGGCTAAGTCTTTATAAACCCTTCGCTTAGAAGGCTAGAAAACTGCAGCCATAGATATTTTGGGTGGGAGTTCCTAACTAGGTTATTGTACCTCGAAGCAATCCTAGGAACATCTATGCTTCTTGTGAGGGGTTTGTTATGTGCAAAGAACTTGGCTTGACTAATTAGATTCCCGTGCTAGTCGGTGCACACAATCTGGAAATGCCAATCTAGTGTATCTGTATCTCAACAATTAATGTGGTGATCTTAGTCCTCTTGAACTGCTTTGTAGAAGGAACAAAATGCTATAGAATGAAGATGCTTCATTAGACTTGATTAGTAGTAGCAACTTCATTATCTTGATTAGATAAGAACCTCAAGCATGCCAGCTGGGCAATCACATATCTATTATAGCAAGTCAAGATGCCCTGTAAATGGTCTATGAAGTATGTCCTCCATTTGTATGATTCTATGGGAGGTAACATCTATCAAAAGTGTGGAAGTAATGGAGGCACTGCCTTTCATTGTGCTATTGCTGGTGGGTCCACAACCAAAGAAAACTCTCCAATGCTTTTGACACAGCTAGATGCTACAGGGACTACAATAACTAATGACAGTGTAGAATACCAAGACATCTCCCATGTTATACCCCTATAGTCAGTAGACTAGCATGGTACTCAATTTGACATTGAGATACATCTATTATTAGTTGGGACTTGTAAATTTGTGTGTGGAAATTGGTACATGCCTAAAAGTAATGAATGGCCTAGTTAGGTAGAAAAAGCTTTCATGTCGTTGATTAGTGTAGTTTGTTTGATGTTTGCTTTTGCCCTACACCATGAATATGGCTACTCTACATGTAAATGGCATATGTTGTGCTTGAAAAAGTGTGATAATTATTGATAAGATTTTATCATAGGATTTAGTCTCTGGATCTTTAGTAATTGGTGGATAGTTTATTAGATTGGGATTTAGTCTCTTATTCTCTAGTGATTGGCAATTGATGTATAACTTGAAATGATACTTTCCTAGCTTGGGTAATTGGCTTGAATGAGGGTTATATGACTCACTAGATGACTACTATAGCCATATTGTCAGTAGGGATTTAATAGGCATTGTATTGTTGTTTAGAGGAAGTGCCTAAGTCTCCTTCTAATTGAAGGATATTATAGTTAACCTATATATAAGGTGGAATCCTTTGATTATAACATATGCATCACATGGACTTAGTGCAGAAGCTGCCAACTATTTTGAAATATATAGATGGAGGCCATAGGTTATGCTCATGTCACACTCATTTGTGCCTTGAAAGCTTGTGCAAGTAGGTAAGATTTAGAAATGGATGGTGTTGTTCACATGTACATGACACGTTACTGGATTATTGTAGAAGACTACCTAGTATTTTATAGGTTGGTGGTTCAGGATGTGGTTTCATGGAATGCACTATTTGCAACTTATGCTGAGCATGAGCTTGGAAAAGAAGCAAAGACTACATTTCGAAAAATGTTGTTGGAGGATATGTGTGCTGATTCTACTATGTTTGTCTCTCACTTGAAAGCATATTGCTCTACATGGTCATTGGAAAGAGGTCAATGAGTATATGTTGAAACAATAAAAGAGCATTGGAGAGCAACCTTTATGTGGGCAGCGCTATGGTAGCTGTATACATTGAATGATGGTTCTATTGCAAAAACTTGCCATTTTCATGAAAGGATACCTTCAAACGATGCAGTTTCCTGCACTTCCTAATTGCAGGATATGATGAACATGGACAATAGGAGGAAGTGGTCTGTAGCAAATGTTGCTTAACATCCTATCTCTTGATTGTGGCATGTTTTTTTGTATATTGAAAGCATGTGCCACTATGGAAGCCTTAGAAAATGGTAGGGAGATGCTTGCTGAATTTTCTAGATTAGGACTAGAGACTTAACCTTTTGCAAGTTAGTGTAAGTGCAATTTTAATCACACTGCAAGTAAAATGACAAGTGAAAATGTGAAGCCCTCAACACTGTGGGATGAAAATGCAAGCTTCTTCCCATGAGGAGGAAGAGGAGGGAGGTTCATGGTCATGCCCATCCATATTGTTAATGGATGCAAGTCCAACTCACATAATGCATTATCAAACTCATGATTGATAAATCTTTCTTTGGTAAAAATTGTGTAGGAAAGGTGTTTTTTTTTGCTTATGCTTTTTTGGTTGGCTATTGCATGGTTATCTATTTACCATGATCTTTATTTTCATGTCTTTATGATAGGCAACACCACTCTTGGGAGATAAGGAGAAAGTGGAGGATATCTTAGATCCCCAACCCAAGGGACAACATAAACAAAAAGAGTTGAGTTAGGTTTGTAATCCCTTTTGATTATGCATGATGGCATGGAGCCATCCTACATCTTCTAATCATGTAATCTTGTAATTTATTTTGTAATTTACCTATTATGAGAAAATAAAAAGAGAGATTCTATTGTGTTTTTGTCTCGACATCCTAGTTGATGCCATCATCTAGGTAAATGACTTGCACAGAGACATGGCAGTTGTGTCAACCCTGATGTGACACATGATTGATGCACAGGTTGGGAGCATCAGATATAGGACCTGTTGGTGTAAAAGACAAGCTTTGGGCATGCATAACTTTGCATATGAGCTATCAAAACTGGAGAATCACAGATGCAAGCTATTAGACCCTCATTTATCAAGCGCAACTGGGCCTATAGGGCCTGTAGTTTTTGGTGATGAATGCAGATACATTTTCACAGATATAGAGGGACAGACAATTTGTAAGAAAGCCTATTTTTTCCTACATATTCTTTTAGGGTTTTGCATTTACAGTAGGCACAATCTAGGGCATAATCATCAAGGGGCAAAGTGCAGCAACCTTGAAGATAGACGTGCAGCCAAGCACCGGATATTTGTTGACACTAGGAGAATAACTAGAGTCATAGGATGGTATCAATCACATCCACACATCACTTTCCTACCTTCTCATGTTGTTGAGTATTATTTTATTTGAGATCAAATTATGGCTAGTGAAGAATATAACCTTTATTGCTCTTCTGCGACCATCTTTTAGCATGATCAAACCTACAAGTGAACTCATCCTTGTGCTTTCTTTTAGTTGAGTTGTTTGTGATTGCTGAACTTCTAAATGTGGGTGTGTGCTCTCTATTTGTTGCACTTAAGGGAGGTTAATTTATGTAAAGCTTTGAATACATTGGGATGATGCTTAACTTTGCAAATGTGCAAACTCAAGGAATGTATCAATTAATGGAACCATGCTTTGTAGGCCTCATATTCTCTTGTTTTAGTGTAGATGCCAACAAGGTTGGGTTCACTTCTTTATATCAACCATTAGTTGGTCCTAAGATTAGATTAAAGTTTTGATATAGGTTCTAGTGAAGGTATAGGTGGATATTGGGGTGTCAGTACTTGTCATTCGTACCAGAATAGCTTTTCTTGTGAGGAACACATTGGTATAACTTTTTAATCATTTTTTGCTTGTAAGTTAATTATGGAATGCTGACAAGTCCTTGGCACATTTCCTTGCTAACTACAACTTGCTTGCCATCCTGACTTTATGTTGGTAATTTATATGTTGACAAGTCCTCACATCATAGGTCCTTGATGATTACAAATGTTGGCTAGTCTAGGATTTTGGTTTATAATTGTGTATTTCCCTCTAATGGGAATAAAGTAAAAGATGAAAACTCTTCTATGGTTATTTTTTCTAGCTTAGAGGTAGGTAGGATTCACGAAACTGCATTTCAAGCATCTAATGGAAGGCAAAAGGAGTAATGTGGGTGCCAATCATAGGAAAGAATATGACAGAATCTTATAGTGATATGGAGGTTGATAGGGCATTGGCACCCTCAATATCGAAGTGAAGTTCTAGCCATTCTGAGAGTGCTAAACTAGAAATTATTAACCTCCACTTACACTTCATAATTGTTGACAGATTCATAGACTATAACTACATGCATATGATATTTAGTGAGCATTATAAATAACAAAACATGTAGAAGATATATTGTGATAAGGTCATTTCATTTATATGCTTATTTTTTGCTGATGTCTTCTATGGTAGATGGGTTATGCAATTGCAAGAGAGAGGGTTTTTTAATGGAAACTTGTTTGAATCTGACTAATCACTAATCATTGTTGTCCTAGATATCTAGGATTTGTCTCTATTAATGCAAAATCTAGAGATCTGAACTTCAAGCATGGCTACAGGAGTAGATGGCCTTGGAATTGAACATAGACTTAACTCAAATTCATCAAGTCCTAATTGGTCTATGTATTCAATTAAAAAACCCTTAGCTGCTATCAAGAAGAGGGCCCCTCTTATAGATGCACGCCCTACTTCAGCAATGCAAAGTGAATCTTCAAAAGACACAAACTCACATGAAACTCTATGCTGATGAGAAAATAAGGGATTTGGAATTGCATGAAGGGGAATCGGTCCTCTTGAAAGTGGCTAAGTCCCGTTACTCCACTCTCAAAGAGGGTAGCAGTAACAAGCTAGCCCATTATTTCTATGGCCCCTACCAGATCCTTAAGATAGTTTGTGACTTGTCCTATCAATTAGAGCCTCCCCCTACCACCAAGATTCACAATGTGCTTGATGTCCACCAACTGAAGCCCTTCATTGGTACCTCAATAGACTATGTGGAAGAACGTTCCCCCATAGACGAAGAAGGTATCATTCAATGTATCCCTAAAGCAATCATTGGACAATGAGATAAGTACTTAAGATCTTGATCCATCAAGGAGTACCTCATCAAATGGAAAGGCCTACACCTAAAGAAGAACCCTCTTGGCACCCAACCACTATTTTCCATAAATTTCCTCATCTCCAAGATGCCGAATGGACTGAAGACTAGCCAATTATGCCCTCATTTGACCACCCCTACTTACAGACTACACAATATTTTAGAGTAGTTTTGTAATTGCCCAAATCTCAGGAATGTGCTTCCTACATGGGTTGAAAGTACATGTCATAAGCTGTGTTTCAACATGTGGCACGCCCCATTTGGAGCAACTTATCAAAATTTATGACAAGTTTACCTCAGTAGGCCTATCATGGATAGTATACTGTCCCTAGTCTTTACGAATTCATTCTCATTGTAATGTAGCTTAGAGTAGTACTCTGCACCCCACTCCTTAAGCCCATCTATCACTCACCTCCAATTGTCTTTGTTTGTTAGGGCAGAAACCTTCAGGCTAGGGATGGATTGTAATGACAAGTGGGATATATAAGAACTAGGGGTTAGACACCTAGTCATACTAACTAATGTATATAAGGTGTAAGAGTCTAAGTTCAAGGCAACCATTTATGATTAAGAGCATACTCTTCACCTTCATCTCCAGCTTCCATGACTTTCTTTTCCTTTCTCCTCTCTTTTCTATCTCTCTCTCCTCTCTTCTAGTCTTTCCTTTTCTTCTTCTTTCTCTCTTTTTCTCTCTTCAGCTCATTCTCCTCTCTTCTCTCAGCTTCATTCATTACATGTAGGGGTCACATCCTTGCTAACCATGTCTACTATTTTATTAACCATGATTTTTTTTTTCCCGTGTATAACATCTAAATCACCAATAAATCACTTCAATCTCTTGAAATAATACGAGGACCAAATCGATAGTTTTGAGTGATTCAAATGCCATCAACCTATAACGGTAAACCCTTTAAAATTTTGATTGATTATACAAGCACACATTCATTCATATCACCAAGGTATGCTAAAAAACTAGGCATAGACAAAATGCATGCAACTAGGCTCATAGTTGAGTTAGCTGATGGAAAATAAGTTTTCTTAACATAGCAAACAAGCAAGGTGGAGTTAAATCTAGGTGGAAATCATACCAATATGCATTTCAAAGTGATGAACTTGGAAACCTATGAGTGCCTGTTAGGAATGGACTGGTTAATTTCCAACGATGCTTCTATTCATTCATGGGGGATTCACTAGTAGTAATAAGGAGACGTCATGTGCATGCAAGAAATATATGAAAATACCCCTTATCTACCCCCTATTTATGGGACCTTACCTTATAAAATGTACCTTCCTTCCCTTAAATAACCCCCTCCCTTACACTCATGTGGTACCATATGGTAAACCCTAGTGGACACCCTAGGTATTCATTGTGGAAATAGCAAAGTCACATTCTTGAATCATGTAGGAAAACAAGTGACCACAAAAGGAGAAGCAAGGAAACCAAAGATTTAATTTGCGAAAGCTTCACGAATTGTTAAAGGTTTAAGAAAAGGCTTACCTGTATACCTAATCAAATTAAATAAGACTAAACAAGATAAAGAAGCCGAAGATGAATTGCCGTGGCTTAGGGAATATGGTGACAAGGAGCGCAGATTTTTTCTAATATTGATCTCAGATCAGGGTATTACCAGATCAGGATCAAGGAAGAGAATATTCCAAAAATCGCCTTTAGCACAAGGTACGATCATTAAAGTTTATCATAATATCATTTGGATTAACAAACGCCCATGAACAGATTAATGCAAGATATATTCAGATCTTATCTTGATGATTTCTTCCTTGGATTATTTGATGACATCTTAACATATTCCATGGATGAAGTCACTAGTCACAACTGTGGACAGTTCTTGAGACAATGCGGACTCACAAGCTATATGCTAAGAAGAAGAAGTGTGTGTTCTCCAAGAACAAAATCGAGTATTTAGGGTTTATAGTTTTAGTAGAAGGAATTTCAGTAGATCTAGCCAAGGTGAAGGATGTACAATATCGGCCGCCTCAAGCCACTGTTGGTGAAGTTCATAGCTTTTTGGGTTTTACAAGATGGTATCAAGTCATTATCAAGAAATATGCCATGATTGTTGCATCTCTCACCGACCTACTCAAGAAGTAGGTTGCCATTAAATGGACCCAAGTTGAACAGTCTAGCTTTGATAGGCTCAAGTTAAGCTCAGTCAAGGCTCTGATCCTCAAACTACCCAATCTTAGCAAAGAATTAGAAGTGATGGCCGATGTGAGTTGTCTTGCCTTGGGATGTGTACTCATGCAGGAAGGACATCTAGTAGCACATTCCTCTAGAAAATTTAAGACTCAGGAGAGAAATTATGCTACTCATGGCCTAGAATTACTTACAATTATCCACTCTATTAAGTTATGAAGACATTATTTACTCGGGAAGAAGTTCTCACTAGTAACCGACCATAAAAGTCTTAAGTGGATATTCACTCAAACAAATCTAAAAATGAGGCAATGTTGATGGATTGAAGTCTTGCACAAGTATGATTTTGAGATCTGTAACGTGTCCACTAGTATCATCCAGGACACGTCTTAGCAGTCCATCGGAAAGGATGCTTAGAAAGCTTTGCCCGGCACTCCCATAGAATGTTACGGGATTTTCGATCTAGGGCTTTCCGCGTCTGCCACGTAGCGGAAGTATTCTGGCCGTTCCCACTTCAGATCGACCGGAATTAGGGTTTTCCTGATTGATCATTTCCTAACAGCAACTAGCGTCGGACCCAAGCGAACTACTTTACGCAGAAACGCCAGGTCTCAAGCGGAATCATGCTGCACTTGCTTCAAGGAGAATGGAAAACGAGAGGGATGCAAAGCTCAACCTCTCTCCCATAAGGCATAGTCCCATTCCATTCCCCTAAAACAACGTAAATTGGGTAAGACATAACTTTAGGTCAACGCTTTTGTTGTTTGTGTCCTTTGACGATCATTCTGCTGCTCCTCGAGATTTGAGAAAAGTTCCCGACCAACCGGGACCACCCAACCGTAGGACGGACCCATGGCCCGTCCTCCGTACTTTCCTCGATTTGTTTTAGTTATGTAATTATCTAACACATTAATTGGACATGTAACAATCAGCCTCTTTAATTAATCCGTTAAGTACTAGTTCCTTCAGGTAATCTTATCACGTGACATAGAAAAATAATATCAGACAAGTTCTTTATTAACATATCAACATATTTATCTTTAAAATACAAGGAGTTCCGCCCGTAGGCTTGTCCATAATCCGCTCGAAGGCTATCTAGCAATCCACAAGGATCACTATTCCAAGTTTCTGCCCGTAGACTAGTATGCGGGCCTCGAGATCCAATCCCAAGTCACATTAGCCTCTTGTTCAGGACCCGGAAGGCGAGGGATTTATGGCCAGAGCCCCCCCTGGCACCCAAGCGTCCTGCTCCAAGTAGCGTTAAATGGAGAGACCTCTCGTGGCGGGTTCGGTCCACGTTCCCGGCGCGGTCAACAACCCCCTTGGTTAGGGTCAGGCAGACAGTCGGGGGTAACACAAGCTGCCTCTCCCTTCAGGCCTTCAACCTGAAGTATAGATATTCATTTAATTTTTAATTAATAAATCAAACAATACACTAAAATCTCTAGCAAGCACAAACATTTCCATTGATCGATCTTGTTGTTGGCAAACTGTTAAGGAAGGAATATTTCCTTTTGAATGCATCTAGCACTCGATCCGAGGTGCCTTGCAACTTGGCAAGATCCTTTATATTCTGGGTTAGGGCGTACCCTATTAACCCAACTTGGTCAAACCCTAAAGTTCATTGGATAATTCAGTTTCCGGTTTTTAACCTTCCTTACGTGGAAGGATATCAAAGTGTACATCCTTTTGCAAGATAACTTGCGTAAGGATCTGCCATCCTTGTTGCGGGAATTTAGCCTTTCTTTTTGTGAATCAATCACATGACCATATGACTTCGTACTTGCCGCGCAAGTCTTGCATCGTACTATGCGATGAAACAATCCATTTCAGCTTCTTTAAGCTGACGTTTGTCAGACTTGGGGTTTCCTAGCTTTATTATTTTCTTTTAAGAAACTCAGGGATGAACCCTAATTTCTTTTACGTTTACAACTTACTGACCCCACAATCAGGGAATGTGGGCAAGTATTTAAGGTATAAACAATTCTTGGATTTTTAATTCATTCCCAATGATTATTTCGCAGTATTTTTTATTTGGTTAACTCTAGAAGGTAATTTCGAGATTACTTCCATATGATTTGTTATTTACGTGTCAATCGACTTTTCAATCATATACCTCATCGATTTGGGGTTAGGTTAAATTCAACTAATCTTCCCTTTTCTTTGCGAACAAACTCATGCTAAATAAACAATCTTTCCCTTGCTAAGTTATGCAGCTAGCAATGATAACTTCTTAGAGTTTAAGCATCGTAAGAAACCTTTCATGATTCGCACCTTCCATGATGATTCGTTATAAAACAAATAGGGGTTAATACTACAAGATGCAGTTTTATACCTTCTAGATTTAAGCGAAGTATATTACTTTAGTGATTAAATAATCTTGCTCATAATTCGTTTCAATGCATAATGCTATTTGAAGGAAAACTATGTTTATGCTTTATTTATTTTGCATGTTCCATTAAACTAAATTCCTTCATTGTGAATAACTAGGACAAAACATATCTTATCCCTAATGATTCATTTTGCACAATTGAATTAAAACCGATATAAAATTAAGAAGGAAAAACCTAGGTTTGGGGTGAGATATCCATATGGATACCGGGAGATGACCCTCCCGCAGCTACTCCTTGGACTTTCTTAGAAGGCATCGCAGTTGTAGTCCTTTGAACGTTGTCGAAGGGTTTTTCGAAAGCAAAGTTGCGTCTTCAGAAGACCTTGACAAATTTCAAGATAGAAGATCAGTTCTATAACAAGAGATATCGGTGATAATAGATGGATCAATGGATCATCCTGTGTTAATCTTTTCTATTCAAAGCCATGCACAGTTGAGAAGTACAAGGTCTCAAAAATAAATTCTCCCCAACAATATGAAATCCAGGTTCAAGGAGAAACTGAATCAATTCCACATTGTTAATCCCTCTGTCCATAAAATTCTACAAACTCCGTCTTCTGATCTTCTTTGGTCCAGCAGGATGATAATTCTCTGTTTCCTCCCTTCCAGCTTCGTCTTCTTCAGCTGAATCCCCTCACCGTTGGTAATTGAGAGTCCGATCAAGCTTTTGTATGATATCGCCCCCGAGTGTATGGACATTGGTAGTCTTCTTTGCTGCAAGTTTTCGTCTTCATCTGCATCTTTGTCAACTTCTAGAATGCAGTTTCGTTGTTATCTTCTGTCGTATTTTCCATCGCTCCTGGCACTATCCGAGAAGCTGATCAATCATCAAAACGTCTTCCAGCGCCAAAACATCCTTCCATATGAAACAAAAGTCGTATTTATGCTCTTCAGAGCTTCTCGGCTACCTCTCTTTCCCCCTTCAATAGTCGGACCCGGCTAAATTTTCAGCATCTGCCCACTCTCTCTCTCTCTCCGTCTGTGTCACTGTGTTTCTGAGAACGTCATCTCTCTCTTGCACTCTCTCTGTGGGTCTCTCAGAACTGTCTATCTCTCTCACTCTCTTTGTGGGTCTTTCAGAACTGTCTGTCTCCCTCATGCAAGCTTTTTCCACGCTCTATTGCAGTCGTTAAAGCAAAACACTGTTCCACTTCATCCTCGTCTGCTGATTTTAAGATCACGCCACAGGGAAACGGATGTCTTGAACAAATTTGACGGTTTGCAGTCCACCACAAAGCTTGATGAAGAAGATAATGGCGTTTTTTAGAGGAACACCCATCACAGTAGCTTCCGCGTTCTTCGTCCACGATTGATTGTCCGCCATCTTGGTCGATGAGTCTTCAGCTTCTTGTCCTCACGTTCCCATACACGTCCTTCTTTATCATTTCTGATGTGGTCATTTCTCCTCCCCTGTTCTCCTCTTTGATTTCCTTCTGGAGGTGCCGAGATTTTTTTTTCCCTTTCTCCCTCCATTCACAAAAAAAATCCCCTTTTCTTATCTCTCCTTTCTTACGCCCCCTTTTGCCTCCAAAACTCCCCTTTCAAAAATAGTCCTTCTTGCTTTGTCTTTCTCACGCCCCCTTTGTCCTCTTCCCCAGCACTATATATTCCACTCAGAAAAGCAGCCTCCTTTTGTTTTTTAAACCAGAAAAGCGGCCTTCTCCCATTCGAGCATTCCATTGAAGAGGGCTTGAGCATCAACCATACATGAATAGTCACCATACGTGCAGATAAGTGCCATTCCAAACTCAGGAAGTAGATCATAACCTCTAGATAGACAGAAAACAAAGCATTCCATAACACAACAGTGTGCTCAGACAACCCATCAAACACATTCTCTGCTTCTACAATGCTCCCACATTTGCTATACATAGACACCAGGGTACTATGAACATAAATGTCTGATGTGAATCCTTTCTGAAGGGCATCAACATGTAACGCTTGTCCAATGTAAAGCCTTCTCTCCTTAGCCTTGCTCAACATAGGATGAAAGCATCCCTTCATGCCCACCACTATGCCTCCAAACTTCTCTCCACTATACTCACACGAAGAAAATAAATGTAAACACAACAACTAAGTATGTACAAAATATCAACTCCCACACACAACTTTTGGGTGGATTTCACACCTCGGATGCGCAGCAATACGACATCCACCCCCTCTAATCCTGCGCATCCTCCGGATGGGCCAACTACCCATGATCATTATCATCAAGATCCACAAACAGATCAATCTCTTCATTGTGCATTTCCGGTATATCAACAAGATTATTTGTCATATCATCTGTCTCTTCCATTAGAGTTTCTTCTCGTTGCTCTTCTCTTGCAAATTCTTCCAATGCATAATCTTCATCATCTCTTTTCTTGAAAATCTTGATTCTTTTTCTTGCAATAGGCACTGTAAGCACTGTCCCATCCAATTCGGTCAGCTCATATGTTGCATTGTCAAAGACATGTCTGACTATGTACGGCCCAAACCATCTTTTCACCATCTTTCGAAGCGCAGTATGCTGATTTTCAAGGCTGCTATCAAAGACTAATACCCAGTCTCCCTCTTCTATTTCTCTAGGCCGCAAGCGATGCCTGCTGTCAAACCTGTCCTTATTTCTTAGTCTAGCAACCTTCAACCTGTCAATAGCTAGCTGAATATCCTCTGGTCTTCTCTCCAACTACCGGATCCGAAGAGCTAAGAGCTCCTCTCTCGTCAAATCCTCCTGCCAAGGTAGAACTGACCAAGTCAAAGCACAAGTCTTAGTCGGCATAACAGGTTTCTGACCATACATCAACTCTGCAGGTATATATCCTGTGGTAACACTGTGAGTCGTACGATCAGCCCACAAAGCAAATGGTAGAAGTCTTGGCCATTCTCCAATCCGTCCTCTGCATGCTTTAGCTAATGCTTTCACTATCGGCGGATGCCCTCTTTCACTCTTCCCATTTCCCTCTGGATTGTATGCTGTAGTTAGAGCCAACTTGATTCCTAGTTGAGAGAAAAACTTTACCCACACAGCCATACTTGCAGAAAATTTCTTCCAATAAGAACTTACACACTGCACTAGTGGTCTTCGTTCTCAAAGATCTGCCCTCAACATGATTAGTAAGATCCTCTCTAGCCAAAACAATATATCTCATCTGCCATAGACCCATAGGCATAGTAACCAAGTCAACTACCCACTTATAATGAATGCATAGCGGATAGGTCGGATGAAGCTCATCTCGATGACGCACTACCGAATACATCTGGCAGTCTCTGCAAGTCTCTACAAAGTGAGAAACATCTCTATACATGCCTTTCCACCAATATTTCTCCTTGATTTTCTCATAAGTAGCCCACACTCCTCTATGACCAGCCCAAGGACTCTCATGAAACTCCCTCATCACCTGTAACTGTGTCTCTCTATCACAGACAACCCGCAAAGGTAATCCGCCTCTTTTCTTTGGATGCTTCCAAAGAAATCCGTCCTTGAGAAAGTAACCATAGGCTTTTCTTCTGATCTTCTTGAAATCTTCATCTATCCATTCATCTCTTTTGCTTAGTGTACTAAGGTACTTGCCAATCTGCAAACAATCTCCAACATAGAGTTCTTCTATGAAAGCCACAATATCATAGACATGGCAAACATGATCAACCATAGTGGCTGAAATTTCTGCATCATCCTCTTCTGCAAGTAGTATTTCCTTGTCATCATATCTGGCTCTAGACAACATATCTGCCCACTGGATTATCCTTCTCTGCTATGTGTTTAAATTCCGGATTTAATGACTTGATGTATGCAATCCATCTCAGCATAGCTATATTCGGAGTAGAGCAACTCGTAATCATACCAATAAATGGCAAGCAATCTGTCTCTACCACAACTGAAGCTCCAATAAAGTACTCCTTGTCACATTTGAGAGCCGTAACAATCCCCAGTAACTCCCTCTTGATTTGCAGATATCTCCTCTGTCTCTCGTTTAGGACTTTTGCCCCAAACCGAATAGCATACCTCTTTCCATCTGCATCATCTTGACCCACATCCCAACCTATGCCAATTGGACTAGTTGTTGAGATATCGAGCTCCACTCGTGATACGCCAGGGTGACCGTTGTGTATTTATGTCACCGACGTGTCGGTTGCAGATGCGGTTGGTACACCGCCCATGAATAATAGCTACATGATAGCTATCCTTATCTATTCTAGTTCGTGGCTCAGTTAGTATGCCACCTTAGTTAGTTGAGTTTGGTTTGAGACCCATATAGAGGGTTCTTCTATTTTCTTTGTACTAGAGTTCTTTTGGCTTACACAACTAAGAAGAGGAAAACTGTTTTCAGCCTCCACCCTTGTGTGTCTTCCCCCATTGTGCAAGCAAGAAAGCTTCAAGCGAGACTCCTTCCTTCTCTCCCACAATCTTGACATGGTATCAGAGCCTTGTTTTTTTGATTTGAGGCCATTTCGGGGCCTGTTTTTTTTATTTGAGGCCATTTCGGGGCCTGTTTTGCAGACGGAAGTTTTCTGCACGCACTCAAGAAAAGGCTCAGTTTTATGCTGTGCGACCACTGTTCTACAGGTCGGTGAAAAGTTACTGTAGAAATTGCATCGTATGCTTGTGCGCAGAGACATTGGGAGTTTCAGAATCATCCTTGGTTCCTGTTTATGCAAAATCGTCACTAGGAAGTGACTGTGTGGTCAAATACCACTTTCGCCAGTTTTGCAGATTTGCCCTTGTGAGGCTGAAGCTGTGGTTTTTGCAGTGACAGAATTTTTTGCAGTCTTCTGTAATGGCATCTGATTCTCTTTCACAGATTGTCACTGAAAAGCTTGACAAGAACAACTTCCAGGCATGGAAGTTTAGAATGACGAATTTCCTTATGGGAAAAGGATATTGGGAATTTGTTGCAGGAAATGAAGAAGAACCAGTTCTTCCTGATGTTCCCAATCAACAACAAATGCAGGCATTTAAAACATGGCATGAGAGAGCCAGGAAAGTTATGTATTGGCTGTCTATCAGTATTTCAGACTCTATGATTGTGCATATTCAGGATGCAAGTACGCCAAAGGAGGCATGGGATACTTTGTCAAAAATGTATAGCACAAATACGCAAGCCAGGAAAATGCAGCTCAAGCAAGAGTTGCATAATGTGCAAAGAGAAAGTATGAGCATCAACGACTACCACATGAAGGTGAAGAAGATTGCAGATGCACTTGCTTCCATTGGGTCGCCAGTGGAAGATGATGATTTAGTTTCCGTGACCTTGAATGGTCTAGGAAAGGATTATGCACAGTTTCGGACATCCATTTCAGTTCGTGAAAGATTTCCTGATTTTGAGAAGTTGATTGCTCTTCTAATTTCTGAGGAACAGAGAAATGGTGGTGCATCTTCTTCAATAGGAACATCAAAAGAAGCTGTCTTCTACTCAAATGCTGGAAGAGGTAGAGGCAGAGGTAGAGGAGGCCGATTTGGAGGCCGTGGCAGAAATCAGAATATGCAGCAAACTCAAGAAAACCAGTCCTATGGAGGAGGACGTGGTAACTCTAGAGGCAGGGGGAGCCAAAGAGGTCGTGGTGGATGGCAAAGAGGCCAAAATGCAAACAGTAATGTTGAATGCTACTACTGTGGTAAAATGGGTTATATGGCTAAAGACTGCTATAAAAAGCAGAATGACATCATGAATGGAAAACTGCAACAAGGGAATTATGCATCTTCTAGTAGACAGGGTGATGACAGAAATGAGCATTTGTTCATGGTGCAGCACATGAACAATTCTATGACAAGTGCAGAAGAAAGCAATGATGTATGGTATGTTGACTCAGGTGCATCAAACCACATGACAGGTCATGCAGAATGGATGGAGGATGCAAAGAAAATGGAAAAACCAGGATTTGTGGAGACTGGTGATGATACTGCACATCCTATTGTGCAGATTGGAAAAATTCCCTTGTCTATGCAGGGTGGGAAAAAGAAATACCTGTCCGATGTATTTCATGTCCCGAATATCACCAAGAATCTGGTTTCAGTTGGTCAAATGGTTGAACAGGGCTTGCAGGTCAGATTTAATCCTCATGGATGCTTTGTTGAGGATATGAAAAATAAAGGTCGCTTGATAGCAAAAGGAAAGAAGAAGGGCAGAATGTTTACATTGGATGCAGACATGTCTGAATTGAGTGCAGCAATGTTTGCACATGGGACCGGTGTAGTTGCAGATATTGATATCTGGCATAAACGCATTGGTCATGTTAATGTACAGCGACTTAAATCAATGCAGGCCCAAAATATTGTTGCAGGATTGCCCAAATTCAAGGTTGCAGAAATGCATAAGGTATGTGAAGCCTGTCAGTTTGGAAAACATGCAAGGAAACCATTTCCTAGACATGTTCAAGAGAGTGAGAAGCCATTGGAATTAATCCACTCTGATGTGTGGACTACTAAAGCTGCATCTCTTGGAGGCTGTCATTATTTTGTCACTTTTATTGATGACTATAGCAAAAAAGTTTGGGTGTATTTTATGAAAAAGAAAAGTGAAGTTTTTGGGCATTTCAAAACCCTTAAAGCTATGGCTGAAAAAGAAACAGGTCTGCAAATAAAATGCCTGAGGTCAGATGGAGGGGGAGAGTACCTCTCAAATGAGTTTGCAAAGTTCTTGCGGGAGCATGGCATAAAGCAGCAATATTCATGCAGTTATACCCCACAACAAAATGGAATTGCAGAAAGGAAAAATAGGCATATTGGAGAGGTATCTCGTGCCATGCTCAATGAAAAAGACTTGCCAGATTTTTATTGGGCTGAAGCAGTTGCTACAGCAGTCTACATAATGAACAGGACTCCCACTGCAGCAATACATGGAATGACTCCAGAGGAGAGGTATACTGGTAGGAAACCAGATATTTCTCATTTGAAAATTTTTGGTTGCATTGCCTATGTACATGTGCCAGATGAGCTGAGATCCAAGTTGGATCCAAAAGCTGAGAAGTGCATCTTTATTGGTTACTCTCTGCAGCAAAAAGGGTATAGATGCTATAACCCTTCTACTCGTAAGTTTACAGTGAGCAGAGATGTTGTTTTTGATGAGATGAGTAGCTGGTATAAACCAGTAAATGTGATTGATGATGTAGATGCACAAAATGGTAATGCTGCACAAAATTCACAGTAGCAGTCACAAAATATTAGTGGACCTGGAGCGTCCTCTAGCAGTGGTTCACATTCTTCGCCATGGACAGGCAGATTGAGATCAGGAGATTCTTCTCAAAGCAATGCAGATAGTGGTATGCAGGTATCACGAAAAGGAAAAGAGAAAGTTGATCAGCCCATGTTTGATGTGAATGCAGGTCACTCTTATGTGGATGGTGAATCCAGTGGCTCAGAACAGAGCATTGATGATGAGTTGGGTATTCCTTCTATTGTTACACCTGGAGTAAGGAAGACCAGGGATGTTTTGAGAGCACCTGGGAGTGAACCCACTTTGCGCAGGTCTACCAGAGTTAGGTATCCTGTGGATAGGCTGAAATATGATGGATTTACAGCCATTCACTATGCATATATGGTCAAGGTGATACAGGAACCAGAACCCACTTCTTTTGAGCAAGCCATGGGAAAAGAAAAATGGGAGAAAGCCATGGATGAAGAAATGGATGCCTTGGAAGCAAATGCTACATGGGAATTGATACCTTTGCCTAAAGGTAAAAATGCAATTGGCTGTAAGTGGGTTTATAAGGTGAAGCACAATGCAGATGGTTCTGTGAACAGATACAAGGCAAGATTAGTAGTCAAGGGGTATGCACAAACATATGGTATTGACTATGAAGAAACATTCAGTCCGGTTGCAAGGATGGCAACCGTAAGAGCAGTCATTGCTATGGCTGCATCAAAGGGATGGTCTTTACATCAGATGGATGTAAAGAATGCCTTCTTGCATGGTGATTTGCAAGAAGAGGTCTATATGGAGCAGCCACCAGGTTATGTGAATGCTGTTCATCCTGAGTTTGTTTGCAGGTTGAAGAAAGCCTTGTATGGCTTGAAGCAAGCACCTAGAGCATGGTCTGACAAGATAGGACAGTATCTTGTCACTATTGGCTTTCAGATTTCCAAGGCAGATTTCTCACTTTATGTGAGAAAAACAGAGAAAGGTATTATGCTACTTGTCATTTATGTTGATGATTTGATTATGACAGGTGATAGTGATGAAGATATCCTTCATGTGAAAATGCTATTGAAGCAGAAGTTTGAGATGAAGGATTTGGGAGAGCTGCGTTATTTCTTGGGCATTGAGGTGATTAGATCACCAAGTGGGATACATCTCTTGCAGAGGCAGTATGGATTGGACATGCTGTCCAAATATGGAATGACAGGCTGTAAGTCTATTTCAGTTCCTTTGGAGCAGAATGTGAAGCTGAGCACAGATGCAGGTGAGCTTCTAGAAGACCCTACTATGTACAGACGCATAGTAGGAAGTTTGATTTATATGACTATTACCAGGCCAGATTTGAGCTATGCTGTTGGATTGGTAAGTCAGTTTATGCAGGCTCCAAGGAAACCACATTTGGATGCAGCTAGACGCATACTCAGGTATGTGAAGTCCACATTGCAGTATGGACTATTTTATGAGACTGGGGTTCAGATACAGTTGCATGGATACACTGATGCTGATTGGGCTGGTAGTATTTCTGATAGACGATCTACCAGTGGATATGTGTTCTCTTTTGGGAGTGTTGCAGTTACTTGGAGCAGTAAGAAACAGCCTACAGTTGCCTTGTCGAGCACAGAGGCTGAGTACAGGGGTGCAGCAATGGCTGCATGTGAGGTAGCTTGGTTGCATAAGCTACTTTATGATATGCATCAGCCTTCAGATGGGCCAGTTGTCATTTATTGTGACAACATGAGTAGTATACACTTGGCAAATAACCCAGTCTATCATGCTAGAACAAAGCACATTGAGGTGCATTATCACTATGTGCGAGAGAGGGTTTTACTAGGTCTTATTGATCTAGTTTATGTCAGTACAGAGGATCAGGTAGCTGACATATTTACGAAGGCATTGGGCGCAGAGAAGCTGCGCAAGTTCAGAGACCTGCTTGGTGTGGAGGAATTGGGATTGAGCTCGAGGGGGAGTGTTGAGATATCGAGCTCCACTCGTGATACGCCAGGGTGACCGTTGTGTATTTATGTCACCGACGTGTCGGTTGCAGATGCGGTTGGTACACCGCCCATGAATAATAGCTACATGATAGCTATCCTTATCTATTCTAGTTCGTGGCTCAGTTAGTATGCCACCTTAGTTAGTTGAGTTTGGTTTGAGACCCATATAGAGGGTTCTTCTATTTTCTTTGTACTAGAGTTCTTTTGGCTTACACAACTAAGAAGAGGAAAACTGTTTTCAGCCTCCACCCTTGTGTGTCTTCCCCCATTGTGCAAGCAAGAAAGCTTCAAGCGAGACTCCTTCCTTCTCTCCCACAATCTTGACACTAGTGTCAACTGTCAATACAATAGGCCTTCCACAATTATGATCCGCTTTCCTGAGAGTAGGAGCAATCTGCAATAACTTCTTCAATTTTCGCATGGCTCTAGTGTGGCTCTCATCCCAATAGAATTTCTGCCCCTTTCGAAGCAGCTGATATAAACAATCTGCTATGTGTGCAAAATGAGGTATCCAAATCATATAAAACACACAAGCTCCAATGAATCTCCGTACCTCTGAAGTGGTGGAACAATACTCCGTAATCTTGCCTATAGAATCCACCTTATCAGGTGAGGGTTTCCTGCCATAATATCCACACATATGTCCAACAATGACAACCTCATTCACTCCAAAAACAGATTTTTTCCATGATAGTGTCAAGTTCACTTCTTCTAACCTGGCCAAAATCTTCTCACAAGCTGAAATATGATCAGCAAAGTATTTGCATCCTTGCTCATTTAGACTCTCATTCTTTTCTTCTTCTACACACCCCTTAATGGGCACATCATCCAAGAAAGGCATGGTAAGCTGAGGTATGTAATCACGAAGGACCTTATGCATGGCATTCATCATATGCGCAACAGAATTAGTGGCACCTTGAGGCAAGGTACACATCCTGACAAGCCCCATAGGAGTTCTCATGGTGGTTATGTCCCTGCTTTCCAAAGCCAGCTGAAACTGATCATATCCTGAATACAAATCACCTAAAGAATAGATGGCACGTCCAGCAAATGCTTCTGCAAACTCATCCACAACTGGACCTATACCAACATTCCTGATAGTAACTCTGTTTACTGGCTGCATGTCCTGTATAAATCGGAGAGTACCATTCTTCTTTGGAACCGTAAACCACCTGTTTGAGTATGGTGCAGATGAAGGCTCAAGAATTCCCATCCTGATTTTCTCATTCAACAAATCAATCAGCTTTGGCAGGTATGCTTTAGGCACTGGAATAGGTCGGAGGTTCCATGGAATATAAGGAATAGTAAAGATCACCATAGGAGCAACAATATCTAGATTCACACATCCAATCTCATGCTGGAAAAAAGCCTTCCATGTCGCTCAAGCATCTCCTGAAAGCATTGTTTCTCTATGGGTAGCAAGAAATCACCATTTCCAATTTTCAATTCAGCAAGAGTCTCTGCTGAAAATTTATGGCCTATATGCTCCGAATTCCTCAAAATTGGCTGTTTGGCAGCCCTCTCTATTTGCTGATCACTGGCAGGTGGAAGGGGTACAGCTACCGGCTTCACCTTCTTATCCATAGTCTTGTATTTCGTGTCAACCCTGGCTTCATTATGATCCTCTGCATTACTCAAATCTTGCTGTAAATCAGCAATTCTGCACTCCAATGGCTGAATATCCTCAGCCCTCTACTCTATGGACTGCATAGGAACAACCCTAAACTCTGGATGCTGAAATGTTTCAGTAGTAAACTCTGTTGGCTAAAAGTTTTCAACCCTCTATGTCTCTATAAGCTGATCATTATCAGCTGGAAACTCTATTTGCTGAATTTCTTCAGCACTCAACACTTTTTGCTGAGCCACCTCAGCCTCTGATTCAATCTGTGACACAAAATCTACAATTTCATAAAACATGTCCAGGGATTGCACTAATACATTACTGTGACAACTCTGCATATCAGTTTTCAGCATATTCTCCATCTCTATCATCGTATCTGCACAAATCATACTATCATACATCCCATCTATATGCTCATCATCCTCTAAAATTCCTGCATTTTTCAAAATTTTCTCCTTCCTGCATATGTACTGCCTGGCAGCTCTAGGCAACTTAGAAGTCTTCTGATAGCTCATCGAACTATTTGTTGAAATCCCAACAAAACCGGAGGAGAAAACAATGCTGCCAAGAGGCGAGAACTCCAATCTCCTCTGCTCTGTACCATTGTCGTCTCGTGAAACGACGGTACCTAATGAAAACCCGAATCCCTCACAGTGGGCAAAGGTGCATCTCTAAGAGTATCCCTGTTTCTAACATGGTTCACACACACAGTCATAAATTGAACTGCTCTCATGCCATCTTTACTGTGAATCCGTGCATAAGCAGATCCATCATCCATTACCTTTGTTTCCATGCGCATCTCTGTGATGAATGGTTATCCAAGAATTATGGGATAAGAGCATGAGTCCTGCACAAAGAAATGGAAATCCTCCTCTACATCTCCAATAGAAACCCTGACACTGGGACCTGCAGCATACAAATCACCTGCAGTGTTGTTGGTGGCTCTTATATGCCACCCATGCTCTACATCCATAGGCCATCTGTTACTTTCATAAAGTCCACGAACTATGAGATTAATCGCTGAACCATGATCCACCAAAGCAACATAAGGCACCTGTTTCTCTCCAATTTTTACCATCGTCTCAGTAATTGCCCTAGCCCAATGACTCCGCGAAAAGTGACTACGTGGTATCAAGACAGGCTCATCAGTTTCAGCATAATGCATAGGCTGAACCCTCTTCTCTATCTGCGGAAAAATAGAAGCATTCTCAACCATAACCTCATCCTCATCCTCATCCAACTCCCCAATCAAAACTCCCTGTGTATCAGTAGTAGGCAATGCATGTCTTTTCCTCTTTAGGATCTCTTGAAAGTGATCTTGAAACTCTCTTTTCAAGATGCCCAAAACCTCAGAAATAGTAAAACTCACCTCACTGCCAAGTATCTTGTCATTAAAGATTTTCTTCATGTCCGTTGATATCTCAATATCGAACATCAATCCAAACCCTGGCTGTTTTCTCTCTCTAGGCTCTTGCCGCTTTTCTCTCTTTTGATCATCTTCCATATGTCGTTCTAGCCCTGGTCTCAAAGACGGTCCTGCAGTAGGTGGAGTAACAAACTCACCCCCTCTAGTCTTTTTAGCTGCACTTGGATTTTCTTCATCCCTCTTACGCTTCTCCTCAACAAGTACATCTGCTCCCTGAGACTTAGCCAAGTAGGCATAAATAGAGTACCTCTCAACAAGCGAATCCCAACCTGTCTCAGATCTGATGCTAGAGCCTGCACTAGTCAAAACAGTTTGTTGAATTTTTCCCTTGTTTGCTGTCTCCATAGCATAAGTCCATAATGCTAACTGATTCTCTGATCCCTTCTCAATTTGAACTCCATATGCAGAAGCATCTCCTCTACCTGCCACATAAGAAGTACGCGCAGCCATGTCATCCACTAACTTCTTCATTTCGCCTTTCCCAAAGTTGGTAGCAAAGCAGAGCTCCTGTTTCAGTCAACCAAATCTTACCATCTTGTCCCCAAAATACCAAATTCTTCCTCTTTGCATCCTGAAAATATTCACAATCCTTGCAATGCTGATGGTCCGTACTATCACACCAAATATATCTTCGATCTCTCCTAGGTGCACTAGGAGCACTCCTAAGTGTAGTAGGAGCACCAGAAGATATAGTAGGCACAGTCGAAGCAAACTGCTCTTTCAATTTTTCCACCAACTCTGCTTTAATTGACTCGAGTGTCAAATCCGTTATGCCTTTGATTATGTCATCAAGAGAGGTAGGCACCGATGGAGCGGATGGTTTTGGAGCAGAAGGTGCTGGCATCGGTCGTGGAACAGGAGGAATAGGAGGAGTGGAAACAGTAGGCACTGGCATAGGCCAAGAAACTGGCTGAGGAGGAGAAGAAATAACAGGGATAGAAGCAGGCATAGGAGTAGATGACGGTGTTGGTGTCATAGAACCATTTTGTAGGCGGGTCTTCCATATCCTTCTCTTGGTCAAAGTTGAGACTGCATCTTGGGCATCTTGCCAATCTGTTTTAAGTCCCATAGGCTTCGTGCGATCCTCAAGAAGCTCTCCCAATTCTTCCTGAAGAGCAGGATCTGCAGCTTGCAAGAAAAGCTCAACTTTCTCAACATCCAATGCTCTTTGTTCAATGGCATTGATCCGGGTTTTTTACAACCCAGATTATTACCACAAAATTTTGGCCAAAGCCCCTATCAAGAGCTTACCATATCACTTTGGGTTTACTCTTCAAGCACTAGGTATGCTACATTGCTTCTCGATTATGATAACTCTAGAAAATGGGGGGAACAAGTTCTTAGAAGGCATGTCAATGTAAAGGGTCAAAGGGATGGTTATCTTAGTGAAGATGAAAATGGATTACACCTAGGAGTTGAGTGAATGCATAGATTTTTCAAAGGACTAGCCTCCAACTACACATGGGCTCCGTCTGCATCACTAAGATTTGGAATCTATCACCATCATTAGAGGAAACCTCACCCTAGCACACAAGTCAATATCCACATCATGCTGTCATTTGGATCTTACACAAAAGCTTACAAGCATGGACCCCTTTTGTCACATGCTTATATGTATTTATATACATATGGGGGACTAAAGTCAAAGCAGCTTTTGAAAGCCATTTTTTATAATCTCAATAACTCCCAAGAAAAAGTAAATTTCAAGAAAATTCTCGCGAACCCCGATCGTTTTCGACCTGGTTTACAAAGTTGCAGAAGAAACTTTTTTCAAATTCCTCACGGATTTGAAGTTACGAAGGCGCAAACTGCTGGCTATATACAATTTTCTTCTCTCTTTCACCACACCAACTTTCCACTCTATCCTTCTTGTAAATATATTATAATAATGTGCTTTGGGCACCCACCTCTTGTAATCTAGCTCCATTTCTCTATTTTGTCTACCATCACCCTTGGCTTCTTGCATGATGACCAAGGTGGGGACTTGTCCCATTCACTATGCTCCATATTTTCAAAGATGCCATACATCATCTAGGATTATGTTAATCAAGAAGATTAGCTTAATCTAATCCCTCATGGAGGCTATATAAAGAGCCCATGGAGAATGAAGGGAAACGGAAGAAGGCCAATGACAAGTCCATGAGAGCATTCTAGAATACCCTCATCTCTTTGAGGGAAGCTATGAGTGAGTTCTTTTATTATGTAGCATAATGGCAAGATTCCTCTACCTCTTCTCCTATTATCTCCCTCTCTTCTCATCTTCTCATTCCATGTAGCATAATGGCAAGCTTCTTCTACCTCTTCTCCTATTATCTCCCTCTCTTCTCATCTTCTCATTCCATGTAGCATAATGGCAAGCTTCTTCTACCTCTTCTCCTCTTGTCTCCCTCTCCTCTCATCTCTCTCTCTCTTATATTTCAATATGGTGTCTAGTACATATATTCTCCCTTGTAAATTTGTGTCTTGGTTCTCTTGATTCTCTTTGAGAAAATGGATGTCCTAGCCCATCCTTCCTTTAGCTAGGTGGTGCCCCTCTTTAGTTCTCTTAGTGAGGATTGGAGGTTGGATGGGTAAGAGGCAACCCGTTCATCATTTCAGCCCTCATTTTTGGTGCCCCCGCTGAGGACATTCTCAACCACAATTCTCTACTTCCTTATGTGGAATGATACAAAACATGATGGTGCATCCTCTACAATAAGTTTCCCAAGTGGCTCTTCCTCAACGCCTTCACCAACTATTTTTGAAGCTGGTCCAAGTCCACGACTCCCAAAATTGTCTCCTAAAGAAGCTTAAGAAAGAAAGTATGCAAACAAAATTGTGGTGAATGTTTTGCAAACAAAGTGAAAGCCCTTCCGAGAGGTCCTCGTCTCCAAATCATCAAATCCCTCTCTCTTTCTGGCCTAATCCACATCAAAGGAGGACAACTATGCATGAACGATGTGGAGTTTTGTAGAAGTGCAAAGTATGGAGACTACCTTTAACTGCTGTTAGCTCGAAGGTTGGGTGTGGTTGAAAAGGTGGCCATCACACCTTATGAAATATATGTTGCTGAGGATGGACACATCAAGGCAAGAACAATCACTGGTGAGCAAATTCTCCGTATAGCAAAGTTGGTGGGTTCCAAAAAGAAACACTCTCGGAAAAATCCTTCATAATTCAAGAAAGTGCATTCTCTCTACTCCCTTAAGTAGTCTTCACTCATGAATAATAACAATGGCCCGAATTTCTACACCTTCCACTTTGTACAAAACATCCGAGTTAATGTATGTATCAGTAGGAAGATTTTCTTCCAGCAGCGTCTTGTCATGTACTTTGGGGCTGAAAGATTAAGGGAGATTCTTGTATCACCAGAACCTATAATCTTCCCAATGCTAGACTACAATGCATCCTTCAATGTACATGTATTTATCCTATTATAATAGTTTCTCATGAATCAGAACGAGTTGTATGGACCTATCCGTCCACTTGCTATGCAAACTATGCATATTGTAGCTAGCACAAAGCTTAGATTCCAAGGCATTATTAGAAGCATACTAGGACCTAGACGTCTTGTTGAAATCAATGCATCTGTGAACCCATTCATCCTTCCCCTTATAAAATACAACTTAAGTCTAGACGTTTTCATCTTCATACTCTACTAAGGCGACATGGCATTTCCAAGTTTTTTTGGGCACAAAGGGGAGAAAGCTCTAGACTTTTTGGATGACTTAGAAATGGCCTTCCTAGTCACAGGCCGAGATGATGAAGCAACCAAAGTACGGGCCTTTCGTTTAGTTCTAAAGGGTGATGCTCGAGTGTGGTATCAAGCTCTCCCGGAGGCTACAAGGAGTAATTGGGAGAATCTCAAGACCGCATTCATGCACAAGTACCAAGATACAGAGCCACCTGAAGATATTTGGAGACAACTCTTAGATCTTCGCCAAACCGTAGCACGGGAATACCAAACCTATGAAGGCATGTTTATAAAATTGTGGGATAAATGGACAACCTCTTTAGCTGAGGGAGAAAGAGTACCTGATTGCCTTAAGAAAGATTGTTTTCTAGCCGGACTACATCCTCTACTAAGGGAGAAGGTCAAAGGAAAGTTTCCCACATCCTATGAAGAATCAGTCACTAATGCAAGGGAGAAAGATAGAAAATTAAAGTATCAAGCCCAGTTGAAGGGGGGAGTTGAGCCCATACAAGTTTTACCAACCATGCCAAGGCCTAGAGAAATAGCAGAGGCCCCACCTGAACCGGAGATACCACAGCAAGAGCTCCTACAACGCATTACTAATCAACTTGAAAGCCTTTCATTAAATTTGGTGCAAGGATTACGACCCCCTCCCCTCATAAATGAAGGCAATCGAGGTCCAAGAAGACAAGAAAGAGAGTATGTTTGCTATAATTGTGGGGAGACTGGCCATGGTATGTACTTTTGCCCTCATCCCAGGCGTTTTCTAGGAAATGGGTTCCAACCAAGAAGGAGGGGACAACAAGTGACACCACCTAGGGAAAGGTTTGTTCCACCGAATCCAAGGCCTCCACCACCAGTTCAAGTTCTCCAGCATCCTCGACCACTTGCAGAGGTGCTGCCCTTGCCTGTTCAACCGCCAGAGAATCATGATGTTAGGATAATTAGTTTAGATGAGAGTGATGTCAAAGGGAAGGACAAAGTAGTAGAGGTTGAAGCAATGCCGGTGAAGAAAGCCCGTAGAATTCAGAGAATGGAGCCTACACCACCAAAGGAGGTTGAAAATATGGAAGAGGAGGCAGAGTCATCAATGGCTGCAAAGACACGCAACAGTAAAAAGAGGAGGGCTCGCTCACGCTGACACATTGAGCCAGATGATTTTTCCCTGGGTAAAGGTACTAGAGCTTATGATTTGCTTGCTGATGTGAGGAATCAAGGGCCAAAAATTTCATGGCCACAATTACTACATCTATCTCCAACAGTGCGGTGACAATGGTCAAAGATGGTAAGCATTAGATCCATGAAGAATAGACATGTAAATGCAATCCAGGCTAGAAAGATGAAAGATATTGTGCCTCTAGTGGAAGCTGAAATCAATGGACAGAGAGTGTCAAAGACATATGTGGATGGAGGTGCAGAGATTTGTGTCATGACGGAAAAGTTGATGCATCGTTTGGGATTAGAGGTAAATGAAACTACTAAATTTGGGGCCAAAATGGCTAACAATGTAGTAGTAAATTGTTTGGGAGTTATAAACAAAGTCAAGGTAAAGGTGTGTGGAATGCAATTGGAGCTTGACATGTATGTGATGCCAGTGAAGGGGGACTGCTATCCGCTCATTCTTGGGCGACCATGGCTAATGGGAATGAAAGCCAGACAAGATTGGGAGACAGGGGCTTTAGAGCTAAGGCCACAAAAGGGGCTGCATAAAAAATGGAAGAGCACTATCTACAACATGAAGGAGGGCAGACAGGAGGATCTTGTGTTAGAGACCACCGCTGATGAATGGAGTTCCAGCGAGGGTTGATCATCTATGACAGAGGGAGAGTCTTCTAATGAGGAGGAAGAAAGCTCTCTAGAAGTGATGGGGATTACATTAAAAGGGCCTTCTAGTAGTGCAATTCCACAGCAGCTTCCAAAGGTCGAGAAGGAGGGGTTAGAAAAAATGTTGGCTAAGGATCTATCAATTGAGGAGAAGGCAGCCTACATGGAAGTGGTGATAAAACACTCTGTACTTTTTATTTCTGATTATGAACACATCACAGGTGTGACAACAGTACAACATCATATTAATCTAAAAGAGGGAGCACGACCAGTGGTGCAGCGACTACGACGATTGGGAGTAGTTCAACAAAACGCTCTACTCATTGAGGTGCAACGACTTTTGAAGGTAGGCTTCATCTATCCAATAGGGGACTCAGAGTGGGTTTCACCTGTGGTGGTGATACCCAAGAAGAATGGAAAATGGAGGATTTGTGTGGAGTACAAGCCGCTAAATGCTGCAACAAAGAGAGATCACTTTCCTCTTCTCTTTCAGGATGAAATACTTAACGAGGTGGCCGGGCATGAGAGATACACTGTTTGTGATGGGTATTCAGGTTATTTCCAGATCCGAATAGCTGAGGAGGATCAACAGAAGACCACCTTCATTACACCTTGGGGTTGTTTTGCTTACAAAGTAATGCCATTTGGATTAACAAATGCCCCAGCTACCTTCCAGCGATTCATGAATTATGTCTTCCAGCCATATTTTGGGAAATCCATCAGGGTCTTTATTAATGATTTTTGTATTTATAGTTCTAAGGCTCTACATCTAGGGAAGGTGGATGAAGCTTTCAACCGCCTTGCACAAATGGGGGGGCAGTTAAACCATGAGAAGTGTCACATTGGTGAAAGCAGTGTAACTTTGTTAGGGCATGTCGTAAGTGAGAGGGGCATTGAAGCAGATCCAAACAAAGTTAAGGCCCTATTGGCGGTGCCATCACCATCTTCTGTGAAGCAACTAACCTCTTTCATTCAGAAGGTGCGATATATGGGGCGGTTCATTCATCTCCTCTCCCAATTAATATTTCCACTGCAACAGTTAACCCACTCTGAGGAGCTCCTGTGGAGTGACGAAAGCGAAAGGTGCTTTCACGAGGTGAAGAAGGCTCTTAGCACCCTTCCTATAATTTTACAGCCTTGTTGGGATCAGGATTTTTTTGTCAATCCGAGTTTTGGGGAAGATTCTCTAGGGGCAGCACTAATACAAAAGGATGCTAAAACTGGCCTAATGAGACCGATTTTCTTTTTCTAGTAGAGTAATGACAGCATCAGAACGAGGGTACAAGATGGTCGAGCTGATGGTTTTGTCTCTAATGTTTACTGTAAGAAAGTTTCGTCCTTATCTTCTCCCTAGGCCATTCACAGTGATCACGACAGAAGAGCATTTTCCCTATGCCTTACAGCACATGGATGTTTCAGCTAGAATCGCTAAGTGGGTGATACAACTCCAAGAGTTTGACTACACCTTCAAGGTGGAGGATTCTACTCGAGCTTGCCTAGCTGATTTGTTGACCCAAAGATGCCATCAAAAGAAGGAAAAGGAGAAGGGAAAGGTAAAAGAGGAGACACCTCCTCTTGAGGAGCCGCCATGGGTGGAGAATGCACATGCCCTCTACTTTGACGGAGCCTACAAGCGTATTAAAGACAAAGCGGCAGCAGGAATAGTGGTGTTCAGTCGCGAAGGTGACAAACTTTATGGAGAAGGTATCAGCTTGGAGGATGTCCATTCTAACAATGAGGCAGAATATCAAGCCTTGCTTTTAGGTTTGAGGTGGTGTCTCTTACATGGTGTCACTCGACTGAATGTTTTTGGGGATTCTATGCTAATTGTTAAGCAAATGAAAGGAATCTTGGCTTGTAAAAATGATAACTTAGCAATGAAAATGAGGGAAGCTAAAACTCTCATGAGAAAGCTACAAAAAGCTCAAATCTATTTTGTGCCAAGGCGCACAAATGGCGACGTAGATGCTCTAGCAGCTGAAAAATTGAAAGAGGTAATGGTGGGAATCATTACAGTAAAGCTTCCCTTGTTTCAGGGTAAGTTTCAACTACAAGATGTGTTTTATTTTCTCGAGCATGGTGAGGCACCTACACATATGAGTAAAAGTGAGAAAAGGTGGCTGTCTACTAAGGCCACTAAATACCGCTTGATAAATGATGTGTTGTATTGCAAAGGAAAGGATGCAGTGCTTAGAAGGGTGCGAACAGCAAAGGAGATTATAGATGTGATTAAGAGCTGCCATGAAGGGGTTTGTGACGGACATTTTACTCAAGAAATAACCAGCAGGAAGATTCTCCAAGCCGGTTTTGTGTGGCCTAGTCTACATCGAGATGTGCAACATTGGTGCCGCACTTGTGACGATTGCCAAAAGGCCGGACCAAGGAAGCTAGTGCATGAGGAACAAAATCCCATAACTACATATGGCCCATTTGAGAAATGGGGGATTGATGCAATAGGGCCACTCCCACGAACTCAATCTGGCAAGGAATACATCATAATGGGTGTAGACTACATGACGAGGTGGGCAGAGGCTTCAGCAACAACTAGTAGGATCACAGCCCAAGAAGTGGGAAAATTTGTGTTTGAAAATATTTGTTGTAGGTTTGGCACACCTTTGGAAATTATCTCTGATCGGGGTCCTGGTTTTAGGGCGAACCTAGTAGGGGAGCTAATGGAAAGGCTAAAAATCAAGCACAGGCATTCTACTCCCTACTATCCACAGTGTAATGGTTTGGTCGAAAAAGTGAATGGGCTGATTTGTAAGATAATTACCAAGGAGGTACACATGCACCCCAAGCACTGGGATAAAAAATTGAATGCAGCTCTTTGGGCCTACAGGACTTCATTTAGAACCTCACTTGGCTATACTCCATTTCACCTCGTCTATGGCCAAGAAGCTTCGCTTCCTATAGAGGTGGAACTAGCCAGTTTGCGTGTTTTAGTAGCGAGTCAAGAGAAGAATCAAGATAAGAAGTTAGAGGAAAGGATCTTGGATCTAGAGAGGCTGGAGTTAGATAGAGAAGCAGCAGTCCAACACTATTCCATGCAGGCTGAACAGAGGAGGAAGACCTTTAATAAGAAGTTGGCTAGCAAACACATAAGGGAAGGATCACTTGTGCTACGCTATGATAACCGCTTTGATAACAAAAAGAATGCTAAACTTGTGTTCAAGTGGGAAGGGCCATTCATGGTCATAAGGAGATATCCAAATGGCAGCTATTAGCTAGGTGACATGGATGGGAAGGTTCACAAGACAAGGGTAAATGGATGGCGATTGAAACCTTATTTTCAAAGAAATATGAACACTTTGGAGCAGTCATTCAATGAAGAGCCACCAATGAGGGGGTGCAGTCCTCCTTGCTCTATTGGACCATCATTATCAAGCTAGAGGCATGAATACCTCTAGCCTAAGGGGAGGGCTAATGATCCGAGCTTTTTACAACCCAGATTATTACCACAAAATTTTGGCCAAAGCCCCTATCAAGAGCTTACCATATCACTTTGGGTTTACTCTTCAAGCACTAGGTATGCTACATTGCTTCTCGATTATGATAACTCTAGCAAATGGGGGGAACAAGTTCTTAGAAGGCATGTCAATGTAAAGGGTCAAAGGGATGGTTATCTTAGTGAAGATGAAAATGGATTACACCTAGGAGTTGAGTGAATGCATAGATTTTTCAAAGGACTAGCTTCCAACTACACATGGGCTCCATCTGCATCACTAAGATTTGGAATCTATCACCATCATTAGAGAACACCTCACCCTAGCACACAAGTCAATATCCACATCATGGTGTCATTTGGATCTTACACAAAAGCTTACAAGCATGGACCCCTTTTGTCACATGCTTATATGTATTTATATACATATGGGGGACTAAAGTCAAAGCAACTCTTGAAAGCCATTTTTTATCATCTCAATAACTCCCAAGAAAAAGCGAATTTCAAGAAAATTCTTGCGAAGCCCGATCGGTTTCGACCTGGTCTACAAAGTTGCAGAAGAAACTTTTTTCAAATTCCTCACGGATTTGAAGTTATGAAGGCGCAAACTACTGGCTATATACAATTTTCTTCTCTCTTTCACCACACCAACTTTCCACTCTATCCTTCTTGTAAATATATTATAATAATGTGCTTTGGGCACCCACCTCTTGTAATCTAGCTCAATTTCTCTATTTTGTCTACCACCACCCTTAGCTTCTTGCACGATGACCAAGGTGGGGACTTGTCCCATTCATTATGCTCCATATTTTCAAAGATGCCATACATCATCTAGGATTATGTTAATCAAGAAGATTAGCTTAATCTAATCCCTCATGGAGGCTATATAAAGAGCCCATGGAGAATGAAGGGAAAGGGAAGAAGGCCAATGACAAGTCCATGAGAGCATTCTAGAATACCCTCATCTCTTTGAGGGAAGCTATGAGTGAGTTCTTTTATTATGTAGGATAATGGCAAGCTTCCTCTACCTCTTCTCCTATTATCTCCCTCTCTTCTCATCTTCTCATTCCATGTAGCATAATGGCAAGCTTCTTCTACCTCTTCTCCTATTATCTCCCTCTCTTCTCATCTTCTCATTCCATATAGCATAATGACAATCTTCTTCTACCTCTTCTCCTCTTGTCTCCCTCTCCTCTCCTCTCTCTCTCTCTTATATTTCAATATGGTGTCTAGTACATATATTCTCCCTTGTAAATTTGTGTCTTGGTTCTCTTGATTCTCTTTGAGAAAATGGATGTCCTAGCCCATCCTTCCTTTAGCTAGGTGGTGCCCCTCTTTAGTTCTCTTAGTGAGGATTGGAGGTTGGATGGGTAAGAGGCAACCCGTTCATCATTTCAGCCCTCAGCATCAAGCTGACTATACCTTTCTTTAAATTCTCGAATCAACTCTGAAGTACGTAGTGTTTGGCATGTAGACCCACTCTCGGAATGACCGCCGTGTAGCCATCCCAAAGTCCTCAAGGAAATACTCTTCTTTCAGGGCCTTCTTAAAATCTTGCCAATGCGAATTTTGAATAAAAAGATTAGTCACTTTTTCCCTCAAGGCAGGTGTGACAAGATGAAGGAAATACTTACTCATAAGTCCAGCTAGAACTCCAAAAAACCCCATCTTGATCTCATATGTCTTCAAATATGCTGAAACATTATGGCCATCAAATAGCTTCTTCTCATTCTCAACTGCTTCAATCGCCTTAGTCGCGTTGATTGCATTCTCCTGCTCCGAATATAGTTGCCTTTGCTGAGACAACTGTTGTTGATGCAATTGCTGCTACTGCTGCATATACAATTGTGTCTGCTGATTTTGAAGCTGCATATACATGGATATATTCTGCAAAATCTGCTTTAGATCATATGTTGAAGTACTTGACATAGCAGTCAATGATGGAGCTGAAGTAGAGGACAAAGCTGGAATTGTAGAAGAGGCTGAAATGGATGCTGAAGTATCTCCCATCCTGAAATTTCTATGACGCTTTCACGTTGGGTTCACCAAAGATGTCGAAGGGTTTTTCGAAAGCAAAGTCGCGTCTTCAAAAGACCTTGACAAATTTCAAGATAGAAGATCAGTTCTATAACAAGAGATATCGGGGATAATAGATGGATCAATGGATTATCCTGTGTTAATCTTTTCTATTCAAAGTCGTGCACAGTTGAGAAGTACAAGGTCTCAAAAATAAATTCTCCCCAACAATATGAAATCCAAGTTCAAGGAGAAACTGAATCAATTCCACATTGTTGATCCCTCTGTCCATAAAATTCTACAAACTCCGTCTTCTGATCTTCTTTGGTCCAGCACGATGATAATTCTCTGTTTCCTCCCTTCCAGCTTCGTCTTCTTCAGCTGAATCCCCTCACCGTTGGTAATTGAGAGTTCGACCAAGCTTTTGTATGATATTGCCCCCGAGTGTATGGACATCAGTAGTCTTCTTTGCTGCAGGTTTTCGTCTTCATCTGCATCTTTGTCAACTTCTAGAATGCCGTTTCGTTGTTATCTTCTGCCGTATTTGCCATCGCTCCTGGCACTATCCGAGAAGCTGATCAATCATCAAAACGTCCTCCAGCGCCGAAACGTCCTTTCATATGAAAAAAAAGTCGTATTTCTTCTCTTCAGAGCTTCTCGGCTACCTCTCTCTCCCCCTTCAATAGTCGGACCCGGCTAAATTTTCAGCATCTACCCACACTCTCTCTCTCTCTCCGCCTGTGTCGCTGTGTTTCTGAGAACATCATCTCTCTCTCTCTCTCTCTGTGGGTCTCTCAGAACTGTCTATCTCTCTCACTCTCTCTGTGGGTCTTTCAGAACTGTCTGTCTCCCTCACGCAAGCTTTTTCCACGCTCTATTGCAGTCGTTAAAGCAAAACATTGTTCCACTCCATCCTCCTCTGCTGATTTTAAGATCACGCCACAGGGAAACGGATGTCTTGAACAACTTTGATGGTTTGAAACCAAGAAGCTTGATGAAGAAGGTAATGGCGTTTTTTAGAGGAACACCCATCACAGTAGCTTCCGCGTTCTTCGTCCACGATTGATTGTCCGCCATCTTGGTCGATGAGTCTTCAGCTTCTTGTCCTCACGTTCCCATACACGTCCTTCTTTATCATTTCTAATGTGGTCATTTCTCCTCCCCTGTTCTCCTCTCTGATTTCCTTCTGAAGGTGTCGAGATTTTTTTTTCCTTTCTCCCTCCATTCACAAAAAAAATCCCCTTTTTCTTATCTCTCCTTTCTTATGCCCCCTTTTGCCTCCAAAACTCCGCTTTCAAAAATAGTCCTTGCTTTTTCTTTCTCACGCCCCCTTTGTCTTCTTCCCCAGCACTATATATTCCACTCAGAAAATCAGTTTCCTTTTGTTTTTTAAACCTGAAAAGCGGCCTTCTCCCATTCGAGCATTCCATTGAAGAGGTCTTGAGCATCAACCGTACATGAATAGTCACCTCGGATGCGCAGCAATACGACAACCTGAAAGCATCTTTACACTCCTTTCCGGAATTCCACCGTCGCTCCCTTGCACATCAATACTCTTCTTCACTTTTTCGAGCAGGGGAGAAACCAAGTCCCAAGGGTATTTTGGAAAGGCAAGGAACAGTTAAGGGTCTAGCCACGAGGAGGGGGTAATAAGACCTTTAAGGTCTTATTTTCTTCGGGAGGGAAAGGTTTACAAACCCTAAAGAAAAAGGCCCTATAGGGGTATATACACGGTGAAAAGGGTATGTGTAAGTGTGGTTTCAAAAGCATATGAAGGGGGCCTTGGGAGATCTTTGGACACGGGAGTAAAAGGGTATAGGAAGGGGGATCTTGAAGGGATTTTTGGACACAGGGGGATAAGTTCCAAGCCAAGGGGAAAGGTGAAGGGTGAAAGGGGATTTCAAGGCACAAGAAAGGGGGCTTATGAATTTAAGCACGAGGGAAAGGTAATACGACTTTTTAAGCCTTAGTTCTTTTTGGGGGGGGGGGGGTTCCATCCATGGGAAGGGGGCTTAAGGGGGAAAGGGCCTTAAGGCTTTAAGCACGGAGGGGGGGAAAAAAAGACTTATAAAGGCTTAATGACTTTTAACACGGGGGGTTAAAGGCGTAAAAATCGTCTGTGAGGGGATTAAATCTCGGGGAGCGGTAAAATGATAGTTTTGTCGTTTCGGGTGGTTGAAATATGTTCCTATGGGAGGGAAATGAAAAATAAATTGAATGTTAGTATGGTGAAGTGATTGGAATAAGAAAAATAAAAAAAATCATATTTTATTGACAAATAAATCAAGAAAATAGGAAAAATAAGGGGAAAAATAGAAATAAGCTTCACAAAAATAAGAAAAAATATAATGATTGTTTGTGGATGTATGGTAGTGGTAAAGCATGAGGTTTAGCCTCAGTTTTCCCTATCTCCTTGTCAAAGTTGGTAATTTATCGCTTTTCATACATCAAAACATGACAAAATGAACGTCTACACCTATGCAACGAAAGCAATACCTAAATGTAGGGGTTGGGATATTTGAATGGTGCGATTTGCGTACTGATTGTTGCTCATTTTCTGATGCATATCATGACATAAAGTTTGTTGTATTTTAATTAAGAGGATAGTAGCACGAGTATTGTCTCGGTGCTATCCTTATATCGCCGCAATGGGTTAGTGAATGAGCATTGGAAAGCCTAGTTGTGCACAACATGTTTTTGATTGAAAATTATATTTGAGAACTTTAGGATCATTCACTTTTGTATGTGTATGTCAACCATGGTATCAGAATACAAAAGACTGGATGCATAGCACCTGTTTTCGATTATGATGACCCACGCTTGAGTGTGGAAAGGCAACCTAAGCCGTAAGATAGACGCTCGTTTCTTGGGGAATTATTTGGTAAGGACATATGGTATCTCCTGGAATACTTTCATAATGAAAGAGTGGAGTTTGTTCGTTTGTTCTATATGTTGACCAGCGTATCAAGGGGCTAATCCTTGCGATGTAAGATTGGCACAAGAGCAGAGCATATTCAGTACCCCGTATGCACTAATCAGATTCCAAGGGAAATCCCGAAACAAAAGTACCCTTCATGGCTCTTGTCTCTGTGGTACTCACATACATGCATCTATGCGTGGAGGATAATCATCTTCACAATAGAAAAGCCTCTGAAACATAACAAGTCTGCAGGGACTTTGTTAGGGGACGTTGTGTAAGGTGTGCAGAAGAGTGTCGGTATGTCCATCACACACCTGCAAGTAGGGATGTGGATTATGATGTTGTTTTTCAAGACTATCTACGTGGAAATTGCCAGAGGCCTGTGTGTCACTTTTTTCATGTTCCTGATCATCTCAAAAGTCGCATAAAAGATCGGCCAGTTGGGTCTATCTCAGCTGGTAGTGACCATGCTCACCAGACAATAGATTTGATGGAGCTTATGGCTATACAGATTATGAAGGTGCTTATGGTTACAATGGAGACGTATACCAACAGGAAACCAAGCGTTTGTGTATGGATGATTATTATCTGGAGCAATACTATGATTACCCTTATGGAAAAGGACAAGGAGGCCCCTTATATCAAGCTCCAGCAATTCCTACACCAGCACTTGTACCATCATCAGTTGGAGATTCTCGGAAATCACTTAAAGATGAGGACATGTTACCTGTTTGTAGAGACTTCTATTGCATCGGGGAAGAGGATTTGATCATAAGGAGAAGCTTTTGAGATTACGAGTTCACCAGGAAGGCTGAAGTGAGAGGAAATACCTACGCTGTGATCGAGTGTATACAGTTGACAAAGGTCATCCCATGCCAGTCTCAGGGGACAAAGGATTGTTTGAAATTGCTCCTTCCCATCAGGGAATAGAAGGAGAAGGGATAGATGAAAGTGGAGTGATTGTGTATAAGTGGAATGATGCCCTCCATAGGCCCACTCACAGACTGAACAAAAAGTTGTGCCATAGCAGAAAGAACCAATAGGATGAAGGATGTCACCAGATAGTCCAGCAACCTGACATAGTTACATAAAGTCTCTAAAAACCATGTCTATCCACCTACTTTGAGTTCAGAGTTCTCTACTTCCGTCTTTCCAGTCTCTATTTCCATTGGGGTACTAGAACTTGGTGCAGAAGTCCACAAAAATTGACTAGTTGCTTCAAAAGTGGTATCTACACTTGACTGATATTGAAGACTTGGATGATGATGATGAAGACCCAACACAACCATCATGTTGCAAGTTGTTAAGAAAGAGGATTGAAAGAGAAGAGGCATTAGCTTTTGCCACTGGACTCATTGTTTGTAATCAAACGGGTGAAGTGCAAGTAGTATTGCATACATTCAGGTGTATTTGTCACATTCAAGAGACTAAAAGGCTTGAACAAGTTGATTATAGGGCCATTATCTGAAATTGAGGTGACCTTCTTTCAAATTGAATCGTGATCTCGCTTGATTGATCTTATATCCTGAAATTAGTCAAGGTCCTCTGTGGTCGCGACTTTGCTTTCGAAAACCCTTCGACACCGAGCTATGGAGTCTTGCTAGGCAGGCCTTGGATCTTATGAACAGACTGTCAAGTCGATATACCCGCCGATCGGGTGGTTCTAGATAGAGGTACTAATCGAGTAATAGTCGATGCTTGCCCTGAGTCTCCTCAGAGTGAGAGAGCTCCTTTATCCTCCACTAAATGAGAGACAGTAGATGATCCATGTGGTAGTGAGACATCATCCAGGGATGAATCTAAAGAGGGGTCCACTACAGAGGATATTTATCAGATAACTCTAAATGCGCCAATAGAGCCTCAAGATAGGATAAGAGACGTGGATGTGATTGAGTTGGACCTTGGCACGCCGAATGATTCGTGACCAATTAAATTAGATTCCATGCTTAGTTCAGCAGAAAGGAAGGACTATGTGTCCTTGATTCAAGAATTCCGCGACATCTTTGCTTGAAGTTATGACAAGCTGAGAGGCATTCCTCCCAGCCTGGCTATTCATACTATTCCTGTAAAAGATTAGACTTTAGCGAGATGAATAAGCAGACGGTTAAATATTACTACTTGTTGCTATTTATTGACCAGATTTTGGATCAATTAGTGGGTAGGGAAATATATTCGTTCATGTATTGCTTTGCATGATACAACCAGATGACAATTGCAGAAGAGGACAAGTTGAAAACAACTTTCATTACTGTCTTTGGTACTTTTGCGTACCATGTGATGGCCATTGGTTTGTGCAATGCACCTGGATCATGGCAACGAATAGCAGACAAGAGCTTTGGCGACATCTCCCAGATGAGTTGAAAGTATTTATCGATGACCTGGGGGTAGCCATTGTAAGTGAAAGAATGTTGATTATTGTAAGAAAGTGTTTTGAGCACTGTAGACAATTTTGTATCGCTCTTAACCCACGAAAGTGTGTCTTGGGAGTGCCTTATAGGCTATTGCTAGGCCATGTGGTTAGTTCAGTAGGGATCACAACTGACCCTGAAAAGATTAAGGTTATAGTCTCTATGAGTCCACCACACACTCCGAAAGAGGTACATAGCTATCTCTCATTGATAGGGTACTATCGGAGGTTTATAAATCCCTTGGCAGAAAGGACGTTGCCATTAACGAACTTGTTATCCTTTAGCTCTCTATTTGTATGCAGCGACCCTTATAAGGTAGCTTTCGAGGATTTGAAACAGGAGCTAGTAAAAGCATCAGTTTTAAAAGCACCTAAAAGAGGCGATGTATTTTACATATTTTCAGCAGCCACCATGCATAGTATCAGCTACTGTTTAGCCCAAATCTGGGAGGAAAAGTGGTATCATCCGATAGCTTTTGCTAGTCGAAAATTGAGCATATCAGAAATTAACTACACCTACATGGAGAAGTTGTGCCTTCCAATGGTCTTTGCGATTAAAAAATTCAGGCACTACATCCTCTATGAGAAGATAGTTTTCTATGTCTAGGTGACATCTCTCCTTTATGAGTAACGTGTTTTTATGCTATATGTGTCTGTGTACTTGTAGGGGATTTTTCTTTTCTTGTTGGGGACCAGCGTCCAAGGCATGAAGTCCCAGGTTTAGGTTCGGTATGTTTGAGGGAGGTCTGAGTAGTCGTTGCCTCTTGTAAAGACATTGCTAGGCATCGAAAGACCTGTTTCAGAAGGCAATTCTAGTGACCCTGTTTTGTTAGCCTGCTAGGCAGCCATTCTAGGAGTTCTTGTTAGTTGTGAGGCAGTTAGAGAAGCTTTCCAAAGGAAAAATAATGATGATAGAGAGGAAAAAAACCCTAAATATCTCAAAGAAAATGAATATATACGAAGGTGTGTAGAAAGGGGTTCTAACCCTTATAAAAATAGAAAAGAAAAGAAAGGAAAATTTATAAGCAGTTGCTCATCGCCTTGCGAAGGCTTGGTAGGTTCTTGGGGACGAGTCAGACTCGAGGCTGATGCCTTGTCTTCCTAGGGGTGGTGTCTCGTTGGAAAAGAAGAAAGTAAGGAAGGTTGGAGCAAAAATAAAAGTGAGTTTCAGAAAAGGATTAAGTGTCACCTCACAAGGTCTTGGTAGGTTCTTGGGTACCAAGAGAGGACTTGAGGCCGATGCCCCGTTTTCCTTGAGTCACTACGCTCAACTCCCTCCTTTTTACACGCCCGAGTATGGAAACATAAAAACCTAAAAGAAGAAATGTGCTAAAAGAAAATACTTCTTGATTAGGCTACAGGAGTCCTCACCTAGTAGGAGCTTCTGATTGTGTTGTCCTTAGTTAGGTAGGTAGTTCAGACCACCACGTAGGGAAACCTCTTTGATAGTTCTTTTTGGTTTGGCCGTGTTGGAGCACTCGGTTAGTGACTAGCTTTCGACCTTCGATGAGATTATGCTAGGCCTACTCCTTGTGTATTTCATGCCTTGGTTTTTTCAGGGGTAGGGTGAGCATTGTGCTGTGTTTTAATATGTATCTATTTTGTATCAGCTTGATGCTTTCTTTGGTTGTTTTGTGCAGATGTGTTGTGGGATTCGACAGGCTGAGTCACCCTATCTTGTGGTCGCCAATGAGAGCAGAGTTTTGAGCCCGAGATGTGCCTAAAATTTGCCAAAAAATCCAGAATTTAGGAAAAAAATATTCGACATCGAAGGCGGCAGCTGTAGCTAGGACGATTTTAAGCACCAATGAAAGACATATTTTAAAAGGTGCCCGAGCGACACTTGTGGATTTTTGATAATTTTTTCGACTGCCTTGTGGGATGCCGCAAGCTGCTAGTCAGTGCGGGATGCCGAAACGGACGCGCAGGATTTTTCACAGGTCGAATCGGAGCCCGGACGTGAAAGAGACAAAAAATGGGCCAAATTTGAAAAGGTGGACAAAACTTAGGCCAAAGGGGGGTGCCGTTTGGGACCTTAACAAAAATAGTTTTGTAGTTTTGTAGTTTCAGGTGGGTGAAATGTGTTCTTATGGGAGAAAAATGAAAAATAAATTGAATGTTAGTATGTTGAAGTGATTGGAACAATAAAAATCAGAAAATAGCATATTTTATTGACAAATAAATCAATAAAATAGGAAAAATAAGGGAGAAATAGAAATAAGCTTCACAAAAATAAGGAAAAATATAATGATTCTTTGTGGACGTATGGTAGTGGTAAAACATGAGGTTTCAAAGTTGGTGATTTATCGCTTTTCATACATCAAAACATGACAAAATGAACCTCTATACCTATGCAATGAAAGCAATACCTAAACGTAGGGGGTTGGGATGTTTGAATGGTGTGATTTGCGTGCTGATTGTTGCTCATTTTCTGATGCATATCATGACATAGATTTTGTTGTATTTTAATTAAGAGGATAGTAGCACGGGTGTTGTCTCGGTGCTATCCTTATATCACCACAACGCGTTAGTGAATGAGCATTGGAAAGCCTGGTTGTGCACAACACATTTTTGATTGAAAATTATGTTTGAGCACTTTAGGATCATCCACTTTTGTATGTGTATGTCAACCATGGTATCAGAATACAAAATTGTGGATTCATAGCACCTGTTTTCGATTATGATGACCCACGCTTGAGTGTGGAAAAGCAACCTAAGCTGTAGGATAGACGTTCGTTTCTTGGGAAATTATTTGGTAAGGACACAGGGTATCTCCTGGAATACTTTCAAAATGAAAGAGTGGAGTTTGTTCGTTTGTTCTATATGTTCAGTAGCACATCAAGGGGCTAATCCCTGCGATGTAGGAGAGCTGCAGTGGGGCCGCGGTGATTCCACCAAGAGGTTGCCTCCCATGTATGTGATTATCGTGGCATTTATTGCCAATGTGTATGGGTTCTCCCTCTGTGGAGTTTATAGAAAGGGAAACGTTGGACTACAAAACTATAAATGTATAGATTAGGCTTTAGGATAGTTCGTCCTTTAGCAGCAGATAGGTACTCCTGGCCCGCGAGGCCGTGTGGGTGTGTTTGTCTGTCATGAGCATGAGGTCGGCTAGTGCTATAGCTAGTGCCGATCCATTTGTGGTCCCTTAAATGGGGCATCTTGGGGAGTCCACCCATAAGAAATCACATATATAAGGTACATTCAAAGGATATTAAGAAATACCCTTTCTTTGCATGCTACAAGGTCATAAAATGACACCTTTTACTTTACTACACTTATGAGCTTTTTTCAAGCTACCTTTTCTTTTGAACTCATGCGGTATCTTATATGTTTTATAAGGTGGGTCCCTCTGATGGGCCACATATATATATGCATTAAAAAGGTTGATGTTAGGCTCTCTTCATGGTTATTAATTGTTAGTTTTGTGGGGGGAGAGCAAACATTTAGGTTTAAGAATTCATAATTGAAAATACACATTTATCTCAATGACTAATGATCCTAATGTGATGTCCAAATCTAAGAGCTATTTGGCCCACCATAGAAGTAAAAAAGGCTAGATTCTTACCCAAAAATATGCCACTTCAAAAACTACTCTGCAAATGCATGTTTTCTCCTCAAACACACAAATGTATGTTTTTTTCCCAAAGCTATGTCCAATAATAGGCTATAGCCAAGGAAACACTTGCTTTCTTGTGGATGATTGAATACATTTCTTCACACTAGTAGTCAAATTATCACCCCAATCCATCCAAAGTAACCATGCGTTCAAAATGTTTAGCTTTTTACACATTTAAAAGATCAAAAGTGTTATGTGTATATGCATGTGTAGTGTGTGTGTGTGTGCATGTGTTTTTGTATGTTTGCATACACATGTAGGTTCACACACACACACACACACACACACAGAAAGATATATATATATATATATCTTAGAAGGTACGATCAAGATTTCTTTTAAGAGAAAAACCTATTTATTGCCATTTTTCATGAGCCTAAAAAGCTCTCATTTAATCAATCTTGAATCATGAATTTCTATATCATCTCTTACATATAGTGTTGGATCGGGGAATTTAATGGCATATTGCTATTGGTGTAAAAATTTGTTTCACTCATGGGGAGTTAAACATTAATATATATATGTATCATGTGGGTTCAACATAAGAGATTTCCAAAATACCATTTTTACACATTTTTTACATACAGAACATTCTCATATAAGGGGGTTACTCACAGATTGCATAGAAATGGATTATGTTTTATTAAGGAAAATTTCATAGGTAAGGATATCTATAAATAGACCTTGAACAAATGTGAAATGGAGGGTATACATGTAGTGAATTCCTCGGGGTTTCATTGCATGTCTGCAAATTTTGTGTGTATTTACTTGCATAGATACATTCACTTTTTGCTTTATACAAGCTATATAGAGAGCTTTTTCAAGCTCATCTTAATCAAAAGTAGATTGGGAAAAGCATAGCAAGAGTGCACAAAGAAAACACATCTAATCATCGAGAGACTAAAGAAAAATAATAAGGGGAATTTATCTCTCTATGATCTCACCTTATTTGAAACCAATGGAGCATCTTTATGTACATGGAGAAGAATTATAGTGGGTGAGGAATTAGATGTCATCTCTCGATGAAAGATCTCATCCACGACGTCTCTCATATGGAAGATCATGGTCTCATCTTGTGTCTCGCCTATCACAAAGTGCTTCCTTTGTCCCTTTCTTATCATATGTAACTATAAAAATGAGTAACACTCTTGCATCTTTGCTCTAACTCTATTGTAGTATAAGATGTAAGAAGCTCTACATTTATAATTTAAAATATTTTCTTTTTTTCCTTCTTGTTTTATGATACAAGAAAAAAAATCACAAATATATTGCTATGGAAAAGGGCAACCCAATAGAAAATTCTAATTTTGAGCATTTGACCCAAGCATGTATTTCATTGCCAATCTTTTAGTCCCTTGTGGAACAACTCACTTTCAATCATAGGGCCATTGAGGAAGGGTTTACAATTACATATTGCCTCTACATCTTGAAATAGTCAAACATTTCCTTGACGTGAGATGGACAGGGTAGGGATATGATGCTCTTTTCATTATCAATATATATTTGAAGTTACTTTAATCCTCTTAGTATTGATCATTCACTACATACATGAGGTTGAACAAAGCTTTACACATTGTGCATTTATAATTCATAAGTCGTTTTTGATATTTGATGAAATTATGACCTCGTCAAGATTTCTTTCACACACTGAATTTCAAAATTAAGCGTGGATCAAACCATATATATATCTATTACCTTCTAAGTTACAGTTGTAAGATTTTAACAAGTTAGATAGTTGTTTAATATTTCATTTCATGTGTATTTAATCAAATAAAGAAAGTGTAACATTCATCATCCCAAAAAGATGAATCAATCCTTAAACAAAATAAATTTATACTATATTCAATGTCTTAAGATTCCATTGGGAAAATTCCATGGTCAGATAAACCATTGGTTTTAGTTCTCTTTCATATTATTGTATGCCTAATACTCTAATGGACTCTAACTTTTCTACTAAATATATTTTATTTTCCACTCTATATAATTGTTTATAGTAGCCAAGTCTAAACCTTGGATATTGCTACCATCGATACGATCTTGAAATTGTAACTACTTTGACTTCACAATTCACAACATCTTATACATGATGAATATCTTGCATCAAACATTCAATGTGACCAAAGAAACCATAAGTTGATTTGTAGACTAAGATTTCATGGTAATCTCTATAAATAATTTAGTCTATCATAAAAGCCAATTTTGAGCCTCATAGATACACCGAACATAGTTGTCAATCTTTTGGGTAAAGTTCTATGTTTCTTTTGAAGATATTCATGTGGATTCTTCAAATTTTTAAAAATATGTTTTAAGAAATCTTGTCATAGATAGGGGGACTTGGGAGATTTCCAAATTCTCTAATATGGTGTTTCTAGTATATTATCTTATAAAAGAGCACAGACTCTCTCCTATGCAAGTTGTAAAGAATAAGACACACTGATTAAGGCCAATGCTAATAAGAAAAAGGAGGAAAGAGAGTTGAGGGATGGACAAAGGGACCAAAAAGGGGAATAGCGACCTAGAAAGAAGATAGGGCATGTATAAAAGTCTACTTATTGTAGGGTTATAACATGGGCGAGGTGGTGGTGTTCTACACTGTCATTAGTTGTCGTAGACCTTGTAGCATATGGCTGTGTCAAAAGCATTGGAGAGCTTTCTCTAGTTTTGGATCCACCAGCAATAGCACAATGAAGGGCGGTGCTTCCATTATTTTCACACTTCTCATAGATGTTACCTCCCATAGAATCATACAAATGGAGGACATACTTCATAGACCATTTGTAGAGGGCATCTTGACTTGCTATGATAGACATGTGATTGCCTAGCTGCCATGCTTGAGGTTCTTATCTAATCAGGATTATGAAGTTCCTGCTATTAATCAAGTAGAATGGAGCATCTTCATTCTACAACATTTTGTTCCTTCTACAAAGTAATTCAAGAGGACTAAGATCACCACATTAATTATTGAGATATGGATACATTGGATATGCATTTGCAGCTTGTAAACCAACTAGCATGGGAATCCAATTAGTCAAGCCAAGCTCTTTTCACATAACAAACCCCTCACAAGAAGCATAGATGTTCCCAAGATTGCTTCAAGGTATAATAACCCGGTCACGAACCTCCCACCCAAAATATCTATGGTTGCAATTTTATAGCCTTCCAAGCGAAGGATTTATAAAGACTTAGTCAAGTATATGGGCATTGCTTCTATCACTTCTCAAATTAGACATATGCATCTATCAAAATTGGTGTCCAAGCTCAATAAGACTATCCCATTGGCAATTCCTTGAACCAGCTCGGCAATTCAAAATTTGTTTTGTGCTGGCCAAAACACAATAGGAGGAATGCAAGTTGTAGCACAATAAGTTGAAAGTGCTACATAAGTATCAATAGTTGATGCACAATTGACATCAATGACAACTGTCTTCATTTTCCTTAGCCTCTGCACCTCACTCACCAAGACTCTCATGCCAAGATAAAGCTCCTCATGTGATTGATACCACCATCTACTTGACCCAAAATTCATTAAAATTCAGCGGGGTGCAATTCCCCATAGACTCAGTGGACAAAAAATGCAGGGCACATGGATGGTGTAGCAACTTAAAAAGGGACCACTTACCATATCAAAAACCTCAAACTACACCTACCCTACACATGGATGGTGTAGCAACTTCAAAAGGGTATCAAAAACCTCAAACTACACCTGCCCTACACAGGAAAGGTTGAGGTTGCCTATTTGTGAAAAAAGGTGAGATGGGGGAGTTCAGGTGGCTCTGTATTAACATTTAAATTGGATTCGAGCTATTTGCATAGAATTTCATGACAAGCATGGGGATTTACCTTACAAATTCTATTATTGAGATTGTGACCATGAGTAGGCAAACAATTCTACCCTACCTCTTGTTGTCCATGTTATTCCAGACGTTCACCTGATGATCCATCAAGGCTCTGCTCAAAATTGATCCTGCTATCATTGGGGCAAGAATGCACAAAGTAGGACAATGTTACCAACGTAGATATCTATTGTGTGGCCTTCCAAAATCTACATATGGTTTAGAACTATTAGATGGTCTTCCAAAACCTAACTTAGCTTGGATCAGGGACAAGGATCTCAGCTTGGATGTGGACTCCTCATCTTCCTCCCCCTTGTCGTGGCCATCTTCTCGTGGAGTGGATTTCGAAGGCTCTTCTTTTTCTTTCTCTCCCTCTCTATCTATCGAGCTCAAAGGCTCCAACATTGATGAAGTTCAACCATCGGCCTTATAACTGGAGCTTACTAATTGGAGGGTCATACCATTGATTGAGGAAAATATCAAAGAGATGAGATAAGTGCCAATTTAGGAGGGATCAAATCAATGAGGAGGGGGGTGTAGTGTGGAGGACAAAGGAGAGGACAATGTTTAGGGTCAAGGCTACTAAAGACTGTAACTATGTCGAGGGAAAATATCCTAGCATGGGCTGAACCCTTCTTATTGATTATGTTTTCCTCTTTCTTCCTATTCATCCAATTGTTGAGATGCCATTCCCATTTTGAGAGACAGAGAGAGAGAGAGAGAGAGAGAGAGAGATTCATCACTTTGGTACCAAGATGAAGGTTTCTAAACCTAGTCATTTAAATAATTTACTTTTACCACTTATTGTTTTATTTTTTAAATGCCATAATAATACAAATCCTATCAAATATCATAAAATAATACTCATTGTCACTATATTTTTCATTTCGTAATGCCTTAGTAGGAGAAGGGAGAGCTTTGAAGTAGTCGGAGCTTGTGCCCGTAACTACTAATTATCTATGCTCATGATTATGTATGTGTAAATCATTATATATATTTAAATAGAAGGTATGTCTAACCATAGAATGATGCATAATAGAGTAGAAACCAAAGGTGCATTAGCATGTTTTACACTAGATGTGCATGGAAGTAGTAAAGCACCATTAGTAATGTGTTTTTCCTCCTTTCTTCCTATTCATCCAACTATTGAGATGCCATTGCCATCTTGAGAGAGAGAGAGAGAGAGAGATCACTTTGGTACCAAGATGAAGGTTCCTAAACCTAGCCATTGAAATAATTTACTTTTACCACTTATTTTTTAAAATTTTAATACCCTAATAAACCAACTATCATAATTTTTAAAAAAATGTTCATTGTCACTATATTTTTTATTTCCCAATGCCTTAGTAGGAGAAGGGAGAGCTTTGAAGCAATCGGAGCTTGTGCCCATAGCTACTAATTATCTATACTCATCATTAGGTAAGTGCAAATCATTACATATATTGAAATGGAAGGTATGTCTAACCATAGAATGATGCATAATAGAGTAGAAACCAAAGGTGCATCATCTATAGCACGTTCTACACTATGTGTGTGCAAGTAGCAAAGCACCATCAATAACGTGTATTTCCTCCTTTCTTCCTATTCATCCAACTGTTGAGATGTCATTGCCATCTTGAAGAGAGAGAGAGAGAGAGAGTCATCACTTTGGTACCAAGATGAAGGTTCCTAAACCTAGCCATTAAATAATTTACTTTTACCACTTATTTTTTCATTTTGTAATGCCCTAATAATACAACTCTGATCAAATATCATAAAATAATGTTCAATTCATTTCCTAATGCCTTAGTAGGAGAACAGAGAGCTTTGAAGTAGGCTCATGATTAGGTAGGTGCAAATCATTATGTTTATTGAAATAGGTTTTTCTAACCATAGAATGATGCATAATAGAGTAGAAACCAAAGGTGCATTATCTATAGCATGTTCTACACTAGATGTGCGTGCAAGTAGTAAAGCACCATCAATAATGTGTATTTCCTCCTTTCTTCCTATTCATCCAACTGTTGAGATGCCATTGCCATCTTGAGAGAGAGAGAGAGAGAGAGAGAGAGAGAGAGAGAGAGAGAGAGAGAGTCATCACTTTGCTACCAAGATGAAGGTTCCTAAGCCTAGCCATTGAAATAATTTACTTTTATCACTTATATTTTTATTTTTTAATACCCTAATAATACAATTCATATCAAATACCATAAAATAATGTTTATTGTCACTATATTTTTCACATCATGATGCCTTAGTAGGAGAAGAGAGAGCTTTGAAGCAATCGAAGCTTGTGCCCATAACTATTAATTATCTAAGCTCATGATTAGGTAGTGCAAATCATTATATATATTGAAATAGAATGTTTGTCTAACCATAGAATGATGCATAATAGGGTAGAAACCAAATGTTCATCATCAATAGCATATTTTATAGTAGATGTGCGTTCAAGTAGTAAAGCACCATCAATAATGTGTATTACAAATAATCAATAATTTAGTGAAATATTTGAACATAGAATGTTTCAATCGATAAGCTAGAAAGTAGGCTACCTTAATTATGGCCTCAAAATACCAACCCCTTTCAAGAACCAAGAGCAGGGGCACTCAATTGGGCTCATGAGGATAAAAATATGTGTTTTGGCTTCAATGAGAGTAAGGTCTTGAACCACATAAAACCCTTCAAGATTTCAATGAAAATAAGAAACCCCTGCATCTAACAACAATGGATAGCCCCTCAAAAGCTATCATGTAATCTGAACTAACAAAAAGGGTAAAATTCATTATATAGCTACAAGATTTCAAGATAAGGAGATGACCAATTCTTAGCAATTCATTTTACCTTAGATAGACCCTAAAAATGAAGGCCCAAATAGGTAACTTGTGTGAGGCTGGTGGTTAAATGAATTCTCAAGGTTTTATCATGTAAGAAACATATGGGGTGACACTCTATTGAAAGGTTAGGGAAGATTGTCGCAATGCTACTTTCTTTAGCTACAAAAGGGTTGAAATAAAGGACTATTGCATTATATCATACCAATAAGAGCATCCTTAGAGGAGAATTTGAAGGAGATATGATAAAATCCATTTCTTTAATGTATAAACTATGTGGTGCAGTTGTGAAAAAGACTCCATATCATATGTGTATACGATAAGCATGCCAAAATGTCAAATAAGTTGGTCAAACATGTATTAAGAAGATATGCCATTTTCATTTGAGTGATTCGGCCTATGCTTGATGATCCATTAGGGTGTTTCTTCAAATTAATCCTATAATTGTTGGGACAAGAATGTGTAAAGGAGGAGAAACTTACAAAGGTAGATGGTCATCACACTCAAACAAACATGCACATAGAAAATCACAGAGGATGTGAGATTTGATGTGGAAACTAGTAATTGAGTGGGGTGATTAGTGCCTTCCCATAAAATATTTTACATTCATCTTGAGGAATGCTTTTTGATTGGTGCTTTGCAAGTGTAAATTTGTTTCACTTAATTTCATATAGTCAACTTAATTTCCCACTTAATGTTCTTGGTTGATTGGTGCTTCTCAAGTATATATTTGTTGTAGTTGGTTTCATGAAGTCAAGTGCATGTTCTTAGGGATGATTTTGAGTCTCATCATTGCTATGATCAATAGCTCAAGGCTTGAATCTTATTTGACATTAAGTGGCCTTCCAAATGCTACAACTATTGATTTCATGAAGTCAAGTGCATATTCTTAGGGATGATTTGTGAGTATCGTCTTTGCTATGATCAATAGCTGGAGGCTTGAGTCTTCTTTGACATTATGTAGCCTTCCAAATGCTAGAACTATTGAATGGTCTTCATGCTCTTATGGATTATTCTTTCAAATGATACAACTATTGAATGGTCTTCTTGGAGCTTTGAGAAACTATTGGACTTTGATGAGCTACCGCATGTGGAAAGCTGTTTTCTTATCCCACACTTCATAATTGTTCAATCTTCTTTGTGTTCTCTTCGAAGCATATCTAGTCTATGTGTGAGACTTGAGTATTCATGGTTGTAGCATCAATCACTTGTTACTATAGCATTTATTAAGTATGAAGAGGGGGTGCTAGGAATATCCATCCCACTCTATAAAGTATATTGTGGTTTTGCTCATTAGGGTCCTCATTTATGTTATTTATACTTTACCTTGTGTTGATACCAACTAAGTGCATGATCATGTGTTATTATAAGACTATCTTCCTCAAGAGAAGAGCTCATTAACTAAGAAATATATTGGGGTATGTCTGAACCCAACTAAACATGAACAATGCCCTTTCCAATAAATTTGTATTTGACCCATTGTGGAACCTCATTCTTAGATGGTATTTGACCATGAGAAACATGAAAAACAATAGCCATAGCTTGATACTCAAGATTTGCTAGATGTTGTCATGAGAATTAATTCATCGCCTAATTTTTCTATTTGGATTGAATGCATTGGGCTTCAAAGTAGATATAATTGTTATTAATGAAAATCTTAAATTTTCCTATTAATTCTCAAAAGGATATCAAATTTTGGAAAACCTGTACAATTACAAGAAATTAGCAAGGTACCTTTGTATCTAATTTTTTAATGGTTACCTCTTAGCACATGTACATTGAGAAACTAACCCATTTGGCTTGGGGTTTTGATATCTATCACATTTTCTATTTTAAGACTTTTAACCTGTTGGAATGCAACATCATTATTTGTAAGTTTTATATGTTTCTTTGGAGGTTAGTTATGTTGAAGTTTTCCATAGAGGTACACAAGTATATGGATACTTATTTTAGGACATTAGCCTTATGGAAAAGAGGATCCTTTTCATCTCTTTTAGCAATGCACATGCACTAGAAATGTGTGGAAGAAGATGCACAAATGGCACATGCAATAGACTCCTAATTTTCATAAATATTGAGCTAGGTCGCATGGTGCTCAATATTAAATTGTTTATCAATATAGTTACCTTCATAGGGCTTGGTGCACCACCAAATAATCTTTAGGGGAGTAAGTAGAAGAGTTTTGCCAAATTTTTTAAAAAGGGATGAGAAGAAATGTCATATTATTAAGTGACCACTTAATTTAAGCCTAATTTGTTTGGTGACTACTTTCCACAAATTATATCTTGGTATGACTATTTGTAATCTCCCATTAAGTATATATTATTGATATAGATATTTTGAATTTCGTAGTCTAAAATGTGGGGAATCTAATTCCCTAGTTGTATAGCCTACAATTCCCTAATATGCTAGGTGGGAAATATGATTCCCTAGTTATATGATCTATAAATCCCTAGTTTAAGATGTGGAGAATAAAATTTCCTAGTTATATATAAGGAAATCATATGTGCATGCCTAGGATGCCCTACCATGACATTCGGAACATGTAATTCACTAGTTGGGGATTCCCATAGCATATGGGCTTAACATTACTTTTAAGCTCATCCATATTGACATGAGCTACCATAGTGTGAGATAAGTTGGAGCATAATAACATGTTTTTCTTGAATGGGACTTCAAGATATAGCCTCATGTGATTATCCAATAGATTCCCTCATTGAATGAATAACCCATCTAAAATATAAAATTGTCATACAAAACTTTTGCATTTTTAAACGTGGAGCATATAGTAAGAGATGTGATCACTAGTTTTCATTTTTCATCTTTTCCTTTTCAATCTTGCTAGGGAAAGAATGAAGAGATAGAGAGAGAGAGAGAGAGAGAGAGAGAGAGAGAGAGAGAGAGAGAGAGAGAGAGAGAGAGAGAGAGAGAGAGAGAATGTATTTTTTATTCATACACACTAAGAAAAAGCGTAGAATTCTTCCAACTTAGCTCTGATACCATGTAGAATAGGGCTTTTAGAAACACTTGGGATATATATAGCTAAGAGCAACAATGTAAATATTAAAGATTTCTTGTTGAACTATGATAAAGAATGACAACTAGAGAGTGATCAGTTTGACGATGGCACACCTAGTTCATTTCAAGGTCTACATTTAAGGCCATCCCTCACACAGTTAACACATATTAAACCTCAAGTAAGGGCTACCATTGTCCATGGAGATGTAAGCTCCTTATGTACATTTTTTCGTTAAGTATATTTTTTTCTTCGAAATAATCCCACCATTAATTTCACTTCATTCTACTTTTCCATGCATTGAAATATATTCCCCATTTGAATGGTTGAGTTAATATTTTGAGTATGTGGGCAATATGCTCTATATTCTCAATACTCGAGCATATCCTCTAACATTTTGTGATGTGTACCTAGCCACATGTGAATTTCTATCATATTCTAGGTCATTTGATCAAGTGATCACTCTTTTGTTGAGTATCTCATCAACTCAATCTATAAAACTTACACAATTTCAAGCCTCATCCTTACAACTACATGAGCTAGAAATGTTTGGGTTGTCTTGTTGATTCACATATGCAGCTATTATGCCTAATTCATAGTAGGACATGTGCAACTGCATGAAACTTCATGGAAATGAGTTGACTCTTGCTATTGCCATGCACATAATGATGCTACATGTTCATATTAAAGATAAGTACAAAAATATATTGAATATTCATGTCAAGAGGTGTCCATTAGAGAGATGATTGCAAGGGGACAATGAGTACAAGTGACTATTCCATTGTCATAAAGATAACCATGGCCATAAAAGAGTAGTACTTGCTAGGATCCATGGTGAGCTTGCATGGTAGTTGATGTGATATGCTTTCATATTCAAATAATCATGGAATATGTGTAGTGTCTAAAAAAATTGCAGTTGGTATGTAAAAGATGTTGACCTTATGGGGTAATCAAGAGGGACATCACATTAAAATAGTGAGCATAGTCTTATACATTTATTGTCGTGCCTTTTTTAGGTTCGCACAAAAAGCTATACCCTTCTTCTCAAACAATTTATCATTGGGGTAAAGTTTATATGTTAATACACTAGTTCTAGATTCTCGAATCCTAGTCTACTGTGCGGTGTACAAAACCCTTCCCCCTATATGGTTTCACATGAATATGAGCCGTAAGAATATGTTCCCCTCTAAAATAGCTAGATGGCCTCGCTGTTGTGGCATGTGCCAAGGACGCATGGGTTCACGCAACCTCCAGCTAGGGCTGGCGCAAGGCCCCTTAGACTTAGGGTTGAGACACGAGGCAATAATTGTTATGATTGTTTCGGCTAAATGAGGTTCTCTTGGATGGGGTTGAAACATGAGACATTAATTATTATGATTGTTTTGACCAAACGAGATTCTCTTGGATGGGGTTCCGGGTCGGGGGAATTAGATGTCCTTTCTGGATGAAAGCTCTCATCCATGACATCTCTCATATGGAAGGTCATGGTCTCATCTTGTGTCTTGCCTATCACAAGGTGCTGCCTTTGTCCCTTTCTTATCACTTGTAGCTATACAAATGGGTCATGCTCTCGCATCTTTACTCTAAATCTACTGTAGTATAATATATAAAAATCTCTAGATTCATAAATTTATAATATTGTTTTTTTAAAACCTAGTTGTTTTATGATATAAGAAAAAAAGTCACAAATCTATTGCAATGAGGGAAACCCAATAGAAAATTCTAATTTTGAGCATTTGACCTAATCATGTATCTCATTGCCAATCTTTTAGTCCCTCATGGAACAACTCCCTTTCAATCAAAGGGCCATTGAGGAAGGCCGGTTTACAATTACATATTAACTCCACGTCTTGAAATAGTTAAACATTTCCCAGACAAGGTAGAGACATGACGCTCTTTTCATTTATCATATCTAAACTTACTTTAATCCTTTGAGTATTGATCATGCAAAACATATGCAAGATTAAACAAATTAAGCTTTACAGATAATGATTGTGCATTTGTAATTCATAAGTAGTTTGTGATATTTGATGAAAATTATGACCTCATCAAAATTTCTTTCACACACTAGAATTTCAAAATTAAGTGTGGATGAAACCATATCTTTATCTTTTATCTTCTAAGTTATAGTCTAAGATTTTAACTAGTTAGAGAATTGTTTCATATTTCCTTTCATATGTATTTTAATCAAATATAGCAAGTGTAACATACATCATCACATAATGACAAATCAATTCTTTAACGAAATAAATTTATACTATATTCAATATCTCCAGTGCTAATTATATTGGGCGAATTGCATGGTAAGATGCACCATTGGTTTTAGCTATCTTTCACATTATTGTATGCAATGCTCTAATGGACTCTAACTTTTCTACTAAAGAGATATTATTTTCCACTGTATATAATTGTTTATAGTGACCAAGTATAAACCTTGGATATTACTACCATGGAGATGATCTTGAAATTGTAACTACTTTGACTTAACAATTCACAACCTCTTATACATGATAAATATCTTGCATCAAATATTGAATGTGACCACACAAACCTTAAGTTTTTTTGTAGACTAAGGTTTAGTGATTATCTCTATAAATAAATTGGTCTATCATAAAATTCGATTTTGAGTGTCATAGATACACTAAACATAGTTGCCAATCTTTTAGGTAAGTTCTATGTTTCTCCAAAGGATATTCATGTGGATTCTTTAACTTTTTGGAAAATATATTTTAAAAAATATTGTCATAGATAGGGTGTTTTCTAGGATGGTTCAATTGGAGTTGATGTGTCTCCTTCACAAAGAGTGAACTCCCCAAGGATAAAGAACAATGTGGTTTGCTACTCATCCTTACTAACCCCTAACTATACATGTAGAAAATCTTTCTTTATTCTTTTATTGATAAGGTAATAAGGTGCAACTCATAATGACAAAGCTATCAGAGACATCACAAACATAACATCTTCTCTCTCTCTCTCTCTCTCTCTCTCTCTCTCTATCTATCTATCTATCTATATACATGTAATCTCCATTCCCCTTATAGCTCCATCAATTGATGTCAAAGAGAGTGGGAGTCTCACATTAGTACAACTAATAGAAATCCTCACTGTCTCCAATTTGAATGAGATTTGACATGTACAAAGAGATTGACAAATTCATAGGGGTAGATCATAAGCACTTGGTTTGCTCCATGTTTTGATATTTGGTTATTTTGAGCTATGTTTTTTTTACCTTAAGTGCTTGCAATCAAGTGTTATAACTTATCTTATTCTTCCATATCTAGGGATATTTTTTGTTTCTCGGTAACGTGTGAAATATTTAGCCCTTTCCCTAACTTAGAAGCATTCATATACTGCATACCCAAGAGTCATCAGTCTAGAAACATATTTCTTAAAGTGATATCCATTGAATATTTATTTATGTGCCTTCCCATACAAGTTTCCTAATGTGAATGTGTTCCGTTTCTATATGTTTATTTAACTTTCAACGGTCCTTCCTATTTGGGAATGTGTTGAATAAATTCATGTTGTATTTTAAAACCAAGTCCCTTTTTTATGTTTTTATCATTGATCTTTTGGTTGATATTTTGAGGGTTTATCTTATGAATCCTTTCAAAAGAATCAAATGGTTCTTGCCTATCTAATTGGTTTCTTGTGGTTTTAGCAATATCTCTTTCAAAGAGTTCATATTCTCGTCATTACTCCACTTTTATAACATCTTTAAGGTTTGTATCTGGGCTTCAATTGATAGCAAATTTTAGATCAATAAAAAAGGAAAAATTCATATGCTTTCATTTTTGGATATGTAATAGGCCCTAAATACACTTGGAACTTCTAAGTCCCATATTTCTAGATGAGTTTTTGTTATCTTGGTAATGATGCATATGAGTTTCTATTGAACCTTTCATTTAAATACATTGTGAATAGTATGAAGAGGAGAAATATATAGTTATTTACATTTTTTCACAAAGATGGTCCATCAACTCACCTAAAAACTTTGGCTTGTATAAAATAAAATTTTTAAGTGATGTCCCAAATGTGCAACAATTTTTTCCATAAATGAATTTATCCATATCAATTCCTTTGATGTTTTTTATATCTTCAACTTCAGTCCAACAAGAAATGTAATAAATTGTGATCAAAATGTAAAAATTTTCCATTGAAGTGTGTTTCTCTTTGATTAGTTTCTCTTCAATGGTACTTATCATTGCCTGTGTTTAATTTTCTTGGCATCTTAGGCTTGCTCTACTTCTTTTTGTGGATCCTACCTAGAAAGAAGGGGGTATTCATTTCTTTTCACCCTCGTAACTAGCATTTTTCATCCTCCAAGATCGGATCACCATTCTTCCGATTATGTGGGTTTAAAATAAGGGATTTAAAAAATATAATTTCTATACATTTTTCACATACAAAAGGATGTCATATAAAATGATTATTTTTCAATTACAAAAAAATGAGTTTTGTTTTATTTAAGAAAAATTCATAGATAAAGATGTTTATAAATAGGCCTTGAATGCACGCCATAAGTTGTATGAATCTGAGTGTCCCATCCTTATTGGGAATTGTGAACCATCTATTAGAATATAGAGCTAAGGATGATTCTAGAATCCCCATCCTAATTTGCTCACTCAGAAGCTCCACCAATTTGGGCAAGTGAGCCATATGCACATGAATAGGCCGTAGATTCCAAGGGATGTGCGGAATGGTAAAAATAACCATAGGCATCACAACCCTAGGATCAACACAACCTATCTCATACGGGAAAAAAGCGAAGGCTTTCCCATGTTCGCTCAACATCTCCTCAAAACATTTCATCTTTGCTAGAAGTAAAAAAAATTCAGTCCTAATCTTCATCTCTTTTACTGTCTCAACTAAAAACCTGTGTCCAATATCTATACGATCTCGTAAAAGAGGCTCCATACCTTCTCTTTTAATCATGTCATCACTATCCAAAGGTAGCAATTCTGCAATTGGTCTGACCTTCTCATCAACTATCTTATATTTTTTCTGTACTTTGGCTTCTTTGCTACAACCTGCAAATTTCATCTCTTGCTATAAATACCCTCGTAAACACAAATTGTGCTACTTATAAACACCACCCAACTCTTTTGAGTGACAAAAATCAGCCATATCTTTTTCAGATTGCATATGAACATCCCAACACTAAGCCTCGTAGCTTACTTTAGCTATAAATCCTATTTGTTGTTGTAAATCAATGCCCTGTAAATTTTTTTGCTGAAATATTTTACCAAATAACCCTTTTTACTGAGAATTCTCAGCCCTCAAATTTTCTTGGAGCATGAAATCAACAATTTCGCAATACATCGCCAAAGAATGGACTTGTAAGACATATGGCAACTCTTGATTTTCAATTTTCAACAATACTAAAAGATCCTCCATAGTATCCGAGCATGATAGCCCGTCATAAAGACCATCTACCCTATCTTCATCCTATAAAAGACCTACAAGCTTCAATTCTTTTTCTTTTCTCCTCAAGTACTACATGGCAGCTCTAGCATATCCATAGTATGCAGAAAGCACAAATTACTTTTAGTAGACATACATAAACTCTTGAGGAAAAACTACCGCTACCAAGAGGCGAGAGCTTTCCATGCACTACAACAAAAAGGCTCCATAGATGCGCTTGTAGACGCAATATTTGAATTGTGAAAAAAAATATCGGGCGCGTTTATTACCGCGTCTATTTCTGCGTCTACAATATCGCGTCTAAAAGCGTGCTTATAGTCAGAGTTACACGTGTTAGATATGATCAATGTCCCACCCTCATTAGGTGCTACCAATGATCCATGGTGCTCAAAGTTTTAAGGCCCCCATTATGAGGAGAAGCCAAATGTGAGCCCGGACATTGGTTGAGTTCTTGACTTGTGTATCAAATGAGGTCTATGTGACCGGATGGCAAAAAGGTGACTATTGTGGGTCTAATCTTTGGGCTAGACGGAGTGATTAAGCTGGTAGCAACTCGAGGCGCATTGCATTAAGTTGCAGTGTAAGGGAGTTAAAAGGGGCCCCTATTGTGGGGCCCCGATGGTAAAGGGAATATTCCCTAGAATATTCCCTGGAATATTCCCTGTCCGACTAGTGGAGCCTCATATGGTAGGTCGGTCAGCAAGCCGGCCTAACGACCTTCGCGGGCTATAAAAGCTAAACCCCTTCGCAACCATCTTTCACTCATCTTTCACCCAGTCAGAGTTGTTGTTCCAGCTAGCCTTAAGCTCTTCACCTATCTTCTGTCTAGATCGCCATCTAAGCTTCACACATTGGAAGCGCACGAGTGGACATAGCCATCTTTGTATCAGTTGTTTGAAGTTAAAGAATTTACTGATTCTCCTCTTATCTGTTGTGTACTCTCTATCTCTTTCTCAGATTCTGTTCGCTGTGCCGTGTAATATTTTACAACACGCCCATGTAGATGCGCATATAGATGCGCGTATTGACGCGCTACGTAAATATATAATCATATTGATAAAAAAGTGGATATATTCATATTGTGTGTCTATATACGCGTGTATTTACACGTCTAAAAAAGCGTTTACTCTGCAAGTTTTTGACGAGAATAGACGCACATTTATCCTGCAATTTAGACGCGCTGATAGACGTGTAAAACAGAGGTATGAAAAAAAAACCAGAGAGCATGTGGCTTTGCAAGCCACATGCTCTCTGGTTTTTTTCCCCCCCATCAACATCAAATTGTATGCTTAGGGAAAACGGAGAAAGATTATTTCAAAGATTGGATACTGAAAACAAAACAATGCATGTAGAACACGAAATTTCATATATATAGATGAAATGTTTTTACATTTTGAGTTCTAGTGCTTGTGACCTCAAGCATGGTCATGGTCGCAAGCACTAGCTGAAAGTAATACATATCAAAAATGAAAATTACAAGCCAAGGGGAGGCATGCATGCATGGGGCTCCTCTATATCTCCTCAGAAGAGGCATCATCATCACTACCACCACCGCTGCCTGTGCCGCTGCCGTTGCCACCACCGCTACTGCTAGTCTCCCCTTTGCTATCCTCAACTATATCAGGGTTCGCCTACACAAAGGATTAAGGTATATAAATACCATTACAAACAATAAATTAGAGTTATCTATACTTTTCATGTAAAAAATAAAACATATCTCTTCTAGTGGTGGAATCCTCATGGCACGATTATATTGCTCCTCCGTGATGAGTCCCTCCTCGTAGAAATGCTACCAAGTGGACGCCCGGTTATGACCTCGATGGTAGCCTACCTCTCTAGGAGTAGGCATCCTACCAACGATATGATACTACAAAAAAATTTGAACATACAACGTATTAAAACACACTACATAATGAAGTGGAACAAATTACAAAATTTAATTTGAAAAAAGAAATAAAATAATACTTACAAACTCAGCCTCCCATGACTCCCTGCCACCCAATCCATAATGCAACGATCCCATGGTTGCCATCTGGATACATCGCGCCTCTGCATGTTGGCGACTTGTCATTTTCTCCGTTGCTCTCTTCTTGGCCTCTTTCCACTCCTTGCGGTGGCAATTGGGTGGTTGGCCATATCCAAGGCGCCCCTGCTCTTGTCTTCACAGTGACTCCTTGGCGCGCGTCATAAGGTGAGACCTCTTGTTATGAAGCGCGTCTCTCACCTTTGACTGTCCCCAATCATCTGAGAATCGTGAATTCTCGGGATTAGGGTACCTTCTATGTACTACCCACAGCACCTCTTGCCACAAATCATTTTTTTGGTGCTTGAAGGGAATCATGCAATCTTTGTATGTGGCATGCACGACACTCCTCAAGTAGGCTATCACTTCCCTCCCCTCAGAGTCATGCAAGATACCACCAACATCACTGACAGAGTAGTACATTTGTGGAGGGTCACCTCTCTCATTTTCTGGTGAGGGTGATCATGAGCCACCACCTAGGCAACCCCCACAAAGCCCTCGACCTCCTCGTCCTCCCACACGACTCTCCCTCCTCCCTCGATGTGCACTACCCTCTACCTCACTCGATACACATGCTTCTACAGATACACATGCTTCCGCCGATCCATGTACCTCAGCTGATCCCTGTGTAGGCAAAGATGTGATAGGTGTCCCAGACATCACACTGAAAACCTCCTCTGCAGTGGGAGGGCGACCAAGATAATTGGTCATCTCCCCCTGCTGCTTGTTGAATGGGGTGCTCGAGGATCCAAGATTCCACATCTACACAAGAAAAATCATATTACCCTGTGCAGATAAAATATATTACATGCTGCGTCTATATCTACGTCTCTCTGGGCGTCTGTCAGCACATCTATTTCCATGTCTATACCTGCGTCTACAATGTCATCTGGACGGGCTGACAGACGCGCACAGTCGGACCATTTCTTTTCAAACTTAGTTAAAAAACGTGCAAAAAAACCTCCATAGATGACAAGATCCAGCATGTGAAGAGAGAGACAAACAGACAGAGAAAGCAAACAAGATTGAGAGAGAAGAAGAACTCACCTTCTTTGCTTGTTCCAATGGGTGGCGGCTAGGTTGCAAGCTCCTTGTCCTCCTTCTCCCTTCCCTTGGTAAGTTGCTTGAATCTTCTTCTCTTCCTTGCTGTTTGGCTCTAGTTCTTTACTCTTTGCCTATTCTTTCCTCCTGTCTTATTTTTACTCTTATTTTCTTGCCTCATTGTCTTCATGAAGTGATAGATAGACACGAGTAGTGATGTGGAGCTCGAACTGCAAAAAACGTGCAAAAAAAGTAGGAAAGCACAGGTTTGAAAAGAAAGCCACAACTTTTTTTAAATTTTTCTATACCTGCATGGTGCGTCTGTAAGCGCGTGTAATTATGCGTGTATATGCGCAGATAATGCCTATTACACGTGCTTACAGACGCGTAGGAATAATTTAGGGAATCAATGCATGCATTTAGGGAATCAATTGACCTATGTGGTAACATATATAACAAAGCTTGAGGATAAGAGATAACACATTGGCAAGTCAATTGGCACATATGTAGTGACTTACTAGACCATCCCACTTACAATTGCATGCAAGTATCAATAGGTGGATAAAGCACGAATGGTTTTTAGCTAGAGAGAGATAATGCAATGAAGGTGTATACGAAAGAGATAGAGAAAGGCATATTATCCATCAATCAATCAAAGATATGTACATGAAGTGACTTGATATAGTAATTAGAGTATCGTCATTTTTAGGATGCTCCATTGACTTCTGTAAGTTCTTATAACCTTGAAGTAGAATATAGCCAACCACACTGTCCATGGAAGGAAAACTTGGCCTCATCAAATTAACCAAGTTAATTTACTTATACATTTCATAGATAAGAGATTTTTAGTTGGCTTGTTGGTATTGCAAAGTATCCTTACAGTGATCTATTTTAGTCACCAACAAGTGGACACACTGGCTAAAGATGATGAAAAGAGGACATGTGCACATTGGCTACATGTGGTCCATCTTATCTAAAATTATATGTGAGCTATAAGTGCACCTTGACATGATTGAAATAGTTTGCACATGCACAAGCCAACTGATTTACATCAATCTACTCATGCTATGAATTGGCATGCATGGCTAGGTTAAGTGCACAACAAATGAGACATGTGAGTGTATTGATCAGTTCTCTCTCTCTCTCTCTCTATATATATATATATATATATTGCAAATGCACAAGTCAACCTTTGATCTATATATACATCCAATCATCATGCCCTATCCAATCACATTTATATAGGGCATGATTGGATGTATATAGGGCATGAAATCACATATATATAATTAGCTTTGAATGATTGGATGTATATTTGTAATACTCAGAAAGAAGTAAAGTTGGTAATGTATATCATGTCCTATGCATGTATATGCCCTATACATGTATATCATGTCATATATACATGTATATCATGTCCTAGCTTATGATCCAGGTGTAATTATGTCATACATACATCCAATCATGCCCTATTCAAACAAATACTAGCTGTTAAGAGGTTTGGTCATATTCAGGGAATTTATGAGAAATGAAAAATATGTGTGTTTATTTTCGCATCTATAAGCGCGTTTATAAATGCGGATGGACACAAACTATCATGAACTGGAAAGCCCTCTTTCCATCCTTGCTTCACATCCATGCATGGACAGACCCATCATCCAGAACCTTAGTCTACGTCGGAGACTCATGAATGAATGGCTGCCCCAAAATAATAGGATAGGAACAAGAGTTATGCACAAAGAAATGATAAGTCTCATCCACATCTCCAATAGAAATCTTTAAGTTCGGACAAGCAGCATACAAATCTCTTGCAGTGTTTTTGACTGCACATATGCTCCAACCATGATCCATATCAACTGGCCATCTACTGGTATTATACAATCCACTCACGATGACATAAATCTCAGAGCCATGATCTTAAAGAGCAACACAAGGGGTCTCACCAATCTTGACTACTATCTCCGTAGTCGCACGAGCCCATTGACTGCAAGAAAAATGGCTACGAGGCACCAATCTAGGCGTGTCATTACTCTCCGCATACTATATACGTTGAAGTAAAGGCTGAAGAGACTTCACAAACTGCATACATAAAGTTGCATTTGTAGACTCCTCAGTAATCTCCTCATCAAAATCAATCTCCTCAATCTACAAGCCATTGATAATAACCTTAGTAAACTGCTAACCTCAATCTACAAGCAATAGATAGTAATTCTATGCCGGTTCTTCAATAATCTATCATTTTCTTTTAATGACGTCGACAATAACATCATGAAATTCTCTAGCACCTTCTTCAAGTCCATAATCATTTCAATGTCGAAAAGCAACTTGAATCCAGGTTACTTTTCGGCTTTGAATCTTGTGTCTTTGGAGCTTTCTGATCTTCCTATACTACTATCTTTTGAACTTTAGCCATACTTTGCTCTGGTCCTGAAGAAGAAGGTAGAGAAATTGGATCGATCCTCCTAGTCACTCTCTTTGAACATTCAGGTTGATCATCATCTCTTTTTCGCTTCTCCTCAACAAACGCTTCGAATCCCTAAGATTTTTCCATATAGGGCGCATAGATAGAAAAGACATCAACTCAGTCATCCCATCCAATCCCTTTCTTGATCTTATCACCTATGAGTGAAAGTTTAGATGTTGAAGCCTTTCCCTTTTTCTCTACATGTAGTGCATAGGACCATAAATGAGATTTGTACTTTAGCAACTACTCTAACTAAAGGCCATAGGCAGCGGCTTCTCTTGCCAACTCTTCCATCACATAAGAAGAGTGAAAAAGACACTCCTCTAACAATTTCCTCATACCACCCTTACTGAAACTTGGTTTGATTGGCTACTATGTATCTCCAAAACATATCATCTTGTCTTTTTAGACTCCCAAGTTCAACCTTGTTGCCTCTTCAAAATTTTGACAGTCCTTTCACCATGATCTTGACTATCACACCACATGCAATGACTGACACAATCACTCCTAGAAGAATTGTAGCCATAGAAGAAGTTGGGGTTGAAACCGAAGCTAGACTAAGCGACTGCTTCTCCATTCTAGTCATCTTCATTTGTAGGTCTTTTAAGTTGTTTGATATCTCCTCTACCATATCTTCAAAAGTCGGTTTTGCAATTGGTTTGACAAGCGCAGCAAGAATAGGCATGGGCATAGATACATGCTGAGAAATAGGAGAAGTAGTGGATGGCGCAATAGGAGAAGTCGTAGTAGAAGAAGACATCGCCAGTGGTGAGCGCATCCCGTTCTATAAGTGAGCCTTCCATCTCCGCCTCTTTATGAAGCCGTAGCATGAAAGGCATAGGCATAGACACAGATTGAGAAATAGGAGAAGTTGTGGATGGTGCAACAAGAGATGTAGGAGAAGTTGTGGTAGGATAAGACATTGTTTGGTGGTGACTGCATTGCATTCTACAAGCGAGCATTCCATCTCTGCCTCTTTATCAATGTAGAAACCACATGGACAGCATCATGCCGATTCATCTTCAATCCCATAGGCTACGTATCTCTAGCACCTCTCCCAACTCATCTTGAAGTGTATGATTAGCCGCCTGTAAGAATAACTCCACTTCCTCTAAGTTCAGAGCTCTTTGCTCTAGTGCATCCAACTAGTTGTATCGCTTTTCAAAATCCTGCAACAATTCAGACACAACAAGTCCTTTGTTGGGCTAATAAACCCACTCATTGAATGCCTTTTGTGTAGCAATACCATAATCCTCCAGAAAATATTTGTCTTTGACCACTTTCTTAAAAGCATCCTCGTTAGAGTCATGTACAAACAAATCTATCATCACTCTAACCCACAAAGCAGGTGTGCCAAGCTGTAAGAAATAGTTTCTCAGTTGATCCAAACTCCGAAGAAGTGCATCTGGCTTTCAAAGACCTTAATGTAGGTTGAAACATTCTAGTCATCAAATAATTTTGGCTCACTAACCACAGCCTCGATCACCTTAGTCGCACTAAGTGTATGTATTGTTTAAAGGTGTGAAGTCTATTGAATGATTTATTACTGACAAACATAACGTAAATTTTGTGCTTGAAATATTTGATATTTTGATCAAATTTAATAATGATGCCCATATTTTGTTAGTATAAATAGTCTATAGAATAGGGTGTTGGGCCATCTTGGGGAGTCCACCCCCATAAGAAATCACATATATAAGGTGCATTCAAAGGATATTAAGAACTGCCCTTTCTTTACATGCTACAAGGTCATAAAATCATCCCTTTTACTTTACTACACTTATGAATTTTTTTCAAGCTATAAATAAAAAGCCTGTTTTGTAAATATAATCCTGTAAATTTTACTAAACATAATACCTTTTTCTTTTGAACTCACGTGGTATCTTATATGTTTTATAAGGTGGGTCGCTCAGATGATGGGCAACATATATATATACATTAAAAAGGTTAATGTCAGGCTCTCTTCATGGTTATTAATCCACAGTTTTGTGGGGGGAGAGCAAACATTTAGGTTTAACAATTCATAATTGAGAATACACATTTATCTCAATGACTAATGATCCTAATGCGATGTCCCAATCTAAGAGCTATTTCACCCACCATAGAAGTAAATTACAAGGCTAGATCCTTACCCAAAAATATACCACTTCAAAAACTACTTTGCAAATGCATGTTTTCTCCCCAAGCACCCAAATGCATGTGTTTTTCCTAAAGCTATGTCCAATAATAGGCTATAGCCAAGGAAGCACTTGCTTTCTTGTGGGTGATTGAATACATTTCTTCAGAGTACTAGTCAAATTATCACCCCAATCCATCCAAAGTAACCATGTGTGCAAAATGTTTAGCTTTTTACACATTTATAAGATCAAAAGTGTTATATGTATATGCATGTGTAGTGTGTGTGTGTGTGTGTGTGTTTGCATGTTTGCACACAGACACACACACACACATAGAAAGAGAGAGAGAGAGAGAGAGAGAGAGAGAGAGACATACATACATACATACATACATACATACATACATACATACATACATACATACATATATATATATATATATATATATATATATATATATATATATATAACTTAGAAGGTACGGTCAAGATTTCTTTAAATAGAAAAATCTATTTATTGCCATTTTTTATGAACCTAGAAAGCTCTCATTTAATCAATCTTAAAACATGAATTTCTATATCATGAAAGCTCTTTTCATTCATCAATATATCTAAAGTTACTTTAATCCTCTTAGTATTGATCATTCGATACATACCTGAGGTCTCACCACATATATCATGATTGATTCATCACATGATATTCGGGATACTTTGATTTGAAGATAATTGTGTATTACCTCACTATGTATCGCATGATCCATACACCAACATTATCTTTGAGACACTTTGGTTTGAAGATTAGGAGTTACCATTTTTATAGCTTTAGGACAAGGAAGAATCTTCTAAAACACTTCACTTTTCATGACATGTTCTAGATCTCAGTTGTCTCTCCATAACATCTAGGATCCTATCAGGGTGTAGCTCAAGGACTCCTTCACTAGGCATTACAACTTGTTGGTCATCAAGTGCATGGCTAGGATTGGGTACATACTTCTTCAGTAGGCTGATATGGAATACATTATGAACCTTTAGGCTCTCACGGAGTTGTAGTCTATAAGCATTGGGTCCTAGGCACTTGAGGATCTTGTATGGTCCACAATACCTTGGACTTAGCTTCTTGCAATCTCCTAAGGATAGAGAGCTATTCTTTGGTCGTACACAAATGAAGAACATGTCTCCTTCCTCGAAGATTCTATCTTGACGCTTCAAATCTGCGTATGCCTTCTGTCTATCTTTGGCGGCTTGGATGTCCTGTCTTATTGACTTTATTTGCTCATCCATCTCTTCCAGCATCTACCTTGAAGCTTCAACCCTTAAGGTTGGATCTGAGAAGTTTAAGGGACTTCGATAGTCATGACCATACAATGCTTGAAAAGGGGTCATCTGAATGGTTTGTTGGTAAGAAGCATTGTAGGAAAATTCAAGCAAAGGCAAGTATTGAATCCACCTTTTTGGTTCACGATAGCAGTATGCCCGTAGCATATCCTCGATGACTTGATTGACTTGCTCTGTTTGGCCATCAGTTTGGGGATGGTAAGCTGTACTAAAACAGAGTTAACTCCCAATGGCTTCAAAGATAGCTCTCCAGAAATGTGATGTGAAGAGAGAATCACGATCACTAATGATTCTTCTGGGTAACCCATGTAGCTTGAATATCTCCTTGATAAACAACCTTGCAATGTCTGAGGCTTTATAGTTTGTCTTTACTGGAATAAGGTGTGCAATCTTAGTAAGCATGTCAACCACAACCATGATGGAGTTGTATCCTCCCTGAACTTGGGGTAGGCCAACAACAAAGTCCATACTAATGAATTCCCATTTCATTTGGGGAATGTCAAGTGGTTGCAATTTTCCAGGCATTTTGACATGTTCGGCTTTGATACATTGACAAGACAAACACTCAGTGACATATTTGATAACGTCACCTTTAAGCCTCTCCCAATAGTAGCTCTTCCTAATTGCATTGAGAGTCTTGGCATAGCCAAGATGTCCTGAGAAAGGGGAATCATGAGCTTCCCACGGTATCTTGTGCTTAAGTGACTGGCTTGCCGGTATCCATAATCTCCTTTTATAGTAGACAAGTCCACTATTGATAGAGAATTCATGATACTTAGCCTGTAGCTTTTGGCCCTGTTCCTTGATACGGATCTCCCTTAGCATCTTTTGATAGGCTGCATCATGGCATGCTTCTTCTCTGGCTAGCTCAAGTATTGGGTTGTCTGGCATGGATACCTTTGTGGCTAGAGATCTAGCTGTTGATGGATTTTGCAGGATTAGAGAATTAAGAAATGCCTTGCGACTGAGTGCATCAGCAACTACATTTTCCTTTCCAGGTCAGTATTTGATTTCAAAATCATACTCCTCCAGCACTTCAATCCACCGACATTGCCTCATGTTGAGCTCGTTCTGGGTAAAGATCCACTTGAGACTTTTATGATCAGTCACTAGAGTAAACTTGTTACCCAACATGTAGTGTCTCCAAAACTTTAGAGCATGGATGACAACTAACAATTCTAGATCATGGGTAGTATAATTCTTCTCATGGCTCTTCAATTTCCTTGAAGAGTATGCTACATCCTAAGGCAAGCGTGCTAGCATCCGTTACTACTTCGAACTTCTTACTGAGGTCCAGAAGTTTTAGGATAGGTGCCGATACCAAACTTTTCTTTAATCTATCAAAGCTGGTTTGTTCGACAGTTGACTATGCAATGGATGTTTGCTTCCTTAGTAGATCCGTCAGAGGTGCTGCAATCAAAGCATAGTTTTTTATGAAGACCCTATACCATCCTGTCAATCCAAGAAAACTGTGTATTTCTTTGACAGATGTTGGTATTGGCCATTCTAGAACATCTCTGACTTTGGCCGGATCCACTGAGATTCCTTCCGCTGATACGATGAATCCCAAATATTCAATTTGACATTTGAAGAATGCAAACTTCTTCATCTTAGCATAGAGCTTGTGTAACCTCATTGTCTCAAGGACAATCCGAGGCTAGGGTTCATGAATTTCTTCTTGTTTGGAATAGACTAGGGTATCGTCGAAGAAGAAGAGTACGAACTCATCAAGATATGGCCTAAAGATATCATGCATTAACCTGTTGAAGGTGGCAGGCGCATTCGTGAGCCCGAATGATGTAATGGGAACTCAAAGTGTCCATATCTTGTGTTGAAGGCCGTCTTTGGGATATCTTCTTCCTTGATCCTTATCTGATAGAACCAAACTTGAGATCAATCTTGGAGAAGATCTTCGCACCTTGAAGACGATCAACAAGCTCATCTATTCTAGGAATAGGGTACTTGTTCTTAATAGTTGATTGATTCAACCCTCTGTAAATACACAGTTGAAACGTTCCATCTTTCTTTTTTTGGAATAGCACGAGAGCTCCTAACAGTGAATTGCTAAGACAGATGTAGCCCTGATCTAGCAGTTGCTTGAGTTGCTCCTTCAGCTCAATTGCTTCAGGGATGGACATCCTATAAGGTCTCTTTGCAATTGGCGCAGCTCCTAGCACTAGCTTGATCTCATGATCCACTTCTCTTTGAGGCGGGAGTTCTGTCAGCTCTTCAGGAAATACGTTCCGCGTACTCCTTTAGCCATGAGGGTTCTTCACTAGAGTCATGCTTCTAATCTAACTTATTGAGCTTAATCAAGTAGATAGGTATTCCCTTTCTAACTCCCTTTATAATCCGAGATGCTTTGGCCAATTGAATTTTTAGCTTTCTAGCCTCTCCTTGAGTTTTGACCAATTCCTCTTCAGAGTTTCAAAAGGAAATTTGGCCCTTTCCACAATGAATGTGGGCATCCTTAGGTTTAATACAATCCATTCCGAGTAAACACTCGTTGATACCTAGATTCATGACTCTGAATTTGACCAAAGTCGTCTTTTCTCCCAGAAAGAATTCCACCTTAGTAGTTTTCCTGGTACAAGTGACCTCATGACCATTTCCACAAGCAAGATAGGTGCTTCTACTGTGGCTATTCCTAATCTTCTTGCACAAGCTGGTGAGATAAAGGAATGTGTACTGCCACAATCAATCAAGGTTTTGAAACCTTTACCTTGATAGTCCGATGGTGTATGAATCACCAAAAACTGGCGATTCGAGCCTTTCTTGTGAAGAGTGGCATGGACTTTTGCCCTTTCAAACTCTGCTTCCATGGTCGGATCTTCTTATTTTGTTCCAAAGAGAATCAGAGAAAACTTTAACCTCATTTGAAAGTTATTTTCATTGGATATTAAAAATTTTCTAAGGGATACAAGTTTTATGAATCATCCTCCAAGAATGTAACCATAAGTTGGGATGCTATTTTCAATGAGCAACTTAAGGACAACACATGGTCTCAAGAGGATGCTAGAAGGATGTGGTCACTAGAGGATGTTGATGATACAAAGTCATTATTGACTGCTTTTCCTTTTCTATATGATGATGAACCTCCTTCATGGGATAATATTGACTCTTCAAATCATGATTTACAACATGCACCTATTATTACTAATGATGTCCTTGGCATTGATCTTTATGTTGATCTTTCAATTGATAATAAGCATGGTACCTATCATGTTTAAGATGCTAATATTCTTAAAAATGCTCTCAATATTTGTGAAGACCATGTCTCTTATATTGATGCCATGTCATCCCCACAAAAGGAACAATGGTAGAAGGCTATGGAAGTTGAACACGAATCTCTTCTCTTTGAAGGAACATGGATTCTAACTAAGTTACCACCTGGACATACTACTATTAAATGCAAGTGGGTTTATAATACTAAAACAAAAGCAAATGGAACATTTGATACTTTCAAAGCAAGGCGAGTTGCTAAATAATTTTCACAAATTGCAAAATTTTATTATCAAGAAACTTTTTCATATATTGTTTGTATTACCAATATTCAAGTCTTGTTAGTTTTTCCTATTGATTTGATTTGGAGGTTCACCAAATGGATGTGAGAACTCCTTTTCTTAATGTCTATTTCAAGGAATAGTAGATCCTAACTTATATGTCAAGTGTGCTCTGCAATGATATTTTTGTTATTCTTGCTCTATATGCCAATGATACCATACTTGTTTCTAACTATCTCAACTTCCATAATGAAGATTATGGCCATCCTTCTCTCTCCAACACACCACTTTGATGTGATAACCAAAGTGTTATTAGTCTTGCTAAAGACTATGCTCAATATAACAAGTCTAAACATATTGTAGTACATTATCAAGACATGATCATGATTGAACATTGTCCAATTGATTAAATGAGTGCATATATATTCACCAAAGGCATTGTCCAATTGATTAAATGAGTGCATATATATTCACCAAAGGACTTAATGAAGCACGATTCTCTCTATTGCACTTGGAACTTGGAATTGTATCAACTTCAGTCTTTGGGAGTTAATCTACTATGATAATGTAGTGTCATTGTACATGCTCCTTGTAGGCATCATACACTTCAAATGTACATACACCTTCGACCTCCTGGTCATCTTTTTACATACATATTTAGTTTCACTTCACATACAAAGATTCACTTTACATGCACACAATAATCCTTCTTAATAACATTTATCCATTTGTATATAGGAGCTCAAGTTTTTTCCTTATGCTCTCCAACAGTTTTCTCATTCGTTACTAGAGACCTTTGTTTGAGTGGGGGTGTTGGAGCTATATATATCTCACCCTATCTAGACTAGGTCTCATATATATATATATATATATATATATATATATAGTAGTGATCAATATGAAATAGTCTTTGGGAGTGTACATGGTGTGTCTCTTCTCTCTCTACATCTCAACAAGTTATAGCATGCCTTATGTTAGTTACTATTCTTAGTTAGGACCTCCTTTATGTTAGCATAAGTTCTATGCATCTAATGGTGCTTGTATGGACATGTTTTGATGTTGGGATATTGTGATAATGTCCTGAGATATTTTTGAGTTGATTTGAGCTATTCTTGAGATTATTTTAGCTATCATTTTGTTTTTGTAATGGATTTTACATTTAGCACTTATCTAGACACGTATACCATAAATCAGTTTGATATTGATCAAGTGCTTCAAGTGGTTGTATTGAATCCTTGGGTGTCATATACATGTATAGAGATATTCATTAGAGTTTTTGAATTGCAGATCTAAACTACAATTTCCATTTTTGGATCTTGGTTACACTATCATTGATTATGGAAAATACACTTGGTTTATGTCTTGAGTAGTTGATGATATTTGCAATTACAACTAGTAAACTATGATAGGGTTTTGGAGATTGTTTGAAGGCACTATTGTTGTGTAATTGAAAAGACATTACATTGTTTTGAACTAGTAGCATTATGGCTAATACAACAAGAACTCATTATATCACTTAAATTGTGGGGGAGAAGCTTAACAATAAGAACTTTGCTCCATGGAAGTTTAGAATGCAAAACTTCTAGATTGGAAGAGGTAATTGGGATTTACGAAGTGGAGATGAAGCTGGCGGACCGAGATTTCCCGATAGAAATCCTACTCTTAAGTAGTAGAGAGCTCATAAGTAGTGGATGAAAAGGGCTTGTAAAGTTCTACATTGCTTCTTCTTATGCATAGCAAAATGCTATGGCAATGCAAATCACTAACTTTCACTCTCCAAAGGATGCATAGGCAATTCTTATGAAAAACTATGGCAATGCCACTCATGTATGGAAAATTCAACTAAAGTAACAATTCAATAACATGTCAAGAAATTGCAAAAGCATGCAAGTTTATACCATAGAAATTAAAATCATTTCAAATTAGCTTTCTTGTATTGGGTCAAAGGTCAAGGATGGTGACATGATTCTAGTTACTTTAAATGACTTGTGTTAGGAATACAAATCCTTTGGCACATCAATTTCTATACAACCAAACCCCCCTAATTGGGATGAGTTATTTGCATTGCTACTACATGAAGAAGTCAAGCTTGGTTTGAATACATGTTTGAGTACCTCTAAGAGAAGAGATATAACCTTTTACTTTAGTCAAAGAGCTAGTGGTGGTAGGGAACATGGAGCCTCTCCAAGTCGTGGTGATACTCGAAATGCTTATGGATAGCAATAATAAAATACCTCGCAGAATCAAAATACATGAGGTCAAAGAGGATGAGGATTCTTTCAAAGCAGGGAAAACTCACCTACAAGCAGGGGTGGTTCTTGGTAGTCTCATGATCAATTGAATAGAGATAAAGATTTTCATTCTTACGAACAAGTATGGACATATAACATAAAATTTCATAAAAAGTAGGTTATTATAAAAGTAGAAGGAAAACAACATGATAAGTATGCATCCTCTAGCAATGCTAGTGATGATCTGTCAAATATGCTATTTGCTATGACACATGCATTGAAGGGTATGCTTGAGTAAGGCAAGGCTTAATGAAAAGTGGTACATTGACTCAGGTGCCTAAAATCATATGATCTCACATGGATAATGGTTTGCAAGATGATTGCAAACTCTCATGGGTATGTATGTACTAGTGATGATACACAACACGACATCAAGCATACATGTGTTGTACCTCTAGTCATGCATAATGGAAAGATCAAGAATCTATCTGATGTGTTTCATGTACTATCTATCGCACAGAAATTATTATGGATTGAAAAAATGGTAGAGGAGAATCTACAAGTTTGATTTAATAAAGATATTTTTTTAATTGTAGAGTATGAAAATGGCTACAAGTTGATTACTAAAGGTAGAAGGGATAGCACTATGTTTATCTTGGATGCTTCTATTCTTGAGTTGAAGGCAACCATGTTTTCTCATGACAATGGAGTAGTTAGAGATGTGAAAATTTGGCATAAGAGCATTGAACATGTAAATATACAATGATTAAAAACCATGCAGCAGAAGAAGATTATACTTGGTCTATCAAAGTTTAAGTATATGGAGTTAGTACATGCATGCTCCACTTGCCAGATTGGAAATTAAGCAAGGATTCCGTAAAGAGTTTGGATGTTGTATCTCACAGACAAGTACTTCGTTGAGTATGGCATTAAAATGCAGCTTACATGGAGTTAACAAAATGGTGTGGTGAAGAGGAAAAATAGGGTGCTTATGGAAGTTGCAAGAGCCATGCTAAATGAGAAGAATTTACTGAGCTGTTATTGGATTGAAGGTGTTGCAATTGCAATATATGTCTTAGATCAAACTCTTACAATTGGTATTCATGATCTTATACTATATGAGAAACTATATAGACACAAACTTATATCATCCATCTTAAAGTCTTTGGATCTAAAGGCTGCTAAGCGTATCTTTATTTGCTATGCATAGGACACAAAAGCTTACAAATTCTACAGTGCAATTAGTCATGTGAGTCATTGGTTAGCAAGGCTGTAGTCTTTGATGTGCTAGCTTCGTGTTATGGTGGTCCAAATGTGGTTATTTTTTATGGACTAATAGATCATACTCATGTACAATTTATATTATGGATAGTACCACTATTAGTGGGCCTATAGGTGATGAATCCTCTACTATTAGCCATGTCACTTGTGCAGAGGGGGAGGCTAGATAAAGGCAAAGGAAAGATGTTACTAGGTCACTTACTTTTGGTTATGAGTCACTTGGTAGTGTCAATATTGACAATGAACTTAGTATACCATATGTTACCATGCTGTGAGTTAGGCAAAGCATATATGTAGCACTAATCATGAGAGGGAATTATATAGTGCACTACAATTAATAGCTTAGAGAGAGTTAGAAAGCCTATTGATAGGTTGACTTATAGTTGGTATTTAGCCAAACACTTTGCTAGCATGACTAAAGTGATGGATCACAAACGAGCTTACAAAGTTCAATGAAGTAGTTAGCAATGAGAATTGTGAGTAACTATGGATGAACAATATGTTGCATTAGCTGAAAAGTGAAATGCAAAGTAGATGGATCCCTGGAGAGATACAAAACATAGTTGGTTACTAAAGGGTATGTGGAGTAGTATGGCCTTGATTATGAGGAAACTTTCAGCCCAATTGTAAAAATGGACACTGTGAGAACTATCATTTCTTTGGCATTGTCTAAGGGATGGAAGCTTTGGCAGATGGATATCAAAAATTGCATTTCTGAGGTTACTAAAAGGTATGTGGAGTGCTATCGTCTTGATTATGAGGAGACTCTCAACCCAGTTGTAAAAATGGTCACTTTGAGAACTATCATTGCTTTGGCAATGCCTAAGGGATGGAAGCTTTGGCACATGGATATCAAAAACGCATTTCTAAATGGAGATTTTATTAAGGAAGTGTATATGGAACAACCTAAGGGTTATGTGTATCCTTGTTATCTGAATCATTTGTAGACTAAAAAGAATACTTTATGGTTTAAAAAAGGTATTGAGAGCATGTAATGCTTCAATTAGCTTGTATTTACAACAACTTGGATTTTAGATGGAAAATGAAGATCATAGTCTATTCACTAAGACAGAGACAAGGTATGTGGTTTTGGTTATTTTATGTAGATGGCATGATCATTACTAGAGATGATGGCCATGATATTGCAAAAATTAAATCCATGCTATAGGCAAAGTTTAAAGTTAAAGACTTGAGAGAGCTAGAATATTTTCTTGGCATTGAGGTAGCGACTACAACTCAAGGAATTTGGCCACTACAGAAATAGTGTGCATAGGATATGCTAATCAAGTATAGAATGATGGATTCTAAGGCCATGGAAACATTGCTAGATTATGATTCCAAGCTTAGAGTTGATGTTAGCAATGAGATAGAGAATGTTACAATACACATGAAAATGGTCCATCCTACCATTACTCATCTTAATCTCAATTATTTAGTGGGGTTGATTAGTTAGTTTATGAAAAATCCACAAAAACCTTGCCTAGATGTAGTTAAGAGGATTATGTAGTATGTGAAGGGTACTTCTAATTATCGGCTATTTTATGAGTTTGGAAGACAAGCATAACCATTAGTATGATCATATTTCATATCCACATTCAGCCCATTCAACATCTCTAGCAATGAGATAGAGAATGTTACAATACACATGCAAATGGTCCATGCTACCATTACTCATCTTAATTTCAAATATTTAGTGGGGTTGATTAGTTAGTTTATGAAAAAGCCACACAAACCTTACTTGGATGTAGTTTAGAGGATTATGTAGTATGTGAAGGGTACTTCTAATTATGGGCTAGTTTATGAGTTTGGAAGACAAGCGTAGGGATGTTGAATGGGCTAAATGTGGATATGAAAGATGATCATACTAATGGTTATGCTTTTGGTCTTGGAAGTAGTATGGTCAGTTGGAGAATTAAAAAATAGTCTACAGTTTCTCTCTCTAGCATAGAGGAAGACTATAGAGGTGTGGCCTTTAATTGCATGTAAAGGAGTTTGGATTTTTAAACTATTACATGACTTGGATATATAGATGGAAAATAAGGTCACATTGCATTGTGATAAAATGAGTAGTGTGTTGTTGGCTAGCAACCCAATTTACCATGCTAGATCAAAGCACATAAATGGTCATTATCACTTCATCAAGAAAATGATACTTATAGGAAATATAGATTTCCTTTTCATGTGAAGACTGAAGACTGGGTAGCTAACATATTTACCAAATCACTTGGTAGAGATAAGTTTATTTACTTCAGGGAGCTATTGGAGTACATCAAATCTCTTGAGCTTGAGGGGGAGTGTTGAAAATCAAGATTATTAGTGGTATTGACACCAACTTTACTTAATATAGCTATAGTTAGCTGTTACTAGTGGTTAGATTTAACTTAGAAACTAGAGATATCTAGTCAGTGAGTGATTTACTTGCATACATTGTATGTGTGACTTAGACTTAAAATCTTTTGTGTAACTTAGTTAGTGATCTACTTGCATATGTTGCATATGCAACTTAGACTTAAAATCTTTTCTGTGTTATACAATGAATGAATAGTGGAAGAAGTGAGAGACTTACACTGCTCTCTATTCATGGCTCCCATTCTTGTATGTCTCTTTCCATCTTTGAACAAAGTGCATGAGAAGTACATGTTGCATCAATGTTCTTCTTGTTCACTTCTTCTTTAAGCAATGCACTCTCTACATCAGAATATTTAAAGTCATCTTCAAGAGATTAGCATTTGAAGTAGTATAAATGTATCCAAGACTTAGATAATATAACAAAAAATAGCAAAGACTTTATATTATCCTAAAATTCAATGCCCTACAAGATAAATTGGCTGAAAATGGAGTGAAACTCATTTAGATGACTGGACATAGGAGTGACCTTTTTCACATGAAGGTCCACAAGCTTCTTCAACCAATATGACTACAAGATAGGACTTTGCTTGTTAAAAAGAGCACATATCTCTTTCCAAAAATCATAAGCACCACCTTCACTTGTGATAACATTGAAATAAACCTGTTTAGACAATGAATAGATAATGGTGGACTTTCATCAAGCTCTTCCCAATCATCTATATTCCAATCTTCTCACTTTATACCCTTGGATTTTAGTGGCTCGGACTTGTTTCTCTTGCATAATACCTACCAAATTTGATTCTTCTATTACTAGAGTTTTCGGCATGCCACTTCTCAATATTAAATATGGCACTATCATTGGAGGAACTTCAAACACCTACAATTATGTTTTCCATTCAAAGAGAATACAAGTTGTTGTAATAATAGTAAATCAACCACAAAATTGATCCCTAGTATATAGAATAGGATGAAGAATAATCCAATACACTATTATCCACAAATAGGAAACACTAGAGTACACAATACATGTATCTGTTATTAAAAAATAGATTAATACTAAATTTCTGCATGGATAGCTATCCAAGGATAGAGTACACAAAAACCAATCTCCTACTACATTGAAGAGTCCAATCTCTGCAACAATGAATGTCCAAGGGAAAAAAAAAACTCAATATATATTTCTAATAACATATCGGTGCCCAAAGATATGGAAAAATACATCTGGAGCATATATCCACAATCAATCTCAAACTCATAAATGGAAAATTAGTAAACCAAATAGCCAGTGCAAATATGTATACCCAGCAAACCTCAAATTCAAAGATTAGAGCTCAAAATAAGCATATCTGAGCATGATAATCCATGCCCAGTCTCAATATATCCATGTACATTCCTAAAGTTCATGTGGACGTTAAATATATAAGCCTTCATAGTCAATGATTCTTGCCCATAGATAATTAAAGCACATAACCTTACAAACACTGAGCTAAACAAGTTGTACCTAATCCAAAAGCCTTTTGTGAGCATCAATGTATCATCTACGCATAAGAAGTAGGTCCCATAGGTAATACTAGAGCATTAACCAAGCAAATACTTGTTGCCAAAATAGTGAACATCAGGTTTTTCCTAAAAAGTAAGTCAATGGTTGACTTAAATACTCAAAAAAATGCTCAATATTGAAGCCTTAAATGCCAAGGAAGATATAAAGCAAGTGATAAATGATTCAGAGTTCATTCAGTAGGAGGATCTAGAGAAGATGTAGGATGCTATAGATAGGAGCAACCCAAATAGGCACAAATCACGTTGGCTATTCTTAGGGTACTAGTCAATACATTCATATAGCATCCCCAAAGTTCATGTGGAAATTCAATATATAAGCCTTCATAGTGAATGCTTCATGTCTCATCAAGATGTTCTAAGGAGGTCAACCTTTCTTGCAATGATTTTGTTTTGCCCAAAAAATAGTTCAACGCAAACCTTAGAGTAGGCAACTCAATTTCCAAGGGCAAAACACACTCTTTCCCATATACCAACTTAAATCGGGTGTGGCATGTTTCTCTCTTAAATTTCATATTATAAGCCCAAACAACCACATGAAGTTTCTTGTCCCAATCGCGCTTTCCCTCAGATACAGTCTTAGATAAAATCCCTATAAGTTATTTGTTGGTACTCTCTACTTGTCCATTCACTTGTGGGTTATATGGGGTGGTTTTATTATGTTTATCTTTCAAAGTGTTTGTCAAAGCTTCAATAAACTTATTCAAAAAATGTCTCCCACAATTGGACACCAATTCTCTAGATGGACCAAAATAGCAGACAATTTGTTCCATAATAAAAATAGTTGTTTTATTGGCATTATCCTTCATTGTAGCTTGATCTTTAGACCATATTGTAAAATAGTCCATCGCCCAATGATATAATTCTTTTTTGTGTAGATGAGGAAGGATGCATGGGTTCCAAAAAACGATGCCCCACTTTTCAAAAGGCAAAGGCGCAAGAATAGGATTAAGCAGTGTCGTCGTGTTGGGGGTTGAAGGTCTTCCACTGGGGTTTAGAGCAGAAGAGAAGTGTGGGATTCAAGGTTAGGAGAGGGAGAAAAGATAGGGGTTTGTTAAGATTTGGGTTTTAGAGATGACTCAGTTGAAGAAGAAGGCCTCAAGCTTTTTCTTTTACTTAGCATACATGAATGGAATGAAAGACTTTGACTTGATTACATCAAATGCATATGCAGATACTAAACCAATACATTTAGGGATTATCTCAGATTTAATCAAAATGCATACTTCAAATGCAAGCTCAAATGGTTTCTATTTCATGAATACTAATGGACATCAACTCCAAGATACAAGTATTTTGGTGGTGGTAGACTCTACTACATCGAAGACATAGATCAAAATCTCATGAAATACATTATCAAAGCATAAAATTTACTTCAGCCCTGTTTTAACACTACAAGATATAGACCTTATACCGACGTTTAAAGCGACGAAAATACAAACAACAAAATTTGCCCCCGTCGTCGCAAAAAGCTTTGTTATTGACGACGCCATAGAAATGTCGCTATTGGTGTCCCTATTAGCGTCGCTATATGCGTCACATATAGCGACACATAAGCGACGCCAATAGCGACACAACCACTAAATTTACGATGCACATAGCGACGCTAATAGCGATGCGAGCAGTAAATTTGCGACACAAATAGCGACAGTAACAGGGAAAAAAAAATTGTGGTAGCACTGTGTGCTGTATGAGAGCCATACAAAATAGTTTCTGCACTACTGTATACAAAGCGCTTGCAAACAAAAAGAATGTATACTGAAATCATAAAACTGATACATGAAATAAATACATGATCGCATAAAAAGCGATCGGTACAATCATGACAGGATATCACTAATACATAGAAAATGTCTACATAGATCAGGTGACTAAAAAATAAAGGTGTGTGAGCTCCAAGGATCCAAGGGTGAGCTACAAATCCTCGTTCCCCGAAAGCTCGTCCTGCCGCAAAGGAGCATCGAACGGATTCTGCAGAAAACGAAACAACACATCAATCCACCATACAATAATGCATTCAAATATCTCATGGTAACTACGGACAAGAAAGATGAGTGACTTACAGGGCCACCGCCTCTATATAATCGATCGATCAATGCATTGAGACCCTGCCTCTTTGCATATCGAGTCTCAAGGCCTTGCGGATCGCGATTTGTAATGGAGTGCTGCAAAGAAAACAAAATGCTAACTATTAGAAACATGATTGTCAGTACAAAGAATATTTCAAAAAAACAAACAAGCAAAACAAAAGAGAAACTTACAAAGTCCTCCAAATATTTCCTGTGGCTGCCACTCCCAAGATGATGGACCACTCCGGCCTCGAGTTGTGCCCTCGCCGCCTCACGTTGCTGACTCCAATGTCCTGGCGAATCTGTAGCCTTCTCCCTTAGTCGGCGTCAGTCGTCTGCATCTAACCACTCGAGCTTTGCAGCCCCACTCTTGATTACCTTGCGTGCCTCGGATCATCTATGTGACATGTATGCACGCATGCAATCCATCATCCAGCCCATAGAGAATCTATCTACTACGGCTGGCACCGGAAACTCCTCGTGAAAGGATGCTACTATGTAGTCCTTGCTCCCCTCTGGTATGTTCTTCCAATGATCCAGGACGTTGTGCCGAAAAACTTGTTGGCACAACTCTCTCATGCGAGCCATCACCCTCCTCCCCTCATCATTCATGATGATGGCTCCTGACCTACTATCAACCAGATATCCATAACCCCTAGGAGTCTGCCTAAGATGGGTCCTCTCCCATCTCCGTCCACGCTCCTGGGCATATCCAGGAGACCCCTCTACATCTGGTGTACCGATGGGGATAACCTCTCTCGGAGTGGCACCCAAAGGGGTGCCACCAAAAGGGGTGCTACCAAAAGGGGTGCCACCTACTGACGGCTGCGCAAAAGCCGGAGTAATTGGAGTAGACATCCCCACAGGTGTGACAAATCCTGGAGGTGACGCAGCTCCAGCTGAACAACGAGACGGAGACACCACATCCGTGTCTCCACAGCAGCATCCCCTTGATCCCAATGCAGTCCCTCCCTTTGGCCCAAGTTGTGAGCATCGAGATCGTCTGCTCGAAGCTGAACCATTTGATCGCACTGAAGCAGATCTAGCAGAGCGCCCTGACGAAGAATGAGACAGCTCCTGGTCTGCCATCTCTCTGAATCTCGCGAGCTGGTCTGGAGACATGCGTATGAAGATGTCCTGAAACTCCTCATCGCTCATCCCTCGACTCATCCTGAAAATGCCACCTACACAGATAAAAAATGGTGTTAGAATAATCAATTCAAATTATACAAAGCACAGTAATATAGATCATTTTTTAAAAATCCCTCTTAAAATGCATATCTTATGTACCTTTATAAGAGATCTAAACAACGAATTGAGTAAGTGGATGCTCCAAGAATGAAGTATCCTATGGTCCCATGTTAATCTCCTGACACAACGCTGCATACACTGGAAGGTCGATAGACATGTCACCACAAAAGAATGTGTCTGTCTCGTTCTCAAAAAATTCTTGGACTCCTGTATTTCCATCATTGTTAGCCGATGCGGGTTCCAAGCTTGCGGCGCCCTCCACCCCTTGTAATATCGATCTCTCTATTTGCATATTATGTTCATCTATGCCCGGAATATCGCTTTGATCATATACTCTTGCACTTTCGGGAGTTGAAGGTATAATATACCACCATCAAGGTTGTCGGGGGTTTGGATAGAAGATTACTTGTTCACAAACACGTACAAAGCAAGTTCAAACCATTGTGACATAAACCATGTCGTATTACAATTAGCAAGCAAATGACTCTATGCACCTGTTCACAATGGGCCGGCAACACAAAGATGTCACGCAAATCCATCCATTTTTTTTCGGAATCTATTTCGAGAAATCCAGATGGACCTCGTCGAATGTTGCTCCAGCTCCTCCAAGTACCACTTTGAACCATTGCACATCAAATAACATCATGGAGAAGATACGGTAATCCACCGTAATAATACTTTGCAAGTTCCCAAAATACTCCATCTCATCAACAACCGTGTTCGGATCCGTTGCTCGTCACTGGCTCTCTTTCTCAAACCTTGCCATGACACCACAGTCCATTGTGGAGTACATTTTGTCAATACGCTCCACGCAAAAATGCCGTCCGCGCGACCACGCTGCACTATATATTTTGTACTGTACATTGAAACACTCAAATTAGATGTCGCTTATAAAATTTAGATACGACATATTCTAAACCCCTCATCACCTTTGGACTACATCCCCTCGAGAATTCCCACTCCTCCATTGAGACCTCTGTCCCTTTGCTGGATGTTGCGGTCAAGGCTCCATGCAACCATCGTGTTGACATAAACCGCGGCATCTCCTCCATGCCTTCGGGATATCGAATCGGTCGATGATGCGTACTACATTGGAATTCAGCTCGTTCTTTCTCTCGATCTTGCCTTGCAATCTGGTACTTGGCAAGCCACGTCTCCATGGAGGCATGGTGCAACATACAAAAGTGATTCACCTTCTCTTTCATTGAGGCATCCATTCTTTTTTCTACCCCATTTCCAACCACCACATCTCTAGTCAGTCTATCATCGTCCTTCAGCGTCCATAGAATTTCATTGTTTGGTTCCACCGTTGGTAGCCATTGTGAGATATGCACTAATGCCTCTGACACCAATCAACCTTCGGCCATGCTACCTTCTGGCCGAGCTCGTTGTCGCACAAAGCCTTTTAGGGTTTTCATGAAGCGCTCCAAGAAGAACATCCATCGCGTATGGACAGGTCCAGCAATCTCCACTTCCTCCACAAGATGCACAAGAAGGTGGACTTGTATCGTGAGCATGCTAGTGGGCAGGTATTTCTCAAAGAGACAGACCATCTCCATTGCTCCCCGCCTCGCGGATTCAATAGAGGACGTCTTAATCTCTTTCTGTGAGATCCATTGCACCAAAGTCGACAACTTGTAAATGGCCCCGCGAATTTCTGGAGTAAGGCATCCTGCGATCGCGATCGGTAGGACAAACTGCCACAAATGAGAAAGCATTATGAATAATGACCACTTTTCAAATTGCAAAATACCCACGCTAATTACAATCCATTTTGTTCACAAACCTGACATATCTTATGCCAATCATGGGATTTTAGCCCCGACAATTGGTCATCTTTAGAAAATGCGGACCTGAGAGAACGCATCATACCCGTCGGAGTGCAGATAGACTTGATTACTTGCTTCACAATGCGCTCTTATTTAGTGGACAAAACCCAAGGAGCGCGAGGAAGCTGCACTCCACCATTAGCACTCGACTCCAAAGGGCCTCCATCTTACCTACCTCCTTCAAATCCATTCGTGCCCCTATAGTGTCTCTCTTTCCTGTGATGTGGCCCCATAGCAAGCTGCCCACATTCTTGAAAATATGCATGGGATCTAATAGTGGGTCCAATATGGCAACTTGTAGAAAACTAAGAACCGCTGCATTCCATTTGGATGTGATTCCGGGTTTACCTTTTTCAGCTCGTACCAGCTTGCGGCGTTCATACGTGTTGGAGATCGTCCAAGGAAACCTTCCCTGAGTTCATGATCCTCCGGCAAGAAAGCGACATGTCCTTGATATACCATCTTCTTCATGGTTCCTGACCTTCGAGAGTATAACTGTGGTCCACACAATGGACATGCATGAGGTAACTAGACCTGTAAGGCGAGCCACGACCTAGTGAATACTTGATTGAATGAGATAAAATATAGATATTACCAGCGAGAACGGAAGTCATGCATCGTCCACATGAGAATGGCTCGAATGTTGGCTGACCGCTGACCATCGCGCCTGCTCATATCTTGCATAGTGACCCCCTCCTCCCACAAAATCTTAAGCTCATCGACTAATGGACGAAGATATATGTCCATATTTTTTACTTTGTAGCGGCCTGGGACGAGCAAGGTAAGGATGAGATGTTCTTTCTTCGTAGAAAGCCATGGAGGGATGTTGTAGTTGACAAGCACTATAGGCCACACACTATAAGAAGTTGAGCGCAGACCGAATGGGTTCACACCATCCATTGCGAGACCGAGCCAAAGATTCCTTGGCTCTCGCGCAAAGCCTGGGAAGGTAGAGTCAATGTGGCTCCATGCGCGCGAATCTGCTGATATTCGTTGAACTCCATCCGTGGACCTATTATGCACATGCCATATTGTCAAGCTTGCCATCACTACAAGATATAGACCTTATAGCGACGTTTAAAGCGACGAAAATACAAACAACAAAATTTGCCCCCGTCGTCGCAAAAAGTGTTACCATCGCTGTTTGCAAGGATGAGCTCCAAGGATCCAAGGGTGAGCTACAAATCCTCATTCCCCGAAAGCTCGTCTTGCCGCAAAGGAGCATCGAACGGATTCTGCAGAAAACGAAACAACACATCAATCCACCATACAATAATGCATTCAAATATCTCATGGTAACTACGGACAAGAAAGATGAGTGACTTACAGGGCCACCACCTCTATATAATCGATCGATCAATGCATTGAGACCGTGCCTCTTTGCATATCGAGTCTCAAGCCCTTGCGGATCACGATTTGTAATGGAGTGCTGCAAAGAAAACAAAATGCTAACTGTTAGAAACATGATTGTCAGTACAAAGAATATCTCAAAAAAACAAATAAGCAAAACAAAAGAGAAACTTACAAAGTCCTCCAAATATGTCCTGTGGCCGCCACTCCCAAGATGATGTACTGATCCGGCCTCGATTTGTGCCCTCGCCGCCTCCCGCTGCTGACTCTAATGTCCTGGCGAATTTATAGCCTCCTCCCTCAGTCGGCGCCAGTCGTCTGCATCTAAGCACTCGGGCTTTGGAGCCCCACTCTTGATTGCCTTGCGTGCGTCGGATCGTCTATGTGACATGTATGCACGCATGCAATCCATCATCCAGCCCGTAGAGAATCTATCCACTGCGGCTGGCACCGGGAACTCCTCGTGCAAGGATGCTACTATGTACTCCTTGCTCCCCTCTGGTATGTTCCTCCAATGATCCAGGACGTTGTGCCGAAAAACTTGTTGGCACAACTCCCTCATGCGAGCCATCACCCTCCTCCCCTCATCATTCATGATGATGGCTCCTGACCTGCCATCCACTAGGTATCCATAACCCCTAGGAGTATGCCTAAGATGGGCCCTCTCCCATCTCCGTCCACGCTCCTGGGCATATCCAAGAGACCCCTGTACATCTGGTGTACCGATGGGGATACCCTCTCCCGGAGTGCCACTCAAAGGGGTGCCACGAAAGGGGGTGCCACCAAAAGGAGTGCCACCAAAAGGCGTGCCATCTGCCGACGGTTGCGCAAAAGCCGGAGTAACTGGAGTGGACGTCCCCACAGGTGTGACAAATCCTGGAGGTGACGCAGCTCCAGCTGAATGACGAGATGGAGACACCGCATTCGTGTCTCCACAGCAACACCCCCCTGATCCTCCTGTAGTCGCAGTCCCTCCCTCTGGCCCAAGTCGTGAGCGTCAAGATCGTCTGCTCGAAGCTGAAGCATCTGATCGCGCTGAAGCTGATCTAGCAGAGCGCCCTGACGAAGAAGGAGACAGCTCCTGATCTGCCATCTCTCTGAATCTCGCGAGCTGATCTGGATACATGCGTGCCATCACGTCCTGAAACTCCTCATCGCTCATCCCTCGACTCATCCTGAAAATGTCGATACCTGCACAGATAAAAAATGATGTTAGAATAATCAATTTAAACTATACAAAGCACATTAATATAAATCATTTTTGAAAAATCCCTCTTAAAATGTATATCTTATCTACCTTTATGAAAGATCTAAACAACGAATTGAGTAATACAATTCTCCAAGAATGAAGTATTCTATGGTCCCATGTTAATCTCTTGACACAACTCTGCATACACTGGAGGGTCGATAGACATGTCACCACAAAAGAACGAGTCTGCCTCGTTCTCAAAAAATTCTATGACTTCTGTATTTCCATCATTGTTAGCCGATGCGGGCTCCAAGCTTGCGGTGGCCTCCACCCCTTGTAATTTCGATCCCTCTATTTGCATATTTTCTTCATCTATGCCTGGAACATCGCTTTGATCGTATACTCTCGCACCTCGAGGAGTTGAAGGTATAACATACCACCATCGAGGTTGTCAGGGATTTGGATAGAAGATTACATGTTCACAAACACTTACAAAGCGACTTCAAACCATTGTGACATAAACCATGTCGTATTACAATTAGCAAGCAAATGACTATTTGTACCTGTTCACAATGGGCCGGCAACACAAAGGTGTCACGCAAATCCATCCATTTTTTTTCGAAATCTATTTAGAGAAATCCAGATGGACCTCGTCGAACTGTTGCGCCAGCTCCTCCAAGTACCACTTTGAACCACTGCACATCGAATATTATCATGGAGAAGCTATGGTAATCCACCATAATAATACTTTGCAAGTTCCCAAAATACTCCATCTCATCCACAATCGTGTTCGGATCCGTTGCTCGTCACCGGCTCTCTTGCTCAAACCTTGCCATGACACCACAGTCCATTGTGGAGCGCATTTGGTCAATACGCTCCACCCGAAAATACCGTCCGCGCGACCACGCTGCACTATATATTTGTACTGCACATTGAAATACTCAAATTAGATGTAGCAAGTAAATTTAGATACGACACATTCTAAACCCCTCATTACCTTTTGACTACATCCCCTCGAGAACTCCCACTCCTCCATTGAGACCTCTGTCCCTTCGCTGGATGCTGTGGTCAAGGCTCCATGCAACCATCGTGTTGACATAAACCGCGGCATCTCCTCCATGTCTTCAGGATATCGAATCGGTCGGTGACGCGTACTGCGTCGAAATTCAGCTCGTGCTTCCTCTCGATCTTGCCTTGCAATCTGGTACTTGGTGAGCCACGTCTCCATGGAGGCATGGTGCAACATACAAAAGCAATTCACCTTCTATTCCATTGAGGCATCCATAGTCACCATAGTCTCGTATTCACTTTGGGCATGTCTCCATAGTCTCGTATTCATCTCGAAACAATATGCAGTCGTTGATACATGCATGGATGTTATTGTAGTCCATGCCAAGCTTCCGTAAAACATGTCGTGCATCATCACGAGACTCAGGAATGGTTTTTGCAGGTGGCAATATATGATATTTCAATAACCTGAAAAAATCATAAAACACCTTGAAAAATCCATCCATGTTTGCAATAATACTGTTTTTAAAAAAAACAATGAAGTCTGTGTGCAAGGTACCTGAATAACTCAGTCACACTCGTATCGCTCCAACCGTATTTTGCTTGCACACTTAAGAGTGCAAGCAATGTCTTCAACCGAGATACTCGGCACCCATCATATAATGGTATGGATGCTTCCTCTCTAAGCGGGTCAGATGTCTCAACATCCATGGGAATCAATGCATCGATCATTGCCTCCATCTCAGGCTCCAAGATTGTAGGCAAGTCGGGAAGGTTGTCTGTCTCCTTTGGCATTGACGGTATAGATGGGCCTTGCGAGTGGTCGATTGGCTCCTGCAATCAATCCATCGCACGTCCACGAACTCTTCTAATTGGCCGCAAAGGGTGCACTCCCCCTTGGGTCGAGACATCACCCCCTGGATACAAAATTTGCTAACAAGACCCAATCTTATTGTGTATGGTTTTCAATTAGCTTGAGAGTACAATGCATGAAAAATGCTAACTTCAAATTACCATTTGCTGAAAATCTGCAATCGCCTGATCAATGATCTCAGATTGAAACTCGCCAAATCGTCGTACGTGTTCTATAGACAATCGGCGTTTTCGTCTAATTGCCAACTTGCATTGAGAGCAAGGATGTGGGACACGCTAATTAAGATACGGCTCGCGGTCTTGAACAATAAGACCTTCTTCGTTTGCCATCTTATCTACATTACAGCAAACGAGGCTTAAATGGATAGCTTTGTGGAGATGTACATCAAGTTGCAAGTTGACCATAAACCTTGCATTGTATATAGTAGTCGAGAGATTTTCCGATGTTATATCTCGGCCTTGTATCATGCTCAACGATTTGTTTGTCCCGGTAGATAATTATTTGTTATATCTCGGCTTTGAGTATAAGTAATCCATTTTAAAATTAATGCGCGCCATCTATGAAATTTTATAACTATAGTAATAAAATTTATTTCAATCAATTCTACTCATAGTCATAAGACCAGGGAGAAATTATCCTATACTCAATTTAAGGGTTTCTTCTTCTATAACAATAATTTTGGGTTCATTTTGATGAAGTATGTGGCCCATGGCAAAGCACATTGCATACCATTATCAATAAGTACATTATCTTAAATTTCCTTCCCCTCCCTCTCCCTCTCTTTCTCTCCCTCTCCCTCTCTTTCTCTCACCCTCACCCTCTCCCTCTTGTTCTCTTTCTCTCCCTCTCTCATTTCCTTCCCCTCCCTCTCCCTCTCCCTCTCTTTCTCTTTTTCTCTCTCTTCCTCTCTATCTCTCTTTCTCTCTCATTTCCTAAACAAGCAAAAAATAAAGTGATTTAAACATCCTCCAAGCAAAAGGGAGAGGGAGAGATACAATGCACTCTCCCTCTCTTTCTCTTTCTATCCCTCTCTCATTTCCTTCCCCTTCCTCTCCCTCTCACTCTCTTTCTCTCTCATTTCCTCTCCTAAACAAGCAAAAAATAAAGTGATTCAAACATTAAACAAGCAAAAGGGAGAGGGAGAGAGAGAATGCACACTCCCTCCTTCTCCCTCTCTTTCTCTTTCTCTCCCTCTCTTATTTCCTCCCCCTCCCTCTCCCTCTCCCTCTATTTCTCTTTCTCTTTCTCTTTCTTTCCCTCTCCCTCTCCCTCTCCCTCTCTTTCTCTCTTCCTCTCTCGTTTCCTCTCCTAAACAAGCAAAAAAGAAAGTAATTTAAACATTAAACAAGCAAAAGGAAGAGAGAGAGAGAGAATGCACTCTCCCTCTCTTTCTCTCCCTCTCCCTCTCCCTCTCCCTCTCTTTCTCTCTCTCTCTCTCCCTTTCCCTCTCCTTCTCTTTCATTTCCTCTCCTAAACAAACAAAAGAGAACGATTTAAACCTTCAACAAGTAAAAGAAAGAGAGAGGGAGACTCACCAATGAGATATGGCGAGCGTGGGCAGCTTCTCTTTGCAACGAGGGCTCCTCCTCTCCTTCGCGAACAACGGCGGTGGTGGCGGCGACGGCGGCGGCAGCAGCAAGTCTCTTCCTCTTCTTCTCTCACAAAGCCTTGGCTCTCTCCCTCGCTCTCGCTCTCAAAAGGCGAAGAAAAGAAAATGAAAACGGCGCTCTGGTTTCGGCCGCGCTTTTTTTCCCTGCGGCGTCGCTATTGGCGTCGCCAGTTGCGACGCCAATAGCGACGCCAGTTGCGACGCCAATAGCGACGTCGATAGCGACACCGATATCCGCCATCGCTAATCGGTGTCGCTAATTGCCCAATTCCTTGTAGTGCATGCCGGACGTGCGAAACATGTGGTTTATGCGGGGGATGAGCGGAAAGTGTCTGAGAACTTTTTGAGGGATGGTTTGCCCTTACAAGTCCTGTCGATACCTGTGAGCACCACACTTTGGACATGTCTCCATAGTCTCCTATTCATCTCGAAACAGTATGCAGTCGTTGATACATGCATGGATGTTATTGTAGTCGATGCCAAGCTTCTGTAAAACATGTTGTGCATCATCACGAGACTCAGGCATGGTATTTGCAGGTGGTAATATATGATATTTCAATAACCTGAAAAAAATTATAAAACACCTTGAAAAAGCATAAATTTTTGTAATAATAGTGTCAAAAAAAAAAAATCAATGAAGCCTATGTGCAAGGTACCTGAATAAATTCGGTCACACTCGTATCGCTCTACCCATATTTTGCTTGCACACTTAAGAGTGCAAGCAATGACTTCAACCGAGATACTCGGCACCCATCATATAATGGTATGGATGATTCCTCTCTAAGCGGATCAGATGTCTCAACATCCATGGGAATCAATGCATCGATCATTGCCTCCATCTCAGGCTCCAAGATTTTAGGTAGATCGGGAAGGTTGTCTGTCTCCTCTGGTATTAATGGTATAGATGGGCCTTGCGAGTGGTGGATTGACTCCTGCAATCCATCCATCGCACGTCCACGAACTCTTCTAATTGGTCGCAAAGGGTGCACTCCCCCTTGGGTCGAGACATAACCCCCTGGATAGAAAATTTGCCAACAAGACCCAATCTTATTGTGTATGGTTTTCAATTAGCTTGCGAGTACAATGCATGATTAATATTAACTTCAAATTACCGTTTGCTGAAAATCCGCAATCGCTTGATCAATGATCTCAGATTGGAACTCGCCAAATCGTCATACGTGTTCTATAGACAATCGGCGTTTTTGTCTAATTGCCAACTTGCATTGAGAGCAAGGACATGGGACACGCTGATTAAGATACGCGTTGCGATCTTGAACAATAAGACCTTCTTCATTTTCCATCTTATCTACATTACAGCAAACGAGGCTCAAATGGATAGCTTTATGGAGATGTATGTCAAGTTGCAAGTTGACCATAAGCTCTTGCATTGTACATAGTAGTTGAGAGATTCATTGATGTTATATCTCGGCCCTATATCATGCTCAAGGATTTGTTTGTCCCGGTAGATAATTATTCGTTATTGTAAAAAAAAAAAGCATTGGTTCATAAGGTTCATGAGTCGAAGACTAAATGTTTGGACTTGACTAAGAGATTGGATAATGGCTTAGATGCTTAAAGGAAAAGTGATGAATATGTTACTTCATCACTTCCGTTGACTAGTTGGCATGATTTCTAATTTGTTATGCCTATAAAGCTAATACAAAAACAATGAATTATGCATATCACAATTAGATCCCCTACTTGGACATTGTGAAGGACATGACCAATTTTAAGCCATCTTAAAGAATCACCAATGTACGTGGCCCATGGCAAAGCACATTTCATACCATTATCTATAAGTCTATTATCGTGCATCTTAAATCTCCTGATTAGACTTTATAAAGTGTATGACTAATTTTTAGCCCTCTTAAGGAGTCGATGTAATGGTACCCATAAAAAAAGCAAAGTGGATACCATTACCATAATCATGGATATGCTATCATTCCAATATATATTACCTTTCTCTTTCTCTCCCTCTCTCTCCCTCTCCCTCCCTCTCTTTCTCTTTCTTTCGCATTTCCTCTCTCTCTCACAATATATCTTAACACTCTCCAAAAGCAAAAGGGAGAGGGAGAGAGAGAATGCACTCTCCCTCCCTCTCCCTCTCCCTCTCCCTCTCTTTCTCTCCTTCTCTCTCATTTCCTCTCCTAAACAAGCAAAGAAGAAAGTGATTTAAACCTTTAATAAGAAAAAGGGAGAGGGAGAGAGAGAATGCACTCTCCCTCCCCCTCCCTCTCCCTCTCCCTCTCCCTCTCTTTCTCTTTCTCTTTCTCTCCCTCTCTCATTTCCTCCCCCTCCCCCTCCCTCTCCCCCTCCCTCTCTTTCTCTCCCTCTCTCTCCCTCTCCCTCTCTTTCTCTCTTTCTCTCTCATTTCCTCTCCTAAACAAGCAAAAAAGAAAGTGATTTAAACATTAAACAAGCAAAAGGGAGAGGGAGAGAGAGAATGCACTCTTCCTCCCTCTCCCTCTCCCTCTCTTTCTCTTTCTCTCCCTCTCTCATTTCCTCCCCCTCCCTCTCCCTCTCCCTCTCTTTCTCTTTATCTCCCTCTCCCTCTCTTTCTCTCTTTCTCTCACATTTCCTCCTCTAAACAAGCAAAAGAGAAAGTGATTTAAACCTTAAACAAGAAAAAGAGAGAGGGAGAGAGAGAATGCACTCTCCCTCCCTCTACCACTCCCTCTCCCTCTCCCTCTCTTTCTCTTTCTCTCCCTCTCTCTCCCTCTCCCTCTCCCTCTCTTTCTCTCTCATTTCCTCTCCTAAACAAGCAAAAGAGACAGTGATTTAAACCTTAAACAAGCAAAAGAAAGAGAGAGGGAGACTCAACGATGAGATATGGCAAGTATGGGGCGGCTCCTCTTTGTGATGAAGGATCCTCCTCTCCTTTGCGAACAACGGTGGCGGCGGCGGCAAGTCTTCTTCCTCTCCTTCTCTCACGACGGTCGCTCTCTCCCTCGCTCTCACTCTCGAAACACACAATGTGCAAACGCGAAATGAAACCGCGCTCGGTTTCGGCCTGCTTTTTTTTCCCTATGGAGCGTCGCTATTTGCGTCGCTATTGGCGTCGCTATTTGTGTTGCTATTTGCGTCGCGACGCCAATAGCGATGCCAATAGTGATGCCGCTACCCGCCGTCGTTAATCGGTGTCGCTACTAGCTCAAATCCTTGTAGTGTAAAATAATAATTTCCAGCCCATAAACAAGTTCCAAAAATGTACATAATCTCAAGAATAAGCCTCTCTAATCATACTCAAATGAAGTCTTGATGTTAAGAGGTCAATTCCTTCATTTACAATCACATAGATCACTTGATTTCCCTTCAAAATGGACAAGAACAGTGGGTTGACCTGTTTATGACTGGTTTTATCAGTCCAAAATAGCCATTCAAGTCATTCAAGTACTTGGGTACAAGACGGGCTTCATTGGACCATGAATATGGTAAGAGAATGGAAGAAGACGTACAATAGAGCACGCTGAATACTTTTTCTCAGTTTTTCCCTTTTATGGACTGTCATACCACTCATTTTTGTCATACCAAATGGACGGGCAAGAAGATCTCTTACCTTCTTTGTTTGTATCTCCTTCTTTAGTTTCAGTTTGCCTTGAGTTTGCATGCTTTGGAGAATGTAGCATAGCCTTTATCTCACCCTCCATCTACTACAGGTATGCAGGCCTAAAATTTGCGCCAAAAAATGCGGGCTGCACTTCCTTCAGCTCCCACACTACAATTTGACCATTTAGGTCACTTATAAGTTACATAAGTTCATTATTCTAGGTCCCATACAAACCTAGTGGACTTTTGGCACTTTTCTTCATTTCGAGGCAAATATTCCTCTTGAACCAATGTGACTTAGCCTGCAGACTATCAATTACCTCCAGTTGATCAAGTTGTGGGTTCCCATAGACTTAGTTTTTGTCAATTTACATGGTACAACTGAAAATTGCACGGCAGTTACAAAAGAACTTATGAGATTAAGTGATATCTAAGCCTGATGTTGGATAATAATGACTGACTCATGTATGAACATTTCTCATGTGAATCCTAATGAAGTTCTTTTGCAAACATAAGAACTCTATGATTTATATTATGAACAGAAAACTCTTTAACATTAACCCCCTCCTAACCTGCACATCCTCTGACATGTGCCGTTTCACAAAATTGCACGTTAAGGAGGCTCTTCTTCTGACATATCTTCATCTTAATCCTCTAAGTCTTCTTCATCTTCCCTGTCTTCAAGTAGATGGCTCACATCCAAGTCATCAAGTCATAAGTAGAAGACTCTCTTCATTTGAAGAGCTTGATACATTTGCCGGCTATTGGTATCTTGACCATGGTTCCATCCATTTCAGCCAAAGTATAAGTAGCATTATCATGTACCACCTTCACCACATATGGTCCAAACCATCACTTGGCTAGCTTCCTATGAGCACTATATTGATTGTCCAGGCTGCTATCATAGACAAGTATCCAATCATTCTCTTGAATAGCTCTTGGACGGAGTCGATGATGCCTATCAAACCACTTCTTATTCTTCAATCTTGCTGCCTTCAGCCTTTCAATGGCTGTCTGACATCTTCTGGCCTTTTTTCAAGCTTCCTTATGCGCAAAATCAACAGCTCTTCTCTATTTATACCTTCATCCCAAGGCAAGATACTCCATGTGATAATAGACTCCTCAATAGGCATAATAGGTGGCTTCCCATATATTAGTTCAGCCGGCATATAACCTGTTACTGCACTATGGGTAGTTCTATCAGCTCATAACGCGAATGGAAGCATTCTAGGCCATTCTCTCATCTTTCCTTTGCAAGATTTTGCCAATGCTTTGAAAATTGATTGATGACCTCTTTCATTGCCTTTAGGATTGTAGGCTGATGTAAGAGATAGCTTGATTTACAATTGAGCAAAGAAATGGCGAGCCTCATCGACATCCAATTCTCCTCAATCAATAGTTACTTTGGCAACACAGCCATACCTGCAAAATACTTCTTCAAGTAAAAATCTACAAACAGCTTGAGTGGACTTTGTTGTCAAGGCTTTTCCTTCCACCTGATTTGTGAGATCTTCTCTAGCAAGCACTAGATATCTCATGTTTCAAATTCCTATAGGCATGGTTACTAAATCAACAACCCATTTGTAATGAATAGATAAAGGAAATGTAGGCTGAAGCCCATCTCTATGCTTAACCATAGAGTACATTTGACAATCATGACAAGTCTCGACAAAATGCTCAATGTCTTTATACATGTTTTGCCACCAAAATTTCTCTTTTATTTTGGCAAAAGTGCCCCATATGCCTCTATGGCCAGCCAATAGGCTTTCATGAAATTCTTGCATGACCCGTCTTTGAGTCTTCTTATCTCCTAAGACACGAACAAGCGCTCTTGCTTTCTTCTTCGCATACCTCCAAAGGTAGCCATCTTTGAGAAAGAAGCCATAAGCTTTTCTCCTGATTCTCTTGAACTCTTCATTAGTCCAATCTTCCTTCTTTGTCATAGTGCTCAGGAATTGGTCAATTTTTAGCCAATCTCGTGCATAATACTCTTTTTTAAAATGTGAATAAACCAAAACAAAACATTAAGCATGTTGTCTTTCACCTGCCCACCATCCTTCCATGGTTTTTTCTTCTATCTTTGCTCCTGTAAATTTTATTACAACAGGTGAACCTATTGTACTTACCGTAATTAATGATGTACCTGTATTTTTGACAGTCGTACCATCATTAGAAACAGTTATACTTGCTATTTTCAGATCTGAACTTGCAATTACAGCATCATTTTTAGCAAATATAGACTCTGTTTCTTCCTCATCCATTATCTCTTTTCATCCTTATATTTGGCATGTGAAAGCATGTCAACAATTGGACTATCACTTCCTGCAATATGTTTCAAATCAGGATTTAAGGATTTAATATAGGCTATCCTTATTAGCATAGCTATGTTGGGAGTGGAGCAGTTGGTAATCATGCCCAAGAGTGGAAGACAATCTGTTTCAACTATTACATGTGCACCTATGAAGTAGTCCTAGTCACAGTTCAATGCAGTTACAACTCCCCAAAGTTCTCTTTTAATTTGAGCATACCTTCTTTGACGTTCATTAAGAACCTTCGCTCCAAAGCGAATTGCATATGTGTTGCCCTCCGGATCATCTTGATTGATTGCCCATCCTATCCCAATAGGACTTGTGTCTACTGTGATTATGATAGGCTGTCCATTAGAGTAATTAACTCTCTTTAAGATGGGGGTAGAAATCATCAATTTCTTCAATTTTTGAATAGCTTGTGTATGCTTTTTTTCCCATATAAACCTTTGGCCTTTTCTTAACAGTTGATAAAGATTTTCAGCAACATGAGCGAAGTGTGGGATCCAAATAAGATAGAAAACACATGCTCCAAGAAATCTTCTCACCTCCGAAACATTTGTGCATATTTCCCACATTTTGCTGATAGCATCAATCTTGATTGGAGAAGGCTTTCAGCCATATGGACCACACATATGCCCTACCACAAGAACTTCTTCGACTCCAAAAATAGATTTAGCACCTGAAAGAGTAAGATGAACTTCTTTCAATTTAGACAAGATTTGAGCACAATCATTAATATGATCCGAAACAAACTTGCGGCATCCAAGCTCATTGAGTTCTTCATTCTTTGCATGAATTTCACATCCTTTGATCGATACATCATCAAGGAAAGGAAGAGTTAGTTGGGGAATATAATCTCTCAATACTTTATGCATGGCATTCATCATGTGAGCTACTGAATTTGTAGCTCCTTGAGGTAGAGTACACATGCAGACTAAACCAAGAGGGGTCTTCAGTGTGGTAATGTCTCGGCTCTCGAAAGCAAGCTGAAATTGGTCATAACCCAAATATAAATCACCCATGGAATAAATTGCTCTACCTGCAAAAGCCTCAACAAATTCATCAACAATGGGTCTCGAACCAACATTTCTAATAGTGACTTTATTCACAAGCTGTAAATCTTGAATGAATCTCAAAGATCCATTCTTCTTAGGCATGGTAAAGCATCGATTGGAATATGGCGCTGAAGATGGCTCCAATATTCGCATCTTTATCTTTTCATTTAAAAGCTCCAGTAACTTAGGAAAATGAGCCCTTAGTATAGAAATTGGTTTAAGATTCCAAGGAATGTGTGGGACCGTGAAAATCACCATTGGTGCCACAATACTTGGATCCACAAAGCCAATTTCATGAGGCTAAAATGAAAAATCTTTTCCCTGTTTCTTTAAAATCTGCATAAAGGCTTGCTTTTTAGCTGGCACAAGAGAAAAGAGTCTTCACCAATTTTTAGCTCCTGTAAACTTTCAGCTGTAAATTGGTGACCAATATCTTTGCGGTCACAAAGGCTTGGCTGTTTGGATGCCCTTTCTGCCAGGGTTCACTTTCGGGAGGTAGTGGAGTTGCCATCGGCTTGACCTTCTTGTCAACTATCTTATACTTCGTCTCTACTCTTACATCAATCTTGTTTGGCTGCCCAAAAGCTTCATGATCAGCAAATTCTTGAATTATGTCATAAATATCCAATGTGCATACCTGTATGGATTGATTTCCAGCTTGATTTTCTACATGAACAGCTACATGTATTTCAGCCAATGTATCATTATAAATCAGCCCATAAACTAGCCTTGAAATTTCTTCATTTTTAGCCAAAACATCAACTTGCTTCAGCTCTTGTTCCACATGATATAAATGCTTTCTTTTAACCCTATTCATGGTTGAAAATTGTTTAGAACAGCCCACACTGTTGGCCGTAAATACCTGCAAGTCAGATTTTTTCATAGCCCGCTTTACATGTGGAGGTAAATTTTTATGACATGAAGCACCGCCATAGCCTCCACTTACAGCAGTGGTACCCGAAAACCCTTAAATTCTCGGGCATTAGGAGGTACTGGATGATCTCTCAATCGATCTCTATTCCGGTGATGATTTACACAAACAGTCAGAAATTGGATAGCTTTGTCATTATCCTTACTTCTTATCCGAGTATATGATGAACCATCATCAAGGGCCTTTGTCTCCAAATGAGACTCAGAAATAAAAGGTTGACCAAGAATGATAGGATAGCTGCAGTAATCTTGAACAAAGAAATGAAATTCATCTTTTACATTACCAATAGTAACCCGTACATAAGGACATGCCGCATAGAGATCGCCAGAGGAATTATTGGATGCTTTCATGCGCCATCCCGGGTCCACATCTATGGGCCATCAGCCATTCTCATAGAGACCTCTTGACATGATGTTGATCTCCGAGCCATGGTCTATAAGGGCAATGCATGGAGTCTCTCTTTCTCCAACCTTGACAATGGTTTCAGTGGTCGCCCTTGCCCAATGGGTATGCGATTAGTGACTACTAGGAATAAAATGAGCATCAATCTCTTCTTGCATGTTATGAAGATGAGCTTCTTTCTTATGCATGGGTTGCTCTTTGGTTTGAGAAGACCCCACCATAACATTCTCTGCAATAGCTTCTTCAATTTTCGCTCCATAGATGTTTTCATCTTTGGCTTCTATGGCTGCAATCAATTCTTTGATTGCCTCCAATCGAATCCATTGAGTATTCAGCTTCTCTTCATCATGTAAGTACACATGAAGTGCTTGCAAAAAAACATGCACAGATTCTTCAGTTTCCTCACCAACATATTGTCTTTTCCATTTAATTACATCACGAAATCCTCATTTTGCAATTCTGAGAATTTCACCCAATGTAAATTCAATTCAGCTTCCAAGAATCCTTTCTTCTAGGATCCGCTTGAGATCTGTCTCGCAGTCTCTATGTCAGACTGCAGCTTGTAGCCGGGATGTTTACCGTTTTTTCTTTCCTTCCATCTTCTTTGCTTGTGGGGCGTTTTCCATGTCATGATCTGGCAGTGGTGGTGGATTTTCAGCAGCCTTTTGCTGATCCAGTTTACTTCTTGTCACACATTTGGTTGGCCCCGAAGAGGAGGGACCGACAACATCTTCATCTCTTCTTCTCTTTTCTTCTATCATAGCTTCATGATTATTAATTTCAACCAACCGAGCAAAAGCTGAAAATGAATCAAGTGGTTTGGTCCATCCGGTTCTTCCTCGGATGCATTGACTGGCAGTAGTTAAATCATCTTTGGATGCCTTGCCTTGCTCCATGAGATCTAAGGCCTGCATCCACACTTTAGATTTTGCATCAGCTTTACATGCTTTAACAATTTCATTAGTTGGCTCAATTTGCAGCCTATAGGTAGCTGCATCAACATTTGCATAGGCTATTCTTGTTGCCAAATCCTCCAGTCTTTTCTTCATGCCACCGTTATCGAAATTTGGCTCAAGAGGAAGCCCGATTTCAATTGCATGAATTTTACCATCCTTGCAAAAGACTACTTTTTGCTCTTCAGCTTCACGGAATGCACTGCACTCCCTCTTATCATGTTGTAGGCTATCACACCAGATACAATGTCTTTTGAAGCCTTCTCGTATGGGTCTTTGGGCAATTATCCCCGTCCTCTTTCTTCCACTTTCACATCAAGCCTTTCCACCTTGGAATTAATCTCCGTCAGATTAAGATGGAGATCCCGCATGCTCTTGATCAACTTGTCCATAACATCCTTCTTTGGAGGTGGAACTACAGGATTTCTTGGTTGCTCGGCCATAGAGACAGGAGGTCGAGATACAGGAATAGGCTCCTTTATGGATTCGGTTGGTGTAGAGGTAGACCTCTACCTTAGGTGCATCCACTCTCTTCGAGCAATCATATTAACTGCTTCAGTGACATCACCCCAAGCAGTCTTCAATCCCTTCTCAGAGTCAGGATCTTCAAGCCCGATCAATTAGCTTCTCTTGAAGAAAAGAATCCGCAACCTTCAGAAACAATTCAATCTTATAGCTTTCCATACCCTGCTGATTGTCAAGATCTAGTTGAGCAAATTTGCTTTCAAATTCGCGGTGAAGAGCAGTGGCAGTTAGTCCCTTATTGGGTCTTTCAACCCATTCAGTGAAGACTTTCTTCATCATGAGGCCAGAATCTTCAAGAAAGAATTCTTCTCGAAGAGCCTTCTTGAATGCAAACCATCCCACATCTTTTTGAAAAAGACCATGAATCCGGTCCTGGAGGTCATGCACGGCCAAACGGGCAAAGTATTGGCTCCAAGCATGATGAGGAACTCCAAAGAAGACCATCTTGTCAGTATAGAGGCGGATAAAAGAGGACACATTTTGCCCATTAAATTGCTCAGCTCATGCCCAACTGCTTCCAAAGCTTTAATGGTAGCGGCATCATTCCGCTCTTCATCTTGTCTCCGCTGTTGCTATAGTTGCAACTGCTGCTGAAATTGCAATTGTTGTTGTTGGCTCTCTTGCATCAAACGAACCAACTACTACAAGGCATCTCCTCCCGAACTTGATGATTCTCCCATTGTACTTTCTCTTCTGCGGTTGACCTTCACATCAGGTTCACCACTCTCGTCCTGTTGGGGTTTGAAGGTCTTCCACCAAGGTTTAAAGTAGAAGAGGAGTGTGAGATTCAAGGTTAGGAGAGGGAGAAAAGATTGCGGTTTGTTAAGATTTGGGTTTTAGAGATGACTCAGTTGAAGAAGAAGACCTCAAGCTTTTTCTTTTACTTAGCATACATGAATGGAATGAAAGACTTTGACTTGATTACATCAAATGCATATGCAGATAATAAACCAATACATTTAGGGATTATCTCAGATTTAATCCAAATGCATACTTCAAATGCAAGCTCAAACGGTTTCTGTTTCATGAATACTAATGGACATCAACTCCAAGATACAAGTATTTTGGTGGTAGACTCTACTACATCCAAGACATAGATCAAAATCTCATGAAATGCATTGTCAAAGCATAAAATTTACTTTAGCCTTGTTTTAAAATAGTAATTTCCAGCCCATAAATAAGTTCCAAAAATGTACATAATCTCAAGAATAAGCCTCTCTAATCATACTCAAATGAAGTCCTGATGTTAAGAGGTCAATTCCTTCATTTACAACCACATAGATCACTTGATTTCCCTTCAAAATGGACAAGAACAGTGGGCTGCCCTATTTATGATTGGTTTTATCAGTCCAAAATAGCCCATACATCTCCAAAATTCTCCCATTTTCTTGCCCCAAAGTCACTCAAGTACTTGGGTACAAGACGAGCTTCATTTGACCATGAATATGGTAAGACAATGGAAGAAGACGTACATAAGAGCAGGTTGAATACTTTTTCTCAGTTTTCCCCTTTTATGGACTATCATACCACTCATCTTCTTCATACCAAATGGATGGGCAAGAAGAGCTCTTACCTTCTTTGTTTGCATCTCCTTCTTTAGCTTCAGTTTGTTGAGATGACAAGCTCAACACATGCGGACATTGATGATGGACCGCCTGGTTAGATGGGTTCACACATCTACACTTAGCATGTCGGTGGTCATTATGACTCTCACATGGCCACTGACTCATTACTTATTATATTCAGGTTGTTACACCTATTTACAGCTGGCATAGTTATAGCGCCAGTCAACTAGTGTAGTGGGTTATGCATTGTTTGACTAAGTAGGCCACTTTCCTTTTATGTTGTATCTTTTCTATACTTTGTGTACATTGTAAAGAGTGTGGAAGAAGAAGAAGAAATCAGCAAGAAAACGTTTTGGCCTCCATCTCTCTTCTTGTCTCTTGAGTGAGCTTCTCCTTGTGCATTCTGTGTGTGTTCGGCGCAGCATCTTGAGCAACCCCCTCCACCACGCGATTCTTGACACAGTTTGCCTTGAGTTTGCATGCTTTAGAGCATGCACCATAGCCTTCAGCTCACCCTCCATCTACCACAAGTATGCAGGCCCGAAATTTGCACCGAAAAATGCGGGTTGCACTTCCTTCAGCTCCCACACTACAGTTTGACCATTTAGGTCACTTATAAGTCACATAAGTTCATTATTCCAGGTCCCATACAAACCTAGTGGACTTTTGGCACTTTTCTTGATTTCCAAGCAAATATTCCTGTTGAACCAATGTGACTTAGCCTACAGACTATCAATTACCTCTAGTTGATCAAGTTGTGGGTTCCCACAGACTTAATTTTTGTCAATTTACATGGTACAACTAAAAATTGCATGGCAGTTACAAAAGAACTTATGAGATTAAGTGATATCTAAGTCAGATATTGGGTAATAATGATTGAATCATGTATGAAAGTTTCTCATGTGAATCCTAATGAAGTTCTTCTGCAAACATAAGAACTCTATGATTTATATCATGAATAGAAAACTCTTTGACAGCGAGCACTTACAATTTTCTCTAGCATCATGTCTCTGACAAACATCACAACCCTTAACATATAAAAAATCATCTTGGAAAATCATTGGCTACTTAAAGCCATCCAACAGAATGACATTCACATGCTGAATCATGACATTAGTCTAGACTAAAGGATACCTCATCGAGCATTACACAATGAAGATAAATATCATGCATATCTTTCCTATATAAAGGATCTACTACTATTAAAAAGTTGTGACATTCCCGATTTCTAAGCACGCGTTCTTCACATGAACCACCTCTTAATAGGAGGTCATGAGAATAATAAATTGAAAATAAAGGAAATTTTTTTATTTTCCCCCTTTTTCCTCCAGCGACTGTCGTGCTGGAGGGGAGGGGAATAGCAAGGATGACTGAGCATCCTTGTTGGATGCCTCAGGGGGGGTGAACCCATGCAGGATGCCGCGTGGGGGAGGGAGGATCCCATCCCCTCACCTATAAAAATCATGGCTATAGGAGCTTTGGAGGGGGGAAAAGGGAAGAGTCGAGAACTCTGACGCTGCCATTGGTCGCTGTCGTGGAGTGTGAGGGTGGATGCTGGCCGTCGAGAGGGAAGGGACAAGGTGCTTGCGCTGCTGTGAGTTGGGGAAGGCCCACATCGACACCAGCTGAGAAGGGGAGTGTTGAAGAGGAGAGAGGAGAACGGTCAAACTGCTGAGGTTGGTCCTGGAGCAAGAGAAATTGCTGCCCTTGAGAGTTGCTACATAAGAGCTGCCAGTCGCCATGCTGCATCAGTGGAAGAAGGAGGGAAGAGTGACGAAACGTCGTGTAAAGGATGGAAGGAGGGAGAGGCTGGTCGCCATGCTCCATCAGTGGAGGAGAGGGAGACACCACTGATAGCCACCGCCTGGGCTCGCTTAGCCACCGCCAACTGCCAATCCGAACTGTTGCCGCCATTCCGCCCCCAACCCGCCATTAAAGCCTCCAAAATCCTCCTCGTCCACGTTCCCCTTCTTCCACGTGGTCCTACATCACATGCCCCCAAAATCTTCTTAGAAGCTTCTTGGAAGCTTCTAAAGGGGGGGGCTTCCTTAACACCCTTTCCCACTAGAATCTCCAAAAGCCCACTTTTTCCCCCCTTGGGCTTTGAAGAGAAAGCCTATAAGGCCCTTCCTACCAAATCTCCCACAAGCCCCTAGGCCCGGTTCTGTAAGAGAAGAAGAGGGGCTTCCTTAAAACCCCCTTCTCACTTGATTCCCCAATAAGCCCATCCCTAGCCGACATTTTGAAGAGAAGGAGAGGAAGCTTATAAAGCCCCCTTCCCACTAGTCATCCCTAGCCAAGAATTTTGGAAGAAGAAGAAGAAGAACTCTCAAGGCTCCATTTCCGCAAGGCCCGTTCACAAGAACCCTTTTGCGAACTCCTCCTCTCCCACAAAAAGGTCCAAGCTCCAAACCCTCAGGCCCTCCGTAAGACAAATCTTGCAAGCCGGTACTTCTTCAAGGATCTGTACTTCAAAGGGGATTTTCGCGAAAGAGGGAGACGGGCCAAGATCATAAGACTAAAAGCCAAGGCAAGAAGTTCGAAATCCATGAAGGCTAACCGAAGATCGAATTCACGATGGGCCCTAAAAAAGCCATAAGGCGCAACCAAAAAAGGTTCTTCTCCTAATATTCATGTGGATATCTCCCCGAGCCCCCAAGTCCAGGTTTTTACTAATTTTGATTCCACGCAAAAGCATTGCATTAATCATGATAACTTCATGGATTAGGAAGCACCTATGCATGGTTAAAATCATCTAGTCAAGTTAAATGCAACTGGAAATAAATCGACTATTCGAACAATGATTAGAATTAGTTCATGACATGAAATTGGGTCATTGGTATTTTCCAAATAAAGAAATTGTCTATCCATTTAACGTCCTTAATAGTATGTTGCCTTGTCGTGCATATCAAAGTGACGGCCTAGAACACCTATTGCCTATCATTATAAGGTTGAGATTATTAAAGTGCACCTTTGACTAGGCATGGAAAGATTAATTGCACGTCGCATTTTTTTAGACAAATCTTCACTGAATGATTCATTAGGGAAAGTCCTTAACCCCGTAGAAAATAGAAGAGTGCGGAAATGATTCTAGGAATTTGCGTGTGGCATGTGATTGTAAATTGGAATAGGTCAACTCTAGTTTTTTTTTGGCATGAATTTCACTACGTTGTAGTCAGGAAAGGAGTGCATGTTGCACATTTGTCATATGAAAAATTTCATTCATCAAGAGTTGTATTTAGGGAAAGGCTGCATGGTTTATTGAAGCATGAAATCTTAAAAGCTTAGAAAAAGAATTATGGGCATGATTCTTGAATGCAAGTCCTAGTAGGATCAATGGAAGTTATGCCACAATTTAACATGCGTTTTGATCTTAACAAGAAAAGTTACGGTTATTGCACATTTAGGGGTACGTAGAAGCAATGAATCACGCGTTTAGGTGAATTGTGAGATGTTACAACTAGCTTTCTCCTTTAAGATCAAGTTAACATCTCTAGGGATGATTCATCCTTGTTGCAAGACAAGTAGATCGAATTATCTAAATCGCCTAACCTGCAAGGGATTCGCATAGGATGGCTCAACCGATACGATAAATAACCCAAGTGCTAACTAGGGTTTAGCACGTTAAGGACTTGACCTAGTTTCACGCACTTGTTACCAAGATGAATCCTTGAACCAAAGGTCCTACCCACATTCACGGAATGTAGGGACAATTGGACGCTCATGCATAAAACGATCTAAGGTTTCTACCCTAAGGATCACTCGTTCAAATGATGAAACTCGGATTGAGTTGGAATCCCTAGGACCAAACGTTGTCGGCCTAGTGTAATTAGGAATGGGTTGGGTAAGAAGACACCCTAAACCCTGCTTCTCATCTGGAAATAATTCCGTGACCAGAAAACGCCGTTCAATGGGTGGAATGATCCCATGGAATAGATGCGACACTTGTGCAATAAGTTGCAACGTCGCATAGACTTGTGGTTTGTTCACAAGAGAGTTTTGCCATTTCTTGGAATAAGGTTGGCAAGTTCTTGTGCAAGTTTAACTTGCAAGAGGATGAGTAGTCATCCTGTTATATCACCTTTCTTGGGAAAATTTACCAAGATAAGGAAAGTTAGGTATTTTCTTGGAAGCAAATGATCAATTGATAAATTGGAGTGACATGGTTGCCAGGATTTACTGTTAATAAAACCTAAGGTATTGGTTAAGTTGGGTTAACAGGGTATGGACCCAACCCAAGGACAAAAGGGTGAATAAACAAACCCTTGGGGATCTTGCCAAGTCGCAATTGATCCCGGATCGAATGCTGGATGCATTCACAGAGAAGGATTCACTCCTTAACAGTTGGCCAAATAAACGACCACTGGAATTGATTGTGCTTGTAACACTTTAGAAAGCACTATTTGCATTGTTTGCTCAAAGAACTAAAGGATGAAATGATATCTAATGCTTCAGGTTGAAGGCCTGAAGGGAGAGGCAACTTCAGTTACCCCCGACTGCCTACCTGACCCTAACCAAGGGGATTGTTGACTGTGCCGGGAACATGGACCGAACCCGCCGCAAGAGGTCTTTCCGTTGAGCTCTACTTGGAGCAGGAGGATGCTTGGGTGCCAGGGGGGCTCTAGCCGTAAATCCCTCGCCTTCCGGGTCCTGCACAAGAGGCTAACATGACTCGAGATTGGATCTCGAGGCCCGCATACTAGTTTACGGGCGGAAGCTTGGAATAGTGATACCTGTGGATTACTGGATAGCCTTCGGGCGGATTATGGACAAGCCTACGGGCGGAACTCCTTGTATTTCAAAGATAAAATGATGAAATGTTAAAAGAACTTGCTTGATATTGTTTTTCTATGTCACGTGATAAGATTACGTGAAGGAACCAATGCTTAACAGGGTTAATTAAAGAAGCTGATTGTTATATGTCAAATTAATGTGTTAGATAATTACATAACTAAAACAAACCAAGGAAAGTGCGGAGGATGGGCCATGGGTCCGTCCTACGGTTAGGTGGTCCCGGTTAGCTGGGAACTTTTCTCAAAAATCTCGAAGAACAGTGGGATGATCATCATCATCAAAACGAATAACGAGAACGATGACCTAGAGTTACGTCTTACCCGATTTACGTTGTTTTAGGGGAACGGAATGGGACTATGCCTTATGGCAGAGAGGTTGAGCCTTGCATCCCTCTCGTTTCCCATTCTCCTTGAACCAAGTGCAGCGTGAATCCACTTCGGACCTGGCATTTCTGTGTAGAGTAGTTCGCTTGGGTCTGACGCTAGTTGCTATTAGCTAATGACCAAATCAGGAAAACCCTAATTCCGATCGATCCTAAGTGGGGAACGGCCAGGATACTTCCGCTACGTGGCAGACGCGGGAAGACCTAGATCGCAAAACCTGTAACATTCCATGGGAGTGCCGGGCGGAGTTTTCTAGACATCCTTTCCGATGGACTGCTAAGACATGTCCTAGATGATACTAGGGGACACGTTACAAAAGTGAAGTGATTTTCTGCTTAATCTTTCTCTTCTCATCTTTAGAAAGAGTTTCTGCCAGGTTGCCTATTGATAGATAATGCACGATGGACATATACCATGACAAAATAGAGTTGCATATTGATAGATAATGCATGATGGACATATACCATGACAAAATAGAGTTGCATCAATTTCGCATAAGTCCTTGCAATTAGTCTACTCTTCCTTAGGCTTACCAAAATCGACTAGGCACTCTAAAATAACCTGCAGCTTTGGTGGATTGCTCCTAATCTCATAATCAAACTCTTACAAAGAAATCAGCCACTTGGCTAGGTGCTTAGGGAGTTGAAGCTTATTCAGCAATAAGCGCAATCCCTCTGCCTTGATAAAGAATGCCACCTTCTCTTAAAAGTATAATGTCTAAACTTCTTGGTGGTAAATACCATAGCCAAGTAAACCTTCTCCAAATAACTATAGCAAAGCTCTAAAATTTTCAACTTTCGACTTGTGAATGCAACAGGATGATAAAGTTGTGCCTTCCAAATTTGGGATAAATAACAACTAATACTATGCCTTGTCGCATCTGTGAAGATATAGCGCAATGAGATAAAAGATTCATCAAATAAGGGTAGCAAATATTCAGCCAATGAATCAATGAATCAACAATAATATCCCACAGATAAAACAAAATTGTGAACAACTCTAGGGCAAGTGGGTAGACTTAAATTCACAATAACCATCTTTTTAAGATTGGTGGCAATACTAGTTGCACTCACAACATGACCTAATTGTAATGAAAGAGACCTAACTATCCTAACTAAGGGGAAGGAGAGAGAGAAGGACTACAAGAGAAGAGGGAGAGGAGAGAGAAAGGCAAGAAGAAGAGAGAGAAAGAGGGAAAAAGGAAGAAGAAGAGGAAGAAGAAGAAGAAGCCATGGAAGCTTGAGAAGGTGAAAAGAGAGTTTCTTGATAATTTCTGTGATGCCTCAAAATACCATCTTACACCTTATATACCATCAGAGTGATTGGTATGTTCCCATGCCATGTTCCCATGATCCCTGTTCATTACAAACCATCCGGTCTCATAAAGTTTTTGTCCTAAGAAACAAGGGATGTGGTCATGTCCTATAAGGGTGTGTTGTAGGAAATGAGCCATAACTTTGTGTGAGAAACTCCGAATGGGACAATTGAGGTGTCATTACGGAGCCCATGACATGTACTTTCAACCCTTGTGGGTGGGGCGGGGTTGCAATTAGGTCAGGACCAAAACTGTTACATCAATGTTACCATGTACTTGTAGGGTGTTCGGGCTCCTAGAGCTGGTCCATGCATCCATGGAGATCGAGCAAGCTGATGTAGTGGTGAATGAGGGGTGCCAAGGGTTATTCCCAAGCATGTCATCAATGGGGTAGCCACCGAGGTCAAAAGGGAACCCATCTGGTGAGTCATAAAACTAATCGGTATCAAGATCCTCTTCATATTCAGCATTTTCAGCAAGTGTCATCATGGGAGAGTTGTCATGCAAGTTCTCTTCTAACTTGTCACTGTCTTCTAGCACATACATGCTATTAAACTTGACGATGGTGTTCTTAAAGGTGCATTTGGATGCATGATCAGTCGTGTACTTATCCCCGCATTTAAAGCACAAGCCTTTAGCTCTTCGATCCTTGACAACTTCAAGAGGAATGAATTTTTTACCGTTAGGACTAAAGTCATTCCGTGTCTTATTTTCAGCATACTTTGGGTCACTTTTGGAGGGTGGTACTGTCCCAAAACTGCCATATTTCCTTTCAACATTAAAAGTGGGGTAAGTAGGGATTTTGGGGCTGGCATTCTGTGCATTGTTGCTGTGATAATTACTAACATATGGGGGTTGCCTGATAGGGCATCTTTGCTCTTCTACAATGGGTTGCATGCCCTCATTGCGATGGTATTTCCGACCATAGCGTTCAGCTAATTCTATGGCTGCAAACAGGGTGGCTGGCTTTTGAGCCATTACATCAGCTGAAAGATGCGCATCTAGCCCATACATGTATTTATGCAATTTGGCCTCATTACTGACTGCCTCAACATACATGTATAGGTTCATAAATTGGTTGATGTACTCCCTCATGGTGAGATTTCACTGATCACACTGATACCATTGCCTAGCCAAGCGCTCTTTTTCCACCAGGGAGACAAAAACTTGGATCACACGCATCTTGAACTCTTCCCAATCACGAAATTGTTGATTTTCTCTTTGAATAATCTCCACCATGTGTGGGCAAAACCTTCTAAATGAAGGGAGGCAAAAATAATCTTCGCCTCATTGGTACGGGGGTAGATGAGAAAATAGGCTTCCAATTTAGAGGTCCATTCCTCTAGTTCAGCTAGGGATGAGGACTGCCCATTGAATTTAGTAAACACAATCTTGTCATGCAGCTCATTTGGGCCTTGCTACCCGTGAATGCCATGTGCTACATGCTACCCATACATGCCTTGCTATCCAATCCCCGGCTGTCCAAAATTTCCATGGGGGCCATGCTACCCTTGCATTACATGAGGACCAAATTGCCCATTAGGACCTTGCTGTCCAAATTGTCCATGCTGTCCATTACCATATGCATGCTACCCATTGCCATATGCATGCTGCCCATTGCCATGTGCATGCTGCCCATGTACTCCATGCATTCCATGTTGCCCAAGATTTGCATTGGAGCCATTCCCCCGAGTGTGCAAATAGCTTCCGTTACGGGGGAATTGGGGTGCCAAGGATGGGCTTGAAGGGTTCGTAACGGGGGAGGGAAGAAGGGGTTCATCATGTCAGGTGGAAGGCTCACCCGTCTCATAAGTACTATGGGGAATGCCATGGATACCATCAAGACCTTGTGGGCTATGCCTGATTTCCAAGGGGGGAGGGTGGTTAGCCTCACGGGGAGGGACATACTCCTTGGGTCGATCCAAAGGGGGGGCAATGGCAGGGATGAGGGCACCCATGCGCTCTATGAGTAAGTCCATCTTGGCCATCATCTCGGAATGACGGTGATCCTGGCGGGTTTCCATCGCCCTATGGCATTGCTCCATCTCTCGATGTCATTCAACATGACAGGTCTCATGTTGGCATAAGGTTTGGTTGAACATAGATAAGCGGTCTATCTCGGGGGCACCCTCTTCAAACATGTCTTCACGATCCTCCTAGGCTGAGCTAGGATTTTTCATTGATGCACAGGAGTCCCTTATTTCATGCTCGAAGTCCTCATGGCCCTTTACTTTACCCTTGTGGCGTGCCATCCCCAGTGCAGTCCACTAGACCCCTTGTTACAGAAATGACGATATCTTGAGCTAGAAAGCTCCTATCGACAAATTTTTTTATTCAAATGAAATCCCTCGATCCCCTCTACGAGTTTATGTAAAAATTATATTTGACAGTAAATGATCAAGGCTTTGATGTAATCACTTTTTGTGGGCTGACTGTGTAGGACTGTTGCCTATCCCACAGTACCTCTAGGCACAAAACTGAGTGTACCTCCCAAACTGTAAGGCGGAATGGGGAGGTTTTTAGTTTACATCGAAGGGGAGGATGCCCTCTTCGAATCAAGCTATAGGGCTCACACTCAATCACACAAGAAGGCTTTGTTGTAATAAACTTCTGCAGGCTGACTATGTATGACTGTTGCCTGTCCCACAGTACCTCTGAGCACAAAATTGAGTGTATCTCCCAAACCGTAACGCAGAATGGGGAGATTTTTAGTTCTGATTGAAGGGGAGGATGCCCTCTTCAAATTGAGGTATAGAGCCCACACTCAGTCACATAAGAAGTCTTTGATGTAATCAACTTTTGCGGGCTTACTATGTAGGACTGTCTGTCTGCAATACTTGGCAAAGACTCCCTCAAGGAGCATACCTTATCCCAATGGTGAGGGTCTTATCCCAGACCTCCAGGGCCTCAATGGTGGCTCTCAATGCCCCATATATCCATACATCCTTTGCATCCATAGTTCATTATTGAGACCATTTCCATAACTGTATACCCTGCCTTTCTTGCATTGCATCCACCATACATTTCCAAGTGATACATGACATTACCAATGCATGTAGAGGGCTGTAGACTCAAATTATTAGGGCTCGTGCTATTTCATTAAATGTACCTGCACCTATAATAATTCTTTGGGCTACGGATCACTGAGAGGTGGGCAAAGTTCCCCCCGGGGCAGGTTGTGCACCCCTTCAGGGTCTTTGATGGCAAGGGGGGGTCACCCCTCTTTTGTCTTGCCACCTCACCTGGCATCGGGCTTTTCCTCACCCAAAATATACATGGCAGTCATTTATTATTAAGCAACCAGCATGATATGCATTTACAAATTGAAGGTTGGGCTTTTCATGATATGCATGATCAATAATGGGATTGGGAAGGGGATTACCTCTGCAATTCAGTGACTCACTGATTGCATGACTTACCCTTCTTAAAAAATATTTTTATCAACAAGAATCAAACAAGAGCATGGTTAAGGATTCGAGTAAAATCTTGATCAATGGGAAAAAGATTGAAGATTATCCAGCTATGCATGCATTTCGAGGGAGTGGATTGAGGTGGGAATCCCATTGGCAATCATTGACCCAAGCATTTCTTCCATCTCTTTCATCAAGTGGCTGAGGTCAATAATTGGATGTAAAAGAGAGAGGAAGAAGTGATTCACATACCTTGTTCAAGCCTGGGGAAGAGTTAATGGCTGCCTCCTTCAAGAGCTCCGTGGTTGCCCCTCTTCTTGCTGCCCAAGGTTGTATGGGGGGTCTTCAATGTCGTATATCTTCACTTTTTGAAGCTTGTGGCTACTCCCAAGGCTCGCAAAAAGAGTAAATTGAAGGGGATTCAGAGTGTTATGAGCTGGGCTAAAGGTTCAATGGTTGCCATGGTTGCTGCCCACAATAGGGTTTGAGGAACTGCCAAGAACTGATGGGGGGGTCAATACCCATGTTTAATCTTGTCCAGGGTGTGCCAAAACTCAGGAGTGAAGCAAGGGAGGGCTAGGGCAGAGCTAGAGCACAAGGAGGAGGCTAGGAAGATTAGCGCAAAATGTGCTATGATTTTCGGGCTGCTCCCTAGAGACTCCAGACAGGGAAGGCTAGGCTTGATGCTGTTCTAGATGCTGCTCAAGCTGAAGGGAAAGCACTGGGACCAACCATTCTTGTTGAGGAAGAGGGGGAAGCAAGATTTTTGAGGTTCTTGGACTGGAGGTTCCATGGCATCTTGGAGGAAGGAGGAGAGAGAAGGTCTTCTTGAAAAGTAACTGAGATTTTGGTCTTCTCTAACTGTGCTACACTCCTTTTTGCCCAAAACCCTCAAGAAACTTACATGAAAATTAGTGACGACCTGTCAAATTTGTCTACCCACCTCTAGATATGTCCATGGTTCTTGCGAAAGCTCCAAGAAAGGCTGCCATAGTCTTTAAGAGGGCTGACAGCCTACCATAAGGAACCTTGAATACACACTTCTGAGGATTTAGGTACTAGGCAATACTAATGACATCACTTAAAGCACGCATGTATAATAATAGACTGCCTCTAACGAGTCATGGTAGCTACCCCCAAATCATCTATGAAAACCTTCAGCTCTTTAGTGGATATATTGGTAAATGCCTTGTCAGCTATTCCTTTCCAAGGCCTATGAGTATTACATAGGCCAGAAGCCATCACATGATACAGAAAAATACCACAAATTATAATAAATGTCATTTCTAACTTATCATCTTCAGCAATGGCCATTTGGTTACAGCCTATAAAATAGTCCATAAAAGAGTATATCTCTTGCCCCACCAACTGATCTAAAATGTGATTGATAAAGGGAAGGAAATTAAAATCATTCACCATATACTTATTCAATTCAATAAAATCAATACAACACCATATTGGGAAATATGGGAATTTCCCATAAGTTTGGGACACGTGGTCAAATCTTTGGATTGATCATAACTTGAACACTATAACTCCAAATTGAGCGCTCTATAGCTCAATAGATTCCATTTTTCAAGCGCTTTCCAATGATAGGTCACATCATATGGTTTGGAGAAACTTATGGGCATGTTATCCGGGCGCCACCTTTTTAGTATTCAAAAAATGGGAATTGGGAGATTCCCAAACTCACTAATATTGTGTTATACGCAACTGGATTTGATTGTTCTTTTTCTTTTTTTTTACCACAAGTGAACACCGTTTTGTATGTTTAATAGGAAAGATTAGACTAGCCTTCCTTGAATGCATCAATTCCTCCAAAAGAGGCTCTCTTAACTCAAATGGCATGGGTCTAATCTTCTTCCTGACCTTCTTACTACCTTCCTATAGGATAATATGCATGGCAACAGAGGGGCGAATCCCCTTCAGTTCATCATAACTCTATGCAAATGTATCCCTAAACTCCTGCAAGAGTGCCACATAATATGCACACATGTCAACAGATAACATAGTGCCAAGTTTAATGGGGTGGGGATTTTTGGGAGTCCCAAGATCTATCTCTATCACATTAACATCACAAATCCTATCATTTGCATTTATTGGCTCATTTAAACATTCTTGATAAACCTCCTCAATGTTAGAACCCTCTTCAAAATCACTAAAACTTGACATTTCAACAACTGAAGTTTCCTCAAGTGCCTCCCATTATGTTATGGGGGGTAATGTCCTTCCATCCAACGGGTGCTTAGGGTATGCATCTAGAATTATTCTTTTTAACCCATATCCAAAAATCAATCCACCAGCTAGGATATCCACCAAACAATCAAAATATAATATCAATAGATGTGTAAGAAACAACTAATAGCTTGGTCTTCTAGCAAATTAGATGACATGGAAGTCAAGGATGCACTCAATGTTAGCAATTATCACATATATTTATGTTACCATTCCTTTTGGTTGTCTTAGGCTATCATCAGCTATTTTTAAAACTATTGTGACATCCTTCTAAATTGGTAAACCCAGTCTCTCAAACACATCCATACTCATAATATTTACAAATGAATCAAGGTCCACCAATGCACTATCTATCAAGATTCCATTGAAATATGCCTACACCCTAGGGCACTTCTTCCTTATATGATCCCACCATTTGCTTTCCACTCAATAGACACCAAAAGTTTCAATGACATAACTTGGTCATAAGATTTTTTGAAGCTCCTTACGAATGTTTGGTGACAACAACTAAATCACTTGTAGTCAAAACTCATTGAAGTTTTCTATTACTCTCTTCTCTTTCCACATCAGTTGTTATTTTGGCTTCTTAATAATCTTAGTGTCCTCCTTTTCTTTCAATTTCCATTTTAAAAAAACCAAAGGCTCCTCTCAAACAACATCATTTTTAAAATGACCCTCCTAGGCATCCAACACCTTCTTGTCATCCTTGCTAGGTTTAGGATTAGCTTTGCTTCTACTAGGGTCATCATTATGAGCGCCCTTCAATTTTTGACCTCTAATGACTACCCTAACATTGTTAGGAGATAAACTCTTGCTAATTTGGCAAAATTTCAACTAGACTTACCCCAGTGGGTATTTCCTTGAGTGTGAATTTTTTCCTTTGCAAAATTTTCTTAGGGTCCTCTCCTTTAATATTCTTGTTATTCACATGATAGTTCATAGGACCAGTTACCAACTACCTTGTTGGAGAGAATTGACTCTACTCCAATGTTGAGATGGCAAGCTCAACACATGAAAACATTGATGATGGATCACCTGACTAGATGGGTCTGCATGTCTACACTTATCACATTGGTGGTCATTATAATACTCACATGGCCACTGAATTATCAGTAATTATATTTAGTTTGTTACACCTACCTACAACTGTCAAAGACATAGCGCCAGTCGATTAGTGTAGTCGGTTATGCACTATTTGACTTAGAAGGCCACTTTCCTTTATGTTGTATCTTATCTATACTTTGTATACATTTTATAGTGTGTGGAAGAAGAAGAAGAAACCAACAAGAAAACGTTTTGGCCTCCATCTCTCTTCTTGTGTTCTTGAGTGAGCTTCCTCTTGTGTATATATACAGTGTGTGTTTGGCGCAACAGCTCAAAGAAGTCCCTCCACCACGCTCTTCTTGTGTTCTTGAGTGAGCTTCCTCTTGTGTATACAGTGTGTGTTCTTGAGTGAGCTTCCTCTTGTGTATACAGTGTGTGTTTGGCACAGCAACTCAAGGAAGTCCCTCCACCACGTAATTCTTGACATGTAATCAGAGCCGCGCCACTGAGAGAGGCTGATTTTGAAGGTTGAAGTGAAGGAGAAGAATGAAGGTTCAAGCAAGAAAGCAACGGGTAAGAAGCTCTCCCATTCTTCCACTCTCTCTCTTGGATAGTGCCTGTGGAGGCACCGGAAGTAGGGTCGAGCAAAAATCTCAGATTGTTGTGAGATTTGGTGTGCGAGGAGATCACTGTATATTCTGCAGATTGGCCCTTTAGGGCTTTCCCGTAGTTATTTTGGGCTTTTGAGGTCATTTCAGGCCCGGTTTTAAAGTTGCAAGGTTGCGGACAATAGTTTTAGGGTACACTATGATTTCGGTTGTATTGACCGAAAGTGGGTGCACAGGTTACAGATTGCGAATCTGTAATTTTTGAGGTGTTTGTAGAAAGCAAACATAAGGTTTATCTACAAACAAGTTGCAGATTACATATACTATTGAGCAATCAAAAAGGTTGCTTTGTGTATTGTTGTGCACATGTTGTGAAAGATTGCAGAAGACTAGCTTGCTGTATTGTATCCTTGTTTGTGATAATGGCAGAGAACAATGGAAATACCATTATTGAGAAGCTCGACAAGAATAACTACTCTTCATGGAAGTTTGGTGTGACAAACTTTCTCATTGGAAAGGGCCTTTATGAGTTTGTTTCAAGTGAAGAAAAGGAGCCAGAGTTGGGTATCCCTCCGACTACAGATGAGTTAAAAGCATGGAAAGAGTGGAATGCAAAAGACAAAAAGGTGATATACTAGCTATCTGCAGTCATTGATAATACGATGTTGGGACATATTAGAAATGCAAAAACTTCACATGCAGCTTGGACAATTTTTGAGAGCATGTTTTCAGTAAATACAAAGGCACGAAAGATTCAACTCAAACAAGAGTTGAATGCCTTGAAGAAAGGGAAAATGTCTGTCAATGAGTATGTGTTGAAGGTGAGGAGCATTGAAGATGCTTTAGCAGCAATTGATGCAATGCCAGATGATGATGATTTGGTTTCACTCATCCACTCTGAGTGGCCTTAACAATGAGAAAGCATGGAAATCTTTTGTTACTTTAATATATGTATAGAAGCCATTTCTAGATTTTGATGAGTTGATCTCTCTCATGATTACTGAAGAGATCAATATGCAGGGTGATTCGTCTGAAAGAAATGGTGAATAGGTCTAAGCATTTTACTTGAGTTTAGGAAGGGGATGTGGTAGATCCTCTTCGAGAGGCCATGGTATGGGACGTGCTGGTGATAACCAGCAAAATAGGTTCAATCAATATTTTGGTGAAATGTAGGTTTCTAGAGGCGGAGGAAACTTTAGAGGTAGGGGGAGCTCTAGAGGAAGAGATGGATGGCAGAATAGAGGTTCTAGAAATTTTGCTATTGTTTGCCATTATTGTGGCAAAATAGGCCATATTGCAGCCCATTACTATGCAAAGAAGGATGATATTTGCAGTGGTAGATTGCAGCAAGGAAACTATGCATTGTCTTCATGACAGAATGAAGACAAAAATGAGTGTTTGTTTATGATGCAGCATATGATGAATACAGTTACAGGAAAGGAGACACATGATGATGTACGGTATGCTAATTCAGGTGCATCTAATCATATGACTAGTCATGTTGAAAGGTTTGGAGAGATGCAAGAACTACAAAATCCAGGTTATGTGCAGACGGGTGATGATTCATGCCACCCAGTTTCACACATTGAAAAGGTTACTTGTCCTTGTATGATGCCAGACAAAGAGTCTGACAGATGTATTCAAAGAATCTAGTGTTTGTTGGCCAAATGTTAGAGTAGGGGTTGTAGGTCTGACTTAGTGCAAAAGGTTGTTTTGTAGAAGACTTTAATGATAGGTGCAGGTTGGTCGCAAAAGGAAGTAGAGTTGACCGAATGTTCACTTTAGATGTTGGAATTCCTACAATGGATGCTCTTATGTATGCTAAAGGAAAAGGAGTAGTTGTAGATATTGAAATATGGCATAAACATATTGGACATGCAAATGTGCAAAGGCTAAAATTAATGTAGTCTAGAGGATTGGTTACATGGTTGCTTCTTTTAGAGTTGCAGAATTGTATAAAGTCTGTGAAGCATGCTAGTTTGGTAAGCAGGCAAGACAACCCTTCTCGCATGACAGAGAAGTGAGTAGAAAAATACTTGATGTAGTGCAAACAGATGTTTGGGGGCCTACACGGAATGTATCTCTTAGTGGCAACAAATACTTTGTCACATTTATTGATGATTGTTCAAGGAAGCTATAGGTATACTTCATGAAGGAAAATAGTGATGTGTTTGAGCACTTCAAATCTTTTAAGGCAATGGTTGAAACAGAAACATGCTTAAAAGTGAAGTACTTGAGATCAGATGGAGGGGGAGAGTACCTCTCTAATAAGTTTAATGGCTTCTTGAGGACTCATGGGATAAAGAGGCTATTTATTTGCAAGTATACCCCCCAGGAAAATGGTGTTGGAGAAAGAAAAAGCAGGCATATTGCAGAAGTTGCACAGTCATTAATGGCTGAAAATAATATGCCCAAACATTTTTGGTCTAAGGCTATGCATACTGTTGTTTAAATTATGAATAGAACTCCCACATCTATAGTTCATGGGATGACTCCTGAAGAATTCTTTACTGGCAAGAAGCCTGATGTATCGCACTTGAAGGTATTTGGCTATGTTGCATGTATTCATGTGCTAGATGAGCTATGAAAGAAGCTTGATCCAAAGGCAGAACAATATGTTTTGATTGGATACTCTTAGAGTAGAAAGGGTATCGTTGTTATAACCCTGTCACACAGGTGAGTTCAGAGTGAGCAAGGATGTTATCTTTGATGATATGCGAAGTTTGTATACACCTACTATAGATGTTTTGGATGATGATAATGATCAAGACAGCTATGTGTAGAAAGTTAAACAAGAATCACGGAGTCTTAGTGGACCAGAAACATCATCTGGTACTATACCTATCGTGAGCCCTTGGTCTGGGAGACTAAGGAGTAGCCCCACACCTTTAGGTGGATCTATAAATGTTGTAGGAAAGGACAAAGAAAAGAAGAAAGTGCTGGATGGTAATGATGCATTTACCAGTCATTTGGGATTTGATGGAGATTCTAGTGGTTCAAAGAGTTTGGATGATGAGATTGGCATTCCTTCAGTCAGGACGCCAGGTGTACAGAGAGCTCATAGTAATGCAAAGACTCCATTGAGTGATCCGGTGGTACGCAGATCTAGCAGGGTCAAATACCCTATTAAAAGATTTAGTTTTGAAGGTTATGAAGCTCACCATTATGCTTATATGGTGAAACTAGTTCAGGATGTTGAGCCCACTTGTTTTGAGGATGATGTTGGTTATGCTCATTGGGATGCAACAATGGATGAGGAGATGGTTGTATTAGAAGCCAATAAGACTTAAGATTTGGTACCCTTACCTAAGGGTAAGAAAGTTATTGGCTGTAAGTGGGTTCACAAAGTCAAGCATAATGCAGATGGTTCAGTTAGTAGGTATAAAGCTAGGCTGGTTGCAAAAGGCTATGCTCAAACATATAGCATAGATTATGAAGAGACATTCAGTCTAGTTGCTAGGATGGCAACTGTTAGATGAGTGATTGGCTTGGCAGCAGCCAAAGGTTGAAATTTGCAGCAAATGGATGCTAAGAATGCCTTCTTGCATGGTGAATTGCAAGAAGAAGTGTATATGGAGCAGCCAGCATATTATAAGGATTTAGAGCATCCCACATCATATGTGTGCAGGTTAAAGAAGGTGCTCTATGGGCTGAAGCAAGCACCTAGAGCATGGTCTGACAAGATTGGAGAGTATGTTTTCAATATTGGATTTTGTATTTCTAATGATGATCACTCACTTTATGTGAGAAAGGGAGATGCAGGGTTGGTCATCATAGTCATCTATGTGGATGACTTGATTATTACAGGTGACATTGACAATGGGATTGCTGAAGTTAAGGACTTCTTGAATAAGAAGTTTGAGATGAAAGATTTGGGTGAGCTGAGATACTTTCTTGGTATTGAGGTGATCAGATGTGATGATAGTATATGGCTATCACAAAGGTAGTATGGCTTGGATATATTATCCAAGTATGATATGATAGCATATAAGCCTGTCTTAGTACCATTGGAGAAAAATGTGAAGCTGAGTGTTGATGTTGGGGATGAGATAGAAGACCCTATTATGTTCAGGAGGATAGTAGGGAGTTTGATTTATATGACTATCACAAGGCCAAACTTGAGATATGATGTTGGCCTTGTCAATCAGTTTATGTAGATACCTAGAAAGCCTCACTTGGATGCAGTTAGACGTATATTGAGGTACGTGAAGTCCACTTTACATTATGGAATTTTTTATGAGGCAGGTAAGGATGTATAGGTCTTTGGATACACAGATGCAGATTGGGCTAGTAGCATGTCAGAAAATAGAAGATCTACAAGTGGATTCATGTTTTCCCTTGGTAGTGTAGCAGTTACATGGAGTAGCAAAAAGCAATCTAGAGTTGCTTTTTTGAGCACAGAGGCTGAGTATAGAGGTGTTGCTATTGCAACATGTGAGGTGGTATGGTTGCAAAAGTTATTAGGTGATTTGGATGTGCAAGCATATGGTCCAGTTGTCATTCATTGTGACAACATGGACAACATACAGTTAGTTAGGAATCCAGTGTTCCATGCTAGGACAAAACACATTGAGGTGCACTATCACTTTGTGAGAGAGAAGGTACTTGCAGGAGAGATTGACTTGGTATATATCGGCACACACGATCAGATAGCTGACATTTTCACAAAGGCATTGGGTGGAGAGAAGCTTCAAAAGTTTTGAAGCGTACTTGGAGTTGCAGAGATAGAGTTGAGCTTGAGGGGGAGTGTTGAGATGGCAAGCTCAACACGTGTGGACATTGATGATGCACCGCCTAGCTAGATGGGTCCCCACATCTACACTTAGCATGTTGGTGGTGATTATGATACTCACATGGCCACTCACTTATCACTTATTATATTTAGTTTGTTACACCTACCTACAACTGGCAAAGACATAGCGCCAGTCGATTAGTGTAGTCGGTTATCCACTCTGTTTGACTTAGAAGGCCACTTTCCTTTATGTTGTATCTTATCTATACTTTGTGTACATTGTATAGTGTGTGGAAGAAGAAGAAGAAACCATCAAGAAAACGTTTTGGCCTTCATATCTCTTCTTATGTTCTTGAGTGAGCTTCCTCTTGTGTATACAATGTGTGTTTGCTGCAACAGCTCAAGCAAGTCCCCCCACCACGCGATTCTTGACATCCAATAGGGTGTGGCTAAGTGACTAGGCTTCTCGCATTTATCACATTTGTTATTACGATAATTATGATAGGAATGATGTCCACTACACTACTTACATGATGGGTCCCCATCATTAGGCTTTCTAGTACCCATCAGATTTTGTTGATGCTTTAGAAATTAACAAAAATTTGACGCTTTAGAAATTAACATCTACAAAGATCTAGTAGTATTGCTCAGTGATCATATCAGTATAATGTTTCATCATATCTTTTACCTCCTCTATAATTTTTTATGGAGAGAACTCATAACCAGTGGATTCGGGAGCTATCCTCTCACTAGGTTGCATAACATGCAAAGGGGTTGCTACATCATACTTCGTCTACCATTCAGATTGGTCACATGGGTACTCATCGCACCTTAATGTCCACCAACTAATCCCAAATTATTTCTAGGACTTACTAATTCATATGGTATGATTTTTTATTGATTTTAGAATGATTTTGATAGGCTTGGATCGATTTTCATAGCTCATGATATTTTTTGATAAAGATATATTGATACGATAGGTTCTGATGATGTTCTAATAGTTTTTATATGATCTTGTTTGAGCCTGTTGAGCTTCTGTTTTGTTATGTTTTATTTGAGTTAGTGAGGTTGGGATATTGAATGATGAATTTTGAGGTTTTATGATAGCATATTGAGTGATTTGATGGGTTTATTTGGTTTTAGTTGAGTTGAATGTTTGTTGTTTAGTTTTTGTTGTTGAATCTTTGTAGACCTTTTGTAGAGCCTCTATTCCTGCTCTGTTTCTGTTTTGTAAATTCTCTGTAGATCTTTTGTAAGTATTGTGTGATATGAGGGTGTACTTTGAAAAAGTTTTCCAACTTTTGGAAAGGATGAATCTTTACAACATACACTATTAAAACCATTAGAAGCTGACATTATTATGATGATGGCACAATAATGATCCTTAGAAGAATGAGTTTTGATACCTTTAGAATGGAATAACTCCCTCTCTGTAGTGGTTTGAAAGCTGAACTTAGAGACATAGATAAGAAGGAAGTAGAAGAGATATTGACCCAAGAGTTCTCTAGAGACTAAAGTCTCCTCTGATTCTATTATGTTAATTACAGACTAATTGGTTGGAGCCAACCCCCTCATGAATGACTCAAACAAGAGGAAATCACTAGAATAAGTCTAGAGGTATGTGAGAAGAGAGAAGGCAAGGCCACCGAATGCAATTCCACGAACAGTTCCCTACCCCTATCCCTAGATGCAAATAATGACACAGTATAATGCACCTAATCCACAATGTCCACATACAACAATGCCTCAAATGATGGTTCAACCACAACAATAGTAGCCTCAAACAGTTCCTCCAATGGCAACTCAACAACAATGGAACCCTACCAAGTGGAATCAACAACCCCAAGTCTCAACAGGAGCTCTGAATCAAAACCAGAATAGAGGACCTGCTGGATCAACCCAACCCGTGTATGTAGTAACTACAGAAGCTTCCCAAAATCCTACTATAAGTGCTTCATGAGGTGAAAATTTGAAGGACTACCAGTCCAATTCAGTCGCAAGTATGAAGAAAGATCTTATGGATGTGATTAGAGAGCAACTACAGAAGTTTAAGGTGAATACCGCCAATATATCCACTCCTACGAGAGGTGGGAGATATGTGATGCATGCTAATACATGGTGCAGAAAGTGTCATCAAGTGGGACATTTAGCCATAGAATGTACCTAAAAAATCCAACCATTCCTAGAGCTTTCTATTCATACTCTTTGAGGAAGAACTATATAGAGGATATTTTCTCTCTGAAAGAGATGCATGAATGAAGAAAGAAAGATGAGGATGAAAGATTCAAGTTACTGGAATCCAAAATGACCATGCAAGACATTGGACCAAAGCCTAGGGAGTTTGGTCCTAATTTCGATCCAAGGAGGTTTCCCTCTCAAAGTTAGAGAGGACGATAGTCTCCTGGTGCTGGTCAAAGATCAGAGAAGGAATGTTACAGATGTGAAGAAAAGGGTCATATCTCACTGAATCGTCCAAACCCTAGAAGAGTTGTAGATTACAAGCACTTATGCAGTCGATACAAAGGAGAAGGTCATACTACAAAAGATTGTCCAAGTCCAGCCCCTGTGAAATCTACTTCTGATACCCATTCCAATTTGGTAGAATTGAAAGTGGCCGCCATAACACATTCAAAGAAAGGAGAACTTGTAGTTCCAAAAGCATATTGACAAGAAGAAGAGGCCTAAGCATTGTTCCCTCTATGGTGACCAAGTCCAAGAGAACCTCAGAACTCGTGAAGGAAGTAGATGTGGCCAACACCGTCCTGGATCTTGGAACCGCAGAGATTGGTGTATGGATATAAGGATGCTTTATTGTAGATGCATTGATTGATGGAGGTTCATCAGTAAACATAATGATGGATGTGACAATGAATGATCTAGGCTTGCAATGAATGTAGCCTATGCAATGGCTTTTTAGATCGGCAGACCAAAGCAAAATCAAACCGTTGGGCATCCTTTCATAAGTAAAAACAACTCTTGCGGGAAGAGACTACTGGCTAACATATTTGGTGGTCAAATCAAATTCCTATAGGACCTCATACCCTCTGATGTTGGAAAGACCTTGTCTTTTTGAAGAAAGAGCAAGGATAAACTAGTTCAAAGGACGAACTAGTTCAAACCCTAACCTTAGGCAGAGAACCCTAACCCTAACCCTAGGCAGAGAACCCAATAAAGTGGTGTTGAAGTTGTATGGATTGCAAAAAGACAATGGATCTATGTCCATCGAAGTCATAACAAGCTCCTCCAATGAAGTAATAGATGGTATATCAGGAGAGGAAGAGGTTGTCAAACAGATCTTTCCCAAGAAAACAGAGGCACAGTCCCTAACAGTGGGCACTATAAGCCAACTACCGAAGGAAGAAAAGTCCTTGGCTATGGGTGAATACGTCCTGCCTGAATCCGAATTGACTTTTCAAAACACTTCTGGCAGTGAGATAGAAGCATGGATGTACTATTCTCCCTATTACATAGCAATCACAAAGTCAGAGACAAAGACAGAAGCAGAGGCAGAGTTAGAGGCAGAGACACAAGTAGAAGTAGAAGTAGAGGACATAGCAGAGAGCTTGTTCTTCTCCTACAGATTACCCACAAATGTAGAAATAGAACTTGAAGAGGATAAAATTGATAATGCAGACGAAGATTATGAAAGTGAGCTAGAAGGATCTATTCTACTCACAAAAGGTATTGATGAGGAAGACATTCCTGAATCCTCAGAAGCAAAAGATCCCTTTTTGTTTAATAGAATGATTCTCGCACCCTTTGGACTGATCCATGAATCATGTCATATAGAAAGGCTTTATAAGAAATGGATTAAGAAGAATAGGCATTCCTTTAGCAGTGGCTCTTATCGTCCAAAGTTACCCTTTCTTAAAGAAGATGATGACGATACACCCTACCAACAACCCCTCGCCTGCAGCTTAAACAAAAGGCAGAAATTTCATGTTATGTGACATTCTTGGATGCATCTTTAGAAGACAAAATTTTGAGCCAAGAAGCAATTCATCCCCAACCCCAACTCAAAACCTCAATGATACCCTTTCAGACTTCCAAAGAGCGAGCTAAGCCTCCATTAAAAGACAACAGTAGTTTTAGTGTATCATGATTAGAAGATGAGATCATTCCCTTGAAAGAGTCAAATCTCTACCTAGAAGCAATCTGTGGGACATTTATCCGTGAAGTGGAAGGTGAAAGGTAATTGGCATTCTTGGATGCTGACGGTACTGAAGGTCACGTGAAAGTGGGTCTAAATCTTCCAGAAGAAGAACTAGTGGTCCTAAGAGACCTATTAAAGGAGAACTTAGACGTGTTTGCATGGTCATATAAAGATTTAATGGGGATTGATCCCAAAGTATGCCAATACCACATCAATCTAGAGCCTGATGTCAGACCTATGAGGGAAAGATAGAGGCGTATGAATCCCAATTATTCTACTCTAGTGAAGGCTGAATTATTGAAGCTCCTTGAAGCTAAGTTCAATCATCCCATGGTTAACAGTAAATGGGTTTCACCCATTGTGGTCATACCTGAGAAGAACATGAAACTTCAAATATGTGTGGACTTTCAAAAGTTGAATTCCAAGATAAAGAAGGATCATTTCCCTATTCCTTTCACAGACAAACTGTTGGACACAGTGGCAGGTCATGAGCTCTATTCCCTCTTGGATAGATTCAGCAGTTACAACCAAGTCCAAATCACAGAAAATGACCAATCCAAAATAACCTTCACAAGAGAATGGGGAATGTATGCTTACAAAGTGCTACCCTTTGGGCTCTATAATGTTTCTTCTACCTCCAAAAAGTAATGATGGTTGCCTTCCAAAACCATCTACATGATTTCATTGTGGTGTGTCTTGATGACTTTTGTGTCTATACCCTAATCTATGAGCATTGGGGACACCTAGAGCAATGTTTTGACAAATGCCGAGAGTATGGGATTTCTCTCAATCTCAACAAATGTGTTTTTGGTATCCCATTAGGAGTTCTTTTGGGCCACATTGTCTCTACACAAGGGACCACAACAGATCCTACTAAGATTGAGAAGATTGCTGCCTTAAGAGCCTCAACTAACCTTAAAAAATTGAGGGGATTTCTTGGCCATGTGGGCTATTATAGAAGGTTCATTGCACACTTTGCAACGAAGGCAACCCCTTTGCATAAACTCCTAAGAAAAGGTTATGAGTTTACATAGACCACTGATTGTGATGAGGCATTTAATATCCTGAAGCAATGTTTGATTGAAGCACCCATCCTGCAGCCTTTTGATTGGACGAGGAGTTCCATGTTCACAGTGATGCATCAATTGAAGGCCTAGGTGAAGTCTTCTACCAAAAGGGCCCCTCTAAATTAGATCAATCAATCTATTATGCAAGTCAAAAAGTAACCGACAAAGAGAGGAACTACACAATGATAGAGCTTGAGTGCCTAGTAATGGTGTTTACTTTGGCGACATTATTTGCTATCGACGCATTTCAAATTCTATGTGGACCATGAAGCCCTTTCCTTCCTAATGAACAAGTCTAACATGAAGGAAAGAATGATGAGATGGCTCCTTCTATTTCAAGAGTTCCATTTTGAAGTGGTCACTAAGCCTTGCCGTTCCCATGTCCTAGTCAATCATCTGCCATGAATCTGTAATATTTCCGTTGTGATAATATTTCTAACCCATGTGATAGTCATGCAAGGGAATTCCAGCATCCAAAAATACACTGACGGTATGATTTTCAAATTATCTACAACGTATCTTGATCTCCACTTGCATAAACCAGTTAAAAGAAAAAGAAAAACCGTTTAGTTACGTGGGAACCTCCTCCTAGGAAGCCCAAAGGATAAACTTTAGGAATAAGGGAAATTTTTTTAATTATTTCCCCCCTTTTTCCCCCAGCGATGGTCGTGCTGGAGGGGAGGGGAATAGCAAGGATGACTGAGCATCCTTGTTGGATGTCGTAGAAGGGAGAATGGCCATGCAACGGGCCGCATGGGGGAGAGAGGTCTCCTCTCTCTATCCTATATAAACCCCTGTGGAGGAAGGAAAGAAAAGGGGGCTGAAGGGGAGAGTCATGTACTGATTGTGACAGACCGTGAGAGTTGAGAAGGTTGAGGCTGCCATAGACCACCATGGAGGGAGGAAGGATAGCTACGACATGCTACGATTGTACCATGGGATGAGGTAGGTGAAGGAAATGTCGAAGCCGGCTTGGGTGGAGAAGCTGCGTAAGACTGCCGCTGCCTACTCAAGCTACCAGTTGCCATGTTGCATCCGTGAGGAGGAGGAAAAGGGTGGATGGTGAGATGTGCCGTGAGGAGGGAAGGGAGCTGCTAGCTGCCGTCGAAGAGCCGCGCCACTCTGCTGGCCGAGAGGGAGGAGACAACGTAACTCTGCCAATTGAGTGAGGGTGGGAGAGCTATAACATTGCAGAGTGAGGATTGACGCTGCCACAATCGGGTGAAGGGGAAGATTCTGAGGGTAAGGGAGCCATCACGCTGCGAATTAAGAGAGAGAGAAATCACTTGGAAGAAAAGAGGAGCTGAAGGCATCGTGTTGCTGCGCAACTTGCTGCCTAGGAATCGCAAGCTACTGCCAACAGTCGTCTTCCTCTCCTCCACGTGTGGAGGCCACGGCCCTAGAAGCTCCCAAAAGCTTCTTGGGAAGCTTCTAAAGGACCTTAGGAAGCCCCCCGTCCTGTGGGCTTCCTTGAGCCTTCTTTTGTGATTTTTATATACACCCCCTGCGGGATTTAAGAACCCCTTCCCGTGGGGTTCTACTAAAGCCTTTAAATTCACCTTGCCTTGAGGTTCAAAGCAACCCTTCCCGTGGGTTCTCCCCCCCCCAACAAAATTTCTTTAAAAATCATTTAAGCCCCTTCCTACGAGGCCTCCATAAGGCTTTCCCTTAAGGGTTTTTTTTTTATAAACCCCAGAGTTAAGCCCTTTCTAAGCTTGCCTTACACCCCTTCTCCATTGAAATTTAAGCCCTTTTGCCCACCTTAGGCCGGGTTTTAAAGACCCTTCCTGTGGGAAATCCCCACTCAAACTCATATGTACTTGCGGGCTCTTAAAAACCCTTCCTATTGCCCTTCTCAAGCGGTCTCTTATATCCCCGAAAACTTGACTTTTCCCCCTTACATCCCCCATAAGCCACACTAGCCAGGTTTAAAAGGCCTTTCCCTAGCATTTCCACAAAATTTTCAACCCCGCTTTCCTTTTAAAAGCCTTCCATTTCAAGCCTTTTTAAATCCATTCCCTACTTCAAGAAGGAAGCCTATAAAGCCTTCTAAAGCTCGATTCTGAAAGACAGTGAAATCGATCAAAGAAGCCGAATCACAAAGGGAGTTTCGCGTGCAAAGGAGACGGTCAAGATCATAAATCTGCGTCCAAGGCGAAAAGGCCGAATTCATGATGGCCCCTAAGAAGGCACAAGGCGCAACCGCAGGAGGATCATCTCCTAGCATCCATGTGGACATTCCACCACAAGTCCAGGTTTTCTTCCTAATTTTGTTTAGGTCGTAATATTTCAATTGTGGATGATTCATTTACGGAAATTAGAATGCACTTTTTGGATTGAAATACCTTGGCTAACTTAAAGGAAATAACTTTGATCAAAGAATCGGTCATTTGTATTAAATGAATGAAAAAGAAGAGCATAAGATCTCTATGCATTCCTAGCAAGTGGTTTTTTATGCATTGCAAAGTAACGAACTTAGTTAAACTAATGTCCATTTTTACAAGACAAAATAATGATAGTACACTTCAATTTTGCATTGAAAGAATAAATTGCATGTCGCATTATTAGGCATCTTTCCTTCGAAATGATTCATTAAAAGAAGGTTGCTAATCATCCGTAGGAATTTGCAAGGCATGGAAAATGGTTCTTAAGCTGCGTGAAGTAAATTAAATCCTAGTCAATTGGCTTAAATCTCAATTAGTTACAAAAGTTGGTGTAATGCTCATTTAGCCTATGAATAATTCATTCAGAAATAAAATTAGGAAAAGGCTGCATGGTCCATTTTAATATAAACCCCAAAAGCCTAGCAGCCTAAATCATGAAATGCATGTTCTAGAGGGGTCAATGAAAAATTATGCCGTAACGTGACCTAGTCGCTCTTATTGCCAAGATGAAACTCTCATACCCTAAAGACATGTCCACATTCACGGCATGTAGGGACAACAGGACATATTTGCAAGAAACGATCTAGGGTTTCTACCCTAAGGATCACTCGCTAAAAAGATGAATCTCGGTTTGAGTTGGAACCCTAGGACCAACAATGTCGGCCTAGTGCAATCAAGAACGGATTGGATATGAAGACACCCTAACCCTGTTTGCTATCTAAATCATGATTCTGTGATTAGAAGACACCGTTCGATGGGTAAAATAGTCCCATGGATTAGATGCGACACTTGTGCAACAAGTTGCAGAGTCGCATGATCCTGTGGTTTGATCACAAGGGAACGGCCAAATTCCTCGGAATAAGATTGGCAGATTCTTACGCAAGTTTATCTTGCAAGAGGGGAAATAATCGTTGTGATATAGTACCTTTCTTGGGTAAAGTAACCAAGATACGAGGATTAGATATTTTGTTTGGAAGCAAAAGACCAATTAGTAAATTGGAATAACATATTTACTGCTAATAGAACTTAAGGTATTGGTTAAGTTGGGTTAGTAGGGTACGGCCCTAACCCAAGGATATAGGGTTAACAAACAAACCCTTGGGGATCTTTCCAAGTCGCAATTGATCCTGGATCGAGTGTTGGATGCATTCGGAGAGAAAGGTTCACTCCTTAGAAATTGGCCAAATTAACGACCACTGGAATTGATTGTGCTTGTAACAGTTTAGAAAGCACTGTTTGCATTGTTTGCTCAAGAAACTAAAGGATGAAAAGATATCTAATGCTTCAGGTTGAAGGCCTGAAGGGAGAGACAGCTTCAGTTACCCCCGACTGCCTGCCTGACCCTAACCAAGGGGGTTGTTGACCGCGCCGGGAACGTGGACCGAACCTGCCGCGAGAGGTCTCTCTGTTGAGTTCTACTTGGAGCAGGAGGACGCTTGGGTGCCAGGGGGGGCTCTGGCCGTAAATCCCTCGCCTTCCGGGTCCTGCACAAGAGGCTAACGTGACTCGGGATTGGATCTCGAGGCCCGCATACTAGTTTACTGGCGGAAGCTTGGAATAGTGATCCCTGTGGATTGTTGGATAGCCTCTGGGCGGATTATGGACAAGCCTACAGGCGGAACTCCTTGTATTTCAAAGATAAAATGAGGAAATGATAATAAAGAATTTGTTTGATATGGTTTTTCTATGTCACATGATAAGATTACGTGAAGGAACCAGTGCTTAACGGATTAATTAAAGAAGCTGATTGTTACATGTTAAAAAATTAATGTGTTAGATAATTACATAACTAAAACAAACCGAGGAAAGTACGAAGGATGGGCCATGGGTCCGTCCTACGGTTGGGTGGTCCCGGTTAGCCGAGAACTTTTCTCAAAAATCTCGAAGTACAGCGGGATGATCATCATCATCAAAACAAGTAACGTGAGCGATGACCTAGAGTTACATCTTACCCGATTTACGCTGTTTTAGGGGAACGGAATGGGACTATGCCTTATGGCAGAGAGGTTGAGCCTTGCATCCCTCTCGTTTCCCATTCTCCTTGAACCAAGTGCAGCATGAATCCGCTTCGGACCTGGCGTTTCTACGTAAAGTAGTTCGCTCGGGTCTGACGCTAGTTGCTATTAGCTAATGACCAATCAGGAAAACCCTAATTCCGGTCGATCGTAAGTGGGAACGGCCAGGATGCTTCCGCTACGTGGCAGACGCGGGAAGACCTAGATCGCAAAACCCGTAACATTCCCTGGGAGTGCCAGGCGGAGTTTTCTAGACATCCTTTCCGATGGACTGCTAAGACGTGTCCTGGATGATATTAGGGGACACGTTACAGTTGGTATCAGAGCGAACCATCAAAAGACTTGTTTTTAAGAAATTTTAATAAGAAGAAGTAAAGCAAATGTTACTGTCCCAAACATTTCCTTACTTTCAATGCTGTCTTGCAGAATTATGAAGCATGGAACAGGTTCTTAGTGTTCCGAGTCATGTTTATGACCGCGATGCATTCCACGGATTATCGTCAAAGGGTTGAGATGATGAACATCGTAGACCGCATTTACAATCCATCGTCTGTGTACGTGGAACTGAGATGGATGGGTGTTTCAGGGATCTATTACATAACTGCCCATTGACCTGCGTACCTTCAAATTAACTTGAAGAGAATCAAGTGGATGGAGGATTTGAAGATCGTGAAGCTATTCGTCTTTGTTGAGGCTCACGCAAACGCAACCCTACAGGTCAGGGGTCGAAGGGTTAACCAGAATAAGTATGTGTACGGGGAAGTGATTCAAAGAATCCCTGCCGACCGAATCAAGGTTTCGGGACGTCATGAGAAGAATGGATATCAAAGGAAAATATACCCTAATCTTCCAATGAACTATCGATTCCTGAAAATCGATGACACCAATCTGTACTACTACTCAGTTCCTGTAGCTGAATGCAACAACATCTTATTCTCCTCGAATTAATGTATCAACTTGTTCCATCGCCCCAAGAAATAATTGTACCTCGAAAGGGCTATGCTGATATGAATGGAATAAAACTTTTTTTTAAAATAAACGATTGTCTTGACTATGAATATTGATAAAGAAGTAAAGTGATTTGGTCACTTGGCTAAAGGAATACGCGGACGTAGTTCCTGAAGAGTTAACTGAACTCCCGCTTCAAAGAGAAGTAGATCATGAGATCAAGCTAGTAATAGGAGCTGCGCCAATTGCGAAGAGACCCTATAGAATGTCTATACCGGAAGCAATTGAGCTGAAGGAACAACTCAAGCAACTGCTAGATCAGGGCTACATCCGTCCTAGCAGTTCACCATGGAAAGTACCAGTATTGTTCCAGAAAAAGAAAGATGGAATACTTCGGCTATGTATTGATTACAGAGGGTTGAATCAATCAACAGTCAAGAACAAATATCATATTCCTAGAATAGATGAGCTTCTGGATAGTCTTCAGGGTGCCAAGATATTCTCCAAGATTATCTTAGGTCTAATTACTATCAGATAAGAATCAAGGAAGAAGATATCCCAAAGAGGACCTTCAACACTAGATATGGACACTTTGAGTTCTAGTTATGTCATTAGGGCTTACGAATGCGCCTGCCACCCTCAATAGGTTAATGCAGGATATTTTTAGACCATATCTTGATAACTTCGTGCTCATCTTCTTTGATGACACTCTAGTCTATTCCAAACAGGAAGGAAATTATGAACCCCAACTTCGGATTTTCCTTGAGACAAGGAGGTCGCACAAGCTGTATGCTAAGATGACGAAATGTGCATTCCTCAAACATCAGATTTGGCTATCTGGGATTCATCATATCAGCAGAAGGAATCTCAGTGGAGCCGGCCTAAGTTAGAAATGTTCTAGGATGGCCAAATACCAACAACTGTCAAAGAAATACGCATCTTTCTTGGATTGACAAGATGGTATAGGGTCTTCATAAAAACTATGCTTTGATTGCAGCTTCTTTGACAGACTTACTGAAGAAGCAAACATTTCATGGTCAACTGCCAAACAAACTAGCTTTGATAGGTTGAAGCAAAGTTTGGTATCAGCACTGATCCTAAAACTTCTAGACCACTGTAAGGAGTTTGAGGTAGTAATTGATACTAGCATGCTTGCTTTAGGATGTGTTCTCATGTAGGAAAGTCATCCTATAGAATAATCTTCAAGAAAATAAAGAGCCATGAGAAGAATTATGCTATCCATGATCTTGAACTTTTAGTTGTCAAGCTTTGGAGACACTACCTGCTAGGTAACAAGTTTACACTAGTGACAGATCATAAAAGTCTCAAGTGGAACTTTACCTAGAACAAGCTCAACAGGAGGCAATGTCAGTGGATTGGAGTGTTGGAGGAATATGACTTTGAAGGCAAGTACCGACCAGGGAAAGAGAATGTAGTTGCCGATGCACTTAGTCACAAGGCATTCCTAAATTTCCTAATCTTGTAGAATCCATCAACAACCATATCTCTAGCTACAAAAGTATCAATGCCAAACAACCCCATACTTGAACTATCTAGAGAGGAAGCATGCCATGATTTGGCCTACCAAACAATGATAAAGGAAATATCTACCAAGGAGCAGAATCAGAAGTTTCAAGCTAAGTATCAAGAATTTTCCATTGATAATGGACTTGTCTACTACAGAACAAGGCTGTGTATACCAGCAAGCCAGTCACTTAAGCAGAAGATATTGTAGGAAGCTCACAATTTTTCTTTCACAGGACATCCTGGCTATGCTAAAACTCTTAATGCAGTTATGAAGAGCTACCTTTGGGAGAGGCTCAAAGGTGACATTGTCAAATATGTCACTGAGTGTTTTCTTGCCAACGTATGAAAGCCGAACATGTCATGATGTTAGAGAAACTGCAACTGCTTGACATTCCCCAAATGAAATGGGAATTCATCAGTGTGGATTCTTGTTGTAGGCCTACCCCAAGCCTTGGGAGGATACAACTCCATCATGGTTGTGGTTGACATGTTTACTAAGGTTGCACACCTTATTCCAGTAAAGACAAACTATAAAGCCTCAGACATTGCAAGGTTGTTTATCAAGGAGATATTCAAGCTACATGGGCTACCCAAAAGAATCATTAGTGGTTGTAACTCTCTCTTCACATCACACTTTTGGAGAGCTATCTTCAAAGCTATTGGGACTCAACTCTATTTTTGCACAGCCTACCATCCCCAAACGGATGGTCAAACGGAGCGAGTCAATCAAGTCATCAAGGATATACTTAGGGCACACTGCTGTCGTGAGCCAAAAAGGTGGATTCAATACTTGCCTTTGGTTGAATTTGCCTACAATGCTTCTTACCAACAAAGTATTCAGATGACCCCTTTTCAAGCATTGTATGGTCATGACTATCTAACTCCCCTAAACTTCTCAGATCCAACCTTGAGGGTTTAAGCTTCAAGGCAGATGTTGGAAGAGATGGATGACCAAGTAAAGTCAATAAGACAGGACATCCAAGCCGCCAAGGATAGACAAAAGGCATACGCGGATTTGAAGTGTCAAGATAGAATATTTGAGGAAGGAGACATGGTCTTCATTCACGTATGCCCAAAGAAGAGTTCTCTATCCCTTGGAGAATGCAAGAAGCTAAGTCCAAGATATTGTGGGCCGTACAAAGTCCTCAAATGCCTAGGACCCAATGCTTATAGATTGCAACTCCGAGAGAACCTAAAGGTTCACAATGTATTCCATATCAGCCTATTGAAAAAGTATGTACCCAACCCTAATCATGTACTTGATGACCAACAAATTGTAATGCCTAGTCAAGGAGTCCTTGAACTAAGGCTGGATAGGATCTTAGATGTTAGGGAGAGACAGTTAAGATCTAGAACCTTAAGAGAATGCCTCGTCCAGTGGAAAGATTATTCCAAAGAGGATGCCACCTGGGTCGATGAAGGCACTCTCATCCATCAGTATCCCCAGTTTACCTCGAGATGAGGACATCTCGATTCCTCCAAGGGGGAGAGAACGTAATATTTCTGTTGTGATAATATTTCTAACCTATGTGATAGTCATGCAAGGGAATTCCAGCATCCAAAAATACACTGACGGTGTGATTTTCAAATTATCTACAACGTATCTTAATCTCCACTTGCATAAACGAGTTAAAAGAAAAAGAAAAACCGTTTAGTTACGTGGGAACCTCCTCCTAGGAACCCAAAAGGATAAGATTTAGGAATAAGGGAAATTTTTTTAATTATTTCCCCCTTTTTCCCCCACCGACGGTCGTGCTGGAGGGGAGGGGAATAGCAAGGATGACTGAGCATCCTTGCTGGATGTCGTAGAAGGGAGAATGGCCATGCAACGGGACACGTGGGGGAGAGAGGTCTCCTCTCTCTATCCTATATAAACCCCTGTGGAGGAAGGAAAGAAAAGGGGGCTGAAGGGGAGAGTCGTGTGCTGATTGTGATAGACCGTGAGAGTTGAGAAGGCCGAGGCTGCCATAGACCACCGTGGAGGGAGGAAGGACAGCTGCGACAGGCTACGATTGTATCATGGGATGAGGTAGCTGAAGGAAATGTCGAAGCCGGCTTGGGTGGAGGAGCTGCGTAAGACTGCCGCTGCCTACTCAAGCTACCAGTTGCCATGTTGCATCCGTGAGGAGGAGGAAGAGGGTGGATGGTGAGATGTGCCGTGAGGAGGGAACGGAGCCGCTAGCTGCCGTCGAAGAGCCGTGCCACTCTGCTGGCCAAGAGGGAGGAGACAACGTAACACTGCCAATTGAGTGAGGATAGGAGAGCTATAACACTGCAGAGTGAGGATCGACGCTGCCACAATCGGGTGAAGGGGAAGATTCTGAGGGTAAGCGAGCCATCACGCTGCGAATTAAGAGAGAGAGAAATCACTTGGAAGAAAAGAGGAGCTAAAGGCATCGTGTTGCTGCGCAACTTGCCGCCTGGGAATCGCAAGCTGCTGCCAATAGTCATCTTCCTCTCCTCCACGTGTGGAGGCCACGGCCCTAGAAGCCCCCAAAAGCTTCTTGGGAAGCTTCTAAAGGCCCTTAGGAAGCCCCCCGTCCTATGGGCTTCCTTGAGCCTTCTTTTGTGATTTTTATATACACCCCCCTGCGGGATTTAAGAACCCCTTCCCGTGGGGTTCTACTAAAGCCTTTAAATTCACCTTGCCTTGAGGTTCAAAGCAACCCTTCCCGTGGGTCCCCCCCCCAACAAAATTTCTTTAAAAATCATTTAAGCCCCTTCCTACGAGGCCTCCATAAGGCTTTCCCTTGTGGGTTTTTTTTTATATAAACCCCAGAGTTAAGCCCTTTCTAAGCTTGCCTTACACCCCTTCCCCATTGACATTTAAGCCCTTTTGCCCACCTTAGGCCGGGTTTTAAAGACCCTTCCCGTGGGAAATCCCCTCTCAAACTCATATGTACTTGCGGGCTCTTAAAAACCCTTCCTATTGCCCTTCTCAAGCGGTCTCTTATATCCCCGAAAACTTGACTTTTCCCCCTTACATCCCCCATAAGCCACACTAGCCAGGTTTAAAAGGCCTTCCCCTAGCATTTCCACAAAATTTTCAACCCCGCTTTCCTTTTAAAAGCCTTCCATTTCAAGCCTTTTTAAATCCATTCCCTACTTCAAGAAGGAAGCCTATAAAGCCTTCTAAAGCTCGACTCTGAAAGACGGTGAAATCGATCAAAGAAGCCGAATCACAAAGGGAGTTTCGCGTGCAAAGGAGACGGTCAAGATCATAAATCTGCATCCAAGGCGAAAAGGCCGAATTCATGATGGCCCCTAAGAAGGCACAAGGCGCAACCGCAGGAGGATCATCTCCTAGCATCCATGTGGACATTCCACCACAAGTCCAGGTTTTCTTCCTAATTTTGTTTACGTCGTAATATTTCAATTGTGCATGATTCATTTATGGAAATTAGAATGCACTTTTTGGAATGAAATACCTTGGCTAACTTAAAGGAAATAAGTTTGATCAAAGAATCGGTCATTTGTATTAAATGAATGAAAAAGAAGAGCATAAGATCTCTATGCATTCCTAGCAAGTGGTTTTTTATGCATTGCAAAGTAACGAACTTACTTTAACTAATGCCCATTTTTACAAGACAAAATAATGATGGTACACTTCAATTTTGCATGGAAAGAATAAATTGCATGTCGCATTATTAGGCATCTTTCCTTCGAAATGATTCATTAAAAGAAGGTTGCTAATCATCCGTAGGAATTTGCAAGGCATGGAAAATGGTTCTTAAGCTGCGTGAAGTAAATTAAACCCTAGTCAATTGGCTTAAATCTCAATTAGTTACAAAAGTTGGTGTAATGCTCATTTAGCCTATGAATAATTCATTCAGAAATAAAATTAGGAAAAGGCTGCATGGTCCATTTTAATATAAACCCCAAAAGCCTAGCAGCCTAAATCATGAAATGATGTTCTAGAGGGGTCAATGAAAAATTATGCCGTAACGTGACCACATTCACGGCATGTAGGGACAACAGGACATATTTGCAAGAAACGATCTAGGGTTTCTACCCTAAGGATGGCTCGCTAAAAAGATGAATCTCGGTTTGAGTTGGAACCCTAGGACCGACAATGTTGGCCTATGCAATCAAGAACGGATTGGATATGAAGACACCCTAACCCTGTTTTCTATCTAAATCATGATTCTGTGATTAGAAGACACCATTCGATGGGTAAAATAGTCCCATGGATTAGATGCGACACTTGTGCAACAAGTTGCAGAGTCCCATGATCTTGTGGTTTGATCACAAGGGAACGGCCAAATTCCTCGGAATAAGATTGGCAGATTCTTACGCATGTTTATCTTGCAAGAGGGGAAATAATAGTCGTGATATAGTACCTTTCTTGGGTAAAGTAACCAAGATACGAGGATTAGATATTTGTTTGGAAGCAAAAGACCAATTAGTAAATTGGAATAACATATTTACTGCTAATAGAACTTAAGGTATTGGTTAAGTTGGGTTAGTAGGGTACGGCCCTAACCCAAGGATATAGGGTTAACAAACAAACCCTTGGGGATCTTGCCAAGTCGCAATTGATCCTGGATCGAGTGCTGGATGCATTCGGAGAGAAAGGTTCACTCCTTAGAAATTGGCCAAATAAATGACCACTGGAATTGATTGTGCTTGTAACAGTTTAGAAAGCACTGTTTGCATTGTTTGCTCAAGGAACTAAAGGATGAAAAGATATCTAATTCTTCAGGTTGAAGGCCTGAAGGGAGAGGCAGCTTCAGTTACCCCCAACTGCCTGCCTGACCCTAACCAAAGGGGTTGTTGACCGCGCCGGGAACGTGGACCGAACCCGCCGTGAGAGGTCTCTCTGTTGAGTTCTACTTGGAGCAGGAGGACGCTTGGGTGCCAGGGGGGGCTCTGGCCGTAAATCCCTCGCCTTCCGGGTCCTGCACAAGAGGCTAATGTGACTCGGGATTGGATCTCGAGGCCCGCATACTAGTTTAGGGACGGAAGCTTGGAATAGTGATCCTTGTGGATTACTGGATAGCCTTCGGGCGGATTATGGACAAGCCTATGGGCGAAACTCCTTGTATTTCAAAGATAAAATGAGGAAATGATAATAAAGAATTTGTTTGATATGGTTTTTCTAGTCACCTGATAAGATTACGTGAAGGAACCAGTGCTTTACGGATTAATTAAAGAAGCTAATTGTTACATGTTAAAAATTTAATGTGTTAGATAATTACATAACTAAAACAAACCGAGGAGAGTGTGGAGGATGGGCCATGGGTCCGTCCTACGGTTGGGTGGTCCCGGTTAGCGGGAACTTTTCTCAAAAATCTCGAAGTACAGCGGGATGATCATCATCATCAAAACGAATAATGAGAGCGATGACCTAGAGTTACGTCTTACCCGATTTACGTTGTTTTAGGGGAATGGAATGGGACTATGCCTTATGGCAGAGAGGTTGAGCCTTGCATCCCTCTCGTTTCCCATTCTCCTTGAACGAGTGCAGCGTGAATCCGCTTCGGACCTAGCGTTTCTGCGTAAAGTAGTTCGCTTGGGTCTGACGCTAGTTGCTATTAGCTAATGACCAATCAGGAAAACCCTAATTCCGGTCGATCCTAAGTGGGAACGGCCAGGATTCTTCCGCTACATGGCAGACGCGGGAAGACCTAGATCGCAAAACCCGTAACATTCCCTGGGAGTGTCGGGCGGAGTTTTCTAGACATCCTTTCTGATGGACTGCTAAGACGTGTCCTGGATGATACTAGGGGACACGTTACAGAATCCCTCAAACTGTAGAAGAGGAGCAAGATGACCCAAACCTCCCTGATGCTTCTTTATTCTTGGTAAAGACTCTGTAACCCCCTGGTATGCACACATAGCCAACCTCCTGGTAACTCAATAGTACCCCTATGGCCTCTCTAGCAGAGAGAAGAAGAAGCTTCTATTGGAATCAACCCCCTATACTTTGCTAGGCGGTGCACTATACAATAAGAGCAAAGATGAAGTGTTGCGAAGAAGTGTTGCAGGAGACAAGATCAGGATTATTCTTAACGCATGCCATGATGAGCCATGTGGAGTCCACTTTGTAGGAGAAGCCATAGCCAAGAAGGCTCTACTCGCCAGATATTGGTGGCCAATCCTCCATAAGGATGCTTATCATTACTGCAAATGGTGTGATGCTTGTCAGTTAATGGGAAAGCCTACCAAATCCAGTGCCATGCCCTTGCAACCCATTCTTCCCCTAAAGCCATTTGAGAAGTGGGGGATTGATTTCATGGGTCCCATTGACCTTCCAACCAGAAGGAAGCAGAACAGATACATCTTGATTTGTATAGACTATGTAACAAAGTGGTGTGAAGCTAAAGCTCTAAATCCAGACAATGGTAATAGCATGGCCATGTTCCTATACAAGAACATCATCACCCATTTTGGAAGTCCCCTAGAGCTAGTAAGTGACAAAGGTACTCATTTCCTTAACAAGATCATGGAAGAGTTGACAAAGTTATACAAGATCCACCATCGCAAGTCCACCCTCTATTACCCGTAGAGCCAATTGGCAAGTTGAAGTCACCAATTGCATCCTCTGCTCCATTTTGACAAGGATGATTGCCGCACATTGTCACGATTGGGATGATTGACTTACAGAGGCCCTCTGGGTGTACAAAACCTCCCATAAGGTAGCTACAAGACAAAATCCTTTCCAGTTGGTATAGGGAACAAAAGTTATCTTTCCTGTTGAACTCGAGCTACCCTCTCTATGCATGGCCATCAACGAATGCTTGGGAGATGACGAGTCCCTGAAACACTGTCTTTTGCACTTGGTGACTGAATGAGATTCGCAGGATGATGTCCCTACAACAGTGCATGGAAGCCACACACGCCTGCAGAAAGGTCTATGATGACACTTTCATCAAGAAAAATGAGTTCAAGAAAGGTGACTTAGTTCTCACTTATGATTCTTGATTTGTCAAGTTTCCAAGCAAGTTTCAACAATGGTGGATGGGTCATTATAAGGTACTTGTTGTCAATCCGAATGGCTCAGTGCAAGTTCAAACAACTGATGCCTTTGATGATCCCTTTCTAATCAATGGCTATCTCCTAAAGAAGTACTTCTCTCCCTAGGGATCTTGATAATCATAGTCGACCCCCCCTTTCCCTTTTGGGAGTTGCACTGCCCTTCTCCTTGTGCTAGTGATAGCCATTACACTCTTCTTTATGAGGCAGCATCCTTCTGCTAGCCCCTCCCAAACACCTCCCATCCTTACTCTATTCTTCTCTTGTCTGATTTAACAATGGTGGTGAGGATGGTCCTGATACATGGATTTATTTTTTAAAAACAAAAAAACAAAAAAAAGCTATCGGTCTCACGGAAGAAAATAACTTCAGTCCCTGTCATGCCGACCTATTCTACGAGAAAAGGTGGAAACACCCTCGGGAGTAGGAAAGAAGAAAGTAAAAAAGTTTTTTTAAAAAGAAAAACAAACTATTATGGAAGAAAAGGAAGCAATTCCTTGTCATAGTAGGCCTCATTCCAAGAAAAGGTAGTAAACACCCTTGGACGGAAAGTTGGTTGTGGAAAAGATGGAAACACCCTACAGTCCAAAATAGTTGAATCACTAGGCGAACCTTTTTAGATGAAAATTTGCAGAGCCACCTCTCTTGGTGCACTATATCAGTCATCTCACTCGAAGGACTCATTCCCTACAACATACTTTCTTTTTCAAAGATGACATGCTCTACAGATAAAATCAAGTATCAAATATATTGGCTACCTCCGTGGGTACACCTCTTCATCGGCACCTTATCGACAACCAACCAACGATCTTCATCGACAACCCATTGAGTAATGTGAGCTTTCATCCTAACCGGATGGGGATGTGAGTATGGTCTGCCCTCTATATCTATCAGTGAGCGTGAGATAGAGGGTGGGGTAAGTGACGAGTCTTGTCCCTTCAATTCAAATGAGAGGTGTGATGTGTGAGCTGAGTGTTGCACGCACGGGTTGGGCCTCTCAATGCACAAAGCACGACTATTCCTATGCACTATAGTATAAGGCTCTCTGGCCTTCCTTCTTGCACCGTTGCCCACACCCGGTGGAACGCACGAATGCACCATCAATTGTGTACACTAGCATACTCCCTCCACATCATTTTTTCCTTGTCCAATTATAAATCAAACGTGAGTTATGTTGAGATGGCAAGCTCAACACGTGTAGACATTGATGATGGACCGCCTGGCTAGATGAGTCCACATGTCTACATTTAGCACGTTGGTGGTCATTATGATACTCACATGGCCACTAACTTATCACTTATTATATTTAGTTTGTTACACCTATCCAGAGCTGGCAAAGATATAATGCTAATTAATTAGTGTATTTGGTTATGCACTGTTTGACTTATAAGGCTGCTTTCCTTTATGTTGTATCTTATATATACTTTGTGTACATTGTATAGTGTGCGGAAGAAGAAGAAGAAACTAAGAAGAAAACATTTTGGCCTCCATCTCTGTTCTTTTGCTCTTGAATGAGCATCCTCTTGTGTATACAGTGTGTGTTTGGCATAGCAACTCAAGCAAATCCCCCCATCATGCGATCCTTGACAAGTTATGGGATTTCATGCTTATTCGTTGAGCAATGTGCATCATGGGACAAGCGACTGTTCTATCATTCTCCTGCGTGTCCGTGAGCAAAGAGTTCTATTCTTCATCATCGACACACTTTACCGACAAAGCTACCTCCTTGGGTGTTGTTGCATGGTCCCTACCATGCTGGACGTGTTTTATGGCGAGCCCTGGTAACTCCTGTCGATGCCTCTGATCTTCCTACATCAACAACGACGGTTCCCTTCAACCATCTACGAAATGAGCCAATTGTTCCTAACCCTACCTTTTTATTTGCAAGTGCATGTTATGTCTTAAGTGTGGGGATGTGAGCATCTAGTCGATTGACAAGTCCGAGGTCGTGTAGATCAATCTACCCTAACTGGTAAGGTCTTAAGTGTGGGGACGCGTCCCTGCACGTCTGATGTGCATACCCCCTGCATATGCAATCTAATCGCAAGGCTCTGTGTATGGAGGGTGTGGACTATAAGATAGGCTTAACAAGTGTTGCCATGTGCCATACGTGGTACAATGCATTTGTTTTGGGACCTAAATCATAGTGTAAAAATTGTGAACGAGGATGGCCTACATAGTGATATTTAGTTGAAAGCATTTACCGATGGATGTAGCTATGTGTAGGGATTTCTAGGCTTTGAGATTCCATGGGGAGCTTTACTAACACCGATATGTAGGACATTTTTCTTTTGATAAAAATAGTTGCTCATGTCATAAACCAAGTTTCCATAGCATGGAGGTCCAAGATTATGATGATTAGGTCTATTGATACTAAATATCAAAAGGAATATAAATTTCATGGTCAACATGTATCATGCATGTTGTGATGTTAATTTCTTTCTTATATGGATGTATACAATGATGTATATATGGATGATTACCACGAAGATGAGGAACATAATGGATTCTTATTTGATTATCACACTAGATGTAGCCTTATGGGTTCTAGCTAGAACTATGATGGATGGATGGACGACTAGTAGCTTGTGTGAGTAGATAAGATAGCACTCATTTCACTCTTTTGATATGTGGCTTGGTTGGATCAAGTGGATATCTTGAAGAAGTAAAATAGTTTCTCTCTTTTTCTTTTGTTAGATTTTCTAAAAGGCATGTCTTATTATATTAGGAAGGTTAGAAAGAAGAGAAGATTGAACATCAAGAAGATAAAGAAAAGAACAGTTCTATATTTGATGCCCTATGAGGCTTTTGTTTGAGTAGGATAGACATGTTTTCACTTACTTGGATATTGGTTTGAGTATATAGTAGTGTGAGAAGTGTGACATATGTTCATAAATTGGTTGTGACAATATTGATGAATCTATAGATCTCTAACAATGGCACCATGATTCATGTCCAACATGTTGAAGATTGTGGTTATAAGAGTGAGTTGTGCTATTTCTCTTCATGGATATACATTTACTCCGGTTTCTAGAAGGTGTTTGTGGAGGCCTCTACATGTTGAGGGTGATTATAGAAGCTCATTGGCTTTTCTTATAATGTATAGTTGACCATTGAGATACATGTAGAATGTGTATATATTTGATTTGCTTTTACTCTTTCTCTCATTGATGGCAATCCAGAATATTGTATTCTCTACAGTTCAACATATAAGCATTGAGTATCAAAAAATTGTGAGGTTCAAAAAACTTGTGTGAGAGAGCTAGTTAGGTCACTTGTGTACATCTATTCATTAGCAACATAATATAATAGAGTTATAGGAAAAACTTATACTTAGGAAAGAGAAAATGAGAAATGGTCATTAGAAGAAGTCAAATAAATAATGAAGTTAATGTAGAAATGATCCCTTACCAATCGCTATATGTATCCTTTAAGGTTTGAAGTCTACCGAATGATTAATTATCGATGAACATGAAGTAAATTTTGTGCTTGAAATATTTGGTAATTTGATGAAATTTAATAATGATGCCCATTTTTTCTAGTTTAAATAATTTCTAGAATAGGGTGATGGGCCACCCTAGGAAGTCCATCTATAAGAAATCATCTATATAACGCATTCAAAGGATATTAAGAAATACCCTTTGTTTTCATGCTACAAGGTCATAAAATGACCCCTTTTACTTTACTAAACTTAAGATTTTTTTTCAAGTTATAGTTAAAAAGCCTATTTTGTAAATATAATCCTCTAAATTCTACTAAACATAATAACCTTTATTTTGAACTCAGGTGGTATCTTACATGTTTTATAAGGTGGACCCCTCGGATGGGACACATACATTTCTACTTTAAAAATGTTAATATTAAGCTCTCTTCATGGTTATCAATCCATAGTTTTGTGGGGGGAGATCAAACATTTAGGTTTGAGAATTCATAATTGAGAATACACAATTATTTTGATGACTAATGATCCTAATGTGATGTTCGATTCTATGAGCTATTTAGCCCACCATAAAAGTAAACAAGGCTAGATCCTTACCTAGAAATATGCCACTTCAAAAACTACTACCCAAATGCATGTTTTCTACTGAAACGCCCAAATGCATGTTTTTTCCCAAAGGTATGTCCCATAATAGCTATAGCCAAGGAGACACTTGCTTTCTTGTGGACGATTGAATACATTTCTTCACTTTAATAGTCAAATGATCACCCTAGACCATCCAAAGTAACCATCCATGCAAAATATTTACCTTTTTACACATCTACAAGATCAAAAGTCTTACATCTATATGCATGTATAAAGTGTGTGCATGTGTGTGTTGTGCTTGCATGTTTGCACACACACACACACACACACACACACACACACACACACACACACACACACATAGAACTTAGTAGGTACCATCAAGATTTGTTTTAAGAGAAAAACCTATTTATTGTCATTTTTCATGAGCCTAGAAAGATATCCTTTAATCAATCTTGAATCATGAATTTCAATATCATCTCTGATATGTACTATTTGATGGAGGAATTTAATGGCATATCGCTATTGGTATAAAAATGTGTATCACTCATGGGGAGGTCAATCATTAATATATGTATGTATCACATGGGTTCAACATAAGGAAATTTTAAAATACCATTTTTATGCATTTTTTACATACAGAACGGTCCCATATAAGGGGGTTATTTACACATTGAATAGAAAATGATTATATTTTATTAAGGAAAAATTCATAGGTAAAGATATCTATAAATAGACCTTGAATAAACGTGAAATGGAGGGTATACATGTAGTGAATTCATTGGGGTTTCATTGCATGTTTGCAAATTTTGTGTCTATTTACTTGCATAGATACATTCACTTTTTGCTGCATACAAGCTATATAGAGAGGATTTTCAAGCTCATCTTAATCAAAATTAGATTGGGAATAGCATAGCAAGATTGCACAAAGAAAACACATCTAATCATTGAGAGACTAAATAAAAAGATGAAAAGGAATTTATCTCTTTATAATCTCACCTTGTTTGAAACCTATGGAGCATCTTTGTGTGTGTGGAGATGAATAGTGGGTGAGGAATTAGATGTCCTTTCTTGATGAAAGCTCTCATCCATGACATCTCTCATATGGAAGGTAATGGTCTCATCTTGTGTCTTGCCTATCACAAAGTGCTACCTTTGTCCCTTTCTTATAACTTGTAGCTATACAAATGGGTCATGCTCCTGCATCTTTACTCTAAATCTACTGTAGTATAAGATAAAAAAATCTCTACATTCATAAATTTATAATATTGTTTTTTTTAAACCTTGTTGTTTTATGATATACTAAAAAAAGTCACAAATCTATTGCAATGAGGGAAACCCAATAGAAAATTCTAATTTTGAGCATTTGGCCTAATCATGTATTTCATTGCCAATCTTTTAGTCCCTCATGGAACACCTCCCTTTCAATCATAGGACCATTGAGGAAGGGTTTACAACTACACATTAACTCTACATCTTGAAATAGTTAAACGTTTCCCTGACATTCGATAGACAAGGTAGAGGCATGATGCTATTTTCATTCATCATATCTAAACTTACTTTAATCCTCTTATAAGTATTGCTCATGCAATACATATGCAAGCTTAAACAAAGCTTTATATATATTGATTGTGCATTTGTAAGTCAAAAGTAGTTTGTGATATTTGATGAAAATTATGGCCTCATCAGAATTTCTTTCACACTAGAATCTCAAAATTAAGTGGTGATCAAACCATATTATCTTTATCTTTTATCTTCTAAGTTATAGTGTAAGATTTTAACTAGTTAGACAATTGTTTAATATTTCCTTTCATGTGTATTTTAATCAAATATAGCAAGTGTAACATACATCATCATATAATGACAAATAAATTCTTTAATGAAATAAATTTATACTATATTCAATGTCTCAAGTGCTAATTCCATTGGGCAAATTGCATGGTAAGATGCACCATTGGGTTTAGCTATATTTCACATTATTGTATGCCAATGCTCTAATGGGAGGGAAGGTGCGAAGCGAAGGTATAAAGGGTTTAATCTTTAGGACTTTGAGGTAGGTACATTGCCTCTTCTTGCTTTATTTTTTGTATTATCTTCTTTTCTATTTTTATTTTTATTTGCAAAGAGATGCATGGAAAGAGAGGGAGGGAGGGAGAGACAAGAAGCAAGGGAGAGGAAGAGAGAAAGAGGGAGAGAAAAGGGAGAAAGGAAACAAAGAGAAAGAGAAAAATGAGAGATGAAGGGAGGGAGAGAGGAGGATGAGTGAGAGAAATAATGAGGGAGAGAGGGGGGAGAAAAAAAGAGAGAGGAAACAAAGAAAGGAAAATAGAGAGAGAAAGAGAGGGAAGAGAAATAGAGAGAGGGAGAGGCAAGGAAGAGAGGAGAAGGAGATAGAAAAGAAAGGTGAGGTAAAGAAAGAGTGAAGAGTGAAAAGAAGAGAGAGAGAGGGAGAAAGAGAGATAGATGGAAAAAAATAGAGAGCGAGAGAGAGGGAGAGAAAAATAGAAAAAAAATGAGAGAATGAAAGAGAAGGTTAAGAAAGAAAAGTAAAGGGAGAGGGGGGAGAGAGAGAGATAAAGAGAGGTGGGGTGACATTTCTTTCAATATCTTTTTTTTAAAAGCTATTGATTTTCCATCTTTGATCTTGTTTCCAACAAGATGCATTGAGTGAGAGTGGGGAGGGAAGGACGGAGAGAAATAGAGAGAAGAAGGGAGGGGAAGGAAGAGAGAGACGGAGATAAATAAAAAAGGGGAGAGAGTGGGGCTTCATAAAAAAGTGTCGAAACTTGAGCATAGCAATTTACAAGTTTGTAAACAAGAGAGAGAGAGAGAGAGAGAGAGAGAGAGAGAGAGAGAGAGAGAGAGAGAGAGAGAGAGGGAGAGAGAGAGGCTGCCATTGCCACCGCATCCATTAAAAGAGAGGGGACAACTACAAAGGAGGAGGGAACCCGTGAAGAAGAAGAAGAAGAAGAAGAAGAGAAGCACGAAAGGATTCTTCTTCAAGCTTTGAGGTAAGTGCATTCTCTCTTCTTTGTTTGTTTTTCTCTTTTCTTTACTTCTCTCTTTCTTTTTGTTGATGAAAAGATGTATAGAGAGAAGAAGGGAGAGAGATCAACGTAGGGGAGATTGAGAGAGAGAGAGATCAACGCAAGGGAGATTGCACTAACATTGAATGGGTTAAGCAAGGAGTATAAGGCATTTGATACATCTGTTTCTGTGAGAGCAAAACCCCCTTATTGGGATGAGTTACTTGTTATACTACTACATGAAGAAGTAAAGCTTGGCTTGAATACAGGTTTAAAGATATATGGTTGTTGCAAAAATAATATGCTCATGATATGTTGCTGAAATATAGCATGATGGAGTGTAAATCCATAGAAACACCATTGGATCAGAATGTCAAACTTGCCCATCCTGACTTGAGTTATGCAGTGGGGATGATTAGCAGGGAAACGATACTTGCAAGATAGATTGATCTATTTCATGTGAAGACAGAAGACAAGGTAGTAGATAGCTTTACCAAATCACTTGGTAAAGAGAAATTCGTTCGTTTCAGGGAGCTTCTTGGAGTACAACAACTAGTCTGATCTCAAGAAATGGGGTTTGAGAAGGGGTAAGATGAGCTTGATTCTTTTGATCTTGAAACACCTCCATCCATTGAGATTGAGGGTGAGGCCAAGAAAGAAGAGATAGAAGATGACTTAGACATAGGTAAAAACAAGAAGGAAGAAGTAGAGCTCAAAGACACTACTACTCCCTATATAAGTGTTTCTAGCTCCAACGCCATGGTATAACTCTTAAAAATGTCCAAATGCTCCCCCGAAAAGACTTGAACAAGTTTGGAATAAGCTAGAGTGAGCAAAAGATGAATGGGACTTATTCATACCTCAGGGTCCTGACTGCAATGAAAGCTTGAAGTGAAGCTCTTCTTCTTGGGCCTAAGCAAGTGATAAAAAAGCTCCTTGAGTAATACTTTTTTGAATTGATTATATTGATCTTTTTTGAATTGATTATATCAATTTTTTTCAATCACAAGCTTTTCTTCTTTTTGAGCCTAAGAAAGTGATAAAAAAGCTCCTTGCGTATTACCTTTTCTAATCGATCATATCTAGCTTTTGCAAGCAAAGGATTTCTCTTTTTTTAAAAAATTGTTACACAATTTTTAGACATTAAGTATAGGTGACATTGGCAAATAAATTATACAAGAATATTTAGTGCATATAGCTAGAAGGGTGGTAGGGCTACATGCCCTACCACCTTTTTTTCCCCCCCTTTGTAACCATCACTATTTGTGTCAAAATTTGACTCTGCAACACTCACTATTAGTTTCTTTATTAGCATCGCTATCCTCATTAGCGACGGAAATAGCGACGAATTCATTGCGTCACACCGGGGGTAATATTTTCCATGAATAATTTTGTCGCTTTAAACGTCGCTATTGGGTCTATATGTTGTAGTGATTTATTTTCTCAACAACACCATCTTCCCTACCTAGATCAGTTTCATTGGGATTTGCATATGGTTTCTTATCAAGAATATATTGCTCTTCTACTTTTGAGACTAAAGTAGGAGTCGAAACATATTTCTTTGTGCTTTCCTAGTCATGTAATATAGCATAAAAGCATTCAAAGAGCACAATGGCTTCTCTACAACTTTGACACTCTCTCTAACCATCACAAGTCATGAGAAAGACCTACAAACTGGCATGAATTTCCATTTCATTTTTTCTCTTGAAAGAAGCAATCGATCATCACTCTCTCCTTTGAAGATCATCACCTCATATTTCAAAACTATCATAGTGGTTGTGTTGTGCTAATAAAGGCATGTTTCTCCATTATGTTGAGTTTTAGCCATGCATATCATCCATGGCTTCCTCTTTTTTTCCTTATATCATTTCCCTCTTGTCACAATTGGCTTCTTGCTCCCCATGCTCCAATTTTTCTCATTATGATTGCCACTAAGTCCCCCCTTGTAGCAATAACACTCTATATATGTCCAAGAAAGGTACTTAATCATATTGCAAGTTGAAATATTGAAATATATGCTCTATTACTCTTGTTAAATTCCATATCAAAAGGGTAGACTAACTATCACCACAAAATTAGCTTTTTCCTTTCTCACTAAAAACATGGTATTTTCCATCTTTGATGAATTCTAACCATATTATATATGCACTTAAGATTTTTTCACGTTCTCTTTTTTCTACTAAGTCATTGTCAATGCTTAAGTCAAAATATTCATATGTATTAATATTATTAGCAAAAGTTATATATGTTGAAATGTAAAGAGAGAAGATATGTAGAGAGAGAGAGAGAGAGAGAGAGAGAGAGAGAGAGAGAGAGAGAAGAGACACACCAAATACACTCCCAAATACTACATCATATTGATCACAATCTACATATATAGAGGTGAGACATAGTCTAGATAGAGTGAGCTATATATAGCTCCAACAACATAACCCTTATTAGTATTTGTTACAATCATAGGGTTCTTATCAGGTAAAATTGATTTCTCCTACAGTAATTGTTTGAAAGAAGAATAAGAAGCTTCAAACATGTATGGACTACAAGCTGAAGCTACATGAAATAACCAATGTAAATCCTTTTATGTTGCCCTATCTTGATAGAATTTTGGAGAAAGTAGTTGGTCATGAAACCTATTCCTTCTTGGATGGGTTTAGTGGATACAATGAGGTCCAAGTTGTCCCAAAAGATACATAATCATGTACTCAAGGAATCAATCATGAATATATATGTGTGTCTCGAGGGTTTACTAATATAAATTTTCTATATCACATGCTTTTAAGGCTTGTTTATAGATATACTTATTTGCGAATCTTTTTTGAATAAAATACAACCATTTTTAATTCAAGCTATACATAGCCTCTTTATATGACAGCCTAATGCATGTAAAAAATGTATGACAATTGTACTTTCAAAACCCCTTATTTTGAGGTTGTGTGATACATACATACATACATATATATATATATATATATATATATATATATATATATATATATATATATTCATGAGTGATTCTTGGAAGGTGTATATTATGTGGGTTCAAAATAAGGGATTTTAAAAATATAATTTTTATAAATTTCTCACATACAGACAAAAGGATCATTTTTCAATTACATAAAAATGAGTTGTGTTTTATTTAAGAAAAATTCATAGATAAAGATGTTTATAAATAGGCCTTGAATGCACACCATAAAGAGAATATGTATATAGTAAATTCGCTAAGGTCATGTGATTTAGACTCAAGAGCACCCTAATATCCTTTTAGTATTGTTGCATGGAATATGTGCAAGAGTTCGCGAAAGTCACTCGTCACAAGGACGCTTTGCAAGATGAGAGTAAAGGAATATGAAGAGTACTCAATTCAAGAAAATAAGAAGCTAGAACAAGGCATACCCTAATATCCCATCCTAGAGTTAGTGCCGACGACAACTGACAAGGAAACCTTACTCACCTTTAGTAGCCTATTGCTCATGGGATTGTTATTGTCACTTTTTTTCGTGGATCCCAATTGCAGTTGACCTTCAATATGGCCTTCAACACACAGATAGCTCCCAAAAAGCACATAGTTTTTTGTTATATCCAACATTAGCTTTTCTTTCCTAAAGCTTTGCGACCTATCTCCTATGCTTGGAAAAGCAACGCTTTTCTGAACTTTTGTTTTGCAATATCTTCTACCTTTAAATATCCCGTTGGCCATTCATGCATTAATAGAGTACAAGTAAATTTTTCATCCAGAGAAACGCATTAACAACCTGCATGTTCCTCTGAACAGGCCAACACATATCCTTCAAACACGCTCTCTAATTCCACAACACTTCCACATTTTCCATGCATATCAATCAATGTGTTTGCCACAAAGACATATTTGACTAACCCCTTGCTCCAAGCATCACCATGTAATGCTTGTCCAATATTCATAACAATAGCATGGGGTATCCACCCTCAAACTATGTTTGCTCTAAAAGAATGTCACCATGTAATGCTTGTCCAATATTCATAACAACAGCATGGGGTATCCACCCTCAAACTATGTTTGCTCTAAAAGAATGTCACATGCTTGAAGGGCCATCAACATTGTTTGTTGGTTTGGACTTATACCCTCTTCATGCATTTGCATGCATAATTGCAAAACCATGTCTCCTTGACCATATTCAAGGAATCCTGAGAGTACTATAGTCTATAATATAGTGTCATGGTCATATAGCTTGCCAAAAATATTCATTGCATCCATCATTTTTTTGCATTTTGGATTTTTTTTTTAGAAGAGCACTACTAATACTAATATCCTTCTGATTGCTTGGCTTCTTTATATGCAAACTTTGGACTAGATACTTAACAATAGAACAAACAAGCACTCATAATATTACTTACCACTCACACAAACATATACACGTTATCGTGCCACTACACGCACACCGTGTAACAAAATCTAGAGTGTGGCTTCCTTTTAGATTTAGAGAGCCAATGCTACTTTAGAAATTAGTGTTAGTGTCCATGGTTCAAAATATTAGATTTTTTTGGACAAGTTTTTAGTCAACTTTTGATATTCTAGATATTATCTCTTGTAAAAATCCATAAAAACTATAGACAACTTCTAGATTAGGATGACATGTAAAAGAAAGCATGTAGCTTTCAACCAATTTGAGAGGATTTTATGTAAAAAGAGAGATTAATGAAATCGCACGATGCATGATCGTTGTTTTCAGGCACTGAATAGCACTCCGAAGTGGGAGATGAAGGAGTGATCTGGTTGAATTTTGGCTAGGTGTCCTAGAATTTAGCCCCCCTTTCGGAGCTAATGGAGGCATCAGATTGGCAATTTGAGTAGCATAGAGGAATGTATTATTTTGTACATGTTTTTGTTTATTAGAGTTATATTTTCTCATAATGCTAAAAGAAACTGACAGGCTTCATCTTTGTTAGTATTCTTCTATATTTTCTAATTAATTTTGGAAGTCTTCTTCTACATCTTCAATCTCTTGGAACCCCTTCTCTTCCGTCTACTCCTCTCCCTAAATCTACATTCACCCTATTGTCTCTTATCTTCAAGAATTTGGCTTGAAACCTTCCACCCTTCTCTTATCTCTACCATCTCCGGAGTAAAAACTCTTGAAACCCCATACATTCTTCTCTTGCCAAACCCCTGTGGTGACCTTCAACCCTACGCACAATGACATTGGTGAACCCAGCGTGAAGGTTGGTGTAAAAGAACTCCAAGATGGGAGATTCTTCAAGAGATACTCTAAAAAAATTTGGTGCGCATACTACAATAAACTCAACAACAACAAATCCAAATGTTACAAGAACAACAACAAAGGCAAGACAAAGAGAAGATTGATTCCATAACTATCAAGGCCCTAGAGAAAGTTGGTTGGGAATTAAAACAAATTAATGGTCAAAATGTCTTTGTTTTTTTTCACTTGTATGTTGAAAAAATGTTGTTCTTTGGTATACTACAACATGCATGGAGTCGCTATTTTGCTAGACTAGGCAAGCATGGTCTTCAAGAGAGAATCCATGGTCTTTTTTAGTAAGATGCGGATTGGGCTGCATTCAAAAAATCCCTATGCGAAGAATTCTTCTTAGAAGACTCTAGCCTTATGACAAAGAAAAGTTTCTTTGAATGGGTTGAAAAACCCAATAAAGGTTTAGCTACAACAGCTCTATACCATGAGTTTGAAAGTAAATTTGGACAACTTGATGTTGAAGACCAACCAAGTATGGAAGGTCAGAAGATTGAAATATTCCTTAAGGCTGTAGATCCCATTCTACAAGAAAAGCTTGCTGATCACCTAGAAGATGCTACCTCCTAATCAAGAGTCAAGACTGCATGGACAGATGTTACTAATGTAGTTAACGTGATTGCTCAAAGAGAGTGGATGTGACTAAGATCGGGCTCTACTTCAACTTCAACAACTCCATTGATGGAGCTTGTTCCACCTTCAAAATCCCCTATTTCTTTGACTAATCAACCAACTCTTTCTTCTTATGTTCCTTCTAAAAATTATGTAATTGATGAACTCATTAAAAGCATACGTGACATTCATTTGAATCTTACAAAAATTAGTTCCAAGGTGGAGAAGCTGGATGTCAAAATTGAAGAATGAGGATGATCATCAACTCAAAGACCCATGAGAGAAGGCTTTAAGAGGCACTGTATTTAGTATAACAGACAACAACATGACAAGAGGGAGTGCTTTGCCTTCCGTGAGGCTGAACCACAGAAGCTCGTCTTTTGGAAAGTCGAAAAAATTCATGCAGTTGAAACTAGTCTTCCATTGGAGCCAATTTTTGGCAATGGTGAAATGAAAAAAAGATTAGAAGATTTAGCTATAGAGAATGCCTATGGAGCAATTGATGCAGCTACCTATGGGCTGCAAATTGAGCCAACTAAATCAAGTTTGAAAGCATGTAAAGCTAATGTGCAATCTAAAGTATGGATGCATGCACTAGATCAAGTGGAATGTGGTAAAGCAGCCAAAGAAGGTTTGGCTAATGCCATTGAGTGCATTCAAGGAATAACTGGTTGGAAAGAACCAGTAGATTCTTTTTTTGCCTTTGCATATTTGGCTGACGTCAATCATAAAGAAGACTTGATTGAAGAAAAGAGAAGAAGAGAAGATGAACCAAGGCCTTTCTCTTATGGCCCTCCAAAACGGGTAACTAGAAGAACTCTTGAACAACCAAAGCTTGCTGAGAATATAACCCCGGATCAAGAGATGGAAGATGTGCCACAAACAAAGAAGACCAAAAGAAAGAAGAAAGGCAAGCCGCCAGGCTACAAATTGTAGTCTGACATTGAATCTGCAAACCGATCTCAAACGAGTCCTAGAAGAACAAATTCTAGGAAGAAAAAATTAATTCACCTTAGGTAAAATTCTTGGAATTGCCAAATCTGAATTCCATGATGTAATTATTAATGTAATCAAAAGGAAAAGACAATATGTTGATGATGAAGCTGAAGAAACAATGCATGCTTTTTTCCAAGTTCTTTCAATTTTTGTGCAGGATGAAGAGAAGCTAACTTCACAAGGAATCCAACTTGAAGCACTTAAAGAATTAATTGCAGCAATTGAAGCTAAAGATAAAGAAAGCATGAATGCAAAATTTAAAGAAGTGAAAGCTGAAAATGTAATGGTCGGTTGGTCCAAACCAATTGGGGCAGCCCACCTCTCAAAAAGAAGGCCATCTACAGCACATGCATGAGGAGGAAGAGGTTTGGTTCATTCCAAGTAGTCACTACTCCCGTACGCATTAGGCAAGAGCAACAACGTAGATAGTCGTCAAAATTGAGAAAAAGAAACACCATGTATTGCACTCTTAGACCATGTCTAAAAGATAAACATCATGGCAAGGAGTCTCTATGAAAGTGGTGGATATAGCCCATAGATGTTTATCTAGGTTGGCGAATGAGAGCTACAAACAACTCTTCTGGAGAGTTATATGCTGCATGTCCTAAAGTGCATGTAACTATTGGAGACATAAAAGATATTTTTCACCTTCAAGACTCTTGTAGTTACCCTATCATTATTGGGCAACCTTATATTTTTGAAGCCCACTTGAAAACAAGAGCTCTTGATGATTGTTCTTCCTATGCTCGAATCTGAAGCACGCATAATGAACAAGCTCTCCTATTTCTTACTATGTGTGTTAACCTGTAACGTTTCCACTAGAATCATCCAGGACACGTCTTAGCAGTCCATCGGAAAGAATGTCTAAAAAACTCCGCCCGGCACTCCCATGGAATGTTACGGGTTTTGCAATCTAGGTCTTCCCATGTCTACCACGTAGCAGAAGTATCCTGGGCGTTCCCACTTAGGATCGACCTGAATTTGGGTTTTCTTGTTTGGTCATTAGCTAGCAGCAACTAGCGTCAGACCCGAGCGAACTACTTTACGCAGAAACGCCAGGCCCGAAGCGGATTCACGCTGCACTTGGTTCAAGGAGAATGGGAACAAGAGGGATGCAAAACTCAACCTCTCTGCCATAAGGCATAGTCCCATTCCGTTCCCCTAAAACAGTGTAAATTGGGTAAAACATAATTCTAGGTCGTTGTTTTCGATGAACCTCCCGCTGCTCTTCGAGATTTTTGAGAAAAGTTCCCAGCTAACCGGGACCACCCAACCGTAGGACGGACCCATGGCCCATCCTCCGCACTTTCCTCAGTTTGTTTTAGTTATGTAATTATCTAACACATTAATTTGACACGCGTCCTCCTGCTCCAAGTAGAGCTCAACGGAAAGACCTCTTGCGGCGGGTTTGGTCCACGTTCCCGGCGCGGTCAACAACCCCCTTGGTTAGGGTTAGGCAGGCAGTCGGGGGTAACTGAAGCTGCCTCTCCCTTCAGGCCTTCAACCTGAAGCATTTAGATATCTTTTCATCCTTTAGTTCCTTGAGCAGACAATGCAAACAGTGCTTTCTAAACTATTACAAGCACAATCAATTTCAGTGGTCGTTTATTTGGCCAACTGTTAAAAAGTGAATCTTTCTCTCCGAATGCATCCAACATTCGATCTGGGATCAAATTGCGACTTGGCAAGATCCCCAAGGGTTTGTTTGTTCACCTTTTGTCCTTGGGTTAGGGCCATACCCTGTTAACCCAACTTAACCAATACCTTAGGTTTTATTAATAGTAAATCCTGGCGACCATGTCGCTTCAATTTATTGATTGGTCATTTGCTTCCAGGCAAATACCTAACTCTCCTTTTTCTTGGCAATTATTCCCCAAGAAAGGTGATGTAATAGGATGATTACTCATCCTCTTGTAAGTTAAATTTGCGCAATAACTTGCCAACCTCATTTCAAGAAATGGCAAAACTCTCTTGTGAACAAATCACAAGTCTATGCGATGTTGCAACTTTTTGCACATGTGTTACATCTATTCCACGGGATCATTTCACCCATTGAATGGCATTTTCTGGTCACGGAATTACCTCCAGCCGAGAAGCAGGGTTTAGGGTGTCTTCTTACCCAACCCATTCCTAATTATATTAGGCCACGGTCCTAGGAATTTTCAACTCAGTCGGAGTTTCATCATTTGAACGAGTGATCCTTGGATAGAAACCTTAGATCGTTTTATGCATGAGCATCCAATTGACTCAACATTTCGTGACTGTGGGTATGATCTTTGGGTTTGAGGGTTTTGACTTGGCAACAAGTGTAAAACTAGGTCGAATCCTTATCGCGCTAAACCCTAGTTAGCACTTGGGATATTTGTCATATCGACTGAACCATGCCCATATGAATCCCTTGTGGGTTAGGTGATTTAGACAACTCAATATACTTGTCTTGCGACAAGGATGAACCTTTCCTAGAGATAATAAACTAGATCTAAAGGAGGAAAATAGTTACAACTATACCAATATATGTAAACATGCGATTCATTGCTTCTACGCATCACATGGTTCACAATAACCCTATCTTTCCTTGGTAAAGTAAAAATGCACGATAATCTGGATACTAACTTTCCTAGGGCCTACCAGGACTTACATCAAATAATCATGCCTACAACCTTGTTGTCTACACTTTAGAATCTCATGCTTTGATAAACCATGCAACCTTTCCCTAACTACATCTCTTGATGAATGAAGTTCTTACGTATGATGAATGTGCAACATGCAATCCTTTCCTAAACTACACGTAGTTAAATGAGATTCATGCCAATTGAAGCTAGAGTTAACCTATTTAATGCAGCCCCTAGAATTATTTCCATGATTTGCTATTTCCTACGGGTGATAACGACTTCCTTAATGAATCATTACCAAGAAGATTTATCTAAAAATGTGACATGCCATTAATCTTTCCATGCCTAGTAAAAATGTGTACCTCAATAATTTCAACCTTGTAATGAGGCAACAGTTGTCCTAGGCTCGTCACTTTTAAATGCACAAAAGGAAACTTACTGATAAGGTCCTAAAAATGCATAGACACCTTATGTTCTTTTCATTCATTCCATTGAACATACCAATGACCAATTTTCATATCTTGAGCTAATTCTAGTAAATGTTCAAATAGCCAATTCATTTTCCAATTGCGTTTAACTTGACTAGGTGAATTTGAACATGCATGGGTGCTTCCTAATCCATGAAGTTATCGTGACTAATTCAATACTTTTGTGTGGAATCCAAATAGATAAAACCTGGACTTGTGGACTCCGGGAAATATCCACGTAAATACTAGGAGAAAAATCCTCCCGCTGGCGCGCCTTGTGACTTTTTAGGGCCATCGTAGGCATGATTTCGGCTTGTGGTTTGCCTTCGTGGTCTATCAATTTTACTCATCTTGGTATGCAGCCTTTTGATCTTTGCCTTTCTCCATCGTACATAGGAGATTCCTTCTCGGAACTTCAGATGAACAGTGCTTGCGGAAAAGGGCCTTGATGAGCTTCTTAGGAAGAACCCGAGTGGTGGCTAGGACTGGGTTTACGGATGGCTTGTGGGCTTTGAAGCCTATTTGCGGAGAGGCTCTTACGATGGGTCTTGCGGAAAGGAAGCTTTATAAGCTTCTTCTTCTTCTCTTCAAAATTCCGAGGCTAGGAATGGGCTTGTGGGTGATTGGTGGAAGGGCTTGTAGACTTCCCCTTCTCCTCCTCAAAGTCCGGGCTAGGGGGGTGGCTTGTAGGAATTGCAATGTGAAGGATGGATTTAAATTCCAGAGGGTAGAGTAGACTTAAAGAAGATTCAATGGGGAAGGGGTTTAAAAGGAACCCGTGGGGGGAAAAAAAAATGGGCTTTATGGGGAATCCATGGGAAGGGGTTTATAAAAACGGGGGAGGGTATAAAGGCTTGTGAAAGTGTAATGGAAAAGGGGGCTTAGAGAGCCCCCTTAAAAGCTTGTAAGAAGCTTCTAGCAGCTTCTGTTAATTACGTGGCGGCATGGAGACCGACGATGCCGTTGAGGGGGGGATTTGGCAGAGATTGGTGGTGGCGTGATAGCCCATGGCGGAGAGTGGCAGCAGTAGCGGCAAGCCCAACGGCTGGTGGCGGCCCACTTTTTCAACGCGGCAACGATGTATGGAGCCTCCCTCGTCCTTCCTCTAATGTAGCATGGCAACTGGCAGCCCATGTAGCAACTCCTCCCTCCACACGGTGCATCACAACACATTGGCAGCGATGTCACTCCTTCCCCCCCCTCCTCCACACGGTCGCCTCCTCACGGCCCCTCCATCACGGTCGCCTCCCCACGGCCCCTCCATCACGGTCGCCTCCTCACAGCCCCTCCTTCCCATACTACTTAAATAAGTGAGGGGGAGGGTCCTCCCTCTATCAGTCTCCGACTCTCCTTTTAGCCTCCCAACTCCCCCGTTTAGAGGGGGTTTATATAAGAAAAGGGGGGAGAGGACACCCTCCCACGTGGTGGCCTGCATGGATCATCTCCCCTCCACCTCTCAAGTTCCTTACTTCAGTCCATCCCCTTCCCTCAGCCACGCTTTGGCTGGGGAAAGGAAATAAAAAAAATTTGCACTAATTATGACATTAATCTCTTGACCTCCTCCCAAGAGGGAGTTTACCTATGGTTATGCGGGTTATTTAAACCTCGGTCACGTTTTGCCAGTGGAGAGGTCATGATTCCTCGGTCCCGATTTACCAATGCGGAGTACTCCTTTTCTCGCGTACGATCATAAATCAACTACCGAAAATGGAGATAATCTTTTCACAAATTTACGATGTGCGGGAGGTTGGTCTAGTAATATTTCAAACGGAAATATTACATTCTCTTCCCCTTGGAGGAATCGAGATGTCCTCATCTCGAGATGAACTGGGGATATTTATGGTTGAGAGTGCTTTTCATCCAGCCAAGTGGTATCCTCCTCGGGATAATCTTTCCACTGGACGAGGCATTCTTTTAAGGTTCTAGATCTTAACTGTCTCTCCCTAACATCTAAAATCTTATCCGGTCTTAGTTCAAGGACTCCTTGACTAGGCATTGCAATATGTTGGTCATCAAGTACATGGTTAGGGTTAGGTACATACTTCATTCTTCAATAGACTGATATGGAATACATTATGAACCTTTAGGTTTTCAGGGCGTTGCAGTCTATAAGCATTATGTCTTAAGCACTCGAGGATCTTGTATGGTCCACAATACCTTGGACTTAGCTTCCTACAATCTCCTAAGGATAGAGAACTCTTCTTTGGGCATACGTGAATGAAGACCATGTCTCCTTCCTCAAATATTCTATCTTGACACTTCAAATCCGTGTATGCCTTCTGTCTATCCTTCGCAGCTTTGATGTCCCGAGAAAGTGAAATCATGAGCTTCGCACAATATCTTCTGTTTAAGTAACTGGCTTGCCGGTATACATGCTCTCATTCTATAGTAGACATGTCCATTATTGACAGAGAATTCATGACCTTTGGCCTATAGCTTTTGTTCCTGGTCCTTGATAGATATTTCCCTTAGCATCTTTTGATAGGCTGGATCATGGCATGCTTCCTCTCTAGCTAGTTCGAAAATAGGGTTGCTTGGCATAGATACCTTTGTAGCCAGAGATCTGGCCGTTGATGGATTCTGCAAGATTAGGGAATTTAGGAATGCCTTGCGACTGAGTGCATCGGCAACTACATTCTCTTTCCCTGGACGGTACTTGATCTTAAGGTCACACTCCTACAGCACTTCAATCCACTGACATTGCCTCATGTTGAGCTTGTTCTAGGTAAAGTTCCACTTGAGACTTTTTTATGATCAGTCACTAGTGTAAACTTGTAGTGTCTCCGAAGCTTGACAACTAAAAGTTCAAGATCATGGGTAGCATAATTATTTTCATGGCTCTTCAGTTTCTTGAAGATTAGGCTATAGGATGACTTTTCTACATAAGCATGCTAGTATCAGTTACTACCTCTACTTCTTACTGTGGTCTAGAAGTTTTAGGATCGGTGCTAATACCAAACTTTGCTTCAACCTATCAAAGCTAGTTTGTTCGGCAGTTGACCAAGCAATGTTTGCTTCTTCAGTAAGTCTGTCAAAGGTGTCACAATCAAAGCATAGTTTTTGATGAAGACCCTATACCATCTTGTTAATCCAAGAAAGTTACGTATTTCATTAACGGATATTGGAATTGGCCATTCAAGCACATCCCTGACTTTGGCTGGGTCTACTGATATTCCCTCCTAGATATTTAATCTGACGCTTGAAGAATGCACACTTCTTCATTTTTGCATACAGCTTATGAGACCTCGTTGTCTCAAGGACAATCCGTAGTTGAGGTTCATGATCTTCTTCCTGTTTAGAATGGACTAAAGTGTCATCGAAGAAGACAAGCACGAAATCATCAAGATATGATCTAAAAAATATCCTGCATTAACCTATTGAATCTGGCAGGCATATTCGTAAGCCCTAATGACATAACTAGAACTCAAAGTGTCCATATCTAGTGTTGAAGGTCGTCTTTGGGGTATCTTCTTCCTTGATTCTCATCTGATAGTAACCAGACCTAAGATAATCTTGGAGAAGTTCTTGGCACCCTGAAGACTATCAAGAAGCTCATCTATTCTAGGAATGTGATATTTGTTCTTGACTGTTGATTGATTCAACCCACTGTAATCAATACATAGTTGAAGTGTTCCATCTTTTCTATTCTGGAACAGTACTGGTGCTTCCCAAGGTGAACTGCTAGGACTGATGTATCCCTAATCTAGTAGTTGCTTGAGTTGTTCCTTCAACTCAATTGCTTCCGATATAGATATTCTATAGGGTCTCTTCGCAATTGGCGCAGCTCCTATTACTAGCTTGATCTCATGATCTACTTCACTTTGAAGCGAGAGTTCTGTTAACTCTTCAGAAGCTACGTCCACGTATTCCTTCAGCCAAGTGACCAAATCACTTTACTTCTTTATCAATATTCATAGTCAAGACAATCAGAAAAAAAAGTTTTATTCCATTCATATCAACATAGCCCTTTCGAGGTACAATTATTTCTTGGGGCGATGGAACAAGTTGATACATTAATTCGAGGAGAATAAGATATTATTGCATTCAGCTACAGGAACTGAGTAGTAGTACGGATTGGGGTCATCGATTTTCAGGAATCGATAGTTCATTGGAAGATTAGGGTATCTTTTCCTTTGATATCCATTCTTCTCATGACGTCCCAAAACCTTGATTCGGTCGGCAGGGATTCTTTGAATCACTTCTCCGTACACATACTTATTCTGGTTAACCCTTCGACCCCCGACCTGTAGGGACGCGTTCGCGTGAGCCTCAACAAAGACGAACAGCTTCACGATCTTCAAATCCTCCATCCACTTGATTCTCTTCAAGTTAATTTGAAGGTACACAGGTCGATGGGCAGCTATGTAATAGATCCCTGAAACACCCATCCATCTCCGTTCCATGTATACAGGCGATGGATTGTAAATGCGGTCTAGGATGTTCATCATCTCAACCCTTGTCGATAATCCGTGGAATGCATCGCGGTCATAAACATGACTCGGAACACTAAAAACCTGTTCCATGCTTCATAATTCTGCAAGACAGCATTGAAAGTAAGGAAATGTTTGGGACAATAACATTTGCTTTACTTCTTCTTATTAAAATTTCTCTAAAAAAAAGTCCTTTGTTGGTCGGCTCTGATACTAACTGTAACGTGTCCACTAGAATCATCCAGGACACGTCTTAGCAGTCCATCGGAAAGGATGTCTAGAAAACTCCGCCCGGCACTCCCATGGAATGTTACGGGTTTTGCAATCTAGGTCTTCCCATGTCTGCCACGTAGCGGAAGTATCCTGGCCGTTCCCACTTAGGATTGACCTGAATTTGGGTTTTCTTGTTTGGTCATTAGCTAGCAGCAACTAGCGTCAGAACCGAGCGAACTACTTTACGCAGAAACGCCAGGTCCGAAGCGGATTCACGCTGCACTTGGTTCAAGGAGAATGGGAACGAGAGGGATGCAAAACTCAACCTCTCTGCCATAAGGCATAGTCCCATTCCGTTCCCCTAAAACAGCGTAAATTGGGTAAAACATAATTCTAGGTCGTTGTTTTCGATAAACCTCCCGCTGCTCTTCGAGATTTTTGAGAAAAGTTCCCAGCTAACCGGGACCACCCAACCGTAGGACGGACCCATGGCCCATCCTCCGCACTTTCCTCAGTTTGTTTTAGTTATGTAATTATCTAACACATTAATTTGACATATAACAACCAGCTTCTTTAATTAACCCTGTTAAGCACCGGTTCCTTCACGTAATCTTATCACGTGACATAGAAAAACAATATCAAACAACTTCTTTATTATCATTTCATCATTTTATCTTTGAAATACAAGGAGTTCCGTCCGTAGGTTGTCCATAATCCGCCCGAAGGCTTATCCAGTAATCCGCTAGGGATCACTATTCCAAGCTTCTGCCCGTAGACTAGTATGCGGGTCTCGAGATCCAATCCCGAGTCACGTTAGCCTCTTGTGCAGGACCTTTACGGCCAGAGCCCCCCCTGGCACCCAAGCGTCCTCCTGCTCCAAGTAGAGCTCAACGGAAAGACCTCTTGCGGCGGGTTCGGTCCACGTTCCTGGCGCGGTCAACAACCCCCTTGGTTAGGGTCAGGCAGGCAGTCGCGGGTAACTGAAGCTGCCTCTCCCTTCAGGCCTTCAACCTGAAGCATTTAGATATCTTTTCATCCTTTAGTTCCTTGAGCAGACAATGCAAACAGTGCTTTCTAAACTATTACAAGCACAATCAATTTCAGTGGTCGTTTATTTGGCCAACTGTTAAAAAGTGAATCTTTCTCTCCGAATGCATCCAGCATTCGATCTGGGATCAAATTGCAACTTGGCAAGATCCCCAAGGGTTTGTTTGTTCACCTTTTGTCCTTGGGTTAGGGCCATACCCTGTTAACCCAACTTAACCAATACCTTAGGTTTTATTAATAGTAAATCCTGGCGACCATGTCGCTTCAATTTATTGATTGGTCATTTGCTTCCAGGCAAATACCTAACTCTCCTTTTTCTTGGCAATTATTCCCCAAGAAAGGTGATGTAACAGGATGATTACTCATCCTCTTGTAAGTTAAATTTGCGCAATAACTTGCCAACCTCATTTCAAGAAATGGCAAAACTCTCTTGTGAACAAATCACAAGTCTATGCGATGTTGCAACTTTTTGCACATGTGTTACATCTATTCCACGGGATCATTTCACCCATTGAATGGCATTTTCTGGTCACGGAATTACCTCCAGCCGAGAAGCAGGGTTTAGGGTGTCTTCTTACCCAACCCATTCCTAATTATATTAGGCCACGGTCCTAGGAATTTTCAACTCAGTCGGAGTTTCATCATTTGAACGAGTGATCCTTGGATAGAAACCTTAGATCGTTTTATGCATGAGCATCCAATTGACTCAACATTTCGTGACTGTGGGTATGATCTTTGGGTTTGAGGGTTTTGACTTGGCAACAAGTGTAAAACTAGGTCGAATCCTTATCGCGCTAAACCCTAGTTAGCACTTGGGATATTTGTCATATCGACTGAACCATGCCCATATGAATCCCTTGTGGGTTAGGTGATTTAGACAACTCAATATACTTGTCTTGCGACAAGGATGAACCTTTCCTAGAGATAATAAACTAGATCTAAAGGAGGAAAATAGTTACAACTATACCAATATATGTAAACATGCGATTCATTGCTTCTACGCATCACATGGTTCACAATAACCCTATCTTTCCTTGGTAAAGTAAAAATGCACGATAATCTGGATACTAACTTTCCTAGGGCCTACCAGGACTTACATCAAATAATCATGCCTACAACCTTGTTGTCTACACTTTAGAATCTCATGCTTTGATAAACCATGCAACCTTTCCCTAACTACATCTCTTGATGAATGAAGTTCTTACGTATGATGAATGTGCAACATGCAATCCTTTCCTAAACTACACGTAGTTAAATGAGATTCATGCCAATTGAAGCTAGAGTTAACCTATTTAATGCAGCCCCTAGAATTATTTCCATGATTTGCTATTTCCTACGGGTGATAACGACTTCCTTAATGAATCATTACCAAGAAGATTTATCTAAAAATGTGACATGCCATTAATCTTTCCATGCCTAGTAAAAATGTGTACCTCAATAATTTCAACCTTGTAATGAGGCAACAGTTGTCCTAGGCTCGTCACTTTTGAATGCACAAAAGGAAACTTACTGATAAGGTCCTAAAAATGCATAGACACCTTATGTTCTTTTCATTCATTCCATTGAACATACCAATGACCAATTTTCATATCTTGAGCTAATTCTAGTAAATGTTCAAATAGCCAATTCATTTTCCAATTGCGTTTAACTTGACTAGGTGAATTTGAACATGCATGGGTGCTTCCTAATCCATGAAGTTATCGTGACTAATTCAATACTTTTGTGTGGAATCCAAATAGATAAAACCTGGACTTGTGGACTCCGGGAAATATCCACGTAAATACTAGGAGAAAAATCCTCCCGCTGGCGCGCCTTGTGACTTTTTAGGGCCATCGTAGGCATGATTTCGGCTTGTGGTTTGCCTTCGTGGTCTATCAATTTTACTCATCTTGGTATGCAGCCTTTTGATCTTTGCCTTTCTCCATCGTACATAGGAGATTCCTTCGCGGAACTTCAGATGAACAGTGCTTGCGGAAAAGGGCCTTGATGAGCTTCTTAGGAAGAACCCGAGTGGTGGCTAGGACTGGGGTTACGGATGGCTTGTGGGCTTTGAAGCCTATTTGCGGAGAGGCTCTTACGATGGGTCTCGCGGAAAGGAAGCTTTATAAGCTTCTTCTTCTTCTCTTCAAAATTCCGAGGCTAGGAATGGGCTTGTGGGTGATTGGTGGAAGGGCTTGTAGACTTCCCCTTCTCCTCCTCAAAGTCCGGGCTAGGGGGGTGGCTTGTAGGAATTGCAATGTGAAGGATGGATTTAAATTCCAGAGGGTAGAGTAGACTTAAAGAAGATTCAATGGGGAAGGGGTTTAAAAGGAACCCGTGGGGGGAAAAAAAAATGGGCTTTATGGGGAATCCATGGGAAGGGGTTTATAAAAACGGGGGAGGGTATAAAGGCTTGTGAAAGTGTAATGGAAAAGCGGGCTTAGAGAGCCCCCTTAGAAGCTTGTAAGAAGCTTCTAGCAGCTTCTGTTAATTACGTGGCGACATGGAGACCGACGATGCCGTTGAGGGGGGGATTTGGCAGAGATTGGTGGTGGCGTGATAGCCCGTGGCGGAGAGTGGCAGCAGTAGTGGCAAGCCCAGCGGCTGGTGGCGGCCCACTTTTTCAACGCGGCAACGATGTATGGAGCCTCCCTCGTCCTTCCTCTGATGTAGCATGGCGACTGGTAGCTCATGTAGCAACTCCTCCCTCCACACGGTGCATCACAACACATTGGCAGCGATGTCGCTCCTTCCCCCCCTCCTCCACACGGTCGCCTCCTCACAGCCCCTCCATCACGGTCGCCTCCCCACGGCCCCTCCATCACGGTCGCCTCCTCACAGCCCCTCCTTCCCATACTACTAAAATAAGTGAGGGGGAGGGTCCTCCCTCTATCAGTCTCCGACTCTCCTTTTAGCCTCCCAACTCCCCCGTTTAAAGGGGGTTTATATAAGAAAAGGGGGGAGAGGACACCCTCCCACGTGGTGGCCTGCATGGATCATCTCCCCTCCACCTCTCAAGTTCCCTACTTCAGTCCATCCCCTTCCCTCAGCCACGCTTTGGCTGGGGAAAGGAAATAAAAAAATTTTGCACTAATTATGACATTAATCTCTTGACCTCCTCCCAAGAGGGAGTTTACCTATGGTTATACGGGTTATTTAAACCTCGGTCACATTTTGCCAGTGGAGAGGTCATGATTCCTCGGTCCCGATTTACCAATGCAGAGTACTCCTTTTCTCGCGTACGATCATAAATCAACTACCGGAAATGGAGATAATCTTTTCACAAATTTACGATGTGCGGGAGGTTGGTCTAGTAATATTTCAAACGGAAATATTACATAACCATCATCAAAATAGAGATCGACTATGTGATTATCCTATGCCTCCTAATGCCCGAGAATTCAAGGGATTTTGGGTTGCATTGCTATAAAAGGAGGCTATGGTAGTGCGTCATGTAAAAAGATTGAATCTCCTTATGCTACATAGACTATGTCTCTAGCAAATCTGTATGTATGTATATCCGATAGTATGGGTTGTTATAAGTCTCTTCCAGCCATGACTAAAGCTGAAAGAAAATACTTATGTCATGTAAAAAGGAAGCTGAAAACTTATGACATGATGGCTAAAAATGAGGATATTTCGGGCATTTTTTTTGGACTGATTACTATTGACACATTGGCTGAAACATATGCAGCTACTCATGTAGAAAATCAGGCTGAAAATTAGTCCACAGAAGTATGTACATTAGATTTTTATCAAACAATTCAATAATTTGTTGAGCAGGAAGACATTGGTTTACTCAACAAGGCTGAAGCGCAAGTGGAGACAAAATACAAGATGCTGGATAAGAAATTCAAACCTATGGCACGACAACATGTTATTTGCGCTTGAGTACTACTCAGCAAATACTAAAAATTTAGGATGGAACCAAGTAATCAAATTTTCAAACTGATAATTCAAATTTAATGGCAAACAAAAAAACATATACAATAGAAAATAAATTTTTAATGACCTTGACTAATGAGTTCAAATTCGTGGCAAAAAATTCTACCTTTAGGTTTGCAATGGTGGACGCACAGCATCATGACATCCACCCCCTCCAAATCTGCACATCCTCCAGGTGGGCCACAACTATCCATTCTCATCACTGCCAACCTTGATTGTCAACGTGATCTCCTCATCTTGTGAAAAATCATCTACAATTTCCACATCCTCATCTACATCATCTCTTGTCTCAAGTCCATCATATAACTCATCATCCAACTTCTTAACTGCATAGCGTGCATCATCTCTCCTCTTGAAGAGTTTGATTCTCTTTCCTGTAATTGGTATCTGCAAGGCCGTACATTCAAGGTTCTCTAAGGAATACATAGCATTGTCATGGTAATGCTCCACCCAATAAGGCCCAAACCATCATCTCAAAACCATGCAGATAGCACTGTACTGGTTGTCTAGACTGTTGTCATTGACCAACACCCAATCTCTCTCCTCAATCTCTCTAGGTCTCAATGTATGTTTGTTATCAAATTGGTATTTGCTATGAATTATGGGCTCTTTGAGCATCTAGATAGCTCTCTCAATATCCTCACATCTCCTCTCCACTAACGAATATGAAGAGCCAAAAGATCATCTCTAATCATCTCATCCTATTGCCATGGTAAAGCACTCCAAGTGAGTATGCAAGTCTCTGTAGGCATGATTGGTTTTTGTCCATATATCAACTCAGCTGGCATATAACCTATGGTCACATTGTGGGTAGTGCAATCAGCCCATAAGACATAATGCAACAATCTAGGACACTCCTTCACCTGTCCACCACATGCTTTGGCCAAGGCTTTCACAATCGGCGGATGGCCTCTCTCGCTCTTCTCGTTGCCTTCTAGATTATATGCTCAAGTCAAAGTAAGTTTAATGCCAAGGTGAGAGAGAAACTCCTTAGCCTCATTAGCATCCAACTCACCTCTATCTATTGTAATTTTCCTAATGCAACCACATATATCTACAAATAACATCATCCAGCAAGAAACTTAGAGAGACCACTCAAGTAGTCTTCGTCCTCAATGCTCTTCCTTCACCTTGATTCATGAGACCCTCTCATGCTAAAACAATGTAATGTATATGCCACAATCCAATAGGTATAATAATCAAATCAAGAACCCACTTGTAGTGAACACATAGTGGGTAAGTAGGGTGAAGCTCATCTCTATGCCTCACTGAAGAAAAAAACTGACAATTAGTGCATGTCAACAAATTGTGAGATATCTTTGTACATTCCTCTCCACCATCAGTGCTCTCTAATCTTCTCATGGGTCACCCAAACACCTCTATGTCCTGCCCAAAGACTTTCATGAAACTCTCTCATGATTCGCACCCGTGAAGCTCTCTCACATACAAGTCTCAATGGCTATCCTCTTTGCTTTCGTGGATGCTTCCAAATTAGCCCACTCTCCAAGAAGAAACCATAAGCTTTCCTTCTAATCTTCTTGAAGTCCACATCAGTCCATCCATCATGTCTAAACATGATACTAAAAAAACAATATGCAAATACTCTATTGTATACAAAGATTGATCAAAGCTCTCCAAAGTAGATACATGACAAGTATGATCCACATGCATGGCTAAAATATCAGTCCCATCATCAGTGCAAAAAAAATCCATATCATCATACCTCACTCAAGAAAGCATATCAGCTAGTGGGTTGTCTTTACCTGCTATGTAGTTCAACTCAGGATTCATGGATTTTATGTACGCAATCCACTAGGCATGGCAACACCAATAAAGTAATCTTTATCATTTTTGAGAGCCTTGACAACTCCCAAGAGCTCCCTCTTAACCTGTGGATACTTGCAATGTCGCTCATGTAGGACTTGCTCCCCAAAGGCCAAATGGTATACCTATTCCCATATGCATGGTCCTCATCAATAGCCCATCCAATGTCAATAGAACTAGCATCAATAGTGATTGCGATAGGTCTCCCACACTCATAATCAGCTTTCCAAAGAGTTTGAGTAGCTCTCAATAATCTCTTCAACTTCTGCATAGCTCTAGTGTGTCTCATGTCCCAAGAAAAACATTGACCTTCCCTCAAGAGCTGGTAGACATCATCTACAATATGAGTGAAATAAGGACTCCAAATAAGATAAAATACATAAGATCCAAGAAACCTACGAACCCTCAAAGTAGAAGAGCAAGTCTCCACAATCTTCTCTATGGCATGAACCTTCGAACGAGAAGACCTCCTACCATAATATCCACACATATGTCCATTAATCAAAACCTCTTTGGCACAAAAATACAATTCAGCCCTCACAAGGTCAAATTCACTTCCTCTAGCATACAAAGAATCTTCTCAACATCTCTAATATGGCAGCCACAAAGTACCTATATCCATGATCATCTAAAGTCCCGTCCTTCTATTTATCCAAACAACCCTTGATAGGTAGATCATCAATGAAAGGCATGGTCAGCTCTGGAATAAAATCCCATAAGACCTTGTTCATCCCACTTATCATATGGGCAACTCGATTAGTAGCTCCCTATGGAAGCCTACACATTCGGACAAGGCCTAAAGGTGTCTTCATTGTAGTCAAATCTCTACTCTCAAGGGCAAGCTGGAACTTTTCATAGTCAGAATAAAGATTGCCAAGTGAATAGATAACTGTCTAGCAAAAGCCTCTACAACCTTATCCACAATAGGTCGTGCACCAACATTCCGTATAGTGACCTTGTTCACTGACTATACGTCTTGTATGAATCTGAGTGTCCCATTCTTCTTGGGAATTGTGAATGATCTATTAGAATACTGTGTCGCACGACTGTGCGGAGGGGGTTTGTGAATGTCGCTCATCACAGCGATGCTTAGCAAGATGGAAGCAAAAAGGTTAAGAATAGTACTTAAGCCAGGATAAGTACATGGAGTGAAATAATGATTTCTTGTGTGGGCATGATAAAGAGAAGTAGGAATACAAAGATTTTAATGTTTCAATATGTTCTCAAACATAGATCTCTTGATTGTTACACTCAAGGACAAGAAAATTTCCGAGTTCGATTACAAGAGCTTAATATATCATAGATATGCATTAAAATAAATGATTACTATCTCAGAAGCCTCTGACGGTATAAGGAAGCATCTCTATCTCATAAAACCTTGGAGAAATAAGACTAGTATTTCTTAACAAACAAAATACCCTCAAATCTCTTATGATGACGAGGTAAATGGCTATGTTTTGATCCATAATTTTCCGCGTGCAGTCCTTGAAAGCACCCAAAGTAAGATTTCATTCCGCCAGCTCTAAGAAGCCTTGAGAATTTCATGGGAAAGCTTCAGTTGACTCTTATGCTAAGGATATAATGTGATGTTGCGAGGCCAGTTGTCAGCATCATAAATCGACATTATAGAGGTTAACGAAGATTGTCAAGTACTCCGAAGAAACTGCTCATTTTTGGTGATAGAGAGTCCTTAATTCAGAAACGCATCGTCAATAGCTTGTAACAGACAAGCATAAAACCGTTGTTGGAGCAGCCCTTTGCCAGAAAGAATAAGTCACTATCGAACACCACACACCGTAAATTCAAAAGTCCTTGTCACTTCAGGATAGTTTGCCACCTTCCACCTTTATTTCACCTTTCTTCTACATCATCCTTCTACTTCGTTTTGCATTGTCTTGTGCCGACTGACATTCGTCTTCACGGCTTTCACATTCAATCTTTATCCCGTCCTTTTGCTTCCTCTTCAGAGTTCATCTCCCAGTCCTCTAATTCAGAGTTACCCTCAGAGAAAGCAGCGTCTTTTTCGATGATGTAATCACGATCTCCGAGCTCACCATCCACGTCTTCTATGTCATCTTTTTCTGCTTTATGTCAACTCCTTCCGAGGTTTCATCTTTCAAACTTGTCATTCCTCTGTCGTAGTAGCATGCATGTCCTTCCATCCGCTCTGGGTTTTGACATTCCCTCTTGTTGTCGTAGTCACGAACACCAAGATTTGGTCATTCCTCGTTATCCTCCTCATCTCCTACTTTGTAGCAAACACATCCTTGTTCGTGGTAGTAGGCAGGTTGATTCGTCGTCTTTACGTCCTCATAACTGTGTTTGCTAAAGCATTCATCTGTCTCATCCTCAACTACAACTTCTTCATCGATACTCGACCTCTCTTGCCGATGCTTTGTTGTTGCAACCTCGTCCTTCTTCTCATCTGGTTCTTTCGTATGTCCTCTTTTTCAGCAGCATCTCCTCTTTTTCGATTATTGTCTTCCACTGCCCAGTTCGTCGAACGTCTTCCTCCTTAGATTTCTTAGAAGCTCACAAAAGCTTCATGCTTTTGTAAGCGTAAAAAAGCTTCATGACATTTTCGTTCTCGACGTTCTTTATTGATTGCATCAAAAAGCTTCAAAAAGCTTTATTCTTCAATACCCTGCTATGATGTCAATGTTGACACCTTGCTTCATACTCTGTAACTGCAGGGTTTCCCCTTAGATCTCTTTCTTGCCTTTTGTGAAAAAGCTTAAATCAAAACAAAGAACCACCATATTGCCTATCCACAATGTCTCTTATGAGGATAGTCTATTTTAGTATTTCAAACATAAACAAGGTCACCTCTTGTGTGATATCAAAGCCTATTCATTGGAATTTTTGTTAGTACTTTATCATCAATGCTATCTTTGGAAAATGGTAGAATCTTACAAGAAATTCATATGGAGGTCATAAAGTTGTTTTGAGAGAGGAAAGAACTTTGTGTGGCCTCATTGAAATGAATACTAAACCTAGCAATGTTTTAATCAATATTTCAACCTCCCCTTTCACAATAGGAAATAGACCTGAAGAAGAATTGCTATGGCTCTCTTCACATAACTGATTCTTCTCGTCAACAACTCATCAAAAACATGATACAATCCAGCATAACACTGCAATGGTGATGGTCTGAAGTCAATGTATACAACATTGCATATTTGTTTGTGCAAATAGTATATCCATTATCGAGGCTATAGAGACATTTTTAGTCTTTTCCTTGAGGTCAAATCTGATGATCCACAATGTCCTTAAGTCTTCCAGATGGAATCTTTCGTATGAGCCTGTTTTTCCCATGCATTGTGCCCTATTGAAAATATGCTTTGAAAAAGAACTTCGTGCCCAATCACTTGTGTAGTTTGCCAATTAGGTTCCATGCAATGCTTTCAATCAAGCAATGCTTTCATGCAAAATTTATAAATGCATTCAAAAAAAAATGTGCCTAGCCTAACTATATGTGCTCGTGCGTGTCATGTAGATGCAAAAAAAAAAAAAAACTCATAATGATGCTGACTTAAGAGTTCAAAATCTTGGCAGAAATTTTTTCCCTCAAGTGTGCAGTGGTAGATGCGCAGCATCACGACATCCACCTCCTCCAAACTTGCACATCCTCCAAATGGGCCACAGCTACCCATCCTCATTACCGCTAAGCTCGATGGTCAATGCAATCTCTTCATCTTCTAATAAAGCATGTGCAATGTCCACATCTTCATCTTCATCATCTCTTGGCTCAAGTCCATCATAAATCGCATCATCCAACTCCTCGAATGCATAGGCTACATCATCTCTTCTCTTGAATAGTTTGATTCTCTCCCTTGCAATTGGAATCCGCAAGGCCGTACCATCAAGCTCAGCTAAAGAATATGTACCATTGTCATGGACATGCTGCACAAAATAGGGCCTAAACCATCATTTGGAAACCTTGCGGATAGCACTATACGGGTTGTCTAGACTGTTGTCATAGAATAACACCCAATCTCCCTCTTTTATCTCTTTAGGCCTCAATCTGTGTCTGCTATCAAATTGGTCTTTGTTGCGAGTTCTAGCCTCTTTGAGTTTTTCAATTTCTTTCTCAATATTTTCAGATCTTCTTTCTTATTGACGAATACCTAGAGCCAAAAGATCTTCCCTAGTCATCTCTTCTTGTTGCCACGATAAAGCACTCCAAGTAAGTGTGCAAGTTTCTGTAGGCATGATTGGCTTTTGTCCATACATTAACTCAATTGGCATATAACCTGTAGTCACATTGTGAGTAGTATGATTGGCCCATAAAGCATAAGGTAACAACCTAGGCCACTCTCGAACCCATCTACCGCATGCTTTGGCCAAGGCTTTCACAATTAGTGGATGGCCTCTTTCGCTCTTCATGTTGACTTCTAGATTATATGTTGAAGTCAAAGCAAGTTTAATGCCAAGGCGAGAGAAAAACTCTCTAGCCTTATCAACATCCAACTCACCTCTATCTGCAGCAACTTTCCCAATACATCTATACCTGCAAAAAACATCCTCCAATAGGAACTTACAAACCACTGAATTAGACTTTATTTGTTATGCTCTTCCTTCCACTTGATTTGTGAGATCTTCTTGTGCCAAAACAATATAGTGCATCTTTCATAAACCAATAGGCATAGTAATCAAAGCAAGAACCCACTTGTAATGAATACATAGTGGGTAGGTAGGATGAAGCTCATCTATATGCCTCACTAAAGAGAACAATTGAAAATCAAGGCATGACTCAACAAACTGTGGGATATTTTTATACATTCCTTTCCACCAATAATGCTCTTTGATCTTCTCATAGGTCGCCCAAAGAGCTCGATGCCTAACCCAAAGAATTTCATGGAATTCTTTCATGATACACACGTGTGAAGCTCTATCACAAACAACTCTCAATGGATGTCCTTCTCACTTCTGTGGATGCTTTCAAAGTAGCCCACTTTGCAAGAAGAAACCATAAGCTTTTCTTCAAATTTTCTTGAAATCCCCATCAATCCATCCATCCTGTTTAGACATTGTGCTCAAATAACGATCAATTTGCAAATACTCTCTTGTATACAAAGACTCATCAAAGCTTTCCAAAGCAGACACATGACAAATATGATCAGCATGCATGATTGAAAGACTAGACCCACCATTAGCATCCTCAATGCAAGAAAAATCCTTATCTTCATACCTTGCTCGTGAAAGCATATCAGCTACTGGGTTTTCTTTACTACTATATCCCTGAACTCAAGATTCATGGATTTTATGTACCCAATCCACCTAAGCATGGCAATATCTCGAGGAGTATAACAACTCATGATCATACCTAGAAGAGGCAAACAATCAGTCTCAACCACCAAAACAACTCCAATGAAATACTCTGCGTCATTCTTGAGAGCCGTGACAACTCCCAATAGCTCCCTCTTAATTTGTGGATACCTTCATTGTTGCTCATTTATGACTTTCGCCCTAAACCGAATAGCATACCTATTCCCATCTCCATCATCTTGGCCAACAAATCATCTAGTGCCAATAGGACTAGTATCAATAGTAAGCACAATAGATCTTCCACACTTGGAATCTACCTTTCGAAGAGTCGGAGTGGCTCACAATAATTTCTGCATGGATTTAGTATGTTTCATCTCCCAAGAAAAACGTTGCCCTTTTCTTAAGAGCTGATAAAGATCATCTGCAATATGAGCAAAGCGAGGAATCTAAATAAGATAAAACACACAAGCTCCAAGAAACCTACGAACCTCTGAAGTAGAGGAACAAGTTTCCACAATCTTTTCTATGGCATCAACCTTTGTAGGAGAAGGATTCTTGCCATAATATCCACACATATGACCAACAATCAAAACTTCTCTAGCACCAAAAATAGACTTCAACCTTGACAATGTCAAATTTAATTCTTCCAACTTGCAAAGAATCTTCTCAACATCTCTAATATGTGAAGTTACAAATAATATGCATCCATGATCATCTAAAGAATCATCTTTGCCTTCTTCCAAACAACCAATATTGGTAAGTCATCAATGAAAGGCATAGTAAGCTCAGGGATAAAATCTCGTAGAACCTTGTTCATCCCATTCATTATATGAGCAACCGAATTTGTAGCTCCTTCTAGAAGTGTACATATTCGAACAAGGCCTAGAGGTGTCTTCGTCGTAGTCAAATCTCTGCTTTCAAGGGCAAGTTGGAACTGATCATATTCGAAATAGAGATCACCAAGTGAATAGAAAGCACGTCCAACAACTCTTCTAATCATCTCATCACTGTCCAAAGCTAGTGGTCCTGCAACTGGTCGAACCTTCTTGTCAATTGTCTTATATTTTGTATGAACTCTAGCTTCATTGCTACAACCTCTAGATTTCACCTCATGATGAGAAAACCCTAGAAAGTGCAAATTTTACTGTGTACAAATAGCATCACCCAAATCATTCTGCTGAAATATGTCAGCAAGAAATACTTTTTGGTGAGAATTCTCAGTATCCAAATTCTTTTGAAACATGAAATCAACAATCTCACAATACATCGCCAGAGAATGAACCTGTAAGGCTTATGGCATCTCTTAATTGTTAGCATTTAGCAAAACCAAAAGTTCTTCCCTGGTATCTGAGCATGAAAGGCCATCATAGAGATCATCTATCCGGTCTTCTTCTTGCAAAACACCTGCAATCATTAATTCTTTTTATTTTCTTTTTACATATTGCCTGGTAGCTCTAGGAATATCAGAAATATGCTAAAACCTGACGTTGCACCATAAACACATGAGGAAAAACTGACATTGTCAGGAGGCAAGAGCTTCCCCTAACTTATACTGCCATCATCTTGCAAGACAATGGTACCTAGCAAAAATCCGGCTCTCCTACTGGAAGAGGGGAATCCCTCAAGGAATCTTTATTTCGTTGATGATTAATACAAACAATCATGAATTGAACAGCTCTCTTTCCATCCTTGCTTCGAATCCATGCATAGGCAAATCCATCATCATTCAGAACTTTAGTCTCCATCTGAGACTCAGCAATAAATGGCTGCCCCAAAATAATAGGATAAGAACAAGAGTTTTGTACAAAGAAATGATAGGACTCACCCACATCTCCAATGGAAATCTTTAGATTTGGGCAAGCAACATATAAATCGCCTGCAATATTGTTGGCCACACGCACATGCCAACCATGATCAACATCTGTTGGCCATCTACCTGTATCATATAAACCTTGCTCATTTACATTAATCTCAAAACCATGATCCAAAAGTGCAGTGCAAGGAGTTTCAGTCTCACCAAGCTTAACGACAGTTTCTGTAGTCGCACAAGCCCAGCGACTTTGAGAAAAATGGCTATGAGGCACCAATCTAGGTGCATCTTCGCTCTCATCATACTGCATGGGCTGAAGTAAAGGATGAAGAGACTTCTTGGACTACATACATAGAGATCCTTATGTAGATTCCTTGTTGATCTCTTCTTTAGAATCAACCTCCTCAATCTATAATCTATAAAGAATAGCCTCTCAATAGCTAAAACCTCTCGATGGATCACATCTTGCGATGGTTCTTCAATTATTTGGAACTTTCTTTTATGATGTCAATAATAACATCAAGGAACTCTCTTTTGGCAATCCCAAAATCTTCTCCAAGTGTAAATTCAATCTTGGAATTAAGAATTCGATCTTCAAGTACCTTTTTCAAATCTATGGAAGACTCGATGTCAGATAGTAGTTTGAATCCAGGTTGCTTCTTTGGCTTCGAATCCTTTGACTTTGGGGCCTTTTTGTCTTCTTTCATCTTTGGCTTTTGCACATCAGCCATGCTCTGCTCTGGTTCTGAAGAAGAAGGATGATGAACTGGCTTACTCTTCGTAGTTGCTTTCTTTGATCCTTCAGGTTGATCATTATCTCTTTTGCACTTTTCTTCAACAAGTGCTTCAAATCCTCTGTTTTCCGCAAGCAGTGCATAGGACCATAAAGGAGACTTATCTTTTGATAACTGCTCCAATTGAAGACCATAGGCATCAGCTTCTCTTGCCGCCTCTTACTTTACATAAGAGGAACATAAAAGAGTTTCTTCCAATAATTTCTTCATACCTCCTTTGCGGAAATTCGTTTTGAGTGGTTACTCTAAGTCTCCAAAACATATCATCCTATCCTTCCACACCACCAACTTCAATCTTTTCACATCTTAAAAGTCTTGAGAGTCCTTGCGCTCATGGTCTCAACTATCGCACCATATGCAACAGTAAACACGATCATTTCTAGAAGAGTTAATAGGAGTAGAAGAAGTGGGAATAGAAATTGGAGCTGGGTTAAGTGCCTGTTGATCTCTTCTGGCCATCTTTATCTGAAGATCCTTTAGGTTCTTTGAGATTTCTTCCACCATGTCTTCGATAGTTGGTTTGGCAGATCGCCTGACAACTGCCGTAGGAATAGGCATAGGAATAGGCATAGACATGGAATGGGTGATAGAAGAAGTGGAAGGAGCAGTAGGAGAAGTGGGAGAAGTAGAGGTAGGAAAAGGCATCGTTAGAGGTGTTTGCATACCTTTTTGTAAGTGAGCCTTCCATCTCAGCCTCTTCATCAATGTGGAAACAACATCAATAACATCTCTGCCAATCCGTCTTCAATCCCGTAGGCTGCGTTCAGTCTTCAAGAAGCTCTCTCAACTCGTCCTGAAGTGCAGGAATAGCCGCTTGCAAGAATAACTTCACTTTCTCTGAGTTTAGGGCTCTTTGTTCAAGTGTATCAAATTGGTTGTAGTGTTCTTTTAACTTGCGCAATAACTAGAAAGCAACAAATCCTTTGTTCGGCTGATAGACTCACTTTCTGAAATTCTTCCAAGGAGCAATGCCATAATCCCCCAACTTTGAGCACCTTCTTGAAGACATTCCAGTTTGAATCTTGCACAAATAAATCAATCACTCTAACCCGCAAAGTAGGCATGACAAGCCATAAGAAATAATCGCTCCACTTGGTAGGAACTCCAAAAAAGTGCATCTAGCTTTCAAAAGTTTTAAGATAAGCTGAGACATTCCATCCATCAAATAATTTACGTTCACATATCATGGCCTTGATTGCTTTGGTTTCTCCATGTGTATAGTCTTTTTCTTGATGTAGCATCCACTGTTTATACAATTGTTGTTAATGTAGTTGTTGCTAGTGCTGCATAGATAACTACATTTGTTGATTCTCCATCATAATAGCCGAAGATAGAGTTTGTAATAAATTTTTCATTTCATCGGTTGAAAAAGAAGAAGCACTCGATGATTAAGTGGGTGGGGTATTTGAAGAATCTCCCATCTTGGCAATCAGAAGCGATGCTTTCACATTAGGTTCACTAGATGTCGCAGGGGTGCGCGAAAGGGGTTTGTGAATGTTGCTCGTCGCAAGGACGCATAACAAGATGGAAGCAAAAAGGTTAAGAAGAGTACTTAAGTCAGGATAAGTACATGGAGTGAAATAATGATTTCCAGTGTGGGCATGATAAGGAGAAGTAGGAATACAAATATTTCAATGTTTCAATAAGTTCTCGAACATAGATATCTTGATTGTTAAACTCAAGGACAAGAAAATTTCCGAGTTCCATTACAAGAGAGCATAATCCATCATAGATATGCATTAAAAAAAAGATTAGTATCTCAGAAGCCTTTGACGGTACAAGGAAGCATCTCTATCTCATAAAATCTTGGGAAATAAGACTAGTATTTCTTAAAAAATGAAATACCCTCAAATCTGATATGATGACAAGGTAGATGGCTATGTCTTGATCCAAAAAAATTTGCATGCAGTCTCCTTGAAAGCACCCAAAGCAATATTTCATTCCACTAGCTCTAAGAAGCTTTGAAAATTTCATGGGAAAGCTTCAGTTAACTCTTATGCTAAGGATATAATGTGATGTTGCGAGGCCAATTGTCAGCATCATAAACTAACCTTATTAAGGTTAAAGAAGATCGTCCAACACTCTGAAGAAACTGCTTAGTTTTGGTGATAAAGACTCCTTAATTCAGAAACGCATCGTCATTAGCTTGTAACAGACAAGCATAAACCGTTGTTGGAGCAGCCCTTTGCCAGACATAATCTATACTATTAGTTAAGGAGAGGTGGGGGGCGGGTGGCACGTGGCAGCCCTTGACCTCCCCCACAAAAAAAAAGAGAATGCGAGAGTGGATGCCACGTGTCCAGCACCCGCCCCTATCGAACCCCACACACTATCAATTCAGAAATCGTTGTGACTTCACAATAACTTGCCACCTTCCACCTTTATTTCACCTTTCTTCTGTGTCATCTCCTCCTTCATTTTGGATTGTCTTGTGCCGACTGACCGTCATCTTCACGACTTTCGTGTTCGATCTGCGTCCCGTTCTTTTGCTTTGTCTTCAGAGTTCACCTCCCAGTCCGCCGTTGTTCGTCACCCTCATTGATAGCATCGTCTTTTTCAGTGATGTAATCACGATCTCTGAGCTCACCATCAACGTCTTCTATGTTGTCTTTTTCTGCTTTATGTCGACTCCTTCCAAGGTTTCATCTTTCAAACTTGTCATTCCTCTGTCGTAGCAGCATGTGTGTCCTTCCATCCGCTCCGAGTTTCGACGTCTCCTTCTATTGTCACAGTCATGAATACCAACCTTTAGTTGTTCCTCGTTATCCTCCTGATCTCCTTCTTTGTAGCAAACAGGTCCTTTTTCATGGTAGTAGGCAAGTTGATTCGTCGTATTTAGGTCCTCATAACTATGTTTGCTGAAGCCTTCGTCTCTCTCGTCCTCAGCTGCAACTTTTTCATCGATATTCGACCTCTGTTGTCGATGCTTCATCGTTGCAGCCTCGTCCTTCTTCTTGTCCGGTTCTTCCTCTATGTCCTTTTTTTCAGCAACATCTCCTCTTTTTCGATCATTGTCTTTCTCTGCCCAGTTCGTCGAATGTCTTCCTCCTTATATTTCTTAGCAGCTCACAAAAGCTTAATGCTTTTGTAAGCGTTAAAAAGTTTCATGGCGTTTTTATTCCCGACATTCTTTATTGATGCCGTCAAAAGCTTTAGAAAGCTTTATTCTTCGATACCCTTCTGCTGTGATGTCAATGTTGACACCTTGCTTCGTACTCTATTTTTTATTGCAGCAGTTCTTTCCCGTTAGATCTCTTTCTTGCCTTCTGTGAAAAAGCTTAAATCACAAACAAATAACCACCATATTGGCTATCCACAATGTCTCTTATGAGGATAGTATTTTTTAGTATTTCAAACATAAACATGGTCACCTCTTGTATGATATCAAAGCCTATTCATTGGCATTTTCCTTAGTACTTTATTCTCAATGCTATCTTTGGAAAATGATAGAATCTTACAAGAAATTCATATGAAGGTCATTAAGTTGTTTTGAGAGAGGAAAAAACTTTGTGTGGCCTCATTGAAATGAATACTAAACCTAGCAATGTTTTAATCAATATTTCAATCTCCCCTTTCACAATAGGAAATAGACCTGAAGAAACATTGCTATGACTCTCTTCACATAACTGATTCTTCTCATCCACAACATGATACAATCCAGCATAACACTACAATGGTGATGGTCTGAAGTCAATGTATACAACATTGCATATTTGTTTGTGCAAATAGTATATCCATTATGGAGGCTATAGAGACATTTCCAGTCTTTTCCTTGAGGTCAAATCCCATGATCCACAATGTCCTTAAGTCTTCAAGATCGAATCTTTCGTATGAGCCTATTTTTCCCATGCATTGTGTCCTATCAAAAATATGCTTTGGAAAAGAACTTTAAGCCCAATCACTCATGTAGTTTGTAAATTAGGTTCCATGCAATGCAGTCAATCAAGCAATACTTTCACGCAAAATTTATGAATGCATTGTAAAAAAAATGTGCCTAGCCTAACTATATGTGCTCGTGCGTCATGCAGATGCAAACACAAAAAAAACACACAACAGAAAATAAACTCATAATGACACTGACTTAAGAGTTTAAAATCTTGAAAAAAAATTATGCCCTCAGGTTTGCAATGGTAGACGCCCAGTGTCACGACAACGAAGCTGAAGATGATTCTAGAATCCCCATCCTGATCTGCTCATTCAAAAGCTCCACCAATTTGGGCAAGTGAGCCATAAGCACATGAATAGCCCATCTCAAGGGCAAGCTAGAACTTGTCATAGTCCAAATAAATATCGCCAAGTGAATAGATAGCACGTCCAGTATAAGCCTCTATGAACTCATCCAGAATAGGTAGTGCACCAACATTCCATATAGTGACCGTGTTCACTAGTCGTAAGTCTTGTATGAATCTGAGTTTCCCAAGCTCCACCACTTTGGGCAAGTGAGCCATATGCAAATGAATAGGCTATAGATTCCAAGGGATATGCAGAATGGTAAAAATAACCATAGGTGTCACAATCCTAGGATCAACACAACCTATCTCATACGGGAAAAAAGTGAAGGCTTTTCCATGTCCACTCAACATCTCCTCAAAACATTTCATATTTTCTCTAAGTAAAAAAACTTTAGTCCTAATCTTCATTACTTTTAGTATCTCAGCTAAAGACCTGTGTCCAATATATGCAAGATCTCGTAAAGGAGGCTCCATAGCTTCTCTTTTAATCATCTCATCACTGTAATAGATAGTAATTATGTGTTGGTTCTTCAATAATATTTTGTTTTCTTTTAATGATGTGGATAATAAATCATAAAATTCTCCAACACCTTCTTCAAGTCCATAGTCGTCTCAATGTCGAAAGGAGCTTGAATCCAGGTTGCTTTTTTGGCTTCAAATCTTATATCTTTGGAGCTTTGAACTTTAGCCGTACTTTGCTCTAGTCCTAAAGAAGAAGACTGAGAAATTGGATCACTCCTCCTAGTCACTCTCTTTGAACATTCAAGTTGATCATCGTCTCTTTTGCGCTTCTCCTCAATGAGCGCTTCGAATCCCTAAGATTTTGCCATATAGGCAATGATAGAAAAGACATCAACTCGGTCATCCCATCCACTCCCTTTCCTGATCTCATCACCTATGGCTAAAAGTTGAGATGTTGAAGCTTTTCCCTTTTTCTCTACATGCAGTGCATAGGACCATAAAGCATATTTGTACTTTGGAAACCACTCTAATTGAAGGCCATAAGCAGGGGCTTCTCTTGCCAACTCTTCAATCACATAAGAAGAGTGGAAAACAGACTCCTCTAACAATTTCCTCATACCACCCTTACCAAAACATGGTTTGATCCGCTACTATGTATCTCCAAAACATATCATCTTGTTTTTTCAGAATACCAAGTTCAGTCTTCTCATCTCTTCAAAATCTTGACAGTCCTTCTGCTCATGATCTCAACTATCACACCACATGCAACGAGACACGATCACTCCTGGAAGAATTTGTAGGCGTAGAAGAAGTTAGGGCTGAAATCGAAGCTAGACTAAGCGATTGCTGCTCCATTCTAGTCATCTTCATTTGTAGGTCTTTTAATTTGTTTGATATCTCCTCCACCATATCTTTAACAGTCAGTTTTGCAATTGGTTTGAAAAGCGCAACAAGAATAGGCATAGGTGTAGACACTTGCTGAGAAATAGGAGAAGTAGTGGATGGTGCAATAGGAGAAGTCGTAGTAGAAGAAGACATCGTCACTGGTGATTGCATCCCATTCTACAAGCGAGCCTTCCATCTCTGCCTCTTTGTCAAGCCATAGCACAAATAGACATTCGCATAGACATAGGCTAAGAAATAGAAGTAGTGGATGGTGCAATAAGAGAAGTAGGAGAAGTTTTGGTAGGAGAAGACATTGTTGTTGGTGATTGCATCCTGTTCTACAAGCAAGCCTTCCATCTCTGCCTCTTTGTCAGTGTAAAAACCACATCGAAAAGGTCCTACCAATCCATCTTCAATCCCATAGGCTACGTATGGTCCTCTAGCACCTCTCCCAACTCATCTTGAACTGCATGATTAGCCACCCATAAGAATAACTCCACTTTCTCTAAGTTCAGGGCTCTTTTCTCTAGTGGTCTTTTGTGTAGCAATACCATAATCCTCCAAAAAATATCCATCTTTGAGCATTTTCTTAAAAGCATCCTAGTTAGAGTCATGTACAAACAAATCTTTCACTTTAACCCGCGAAGCAGGTGTGCCAAGCAAAACGAAATAGTTGCTCAATTGGTCTGAACCATGAAGAAGTGCATCTGGATTTTGAAGACCTTAATGTAGGTTAAAACATTTTGGTCATCAAATAATATTGGCTCACTACCAACGGTCTCGATCACCTTAGTCGCACAAAGCGTATGTATTGTTTAAGGTGTGAAGTCTACTGAATGATTTATTAGTGACGAACTTGAAGTACATTTTGTGCTTGAAATATTTGGTATTTTGATGAAATTTAATCATGATGCCCATATTTTGTTAGTATAAATAGTCTCTAGAATAGGGTGATGGGCCATCTTGGGGAGTCCACCCATAAGAAATCACATGTATAAGGTGCATTCAAAGGATATTAAGAAATATCGTTTCTTTATATGCTACAAAGTCATTAAATGACCCCTTTTTCTTTACTACACTTATGAATTTTTTCCAAGCTATAATTAAAAGGCATCTTTCGTAAATATAATCCTGTAAATTTTATGAAACACAATACCTTTTCTTTTGAACTCATGCGGTATCTTATATGTTTTACAAGGTGGGTCCCTCAGATGGGCCACATATATATATACATTAAAAAGGTTGATGTTAGGCTCTCTTCATGGTTATTAATCCATAGTTTTGTGAGGGGAGAGCAAACATTTTGGTTTAAGAATTGATAATTGAGAATACACATTTATCTCAATGACTAATGATCCTAATGTGATGTTCAGATCTAAGAGCTATTTGGCCCACCATAGAAGTAAACAAGGCTAGATCCTTACCCACAAATATGACACTTCGAAAACTACTCTGCAAATGAATGTTTTCTCCCCAAACACCCAAATGCATGTCTTTTTCCCAAAGCTATGTTTTCTCCCCAAACACCCAAATGCGTGTCTTTTTCCCAAAGCTATGTCCAATAATAGGCTATAGCCAAGGAAACACTTGCTTTCTTGTGGATGATTGAATGCATTTCATCACACTAGTAGTCAAATTATCACACCAATCTATCCAAAGTAACCATATGTGCAAAATGTTTAGCTTTTTACACATCTATAAGATCAAAATTGTTATATGTATATGCATGTGTAGTGTGTGTGTGTGTGTGTGTGTGCATGTGTGTTTGCATGTTTGCACACACATGTAGGTTTACACACACACACACACACATATAGAAAGATATATATATAACTTAGAAGGTACGATCAAGATTTCTTTTAAGAGAAAAACCTATTTATTGCCACTTTTCATGAACCTAGAAAGCTCTCATGTAATCAATCTTGAATCATGAATTTCTATATCATCTCTTACATATAGTGTTTTATCGGGGAATTGAACGGGGTATTGCTATTGGTGTAAAAATGTGTTTCACTCATGGGAAGGTTAAACATTAATATATGTATGTATCACATGGGTTCAACATAAGAGATTTCCAAAATACCATTTTTACAATTTTTTTACATACAAAATGGTCTCATATAAGGGGGTTACTTACAGATTGAATAGAAAAGGATTATGTTTTATTAAGGAAAATTTCATAAGGAAGGATATCTATAAATAGACCTTGAACAAACATGAAATGGAGGGTATACATGTAGTAAATTCCTCAGGGTTTCATTGCATGTCTATAAATTTTGTGTGTATTTACTTGCATAGATACATCTTCTTGTTTTATGATAGAAGAAGAAAAGTCACAAATATATTGCTAGGAAAAGGGCAACCCAATAGAAAATTCTAGTTTTGAGCATTTGACCCAAGCATGTATTTCATTGCCAATCTTTTAGTCCTTTGTGGAACAACTCACTTTCGATCATAGGGCCATTGAGAAAGAGTTTACAATTATACATCTTGAAATAGTTAAACATTTCCCTGACATGAGATGGATAGTGTAGAGACATGATGCTCTTTTCATTCATCAATATATCTAAAGTTACTTTAATCCTCTCAGTACTTATCATTGAATACATACGTGAGGTTGAACAAAGCTTTACATATAATCATTGTGCATTTGTAATTCATAAGTAGTTTCTGATATTTGATGAAATTATGACCTCATCAAAATTTCCTTCACACACTGAATTTCAAATTTAAGTGTTGATCACACCATATCTTTATCTATTACCTTCTAAGTTACACTTGCAAGATTTTAACTAGTTAGATAGTTGTTTAATATTTCATTTCGCGTGTATTTAATCAAAAATAGAAAGTGTAACATACATCATCCCAAAATGATGAATCAATCCTTTAACAAAATAAATTTATACTATATTCAATGTCTTAAGATTCCATTGGGTAATTTCCATGGTCAAATTCACCATTGGTTTTAGTTCTCTTTCATATTATTGTATGCCTAATACTCTAATGGAGTCTAACTTTTGTACTAAAGAGATTTTATTTTCCATTCTATATAATTGTTTATAGTCAAGTCTAAACCTTGGATATTGCTACCATGGATATGATCGAAATTGTAACTACTTTGACTTCACAATTTGCAACATCTTATACATGATGAATATCTTGCATCAAACATTGAATGTGACCAAGAAAACCTTAAGTTGTTTTGTAGACTAAGGTTTAGTGGTAATCTCTATAAATAATTTAGTCTATCATAAAAGCCAATTTTGAGCCTCATAGATACACCGAACATAGTTGCCAATCTTTTGGGTAAGTTCTATGTTTCTTTGGAAGATATTCATGTGGATTGTTCAAAATTTTAAAAATATAATTTACGCAATCTTGTCATAGATATAGGTACTTGGGAGATTCACAAAATTTTCTCTAATATGTTGTTTCTAGTAATTTATCTTATCAAAGAACATCGACTCTCTCCTGTGCAAGTTTTAAAGAATAAGACACACTCATTAAGGTCAATGCTAATAAGAAAAAGGAGGAAAGAGAGTTGAGGGATGGACAAAGGGACCAAAAATGGGAATAGCCACCCAAAAAGAAGATAGGGCATGTATAAAAGTCTACTGACTATAGGGGTATAACATGGGAGAGGCAGTGGTGTTCTACACTATCATTAGCTGTTGTAGACCCTATAGCATCTGGATGTGTCAAAAGCATTGGAGAGCTTTCTGTAGTTATGGATCCACCAGCAATAGCACAATGAAGGACGGTGCTTCCATCACTTCCACACTTCTCATAGATGTTACCTCCCATAGAATCATACAAATGGAGGACATACATCATAGACCATTTGCAGAGGGCAACTTGACTTGCTATGATAGACATGTGATTGCCCAGCTAGCATGCTTGAGGTTCTTATCTAATCAGGATTATGAAGTTGTTGCTATTAATTAAGTATAATGGAGCATCTTCATTCTACAACATTTTGTTCCTTCTACAAAGCAATTCAAGAGGATTGAGATCACCACATGAATTGATGAGATACAGATACATTGGATTGGCATTTGTGGCTTGTGCACCAACTAGCATAGGAATCTAATTAGTCAAGCCAAGTTCTTTTCACATAACAAACCCCTCACAAGAAGGATAGATGTTCCCAAGCATAGATAACCCAGTCCACGAACCTCCCATCCAAAATATCTATGGTTGCAGTTTTATAGCCTTCCAAGAGAAGGCGTTATAAAGACTTAGTCAAGTATATGGGCATTACTTCAGTCACTTCTCAAATTAGACATATGCATCTATCAAAATTGGTGTCCAAGCTCAATAAGACTATCCCATTGGAAATTCCTTGCATCAACTGGGCAATTCAAATTTTGTTTTTGTGCTAGCAAAAACACAATAGGAGGAATGCAAATTGTAGCACAATAAGTTGAAAGTGCTACATAAGTATCAATAGTTGATGCACAACTGACATCAATGATAGCTGTATTCATTTTCCTTAGCCTTTGCACATGACTCACCAAGACTGTCATGCCAAGATTCTTAAATCTCCTCATGTGATTGATACCACACTACTTTACCCAAAATTCATTAAAATTCAGTGGGGTGCAATCCCCCATAGACTCAGTGGACAAAAAATGCAGGGCACGTGGATGGTGTAGCAACTTCAAAAGGGACCACTTACCGTATCAAAAACCTCAAACTATGCCTGCCCTACACAAGAAAGATTAAGGTTTCCTATCTGTGAACAAAGGGGAGATCGGGGAGCTTAGGCTACTCTGTATTAACATTTAAATTGGATTCGAGCTATATGCAAGGGATTTCATGAAAAGCATAGGGATTTATCTTTAAAATTCTATTATTGAGATTGTGACCATGATTAGGCAAACAATCCTACCCTACCTCTTTCTTTCCTTGTTATTCCACACGTTCACCTGATGATCCATCAAGGCTCTGCTCAACATTGATCCTATTATCATTGGGGAAAGAATGCACAAAGGAGGACAATGTTATCAACATAGATATCTATTGTGTGGCCTTCCAAAATCTACATATGGTTTAGAACTATTGGATGGTCTTCCTAGAGCTTTGAGAATCTCTTACTTAGACTATAGTTGACATTGGTGAGCTACCACAAGTGGGGAGTTGTTTGTTTATCTCTTGCTTTATGCTTTAGGAGTCTTCTTTGCATTTTATTTGAGGCACATCTAGTCTATGTGTAGGACTTGAGCATCCAGGGGTCCAACATCTTATTGACTTCTTTGTGCCATTGTAGTCCCTTGTTACTATGGCATTTATTGAGTATCAAGAGGGTGTGTTAGGAATATGTATTCTATTGTATAAAGTGTTATTGTCGTTTCACTCATGACCCTCTTGTTATATCTCATCATCTTGAGTCTTGTCCTCTTGGGTCTAGTCCTCTTAAGTCTCTTTTCTCTCAGGCTTCATCCCACTTGTAGCATTTACAAAGGCAGTTGTATTTGGCACCCCACACATTGTGTACCAAAATTGTTATTTACTCACTCTTGGTTGGTCCTTCGCTTTGAGATCCAACCTTTTGTGAGTGTTCATGATTTAGAACCATTGGATGGTCTTCTTGGAGCTTTGACAAACACTTAGACAATCATGGACATTGGTGAGCTACCACATATGGGGAGTTGTATCTTGATCCTATGATTTCTACTTGAGGAGTCTTCTTCATGTTGTCTTCAAGCACATATACTCTATGTATAAAGCATCCATGGTCCTAGCATCCTCTTGACTACTTTCCACCATTGAGATCTCTTGTTACTATAGCATTTAGTGAGTATCAAGAAGAGGTGTTAGAGATATGTATGGTGCTCTATAAAGTGCTATTGTGGTTTCTCTAGTGACCCTCTTATTATATCTTATACTCTTGGGTCTCCTCCTTTCTTCCTATTCATCCAGCTATTGAGATGCCATTGCCATCTAGAGAGAGAGAGAGAGAGAGAGAGAGAGAGAGAGAGAGAGAGAGAGAGATAGAGAGAGAGAGAGAGAGAGAGAGAGAGAGAGAGAGAGAGAGAGTCATCACTTTGGTACCAAGATGAAGGTTCATAAACCTATCCATTGAAATAATTTACTTTTACCACTTATTTTTTCATTTTTTAATGGCTTAATAATACAAATCTTATCAAATATCATAAAATAATGTCCATTGTCGATATATTTTTCATTTCGTAATGCCTTAGTAGGAGAAAGGAGAGCTCTAAAGCAATCAGAACTTGTACCTGTAACTACTAATTATCTATGCTCATTATTAGGTAGGTGCAAATCATTATTTTTTTTGAAATTGAAGGTTTGTCTAACCATAGAATGATGCATAACAGAGTAGAAACCAAAGGTGCATCATTAATAGAATGTTCTACACTAGATGTGCATGAAAGTAGTAAAGCACCATCAATAATATGTATTACAAATAATCACTAATTTAGTAAAATTTTTGAACATTGCTACAAAAAGGGTGAAATAAAGAACTATTGCATTATATCATACCGATAATCATCCTATACAAGCCAACCAAATAGAAAGTGTAGATCAGATAGGAGAGCATCCTTAGAGGAGAATTTGAAGAAGGAGATATGATAAAATCCATTTCTTTGATGTTTAAACTATGTGGTATAGTTGTGAAAAGACTCCATATCATATCTCTATATGATGAGCATGCCGAAATGTCAAATAAATTGGTAAAACATGTATTAAGAAGATATGCCATTTTCATTTGAGTGATTCGGGCTATGCTTGATGATCCATCAGGGATTTTCTTCAAATTAATCCTATAACTATTGCGACAAGAATGTGCAAAGGAGGAGAAACTTACAAAGGTAGATGCTCATCACACTCAAACAAACATGCACACACAAAATCACAGAGAATGTGAGATTTTACATGGAAACTAGTAATTGAGGGGCGATTAGTGCCTTCCCATTAAATATTGCACATTCATCTTGAGGAATGCTTTTTGATTGGTGCTTCTCAAGTGTAAATTTCTTTCACTTGATTTCATATAGTCAACTTAATTTCCCACTTAATGTTCTTGGTTGATTGGTGCTTCTCAAGTATATATTTTTTGTAGTTGTCTTCTTTGAAATTATGTGGCCTTCCAAATGCTACATTAACTATTGATTTCATGAAATCAAGTGCATGTTGTTAAGGATGATTTGTGACTACAGTCATTGCTAAGATGAGTAACTTGAGGCTTGAGTCATTATGTGGCCTTCCAAATGCTACAACTATTGAATGGTCCTCATTTTCGTAGGGATGATTTGTGAGTCTAGTCGTTGCTATGATCCATAGCTAAAGGCTTGAAACTTCTTTGACATTATGTAGCCTTCCAAACGATACAACTATTGAATGGTCTTCTTGGAGCTTTAAGAAACTGTTGAATATTAATGTCGAGCTACCACATGTGGGAAGTTGTTTTCTTATCCCACGCTTCATAATTGTTCAATCTTCTTTGTGTTGTCTTCAAGGCACATCTAGTCTATGTGTGAGACTTGAGTATTCATGGTTGTAGCATCAGACACTTGTTACTACAGCATTTATTAAGTATCAAGAGGGGATGCTTGAAATGTCCATGCCACTCTATAAAGTGTATTACGGTTTTGCTCATTAGGGTCATTGATATTATTTATACTTTACCTTGTTTTGATACCAACTAAGTGTCTTATCTTGTGCTATTGTAAGACTATCTACCTCAAGGGAAGAGCTTAATAACTAAGGAAGATAGTGGAGTATGTTTGAACCCACTAAGCATGAACAATGCCCTTTCCAATAAATTCATATTTGACCCATTTTGGAACCTCCTTCTTAGAGGGTATTTGACCATGAGAAACATGAAAAACAATAGTCATGTCTTGAAATACTCAAGATTTGCTAGGTGCTGTCATGGGAATTGATTCATCACCTAATTTTTCTATTCAATGGAATGCTTTGGGATTCAAAGTAGATACATTTTTTATTAATGAAAATCTTAAATCGGCTTATTAATTCTTAGGAGGATATCAAATTTTGGAAAACTTGTACAATTACAAGAAATTACCAAGGTACATTTGTATCTAATTTTTTTATGGTACCCCTTAACACATGTGCATTGAGAAACTAACCCATTTGGCTTGGGATTTTGATATCTATCACATTTTCTATTATAAGACTTCTAACCTCAAATATTCTTTATCATAGGCAAGATGGGCAATGTGTCCTTAAACTCTAAAGTGATTTGGGATAATCAAAATAAGTGCAACAAACTTATGTATGTGAGAAAATGAAAAAACCCTAACCTTTCCAAGATGGAATGCAATATTATTCTCTGTTTTATATGTTTCTTTGGAGGTTACTTATGTTGAAGTTTTCCATAGAGATAGATAAGTATATGGATGCTTATTTTAGGACATTAGCCTTATCGAAAAGTGGATCCTTTTCATCTCTTTTAGCAATGCACATGCACTAGAAATGTGTGGAAGAATATGCAAAAATGGCCCATACAATAGGTTCCTAATCTCCATAAATATTGAGCTAAGTCACATGGTGCTCAATATTAAATTGTTAATCAATATACTTACCTTTATAGGGCTTGGTGCACCACCAAATAATCTTTAAGGAGTAAGTAGAAGAGTTTTGCCAAATTTTGTAAAAAGGGATGAGAAGAAATGTCATATTATTAAGTGATCACTTAATTTAAGACTAATTTGTTTGGTGACCACTTTCCACAAATTATATCTTGGTATGACTATTTGTAATATCCCATTAAGTATATATTATTAATATAGATATTAGTAATTCCCCAATCCGAAATGTGGGGAATCGAATTCCCTAGTTGTGTAGCCTACAATTCCCTACTATGCTAGGTGTGAAATGTGATTCCCTAGTTATATGATGTATAAATCCCTAGTTTAAGATGTGGAGAATAAATTCCCTAGTTATATATAAGGAAATCATATGTACATGCCTAGGATTCCCTACCATGAGATGTGGGAAATGTAATTCCCTAGTTGGGGAATGTAATTCCCTACTTATATATAGGGAATCCATATATACATACTTAGGAAAAATTAGAGAATTTCCTACATTTCATAAGTTTTTCTATGTAGAAATTTTTCAAAAGCTCCTTCTATACCATGAATGTGTAATGTGCTGGGTCTGTGAAAACGCATCCTAGTATCCAAAGGGATGAAGCAAACGGAGGTGGTAGTGAGGTGGGATGTCAAACCAAGTGCTTGAGATGGACGACCACCGGGTCAAAAGGGAACCCATCCGGCGGGTCATAGAACAGCTCGTGATACACATAGTCAATATGCTCAACATGGTCAACATGTAAGTCATCATCATCATTGTGCCAATCTTCCATGACATAGATGCTATGAACCTTGACCTTCGCAAGGGACACTTAGAGGCATGGCCAGTAGTGTACTTTTCCCCACATTTAAAGAATAGGCCTTTTTTTCTTCCATTCCTTCACAACATCCAGTGAAATGAACAGTTGGCCACTAGGTTGGAGAGTGATTTAGTGGACTATCTATTTCCAGCATACTTACTCGTAGCATTAGAGCCAAATGCTATCCCAAAACTACCCTATTTTCTTTTAGCATGGAAGGGGGGATAAGTGGGCATTTTGAGGTTATTATTAGGCATGGAATAACCTGTAAAACCACCTTCGTATATGGGGCTAATCTTGAAGGCATACTGGGCTGTCCATAACCTTGCTGAAAATTTTCATTTTTATGGTACTTGCATATCTTTCAACCAATTGAATTACATCAAATAGTATGATAGGATTTTGAGCCATGACATCCATTGATAGGCTTGGTTCCAATCCGTAGATGTATTTATGAAATTTGGCATCATTGCTAATTCTCTTCACATATATGGTCAAGTTCATAAACTGATTTGTGTACTCTCGCACAGTGAGATTATGTTGGTCAAGAGTGTACCATCGTCTTGCCCACTGCTCTTTTTTCATAGGGGATACAAATACTTGAACCATACGCATTTTAAAGTCTTTCCAATCAATGAACTTAGGATTCTCTTGAATGATATAGCACCACCATTTGTTGGAGTATCCTTCCAAGTGGAGAAAAGCAAAGATAAACTTTTGATCATGAGTGTGGGCATAGATATTGAACTAGGACTCTAACTTGGACGTCCATTCCTCCAAGTCTGATGGTGAGGGAGATTACCCATTGTACTTAATGAGAAGAATCTTGTCATGTAGATCATGAGGGCCTTGCTGCCTATGAAATCCTCTCTGTACATACCATGATTTCCATACATACTTTATAGCTCATACATACCATGTGGTGAATTTATCCCATTTTGTCTATTATAGCCATGGTGTCCATTATTGCCATGTTTCCCATTCATACCATGCTATGCATGATGGGGCTTATTCATATAAGTTCCATTAGGGCTTGGAGGGAAAGTTGGGGAGCTTCGATCGATGGTAGGAGAGGGCCTCATTGGAGGGTTGGCTACATGGTTGATGCAGCAGTTCAATAGAGGCTCATTATGGACATTAAAGGGTTCACCAACTTCATAGGTAGAAGGGAGAATACCCTTAGATCCAAGAATTCCTCGTGGACCATGTACTGACTCTAGTGGTGGAGGGCATCAAGGCTGGTGCTTGGATTCATTTTCCTTATCTTGGGATAAAGTTGTAGCTAGCTAAGCTAGAAGAGTGGTGAGTTGCTCTAGGGTTTGCTGAGTCCTAGACTTTGAGAGGGCCATTTGTTGGATTTCTTCATCAGATTTGGACATCAATTGGCCATTGTTGGTGACCATGTCATTATGCCTCTCCATGTGACAAAGCTCGTTCTAATATAAAGTGTGGTTGATCAGATTACAAGGATTCATATCGGGCACTTCCTCACGCATGTCACTATGGTAATCTTGTGCTGAGCTAGAAGCTAGGTTCCTCATTAATGGATATCTTGAAGCCTCTAATCTCCTTCTAGAGTTCTTCATGGGCCTTAATTTTTTTTTTCTGGCCAGCCATCTAGATGCAATCCATAGAGCCTAGTGTTAGGAAATGAGATGTAAGTTTTGGTGGAAAACTCCAATCAATGAGATTTTTTATTTAAATAGAAGGAGAGGAAGTCCTCTTTAAGAAATCTATTAAGCTTTTGACAAAAAATGATCATCATTTTGTACAATTGGATTTTTTGTCTGTCCTAGAGTGCTCTACACCCTGTCCACCATAGTGACCTCAGTGCAAAAAAATGGCCATAAATTTGAGACCATAGCTGTTAGATTTCATGGAAGCAGGAAGGAGAGCAACACGGAGTGAAGCAACATGCTTACACTCTCTATTCTTCTTCTTATTCATTTAGCACACTCATAGTGCATATACAACCTAAGGTCATAAAGACCATTCACACTAGAAGTAACACCGACTTATTTAATATACCTAACTGATCTAGCCATACTAGCTGTGTCCAGCTCATGTCGGTCAAACACACATGTACGAGCTTGATATTCTAACACTCCCCCTCAAGCTCAAGATAGCATATGTACTCCAAGAAGCTGTCTAAAACCACAAAACTTATCTTTACCCAAGGACTTGGTAAAGATATCCGCTACCTGTTCATCAGTCTTCACATGCATAAGATCAACTCGTCCTGCAAGAACCATCTCTCTGATGAAATGGTAGTGTACCTCTATGTGTTTCGTCCTGGCATGATAGACTGGATTCATAGCCAGGAGTACACTACTCAGATTGTCACATAGTAACTTCACTGGAGCATCTACCTATATGTCCAAATCAGCCATAAGCTTGAGCAACCATGAAATCTCGCATGCTGCTAATGCAACACCCCTGTACTCTGCCTCAGTACTTGACAAAGCAACCGTAGGCTGCTTCTTCCTGCTCCAGCTAATCATGCCGCTACCAAATCCAAATACATATCCACTCGTAGATCTACGATCATATGAGCAACTTGCCCAATCTGCATCTGTGTATCCAATCAATATCAAGGGCTTATCTCTGACATAGAATAGCCCATACTCTACAGTGGACTTAACATATCTCATAATGCATCTAACTGCATCCAAGTGCAGCTTTCTAGGCTTCTGCATAAACTGGCTTATGAGCCCTATAGCATAGCTCAAGTCAGGCCTAGTGATGGTCAAGTAAATCAAGCTGCCAACCATCTGCCTGTACATAGTCACATCCTCTACTTCAGCCCCACTGTTCATGTCTAGCTTGACATTCTGATCAAGAGGTGTATCCAGCGGTTTGCATTCAACCATGCCATACTTCTTCAGCATCTCTATGGCATAGTGCTTCTGCATCAGCCATAACCCATTGTCAGCTAGAATTACCTCAATGCCTAAGAAATATTTCAGTTCTCCCAGGTCTTTCATGTCAAATTCAGATTTCAGCATCTTTATTACATGTTGTATGCCCAAGTCATCATCACCAGTGATTATCAAATCATCAACATATGTGACCAACACTACTAAATCTCTATTAGTCTTCTTTGTAAATAGGCTATGATCAGCCCTACCAATAGCAAAACCCAATCTCTGCAAGAAGTTACTGATCCTAGCATGCCAAGCTCTCAGAGCCTGTTTCAGCCCGTACAATGCCTTTTTTAGCCTGCATAGATAATGCTGAAAATCAGGGTGAACATACCCTTTCGGTTGAACCATATAGACATCCTCTGCTAGGTCACCGTTAAGAAATGCATTCTTAACATCCATCTGCTGTAATTTCCAGCCTTTAGTAGCAGCCAAGGCAATCACAGTGCGTATAGTTGCCATCTTGGCAACAGGGCTGAATGTTTCCTCATAATCAAGTCCATACTGTTGGGCATACCCCTTTGTGACCAGCCTGGCTTTGTATCTCTCCACACTGCCATCTGACTTGCATTTGATTTTGTAGACCCATTTGCAGCCAATGGTCTTTTTCCCTTCAGGCAGTGGTACTAAATCCCATGTTTTATTTTCAGCCAAGGCATTCATTTCTTCATCCATGGCTGCACACCAATTCTCATCTTTCACTGCTTCAGCATATGTACTTGGTTCTTTGACCTCCATCACTTTTGTCATGTATGCATAATGCTTTGTAGAGTAGCCACTGTATGTCAACCTGTCAACAGGGTATCCGACCCTCTGCGAGCATCTAAGCTGTGGTGCACTACTCGATTCCCCTCTCTCATGAGGCGGAATATACCTGCTCTGCCTTGTGCCAGGCATATAGACAGTCGGAATACCAAGTTCGCTGTCTAAAGTATCACTAGACTCATAGCCCAAAGTCATTCTGCCAGGTGTCATCATACTAGATGCATCCTCAATAACTTTCTCTTTTCCTTTGCTGTCCAAGACATCATGTCTCCCCCTCACTGACATACTGGTGTCAGTGGACGGCAAGCTCCTCAATCTCCCTGTCCATGGGGATACTGTCTGACTACGAGGTCCTGTCATAACAGTACTCTGTTGTAAATCAATTGTAGAGGCATGAGTGGAAGGAGTATCCGCTGGCACTGCAACTGGTGATACATACCAAGAATGTGCTTTGGGATCCAACTTCTTCCTTTTCTCATCTGGAATATGCACGTAAGCAAGATAGCCAAAGAATTTCATGTGACTTACATCCGGCTTATAGCCATGCAACTTCTCAAACGGTGTCATCTCATGAATACCTGCAGTGGGAGTCCTGTTCAGAATGTATACGGCTGTCATAACAGCCTCTGCCCAATAGTAAACTGGCATATGCTTTTCATTCATCATAGCCCTAGCAGCTTCCATTAGAATTCTATTCTTCCTTTCAGCTACTCCGTTTTGCTGCGGAGTGTAGCTACAGGTGAGCTGCCTACGAATGCCATTTTCAGCCAAGAAATCATCAAATTCATTTGATACATACTCCCCACCACTATCAGATCTCAAGCAAGAGATGTAGCATTCAACCTCCTTCTCAACCTGTGCTTTAAATTGCTGAAAAACAGCAGAGACCTGCCTGACTGGACGTAGCATAATGTCCATGCTACTTGCCCTTCTGGTTTCCCTGCTTCTTCCAGCAGTCCTTTGCAATATGCCCATACTTTCCGCAGTAGTGACAATCCTTATCTTTATTTGGATTGTCTGACTGACGCTGTTGCTGCCATGAGCCTCTGCCACGGGAGTTAGATCTCCCCCTTCCTCGAAAGTTTCCACCACCTCTTGCATTTGATGACTGCTGATTGCTATTACTATAGGATGCATTCTGATGGCCTCCTCTGCCAGATCCATAGCCTCTACCACGGCTACCACGACCACGCTGATTCGAATAAAAAATTTCATCCTTATTCTTGGAGCTGCTTGACCGTGTAGCTAAGCCAAGCTTCACCTCTTCATGAATCAATAATGCAACCAGCTCATTAAAGTCAGGCATCTCAGCCCGCACAGATACTGAAGTGTCAAAAGACTTGTACTCCGGACCCAAGCCATTTAAGGTCACTGCAACCATATCCTCATCTTCTACCTGTGAGCCAACAGATGCCAGCTGATCTGCTATGGACTTAACCTCTGTGACATAATCTTGTATGGATCTGTTCTTCCTCTCCATGTTATTGAATTTCTGCTTCAGTTGTATCTCCTTGCATTTGTAGTTGTGCCATAGTATTTGACCAATATATTCCATGCATCTGCTGGAGATTTACAGTTCATGATCTACATCACCATAGCATCCAAGATACATAATGACAACCAATGTAAAACTCTGCGAGCTCTTTCCGTCCAAGCTCGATGCGCTCGTCTTTGATCAGCTGTAGGATTCCTATCTGGAACTTCAGGTTCAACCTCAACACTTGTCACTAAGTCCCAGTATCCTTTGCCTATCAGAAAGTTCTCCATGCGGAACTTCCATATTGCATAATTGTTGCTATCAAGCTTTTCTCCCACAATCTGGGTTACATTATCAGTTCTATCAGCATTTGCCATGTTGTAGACCTTGCCTGACTACCTGCAAACCAAGATCTTCTTAATAGTTCAACTTCAGCCTGGAACTGTTTATGATAGTTTTCTGCAATTAATTGCAGTAAAAAACCACGGTATTTCAGCCCACTGACAGTCCAAAATAGCTCACACCAAGTGGCTTAACCTGTGAGTAAAGCAGTCAGTGCAAATACTATGTATTCACTTTGGTTTGAACTCCTACAATCGTACTGCCAGGGTACATATATGCTGTCTGAAAACTGTAATTCTGTGAGTGACCAGCAGTGATTTCAAGCCCAAAACTGAGTAGTATACATGTCATACATGTCCCAAACTTCCATAGATAGCTGCTAGTACATGTGTCAAGCCATGCATAGACATAGAGCCACAAAACAGTATATAACCAGCATATATGAATGTCGTAAATAAATTCCCAGATTTCAAACAGCCAATGCACTGGCAACAGGGATTAATTTCAGTCCCAAAAACCCATAAACCATTTGCATCACTTCCGTTTCCAATGCTCAAGCATTCAACAGTCATAGACCAAGTCTTCAAGTACCTGTGGAACAAACCCAGCCAACTAGTTCTTCAGAAATAACCAATTTGTGCTTTATGTCTGCAAAGTTTTTTCCAGTTTTCAGCCTATCAGAGGCTCTCAGATCAAGCCATTCGAAGCTCCAAGTTTATGTCAAAATACCCAAGAAATATGACATGTCTTCTACCAAGCATCAAGTGCTACATTCAAGTTCAATGTACATGCCAAAGAGCATCCAAAAATGCAGACTTCCCAAGTGTATAATGGCACTGTAGGTTCAATGACAGTTCAGCCCTGTGTATTCAGATCTGTACACCTCTATTACAGCTCCCACATGAGCTCCCGAAAGAGCAATAGTAAGGCATACCCTTCAAGAACCTTCCTTGGTATGCGTCCAAGCTCTATGCCACCTGACAAGTGCTATACTTCTTGAATCTCAGCCAATGAGAGCAGCCTGTTCATAGGCACAGTCCACACAGACTGTTCAGAGTATATTCAGATCAGAGTTTCCCACTTGTTGATGCTCAATGGAGCTTTGATGAGTCTTCAGACAAGCCACACTCTTGGTGATGCTCAATAGAGCCTTGGTGAGCAGTCCATGTGCTGAATCTCAGCCATGGAGTTTAGCCTGAAAACAGGCGCAAACATGCTGGCTGGGCAGATCTGTGCTGCTGCACATCTTGCTCATTACTATAACAATAATGCACTCATGGGTGCTCAATCAGTCTCCTTGGAAGACTCCTCAGTAAACCACAGCTCCTGCTTCAAGCAATGAGGCTCCAATGCTTCACAGTACATACCTCTGTGTGACCATTGATTGAAATGACAGTCAGTCCTCTTCCTTTTCCAGCTCTTCAGGTCACTCTTCAAGTCTTCTTCTTGAGTGCATTCCACCAGTGAGCCCATTCATGGCTCTGATACCATGTTAGATTTCATGGAAGTAGGAAGGAGAGCAACACAGAGTGAAGCAACATGCTTACACTCTCTATTCTTCTTCTTATTCATTTAGCACACTCATAGTGCATATACAACCTAAAGTCATAAAGACCATTCACACTAGAAGTAACACCGACTTATTTAATACACCTAACTGATCTAGCCAGACTAGCTGTGTCCAGCTCATATCAGTCAAACACACATGTACGAGCTTGATATTCTAACAATAGCTCCAATTAGGGAGATTTTTAATTCAAACTAGAGGGAAAAAATACCTCTTTGAGAGTTATAGATTTTACTCCCACATGTAATATAGAAGTTTGTGTTATTGAATTTTTACGACTCTTTTGATTGATTGTGACTAAAAAGAATGTTTGTCCCGTGAATCTGCAAAAGAACTATATGAATGTCGCATAGACTGAGGGGCCTGATAAACAACATAACTAGCATCATGAGCATATTGATCACCATCTCAAGCACATTTACATGTCCATATGCTCTATCATCACTACATAAGTGGATGTTAATGCCATACATATATTTTAACTACATACACTTTAAGTGTCATACATATGTACCATAAGCACTGAAAGGGTATCCAAAGGGGATTATTTCATCGGGAGTGATGATGACCATATGAGTGTTCCTACATCTGCATACAAGTATCAATCCATGAATCACCAGGAGATTGACAAACTTCCCCCCAGGCTAGATTGTTCACCCCTTTAGGGTCTTAAGTGGTAAGGCAAGGTCATCTCATTTTTGGCTTACCACCTTGCATGGCATCAACCTTTTTCCTTAGCTGGAGTATAAATGACAAACATTTTTATTAAGAAATTAGCATGATATGCTTTAGAAAGGAGACATTGGGTAATTTTATGAGATGAAAGGATGGACAAGAGCTAGGGTAGGGATTATCTTGGCAGTCCAGTGACTCACTAGTAGCTGATGAAGACTTCAAGAATTCGAATGCTTCCACTTGTGATGCGGCTCCCGTGTTTGTTCCCGATCTTGAATCTCAAATATAAAAATCTTAAATGGAGCTTTCATGGTGGCCCACAAAAATTCTTTGCATGTTGAGCTGCATGACATCAATCCAAGTAAGAGGTGATAAAAGAGGGTGAAGGATCTCCTGGAGGGCTGAGCTTCCAGAGATTGTGGATTGAACTAAGAGCTTGGGATGAGCTTCAATGGCTGCCTCAAATAGTATACAATAGGGTTTTCACATGCGGGAGCTCAAATGTTAGAGACAAAGATCCAAAATCTTGCTTTGGAGACTCCATTCGGTTGCTCAAGGGTCATGAAGGCCAAATGAGATGCTAATTGCTAGAGTAGAAGGGCAGGAGCAGTAGCACAATTTGTGCCACAAATTACAAGTTGCTACATTGATTTTCTGCCTATTCTTCTTCAGCCTCAAGGATGCTCAAACTATTTCCAAGGGTGTGGGGAGGTAGTGGTTGAGGTCTTGGAGGGAGCTCAAACAAGATCTTGAGGATGACGGGGGCTAGAGGCCATGGCAGTTTGTAGGAGAAGAGAGAGAAGGAAGGCTGAGACAAAATGTAACTGAGATTTTTTCCCTCTTCTAACTCTTCAGTCTCAAAGCTTGGCTTGGAACCCTTTAAATTTTCATGAAGAGGAGTGATAACCTACTAAGTTAGCCAATTTACCTCTAGATATATCTATGTCTCCAACCATAGCTCCTACTTGTTCCAAAAAGCTAAGACTAACTATGGTCCTCTACTGTACATGTACTTGTAACTTGAGTAACTAGGGTTTGAGATTGGAAAAGGGAGAAAGAGAAAAGGAGAAAAGGGCCAAAGCTTGATGATTTGGTACCGCTTGTAATGAATGAAGCTGAGAGGAGTGAGGAGAATGAGCTAAAGAGACAAAAAGAGAGAAAGAAGAAGAGAAGGAAAGACTAAAAGAGGAGAGAGAAAGATAGAAAAAAGGGGAGAAAGGAGGAGAAAGCCATGAAAGCTAGAGATGAAGGTGAAGAGTATGTTCTTGATAATAACTAGTTTCCCTAAAATAGGACTCTTACACCTTATATACCCTGATTAGTGTGACTTTGTGTCTAACCCCTAGTTCCTATGTATCCCGCTCGTTACGCTACAAACGCCACATCATTGTTTTGTTTTTCCATGTACTTGTTAATATATTTGTTGAGGTCTCTACAATCATCAAAATTATTCTCCATATCTATGCCCATGCATATGTCGATGGTGTGTACATTGGTGTATTTTACGTATTGTACTAAAAATGAGGATTATATCATGTTATACATCATGAAAAAAATGCTTCATGATTATGTTACACATCATAAAATTTTATTAAAGGTGGTTATATAAGCTTATATGTTTTAGGATTTGTGTGTATTGATGTGTACATGCATGAGTTATTTTAAATTTAAAACATATATATATATATATTATTCTCATAGTCATAATATGATTACATCTACTCATGTATGCTTGTTGAAAAATATCGATTCTCTTATTAAAGTATAAATATAAGTATACATTTATATCTTTATGTGTGTATAGTGATATAGAATTCAGTTTGTGTATGTGTGTGTACACGAGTGTATGTGTATTTGTAGATATGGGCAACATGGAGAAATTTCTAAATAACATAATACTATGTTAATAGAGAAACTTTAGCTTTGACAAGTTGAGGGTTAGATGGAAAAATGACTTTCGACTTTATGATGGGCCAAAGGAAAATCACTTAGAGGATATAGAGAGATCAAGTTTAAAATATACCTTCAAGGATTAGAAGAATCCCCTCATCAAAATTGGAAATTGTTTGCAACCACTAGCTAGGTAATGACATGACCCACAAACATCGATGGCCCTTTCAACCATTATGGTAGAGTATATTTTTTTCAACTTGGCCTTTAAGAGGGCACTGTTGTCAACATTCAAGGAGGTAAGTGATCTTTGCCAACTAGAGTGTGTAGTGTGTATCCATATTCATGGAGTGTAAGACATGGACTCCCATATGGCATATGAGCTTAACATTACTTTTAAGCTCATGCATATTGACACGAGATACCATACTGTGAGAGAACTTGGAGCATAATAACATGTTATCCTTGAATGGGACTTCAAGATATAGCCTCATGTGATTATCTAGTAGATTTCCTAATTGAATGAATACCCCCAAATATTTCAGTTCACCCAAATCTTTGACCTGAAATTCAGCATGTACCATTTTCTTGATCTCTTCAATTCCTGTGACATCATCACCTATAATGATCAAGTCATCCACATAGATAACTGATATCACATAATCGGACCTTGTCTTCTTTGTGAATAGGCTATGATCAGCCTTGCCCATAGTGAAACCAAGTTTCTGTAAGCATGCACTTATCTTAGCATTCCAAGATCTAGGTGCTTGCTTCAACCCATATAATACTTTCTTCAATCTACACACATATGTAGGAAAATCTCAATGTACATAGCCCTCAAGTTGATCCATGTATACTTCCTCAACAAAATCACCATTGAGAAAAGCATTCTTCACATCCATCTGATACATACTATATCCTTTAGATGCTGCAAAAGCAATCACTATCCTCATGGTTTCCATTTTAGCAACAGGGTTGAATGTCTCCTCATAATGAATACCATATTGTTATGCATACCCTTTTGCCACAAGTCTTGCCTTGTATCTTTTCAATGTGCCATCTGATTTACACTTCACTTTGTATAGCCATTTGCAACCAATAGCCATTTTTTCTTCAGGAAAATCAACGAAATCCCAAGTGTCATTTTCAGCCAATGCTAAATATTCCTCATCCATGGCCTTACACTAATGATCATCCAAAATAGCTTTAGAAAACTTTGTGGGTTCCTTAAAGCTAGTGACTTTTGCTATATATGTATAGTGCCTCATTGTATAACCACTATATGTAAGCCTATCCATAGGCTTCCTGACTCTTTCTGATCTCCTCAATTGAGGTGTAGTATGAGACACTCCTCTCTCATAAGGTGGTATGTATCTATGTCTCACACCAGGAGTCACAACTGACGGAATACCAAACTCACTATCCAAGCTATCAGTGCTGCCAGGTGGATCATAACCACAAGTGAGTGGCCCTATAACATCATCAAGTTTGCCTTTGTCTTTATCCTCATTTCTCCCCCTCACTGACATAGTCGTATCAGTGGACAAAGATGCTGAAGTCCTCAATCTACTAACTGATGTAGTAGCATCTTTAGAAAGCCCTAAAATTTCTACACTTTCATTTATACATCCATGTACATAATTTTCCTGACAAACATCATCATCATTCATCAAAGTAATCTTCTTCTCATGCCATGATTTCAGCTCATCAAATGCCACATCTCTTGAGACCAATGTCTCATGAGTAGAAGGATTGTAGCATTTGTATGCATTTCTATCTTGTGCATACCCAATAAAGATGGCCTTTTCTGCCTTTGGATCAAGCTTCTTCATCTTTTCATGTGGAAAATCTACATATACCAAGCATCCAAAAACCTTAAGATGTCTAATGTCCGACTTTATCGCATAAAGCCTCTCATGAGGAGTCACCTCATGTATACCTCCTGTTGGTGTACAATTCATGACATACAATGGAGTCATTATAGCCTCTGCCCAATATGCATTTGGTGGGATTTTCTCATTCAACATGGCTCTTTCCCATTCCATAATCACCCTATTTTTCCTTTCTGCCACACCATTTTGTTCTGGTGTGTACCTACATATCAATTCCATTTTAATCCCATGAGTTGCCAAGAAGTGATTAAAGTCTTTAGAAACATATTCTCCTCCACTATCAGATCTCAATCATAAGATGTAGTAAGCCAATTCTTTCTCCACATGTCTCTTAAAATCCTAAAAAGCATCCATGACATCACTCTTGTGCTTCAGCACATACAACCATGTGTACCTACTATAGTCATCTATGAATGACACATAGTAACATGATCCCCCAACACATGCATTCTGTGAGAGTCCCCATACATCTTAATGTATAAGCTGTAATGATCTAGTTGTTGATCCACTCTCTGAAGAACCCTCCACCCCCAACCTAGACATCATGAAGTCAGTCACTCATACCTAGATCTAGGCTTGAGTGGTCAAACTTGAAGCCTCTCCCTCAGGCAATGGCACTACATTAATGCTTACATGCCTCATAAATGGAAGCCTTGATTGCTTCCCAATTTGACAAGACTGACATACATGTCCCAATTACACATGCTTGAGCTTAGGAAGTCCAAGTACAACTTGCTTATGCTGCATATTTTTCAACTTTTGGACATTTACATGAAGGATCCTTTTATGCCATATCTCAACATTCCTTATTCCAGCATTGTCATGTGAGTACATAGCCGCATTCAATGCTCGAATTTTTATATCCAATGTAAACATCGTGCCATTTATTTTGCCTTTACCAATAAGTTTGCATCCTTGACCATAATCTTCAATGTAGCATCCATGTTTATTGAATCTAACTTGTAGATTCTGTTCAGCCTTTTCTCCCACAGAAAACAAGTTTTTGGTTATGGAGGGTACATGTATCACATCATAGAGACTCTTTTTCCTATCACCATGCATCATCAAGGGAACAATACATGTATGCATAATTTCATGATGTGTCCCCATGGTGAATCAAGGTCCCCTTCCTAGTCTTATTCATCCTGGAAATATTGATGACAAGTAAGCAAATGTAGGATGTAATGTTCTCCCTGTTGCATGGCAGTCACAGAGATAGTAGTAGAGACAGAGGTAGAAGCAAAAGTAGACATAAAGGTGAAGGATATGTTCTTCTCCTACAGAGCCTCTACAGAAGCAGAGATAGAGCCTCCAGAGGAAAAGGATGAAAATGATAAGGAATGGAAGAGGAAGATCAAAATTTAGAGGAAGCGGTGCTAGAAATGCATATGCAGCCCGTGGACAGCAACTTACTGGATGGAAAAATAGGCAACCTCAAGCAAATAGAGGTGCCTCAAATGCTCGTGAAAGAGGAAGTTATTCAGCTAGAGGAAGAGGCACTTGGAAGTAGCCTCAAATGAGTCATGGAGAGCAATCAAATGCAAATAAGGATTGCCATTATTGTGGCAAATATACGCATGTAGCTAAGGATTGCTTAAGAAGAAGAATGATCAGAGAGAAAAAGGGAAGCAACATGGTAATTATGCTTCTTCTATACATTATGCCTACTATTTTTAGACCCAGTGGAGCTTGTATTGAGTCCAAGTTTCACTTCTTCATGCAATCGAAGTGCTACAAGCTCATCAAAGTCAAGCTGCTTTTGATGCACCAAAATGGAAGTATCAAACTGCTTATACTCCTGTCCAAGTCCATGGAGGGTAGTAGCCGCCAAATCATCATGCTCAACTTTAGCTCCAATTGAGCCTAGTTGTTCTATAATGGATCTAATCTCACTGACATAGTCTTCAATAGACCTGCCATTCCTCGATATGTGGCTGAATTTTTGCTTCAATTGTGTCTTTCTTGCATGAGTGATATGCCCATAATTCTTCATCAATAAGTCCCAAGCAGCTTTTGGGGAAGTACAATTTGCAATTTGCATAGCTTTTGTGTCTGACATACATAATGACAGCCAATGCAAGACCTTGCTGGCATTTTCCAACCATGTTCTGTGTGCCTTGAGTCGATCCTGTGTTGGAGGTCTATCCTCAGGTAGCTTGGGCTCAACTCCAAGACCTGTGACTAGGTTCCAATAGCCTCTTCCAATTAAGAAATTAGACATCCTGAATTTCCATAGAACGAATTTGTTGTAGTCAAGCTTCTCACCAACTATTTGAGTGATAATGTGCTTCTCTCTTGTGTTTGCCATTTCAAAGTCTTCAACTTTGCAAACCCAGTAGATTTTAGTTCACACCAATATCATACACTTCCAAACATGTGGCAAAGCATCAATGCTTGTTTATCTCTTTAGGCAACAATTCCACATATGCTTGCCACACAAACTGTTAACAATCAACCCCACTGCAAAAACTGAGTATTTAATGCTCACAACATTCCATCTTTACAAAACCACTCAATTTTCCAAAATGCCAGCAGCAATGTACTTCAATACCTTGTAATGCAACCAATTTTTACTATAAAATTGCAGCAATAACCACTATTGCATTCTCAGCCCCAGCACATGTGCTTCTATTCTCATCAACTACAGTTACAAATATGCATCAAAAACTTTGGATTCCAATCTGATATGATGACTGCATAAGATCCAATACATGTAGAAATAGACCCTCAAAAAATCCTTCAACTCATTGAGACACCATGATATTCTATCATAGAATTATCAAGATGACCATGAGTGCTTTACTCCAAATTGCTAATTTCACCATGCATACCTTATTGATAAAGAACTATTGCAGAGATGGTTTTAACAAGCAACAAACAGCAAACTCAAATTTAGAGTGCAATTGCTACCCAGAGCTGCCATGAAAAACTGTAATTCTTTATTGCATTCCATGGAAGCCCTTCAGGTCATTGGTAGTAGGGAATTTTTATCACAAAAAATTCACTCAAGTGACTTCCCAGCATTTCATTCTGTCAAAAATTTCTTCTGATACCCTCTCAGTGGTATAACAAAGAAGATAGCTTACCAATCTCCCCTATATAAATAAGCAGGGTCTATGTGTTGCTATTAAAGGTGAAAGGTAGTGTAAAATCCCAACTGAGACAAGCTCCCTGGGAGGGATTCATGAATCTGGCTAGCTCTCCTTCTTCGCGAATGTAATCCAGTCGTCCCCCCTTGTCAAAATGGTACACGCCATGGCATCAGAGGTCTCCAGCAACATCCCTGATCCCCCTTCTAGCTTGAATCATTTGCTTGCTGTGTTTAAAGAGAAGGGCTTGTCTCAAACTGACCTGCTGGTTCTTTTGGGAGGTCACATGATTGGGGTGGCTCGATGTAGTGCCTTCAGTGACCGTTTCAGTAGTAACAATGAAACCATGGTGGTTGACCCAATGCTGAATCCATTCTTTGCACAATCCTTGGAAGCAGCATATCATCAATGGCAGTGGGTGGTTCTCTGGGGATGCATCTGTTCCCTTGGATGCACTAACAAGCACTCATTTTGACAATGCCCACTACATCAATCTAGAAAACAGTAAGGGCCTTCTTACTGCCGATGAGGTTCTCTTCTTTGATGCACGCACCAAGCCACCCGTTTAGATGCTCGTGACCTCAATTATGCAAGCGTTGATATTATTATTGCTACAGTAGTTGATGCTATTGGCAGAGGTGAAGTATTAGCTGCAGCATCAAGCAAGATGACTGTCTCCCTCTGTCTTCGCCCAATCAAATACCATGCCATTAATCGCACACTTCCTTCCCTATTCTCACACCATTCAAGCCTCAGTGCTTGCATAGCTTTCTATCCTTTTGGACAATGTGTTTATCATGCCAATGGTGGTTCTTATTCTTCTGTATTTTTGCCTTGCGTTTGAGATCAATACCTAGATTAGCGGCTCCCGTTCTTGTGGAGCTTAAGCTTGTACCTTCTGCGATTCAAGATCATTATCGAGTCATTTTTTTGGTGAATCTTTTAGGATTGCCATTCATCCACCACCAGCTCCTCTTCCTCATTTGCAGCATTTCAGTTTGAGTCTACCGATTCCTCATTACAGCATACAATCTGGCCATTATGTCTCCCTTCTCATTTGAGCAGGTCTCATAGGGGATGGAAGCTCCAATACCATATTAGCATTCATAGAGAAAGAGATATGGACAAAAGGCACAGGCTGAAAGGGTAGTAGACATGCTCCCTTCAGTTCATTCCATCAACCTAGTCACTAAAGTCAACTATGTGTACTATACACACAAAAGATCAAAATTACCTAGATCTAACCATGGTTAAGTCAGTGGGAATTAACCTTATCCAACTAAGGTAGAAAATTGTGAGCTTGAATCTCAACATCATATTGTGTCTCGCCTATCACAAAGTGCTTCCTTTGTCCCTTTCTTGTCGTATGTAGCTATACAAATGAGTCACACTCCTGCATCTTTTCTCTAGTTCTATTGTAGTATAAGATATGAGAAGCTCTAGATTTATAACTTATAATATTGTTCTTACCTTGTTATTTTATGATATAAGAAAAAAAGTCACAAATATATTGCTATGCAAAAGGGAAACCCAATAGAAATTTCTAATTTTGAGCATTTGATCCAAGCATGTATTTCATTGCCAATCTTTTAGTCCCTTGTGAAACAACTCACTTTCAATCATAGGGCCATTGAGGAAGGGTTTACAATTACATATTACCTCTACATCTTGAAATAGTTAAACATTTCCCTAATGTGAGATGGACAAGGTAGAGACATGATGCTCTTTTCATTCATCAATATATCTAAAGTTACTTTAATCCTCTTAGTACTAATCAATACATACGTGAGCTTGAAGGAAGTTTTACATATAACCATTGTGCATTTGTACTTCATAAGTAATTTGTGATATTTGATGAAATTATGTAACAATTTCGATCTGAAAAGCCGCACTCCTCACGAGAACCTCCTCTTACTAAAAATTCAAATGAAAATTATTAAAGCTATGGTAAAAAAAATTTAATTTCCCCTTTCCCCCAGCAGACTGTCCTGCTGGAGGAGGGGGGGGAATAGCAAGGGTGGGCAAGCTCCTTGTTGAAGCTTGCTGAAGGGAGAAGGCATGCATGATGCCACATAGGGGAGGGAGGATCCCCTCCCCTCACATACATAAACCGTGTGAGGACGGTCAAACTGGGGAGGCTGTCGTAGAAGAGGAGAGGGTTGTGAGAGAGGAAGAACTTAAGGCCACGCTTGCTGCCGTGAAGGAGGAGGCCGTCAGACTATCGACATTGCCGTCGAGAGGGAGGAGCCAAGCACCATTGCCTTCCATCAGCTGGGCCTCCATCACGTTGCCATTTGTCGCCTTTTCCATCCTCCACCTGGGGGCTCCATGGCAACTCCCATAAGCTTCAGAAGCCTTCTAAGAAGCCCCCCTTCATGTGGCCTCTTTAAAGCCTTCCTTTAGAAGGTCTTTCACACCCCTTGCTTCCCCCCTTTTTCCTGTGGGGTCTCAGTAGACCTTGTAAAAGCCCATTAAGCCCCCTTCCCGTGGCTTTATTAAACCTTACTCTCAAAAATTTCGTATAACCACTTTCCCCCTCCCCGGGATTTAAAACCCTCCTGGTGGGTTTTACCCCCACATATTGCTTTAGGGTCCTTTAAGCCTTTTTTTTAATTGCAAGTCCCTCAAAGGTTCATCTTAACCTCGGGGTCTCTTAGAACCCCCTTCCTATTGACCTTCCCAAAACACCCTCTTTTCCCCCCTTTTTGCATACCACAAAGTTACATTCCTTTCCCCCTTTCCATGTATACAATTTGCACCAGAGCTTCTAAGAAAGGAAAGAAATTTTTTTATAAAGGACGGTGGAATTACAAAGGGAATTTTGCGTGCAAAGGAGATGGCCAACATCATAAATCTGCATCCAAGATGGAAAGGCTGCATTCATGATGGCTCCTAAGAAAGCACAAGGTGCAACCGCAGGAGGATTGTCTCCTAACATCCATGTGGACATTTCACCATAAGTCCAGGTTTTTTCTTCCTAATTTTGATTTACGTCATTATAAATCAATCGTGCATGGATCATTTTTGGAGATAGAATGCGTCTTTCGATTTAAATACTTTGACTAATTTAAAGGAAAGAGCTCACGATGGAAGAATTCGGTCATTAGTCTTTTTTAAAATGAACAAAATAAAGTGAGCATAAGATTTCTATGCATTTCTAGCAAGTGGCTTTTATGCATTAATTAGATTAATTAATGCCCATCTTTACAAAACAAACTTATGATAATACACTTCAGCATGGAATGAATAAACCACATATCACATTATTGAACATATTTTCTTCGAAACGATTCGTTATAGAAAGTCGTAGCAACCGTTAGAAATTGCTAGGGCTGCATGAAGAAGATTTAACTTTAGGCAAGTGGCCTAAAAACTGAAATCAACGAAAGGGTGTGTAAGCTTAGCATACGACAAAAATTCATTCGAAAAAGAAAGTAGAAAAAGGTTACATGTTTAAACATAAAATCCTAAAGTTTAGTAGCATGAATCTTGTTTGTCTGTTATAGGATGATCAATTAGAATTATGCTATAACTTAACCTATGCTTTGACCTTAATCCAAAAAGTTAGGGTTTGTAGATCAACTTATACGTAGGTAATGAATCATGTGGTTACGGAAATGATAGCATAATTATCTTCAAGAATAGTCAAGTTAAATTGGTTTAAACCTAAACACCTAAAACCGAGAGGTACTTGTTTAGAAATGGTTAATTCAATGCAACATATCCCAAAGAGCTAACTAGGGTTAGCTCGTTGAGGACATCACCTAATCGCTTTTATTGCCAAAAAAACTGAAACTCTTAAACCTAAAGACTTGCCCGCATTTACAAAATGTAGGGATAGTAGGACATACCTACGAGAAATAATCTAGGGTTTTCCCCTAAGAATCTCTCGCTAAAAAGATGAAACTGGGTTTAAACTGGAACCCTAGGATGCACAATGTCGAGCTAATACAATCAGGAATAGATTGTTATATCTAATCATGATACCGTGATTAGAAGACACGGTTGATGGATAGAATAGTCCCATAGTTGATGCGACACTTGTGCAACAAGTTGCAAAGTCGCATGATCTTGTGATTTGATCACAAGGGAATGGCCAATTCCTAAAAATGAGATTGGCAGAGTCTTACGCAAGTTTATCTTGCAAGAGGATGAATAATTGTCCTTATATAGTACCTTTCTTGGGTAAAGATAATTGCTTGGAAGCAAAAGACCAATCAATAAATTGGAATAACATATGAACTTAAGGTATTGATTAAGTTGGGGTAATAGGGGTACGGCCCTAACCCAGGATATTGGGTTAACAAATAAACCCTTGGGGATCTTGCCAAGTTGCAATTGATCCCGGATGGAGTGCTGGATGCATTCGGAAAGAAGGATTTGCTCCTTAGCAGTTGGCCAAAAATAACGACCAAAGGAAATGATTGTGCTTGTAACAGTTTTAAGAGCACTTTTTTGCTTTGTTTGCTCAAAGAATTAAAGGATGAGAAGATATCTAATGCTTTAGATTGAAGTCCTGAAGGGAGAGGCAGCTTTAGTTACCCCCGACTACCTGCATGACCCTAACCAAGTGGTTTGTTAACCGCGTCGAGAAGGTGGACCAAACTCACCGCGAGAGGTCTCTCCGTTGAATGCTACTTGGAGTAGGACGGCGCGTGGGTGCCAGAGGGGGCTCTGGTCGTAAATCCCTCGCCTTCCAGGCCTTGCACAAGAGGCCAACATGACTCCGGATTGGATCTCGAGGCCCGCATACTAGTCTACGGGTGGAATCTTGGATTAGTAATCCTTGTGGATTGCTAGATAGCCTTCGAACGGATTATGGATAAGCCTACGGGCTGGATGTTATAAATGTATTCCAAAGATAAATATGATAAGCTATTGAAAATGAACTTGTTTGACATTGCTTTTCTATGTCAAGTGCTATGATTACGTGAAGGAACCATTGCCTAATGGGCTAATTAGGGAAGCTAATTGATACATGTCCAACTAAATATGTTAGGTAGTTAAATAACTAAAATAACCTGAGGAAAGTGTGGTGGATATGGGCATGGGTCCGTCCTACGGAAGGGTGGTCCCCGTTGGCCGGGAAATTTTCTCAATCATGATGGACAACGAGAAGATCGTTTCAAAGGATACGAACAGAAAAAGGGCGCTAACCTAGAGTCTAAGTTATAAATGATTCTGATTTACGCTGTTTTAGGGGAAAGGAATGGGACTATGCCTTATGGCAGAGAGGTTGAGCTTTGCATCCCTCTCGTTTCCCATTCTCCTTGAACCAACTGCAACGTGAATCCGCTTCAGACCTAGCGTTTCTGCGTAAAGTAGTTTGATCGGGTTCAACGCTAGTTGCCGTTTAGGAAATGACCAATAGGGAATACCCTGATTCAAGTCGGTCCTAAGTGGGAACAGCCAGAATACTTCCGCTACGTGGCTGACGCGAAAAGTCCTAGATCCCAAACCCCATAACATTCCATGGGAGTGCCGGGCGGAGGTTTCTAGACATCCTTTCTGATGGATTGCTAGGACGTGTCGTGAAGACAACAGGTGGATACGTTACAGTTGGTATCAGAGCGAACCAACGAAGGATTTGGTTTTTTATGAAATCTTTATAAGATAAAGTAAAGGAAATGTACAACATTTCCTTACTTTCAATGCTGTCTTGTAAAATTATGAAGCATGGAACAAGTTCTTAGTGTTCCGAGTCATGTTTATGATTACGATGCATTCCCCAAATTATCAACAAATGGTTGGGATGATGAACATACTAGAGCGTATTTATAATCCATCGCCTTTGTACATGGAACGAAGATGGACTGGTGCCTCAGGAATCTACTATATAGCTGCCCACCGGTTTGCATATCTTCAGACCAACCTAAAGAGGATCAACTAGTTGGAAGACCTGAAAGTCGTGAAGCTGTTCATTTTTGTGGAGGCTCACGTAAATTCAACTTTACATATTCAAGGTCGGAGGGTTGAGCTGAACTCGTATGTATATGAGGAAGTGACTTGTGTAATCCCCGCCGACAGGATCAAGGTGTTGGGGCGCCATGAGAAGAATGGGTTCCAAAGGAAAGGATACCCTGATCTTCCAATGACTTATCGATTCCTGAAGATCCATGACCCGAAACCATACTATTATCTAGTTCTTGTAGATAAATGTAATACAAAATTATTCTCCCCAAACTAAATGTAAGCAGTTGGCTTATCATCGCAAGAAATGTTGTATTCTGAAAGGGCTATGCCCATATAAATACAATAGAACTTCTTTTTATCAATGTCTGTTTTATTCAAGAGAATTGATAAGAAGTTAAGTGGTTAGATTACTTGGTTGATAGCTGAAATGGAAATGAAATATAAATCATAACGATTAACGAGTAATAACGATAAGAAACCTTTATCCAGGCACAACCCCAAGTACAGATTCCCAGCTCGCCTCCTACATCAAGTACTGCTGTAATTAGGAGAAGAAGTTTTTTCTCAAGTAGATTAAGCTGCCCGAATTTGACAGAAGAGGTCGGTCCATCCAAGTAGATGCTGAAATTTGGATTGAATCCATGGAGGATTACTTTGAAGCAGCCAGTACTGCACCCGCCAACCAAGCTATGCTCGCCAAGCTGAAGCTCACCGGCGAAGACAGGCTTTGGTGGAAGCAATGGTGCAGAGATCAAGGGATCGCGGAAGGATCCGTTACCTGGGAGAAGCTGAAGAAAGTCGTGCAGGGAAGATACTTACCACCTGCGTATCGCACACAGAAAATTAATGAGTTCTACGAGCTAAAACAGCTGGGACTCACTCTTGACGCATACTACTCCAAATTTGTCTCACTTCTTAAGTATGCGCCACAGATGGACATGACACAGCAGGTGTCAAAATTTTGTGCTGGTTTAAACCTGCCAGTGAATACCCGTCTCGAATCTATGCGCCCATCAGATCTACAGGACGCACTCATTCAAGCTGCACCTATAATTCAGGAGGTGCAGGTTAGGCCAAGAGGTAATAAAACTTGGTCTTTTAATGACCCGAATAGAGGAACATTTATGCCTCAAATAAAGAGAGTTCAAGGTCAGAATTATGGACAAAGAAAGAAAGCAAGGACTAATAATGTCAACAACTTTGTTCCTACTCAAAGCAATGGCTGAAACCTCCATTGTTTCCATTGCAACGAGCCCGGTCATTTCAAGAGGCAATGTCCCAAGCGTGGAGGAGGACATCGCCAAGCACCTTTCCAACGAACTGGCTGTGGTCAGGGAGCCACAAATCGAAGAAAAGGTAGAACCACCTGCGTTGCCAAAAGGCAAATGTGCGAAGAAGAAGAAGATCCGACCATGGAAGCAGAGTTTGAAAGGGTGACATTCCATGCTGCTCTTCACGAGAAAGGGCTAAATCGCTAGTTCTTGGTGATTCAGACACCGTCGGACTACCAAGATAAAGGTTTTAAAACCTTGATTGATTGTGGCAATACACATTCCTTTATCTCACCAGCTTGTGCAAAAAGATTAGGAATAGCCACAGTAGAAGCACCTATCTTGCTTGTGGAATTGGCAAATGGTCGTGAGGTTACTTGTACCAGGCAAACTGCTAAGGTGAAATTCCTTATGGGAGGAAAAAAAACTTCGGTCAAATTCAGAGTCATGAATTTAGGCATCCATGAGTGTCTACTCAGAATGGATTGGCTTAAACCTAATGACGCCCACATTCATTGTGGAAAGGGCCAATTTTCCTTCCGAAACTCTGAAGGGGAATTGATCACAACTCAAGGGGAAGCTGGAAATCCAAAAATCCAATTGGCCAAAGCATCTCGGATCATAAAGGGAGTCAGAAAAGGACTACTTGTCTATGTGATTAAGCTCAACAAGTTAGATCAGAAGCAAGAGTCTGGTGAAGGACCTTCATGGCTAAAGGAATACGCGGACGTATTTCCTACAGAGTTAACAGAACTCCCATCTCAAAGAGAAGTGGATCATGAAATCAAGCTAGTACCAGGAGCTGCGCCAATTGCGAAGAGACCCTATAGAATGTCTATCCAGGAAGCAATTGAGCTGAAGGAACAACTCAAGCAACTGCTAGATCAGGGCTACATCCATCCTAGTAGTTCACCATGGGGAGCTCCAGTATTATTCCAGAAAAAGAAAGATGGAACACTTCGACTATGTATTGATTACAGAGGGTTGAATCAATCAATTGTGAAGAACATGTATCCTATTCCTAGAATAGATGAGCTTCTTGATCGTCTTCAGGGTGCAAAGATCTTCTCCAAGATTGATCTTAGGTCTGGTTACTATCAGATAAGGATCAAGGAAGAAGATATCCCAAAGAGGACCTTCAACACAAGATATGGGCATTTTGAATTCCTAGTTATGTCATTCGGGCTTAGGAATGCACCTGCCACCTTCAACAGGTTAATGTAGGATATCTTTAGGCCATATCTTGATGACTTCGTACTTGTCTTCTTCAATGACACTTTAGTCTATTCCAAACAGGAGGAAGATCATGAACTGTATGCTAAGATGAAGAAATGTGCATTCTTCAAACGTCAGATTGAATATCTAGGATTCATCGTATCAGTGGAAGGAATCTCAGTGGACCCATCCAAGGTCAGAGATGTGCTAGAATGGCCAATGCCAAAAATTAACAAAGAAATACGCAGTTTTCTTGGATTGACAGGATGGTATAGGGTCTTCATTAAAAACTATGCTTTGATAGCAGTACCTCTGACGGACTTATTGAAGAAGCAAACATCCATTGCATGATCAACTTCGGAACAAACTAGCTTTAACAGATTGAAGCAAAGTTTGGTATCAGCACCTATCCTAAAGCTTTTAGACCTCACTAAGGAGTTCGAGGTAGTAACTGATGCTAGCACACTTGCCTTAGGATGTGTGCTCATGCAAGAAGGTCACTTGGTAGCCTACTCTTGAAGGAAACTAAAGAGTCATGAGAAGAATTATGCTACCCATGATCTAGAATTAGTAGTTGTCATCCATGCTATAAAGCTTTGGAGACACTACCTGTTGGGTAACAAGTTTACTCTAGTGACTGATCATAAGATTCTCAAGTGGATCTTTACCCAGAACGAGCTCAACATGAGGCAACGTCGGTGGATTGAAGTGCTAGAGGAGTATGAATTTGAAATCAAGTACCGACCAGGAAAGAGAATGTAGTTGCCAATGCACTCAATCGCAAGGCATTCCTTAATTCTCTAATCTTGCAAAACCCATCAATAGCTAGATCTCTAGACACAAAGGTATCCATGCCAAACAACCCAATACTTGAGTTAGGTAGAGAGGAAGCATGCCATGATCTAGCCTATGAAAAGATGCTAAGGGAGATCTCTATCAAGGATCAGGACCAAAAGCTACAGGCTAAGTATCATGAACTCTCTGTCAATAGTGGACTTGTCAACTATAGAACGAGGCTATGTATACTGGCAAGCCAGTCACTTAAGCAGAAGATATTGTGGGAAGCTCATGATTCCCCTTTCTCAGGACATCCTGGCTATGCCAAGACTCTCAATGCAGTAGGAAGAGCTACTATCGGGAGAGGCTTAAAGGTGATGTTCTCAAATATGTCACTGAGTGTTTGTCTTGTCAACGTATCAAAGCCGAACATGTCAAGATGCCAGGGAAATTGCAACCACTTGACATTCCCCAAATGAAATGGGAATTCATCAGTATGGACTTTGTTGTTGGCCTACCCCAAGTTCAGGGAGGATACAACTCCATCATGGTTTTGGTTGACATGTTGACTAAGGTTGCACACCTTGTTCCAGTAAAGACAAACTATAAAGCCTCAGATATTGCAAGATTGTTTATCAAGGAGATATTCAAGCTACATGGGCTACCTAGAAGAATCATTAGTGATCCTGATTCTCTCTTCACATCACACTTCTGGAGAGCCATCTTTAAAGCTATTGGGACTCAACTCTGCTTTTTCACAGCTTACCATCCCCAAACCGATGGTCAAACGGAGCGAGTGAATCAAGTTATTGAGGATAAGCTTAGGGCACACTGCTGTCGTGAGCCAAAAAGGTGGATTCAATACTTGCCTTTGGTTGAATTTTCCTACAATGCTTCTTACCAACAAAGCATTCAGATGACCCCTTTTCAAGCATTGTATGGTCATGATTGTCAATGTCCCCTAAACTTCTCAGATCCAACCTTGAGGGTTGAAGCTTCAAGGCAGATGTTGGAAGATATGGATGACCAAATAAAGTCAATAAGACAGGACATCCAAGCTGCTAAGGATAGACAGAAGGCATACGCGGATTTGAAACGTCAAGATAGAATCTTTGAGGAAGGAGACATGGTCTTCATTCGTGTACGTCCAAAGAAGAGTTCCCTATCCTTAGGAGATTGCAAGAAGCTAAGTCCAAGGTATTGTGGACCGTACAAGATCCTCAAGTGCCTAGGACCTAATGCTTATAGACTGCAACTCCCGGAGAATCGAAAGGTTCATAATGTATTCCATATCAGCCTATTGAAGAAGTATGTATCTAATCCTAACCATGTACTTGATGACCAAAAAGTTGTAATTCCTAGTCAAGGAGTCCTTGAACTAAGGCCTGACAGGATCTTAGATGTTAGGGAGAGACAACTAAGATCCAAAACCTTGAGAGAATGCCTCATCCAGTGGAAAGATTATCCCAAGGAGGATGTCACTTGGATAGATGAAAGCACTCTCAACCATCAATATCCCCAGTTTATCTCGAGATGAGGACATCTCGATTCCTCCAAGGGGGAGAGAATGTAACAATTTCGATCTCAAAAACTACACTCATGAGAAACTTCTCTTACTAAAAATTCAAATGAAATTTGTTAAAGCTATGGTAATTTTTTTTTAATTTTCCCTTTCCCCCAGTCGTCTGTCATGCTGGAGGAGGGGGGGAATAGCAAGGGTGGGCAAGCTCCTTGCTGGAGCTTACTGAAGGGAGAAGGCATGCATGATGCTGCATAAGGGAGGGAGTATCCCCTCCCCTCACCTACATTAACCATGTGAGGGCGATCAGACTAGGGAGGCTGCCGTAGAAGAGGAGAGGGTTGTGAGAGAGGAAGAGCTTAAGGCCACGCTTGCTGTCGTGAAGAAGGAGGCCGTCAGACTGTTGACACTGCTGTCGAGAGGAAGGAGCCAAGCGCCAGTGCCTTCCATCTGCTGCCGCCATCACGTCACCATCTGCCGCCCTTTCCATCCTCCACGTCGGGGCTCCACGGCAACTCCCATAAGCTTCAAAAGCTTCTTAGGAAGCTTCTAAAGCCTCCTAAGAAGCCCCCCTTCATGTGGCCTCTTTAAATCCTTCCTTTAGAAGGTCTTTCACACCCCTTGCTTCTCCCCTTTTTCCCGTGGGGTCTCAACAGACCTTGTAAAAGGCCACTAAGCCCCTTCACATGGCTTTATTAAACCTTACTCTCAAAAAATTCCTAAAACCACTTTCCCCCTCTCTAGGATTTAAAACCCTCCCCGTGGGTTTTAGCCCCACATATTGCTTTAGCGTCCTTTAAGCCTTTTTTTGAATTGCAAGTCCCTCAAAGGTTCATCTTAACATTGGGGTCTCTTAGAGCCCCCTTCCTATTGACCTTCGCAAAACACCCTCTTTTCCCCCCTCTTTGCATACCACAAAGTTACTTTCTTTTCCCCCTTTCTGTGTATACAATTTGCACCGGAGCTTCTATGAAAGGAAGGAAAAAAATTCATAAAGGACGGTGGAATTAAAAAGGGAGTTTCGCGTGCAAAGGAGATGGCTAACATCATAAATCTGCATCCAAGACGGAAAGGCTGCATTCGCGATGGCTCCTAAGAAAGCACAAGGCACAACCGCAGGAGGATCGTCTCCTAACATCCAAGTGGACATTTCACCATAAGTCTAGGTTTCTTCTTCCTAATTTTGATTTACATTGTTATAAATCAATCGTGCATGGATCATATTTGGAGATAGGTTGCATCTTTTGATTTAAATACTTTGACTAATTTAAAGGAAAGAGCTCGCGATGGAAGAATTTGGTCATTAGTCTTTTTTAAAACGAACAAAATAAAGTGAGCATAAGATTTCTATGCATTTCTAGCAAGTGGATTTTATGCATTAATTAGATTAATTAATGCCCATCATTACAAAATGAAATTATGATAATACGCTTCAGCATGGAAGGAATAAACCACATATCACATTATTGAACATATATTTCTTCGAAATGATTCGTTATAGAAAGTTTTTAGCAACCGTAGGAAATTGCTAGGGCTGCATGAAAAAGATTTAACTCTAGGCAAGTGGCCTAAAAACTGAAATCAACGAAAGGGTGTGTAAGCTCAGCATACGACAAAAATTCCTTCGGAAAAGAAAGTAGAAAAAGGTTGCATGTTTAAACATAAAATCCTAAAGTTTAGCAGCATGAATCTTGTTTGCATGTTATAGGATGATCAATTAGAATTATGCTATAACTTAACCTATGCTATGATCTTAACCCGAAAAGTTACGGTTTGTAAATCAACTTATACGTAGGTAATGAATCGCGTGGTTACGAAAATGATAGCGTAATTATCTTAAAGAATAGACAAGTTAAATTGGTTTAAACCTAAACACCTAAAACTGAGAGGTACTCACTTAGAAAGGGTTAATTCAATGCAACATATCCCAAAGAGCTAACTAGGGTTAGCTCGTTCAGAACATTACCTAATTGCTTTTATTGCCAAAAAAACTAAAACTCTTAAATCTAAAGACTTGCCCGCATTTATGGAATGTAGGGATAGTAGGACATACCTGCGAGAAATAATCTAGGGTTTTTCCCTAAGAATCTCTCGCTAAAAAGCTGAAACTCGGTTTGAACTTGGAACCCTAGGACCGACAATGTCAGCCTAATACAATCAAGAACAGATTGTTATATCTAATCATGATACTGTGATTAGAAGACACCATTGATGGATAGAATAGTCCCATAGTTGATGCGACACTTGTGCAACAAGTTGCAAAGTCACATGATCTTGTGATTTGATCACAAAGGAATGGCCAATTCCTCAAAATGAGATTGGTAGATTCTTATGCAAGTTTATCTTGGAAGAGGATGAATAAGTATCCTGATATAGTACCTTTCTTGGGTAAAGATAATTGCTTGGAATCAAAAGACCAATCAATAAAATGAAATAACATATGAACTTAAGGTATTGATTAAGTCGGGTTAATAGGATACGGCCCTAACCCAGGATATTGGGTTAACAAATAAACCCTTGGGGATCTTGCCAAGTCACAATTGATCCCGGATCAAGTGCTAGATGCATTCGGAAAGAAGGATTCGCTCCTTAGCAGTTGGCCAAAAATAACGACCAATGGAAATGATTGTGCTTGTAATAGTTTTAAGAGCACTGTTTTGCTTTGTTTGCTCAAAGAATTAAAGGATGAAAAGATATCTAATGCTTCAGGTTGAAGGCCTGAAGGGAGAGGCAGCTTCAGTTATCCCCGATTGCCTACCTGACCCTAACCAACAGGGTTGTTAACCGCGCCGGGAAGGTGGACCAAACCCGCCACGAGAGGTCTCTACGTTGAGTGCTACTTGGAGCAGGAGGACGCTTGGGTTCAAGAGGGGGCTCTGGCCGTAAATCCCTTGCTTTCCGGGCCCTGCAGAAGAGGCCAACGTGACTTGGGATTGGATCTCGAGGCCCGCATACTAGTCTACAGGGGCGGAATCTTGGATTAGTAATCCCTGTGGATTGCTAGATAGCCTTCGGGCGGATTATGAATAAGCCTATGGGCTGGATGTTATAAATGTATTCCAAAGATAAATATGATAAGCTGTTGAAAATGAACTTGTTTGACATTGCTTTTCTATGTCAAGTGCTATGATTACGTGAAGGAACCAGTGCCTAATGGGCTAATTAAGGAAGCTTATTGATACATGTTCAACTAAATGTGTTAGGTAATTAGATAAGTAAAACAACTTGAGGAAAGTACAGTGGATGTGGCCATGGGTCCGTCCTATGGAAGGGTGGTCCCGGTTGGCCGAGAACTTTTCTCAATCATGATGGATAGCAAGAAGATCGTTTCAAAGGATACGAACAGAAAAAGGGCACTGACCTAGAGTCTAAGTTATGAATGATCCCGATTTACGCTATTTTAGGGGAACGGAATGGGACTATGCCTTATGGAAGAGAGGTTGAGCTTCGCATCCCTCTCATTTCTCATTCTCCTTTAACCAAGTGCAGCGTGAATCCGCTTCGGACCTGGCGTTTCTACGTAAAGTAGTTCACTCAGGTTTGACGCTAGTTGCCGTTTAGGAAATAACCAATAGGGAAAACCCTGATTCAGGTCGGTCCTAAGTGGGAACGGCCAGAATACTTCTTCTACGTGGCAGACGTGGAAAGTCCTAGATCGCAAACCCCATAACATTCCATGGGAGTGCCAAGCAGAGCTTTCTAGACATCCTTTCCGATGGACTGCTAGGACGTGTCCTGAAGACAATAGGTGGACATGTTACAAATTATGACCTCATCAAAATTTCTTTCACACACTGAATTTCAAAATTAAGCATGGATCAAACCATATCTTTATCTATTACCTTCTAAGTTATAGTTGTAAGATTTTAACTAGTTATATAGTTGTTAAATATTTCATTTCATGTGTATTTTAATCAAATATAGTAACTGTAACATACATCATCTCTAAATGACAAATCAATTCTTTAACAAAATCAATTTATACTATATTCCATGGTTAGATGCACCATTGGGAAAATTCCATGGTCAGATGCACCATTGGTTTTAGTTATCTTTCACATTATTGTATGCCTAATGCTCTAATGGACTCTAACTTTTCTACTAAAGAGGATTTATTTTCCACTCTATATAATTTTTTATAGTAGCCAAGTCTAAACCTTTGATATTGCTACCATGGATATGATCTCGAAATTGTAACTACTTTGACTTCACAATTCACAACATCTTATACATGATGGATATCTTGCATCAAACATTGAATGTGAACAAACAAACCTTAAGTTGTTTTGTAGACTAAGGTTTAGTGGTAATCTCTATAAATAATTTAGTCTATCATAAAAGCCAATTTTGAGCCTCATAGATACACCGAACATAGTTGCCAATCTTTCGGGTAAGATCTATGCCTCCTTGGAGGATATTCATGTGCACTCTTCAACTTATTGAAAATACGTTTTAAGAAATTATATCATAGATAGGGGGACTTGGGAGATTCCCAAATTATCTAATATGGTGTTTCTAGTAATTTATCTTGTAAAAGAGCATTGATTCTCTCCTATGCAAGTTGTAAAGAATAACAGGCAGTGATTAAGGCCAATGCTAATAAGAAAAATGAGGAAAGAGAGTGGAGGGATGGATAAAGGGACCAAAAAGGGGAATAGCACACCAAAAAGGAGATAGGGCATGTATAAAAGTCAAAAAGTGAACGATAAAGCTCATTCTTGGTGTGTGACGGAACTTGGTCTCTTCTTACTTCTTGCTCTTGCTTCATTCTTGTATATGAAAGAGGGATTTTGAGAGAGGAAGAGTGTGTATGTTTGAGATTGAGGGACCATGGAGAAGCTCTTCTTCTCCTCTCTTCTTCTCTTCTTCTTTCTCATGCATATGGCTATGAAGGTTGAAGATTGGAGCTTCGAGATGGAGCTTGTTTTAAAGCACATATTGGATCATGGACCTATTGACAAAAGCATGGAAGGAGGCACCTCGATTGAATTCAAAGTTAAGCTTACTACATTTGTGTGTGGCAGAGTATGCACTGCTATGTGAAAGGTAGCCATAGCTCTCAGCTTGAAATGCTTGAGGCAAGAACGGTTTGTGGGTCTTGGTGGTATGCTTGCAAGAGTCAAAACACCATTCTTGTCTATCTCTTACCCTCTCTTTGAACATGGTATCAAATCTGGTCTTTATGGGAGCTGAACTTGTATAGATGGACTTGACCTTCAGTTTGTGAACCTTCAATTTGTGAGAAACCCTACAACAACTTGTTTTTTCTTTTGAAGAAGCCATATCTTGCTACAAAATGAAATTTTGGAGAAATGGCATTGACTCTCTTGTTGTTTTTGCACCATATTGAAGAATATGGAAACTTCCCATAAGTTTGGGACACACAGTCTAATCTTTGGATTTGTCATAGCTTGAACACTATAACTTCAAATCGAGCTCTCTATAGCTCAATAGATTCCATTTTTCAAGTGGCTTCCAATGTTAGGTCAGACAATATGGTTTTGAGAAACTTATGGGTGTGTTATCTAGGTGCCACCTTTTTAGTATTCAAAAAATGGGAGTTGGGAGATTCCCAAACTCACTAATATTGTGTTTTTTATGTGGTCTACAAATTTTCCAAAAAACGTTTTTCCAAATTATTCATAGATTTTGAGATATTCAACACAAAATTGTCTAGGATGGGTGTTTACTATAATAGACATCACTCTCATTTTGTCTTGAGATGTTAGTAGAATGTTTTTCAAATACCTAACAATGCCTATGGATGGCAACACCACTAATATATTGAAGCTCTTGTGTGATATTTTGTTTTGGTACCTCACTAATACCTAACAATTGAAAACATTGATTGAATAGTGGCTACTAATTTATTTGTTACATGCTCTTAATGCTTTCAAATTTACAATGTCTGATGCCTTGAACAATTTTTGCTTAGTTTAGAGTTAATTAACTATTAATACGTAGATTGTGATCAATATGAAATAGTTTTTGGAAGTGTACATTGTGTGTCTCTTCTCTCCCTCTCGTGTCTCTATATATATTCTCTGTTTACATCTCAACATGGTACTAGAGCTATCACGATCCACTATAACCAAGTATTTCTATGTAAATTTCATGTATTATGTATGTTATGAGCATGTTATGTTATGAATTTAAGCATAGAAGAAGTTTACTCGATCATCATTTAGATTGCAGATATGTTGAATTGTAAATATGCCTTCCTTGGACACCCTGAAAGTTTCTATTTGGAAAACTATTAAGAAAATTTCTTTCTCAAGAAAACCAATTTTTGTGATGTGCTAGGACTTACAAGCTTTCTTCCTAGTAAATCCATGCTCAATTTGGAGTTTTGTGTCAAAAGTTATGTCACTTCAGGTAAACTCTCGAGTAAGTTACTCATAAATATATATCTGCATCACTTGGGTTTAAAATACAGTTTTTATAAATTTTTAACATACAAAAGGGTGTAACAGATAGGGTTTATTTATAGATTGAATAGAAAAGAGTTATGTTTTATTCAAAAAAAAGTCATAGATAAATATGTTTATAAATAGGCCTTGAACGCACATGATGTAGAGGATATACATATAGTAACTTCCCTAAGGGTAAATTGGACTAAAAACATGAAAATAAATAGGATAACAACTTTTCGTGTTGTGCAGACTTCTACAACATAGGTTTTGTCACAATTCCTCACTCTTGAATTTTTGCCAAAATTAGCAAGATCATCATCTATTATTAGCTAAAAAGTAAAGTGATAACATTTTCTCATTGTTCATATTTCTCATCTATATTGGGCTGATTTATTCTTGCACACGTATTGTCTATTCTAGGTTGCTTTATTATTTTCCATGTTTCATCTATCTTGGGTCTCTTTCTTTTGGAATATGCTTTTTTACCTCAACGTATTTCTTTACAGCATAGCTTGTATATGTGACTTGTTGTGCTATACTTTCATCGTCATTTCCTATATGCTATGCAGTTTCTGTAATATCATATTGTACATATTCTCTGAGCCAGATATGTCAAATTCTATAATCACATCAGCTCATTTCCTTCTAGACAACGTTATGTCTCTCATGTTCATGGACAAGTATTGCTTGGATGGAAAGTAAAGATGTTGCTAATCCTTGAAGCTAATGACTTGCATGATATTCTTCTTGGTAATTATGAATGTCTATCTCAACCAATTAATTAGGCTTATGATAATACCCTTGAAACTGAAGGACCTATCTTTTAAGATTTGCAAATTTTTTATAACGAGTGGGTCAAACATGACAAATCAGCTCATTGGTATATTCTTTTTTATCTTCAAGAATCTTTTATGCTTAATGTATGTATTATTTCAATATCACAAGTTATATAGGAGTATTTCATGGCAAATCTTGAGAAGAGATCTATTACATAAATATTTTATCTTCATAGTCAGCTCATTGAGTTACAATAAAACATTAGAACTTCTATGGCAACACAAATAAAATCATTCATAACATTATCAATCAGCTTGCTACTCTACTAGTGTTGCCATTCCATGAAAGCAATTCATAACACAGCTTCTTCACAATGTAAAGAATCTTGCTAATGATAATATTGTTAACATATTATCTAACAAAATGGGATTAATTTTGATTAGGCTTGTATATCCTTGATTGAATATTCACAATGACATAAATGATGATACACAAATCAAGAAATAACTATGATCTCATAAGAGGACACATAGTCAGAAAAATCGACCAAGATTTACTTTCTTGAAGGCGTCCCTTTTCACACTTTACATGTAGGAGTCATCGTGGTGGTAACTTCACTCGTCTCAAGTTTCCTAATAGACATTGTTCTTATTACAATCGAAATGATCACACTACAGATGATTATTGGGCAAAATAATATAATGAAGAACATGCTATTACAAATAAACAACCAGGTTTATCTAGATATTATTCTTCTTATGAATTTTGCAAAAAGAGTGATCATTCAACCCATCTATGTTTCAAGGGGCCTGTTGATTCAAATCGTAATAGAGCATATGCTGATACACATGACAACACTACTGAACAAGCAAATTATATGAGTTATTTTATCTCTCTGAAAAGAATACTTCATATTCATGATGAATCTTTTTTTATTACAGATTCTAATGCTGTGAGAAATATGACATATCAGTCCCAATGGTTACATAATTATCATTCTATTCTTGTCAAGAAAATTGTTTATCTTACTAATGACACAACCTTTCAAGTCAAAGGTATAGGTGATTTATATATCGGTACTCATTTTTCAACAAGAATTTTTCGTGGAGTTTTACATATTCTAGATCTACAAAGGAATCTTCTTTTAGTTAGCAAGACTTGTGAATCTTAGTGTCTTTGTCAATTTTGACCATACCAAGTGTCGCATTGAGAAAGATGACCAAACCATAGCTATCGCTACTCGAAATTATACTCTTTTTGAGTTACACTTAAATGAAAATGTTGTAAATATTATTAGAGCTCTTGGTGATCTTAAGAGAAAAATATGGCATCATCACTTTGTTCATTCTGATTTTTCTAAGCTTCTCAATCTTTATTGGCATGATCTTGTTCAAAATATGAAATTCAAAACTCATCTTCACATGGATATTTGTGAATATTGTGCACTTGAAAAACATTTTCACAAACCCTTTTCCATTTCCACCACCACAACTCATTCCAAAGATTTGCTTGATCTTATTCACACTGATATCTACAGACCTTTTTCTCCATCTCTTAATATTAGTGTTTCATGACTTTTATTGACGACTTCTAAGATATACCACTATTTTTCTCTTGTGACACTCATCAGAAGCTTTATTGCCTTTTAAGAAATATCAAAAAGCTATAGAACTTCATACCGGTCATTGCATCAAGAAACTTCATAGTGATAATGGCGAAGAATACATTTCAAATGATTTTGATGATTATTGTAATAATTAGGGTATTCATCATGAACATATGGTTCCCTACTCTCCTTAATAGAATGGTATTTTTGAACATAAAAACAATATTATCCTCAATGCCATGCAACGTATGCTCATTCATTCTGGCTTATCTCAAAATTTTTGGGTTGAAGCAGTCTTAACAACAATATTTGTGCAAAATCATCTTCTTACGATTGCTTTTTCTGGTAAAATATCAATTACTACTTGAACAGGTGAAACTCCTTCTAGTACATATTTTTGAACCCTTAGATGTATTTGCTTATATTCATGTTCCAAAGAGAATCGGAGAAAACTTTAACCTCATTTGAAAGTTTTTTTCATTGGATATCAAAATTTCTCTAAGGGATACAAGTTTTATGATTCATCCTCCAAGAATGTAATCCTAAGTTGTGATGCTATTTTCAATGAGCAACTTAAGGACAACACATGGTTTCAAGAGGATGCTAGAAGGATGTGGTCACTAGAGGACATTGATGATACAAAGTCATTACTGACTGCTTTTCCTTTTCTATATGATGATGAACCTCCTTCATGGGATAATATTGACTCTTCAAATCATGATTTACAACATGCCCCTATTATTGCTAATGATGTCCTTGGCGTTGATCTTTATGTTGATCTTTCAATTAATAATAAGCATGGTAATTGTCATGTTTATGATGCTGATATTATTAAAAATGCTCTCAATATTTGTGAAGACCATGTCTCTTATATTGATGCCATGTCATCCCCAGAAAAGGAACAGTGGCAAAAGGCTATGGAAGTTGAATATGAATCTCTTCTCTTTGAAGGTACATGGATTCTAACTGAGTTACCACCTGGACGTACTGCTATTAAATGCAAGTGGGTTTATAAGACTAAAACAGAAGCAAATGGAACATTTGATAAATTCAAAGCAAAAGTGCAAAATTTTTCACAATATGGAATATTTTTCACAAATTGCAAAATTTTATTATCAAGAAATTTTTTCATATATTGTTTGTATTACCAATATTAAAGTCTTGTTAGTTTTTCCTATTGAGTTTGATCTAGAGGTTCACCAAATGGATGTGAGAACTCGTTTTCTTAATGTCTATTTCAAGGAATAGATATATATGGAGCAACTAGAGGGATTTGTAGTAAAAAATAAGGAAAATCTTGCTTGCAAACTTCATTGAATACTCTAGTAAGTTACCCATGAATATATGTGTGCATCACGTGGGTTCAAAATAATGTATTTTTAAAATACAATTTTTATAAAAAATTTACATACAAAAGGGTCTAATATAAAGGGTTATTTATAGACTGAATTAAAAAAGCTTATATTTTATTCTAGAAAAATTCACAGATAAGGATATTTATAAATAGGCCTTGAACGCACATGATGTAGAGGATATACATATAGTAACTCCCCCGAGATTGGATACTCTATGGTCTCAAACAATCTTCATGAGCTTGGTATCGAAAGATTGATCTCTTCCTTATAAAACAAGGTTTTATCTCTTATTCTTTAGATCCTAACTTATATGTCAAGTGTGCTTTGCAATGATATTTTTGTTATTCTTGCTCTATATGTCAATGATACCATACTTGTTTCTAACTATCTCAACTTTTGTAATGAAGATTATGGCCATCCTTCTCTCTATGTCCATGCATGATATGTCCAAGTGATCAAATGAGTGCAGATATACTCACCAAAGGACTTAATGAAGCACGCTTCTCTCTATTGCACTTGGAACTTGGAATTGTCTCAACTTCAATCTTTGGGAGTTAATCTACTATGATATTGTAGTGTCATTGTACATGCCCCTTGTAAGCATCATACACTTCACATGTACATACACCTCTAACCTCTTGGTCATCTTTATACATACATACTTAGTTTCACTTCACATATAGAGATTCACTTTACATGCACACAATAATACTTCTTAATCACATTTGTCCATTTGTATATAGGAGCTCAAGTTTTTTCCTCATGCTCTCCAATGGTTTTCTCATTTATTGCTAGAGACCATTGTTTGAGTGGGGGTGTTGGAGCTATATATATCTCACCCTATCTAGACTAGGTCGCATATATATATATATATAGTGATTAATATGAAATAGCCTTTGGGAGTGTACATGGTGTGTCTATTCTCTCTTGCATCTCGACATATCTTCTCTCTCTACATCTCAACAAGTTATAACATGCCTTATGTTAGTTACTATTCTAGGCAAGGACCTCCTTTATGTTTGCATAAGTTCTATGCATCTAATGGTGCTTGTATGGACATGTTTTGATGTTGGGATATGGTGATAATGTCCTGAGATATTTTTGAGCTGATTTGAGCTATTCTTGAGCATATTTTAATTGTCATTTTGTTTTTGTAATGGAGTTTTCATATAGCACTTATCTAGGCACGTAATCCATAAATCAACTTCAAGTGGTTGTATTGAATATAGTGATTAATATGAAATAGTCTTTGGGAGTGTACATGGTGTGTCTCTTCTCTCTTGCATCTCGACATATCTTCTCTCTCTACATCTCAACAAGTTATAACATGCCTTATGTTAGTTACTATTCTTGGCAATGACCTCCTTTATGTTTGCATAAGTTCTATGCATCTAATGGTGCTTGTATGGACATGTTTTGATGTTGGGATATGGTGATAATGTCCTGAGATATTTTTGAGCTGATTTGAGCTATTCTTGAGCATATTTTAATTGTCATTTTGTTTTTGTAATGGAGTTTACATCTAGCACTTATCTAGACACTTAAACCATAAATCAGTTTGACATTGGTCAAGTGATTCAAGTGGTTGTATTGAATCCTTGGGTGTCATATACATGTATAGAGATATTTATTAGAGTTTTCGAATTGCAGATCTAAACTACAATTTCCATTTTTGGATCTTGGTTACACTATCATTGATTGTGGAAAATAGAGTTGGTTTATGTCTTGAGTAGTTGATGATATTTGCAATTACAACTAGTAAACTATGATAGGGTTCTGGATATTGTTTGAAGGCACTATTGTTGCGTACTTGAAAAGACATTGCATTGTTTTGAACTCGTAGCATTATGGCTAATACAACAAGAACTCATTATATCAATTAAATTGTGGGGGAGAAGCTTGACAATAAGAACTTTGCTCCATGGAATGCAAAAATTCTAGATTGGAAGAGGTCATTGGGATTTACGTAGTGGAGATGTAGCTAGCGGACCGAGATTTCCTGATAGAAATCCTACTCGAGTAGTAGAGAGCTCATAAGTAGTGGATGAAAAGATCTTGTAAAGTTCTACATTTATTCTTCTTATGCATAGAAAAATGCTATGGCTATGCAAATCACTAACTGTCAAGCTCCAAAGGATACATAGGCAATTCTTATGAAAAACTATAGCAATGTCACTCATGCATGGAAAATTCAATTAAAGTAACAATTCAATAACATGTCAATAAATTGCAAAAGCATGCAATTTTATACCATAGAAATTAAAACCATTTCAAATTAGCATGCTTTTATTGGCTCAAAGATCAAGGATGGTGACATGATTCTAGTTACTTTAAATGTTTTGGGCTAGGAATACGAAGCCTTTGACACATCGATTTCTATACAACCAAACCCCCCTAATTGGGATGAGTTATTTACATTGCTACTACATGAAGAAGTCAAGCTTGGTTTGAATACATGTTTGAGTACCTCTAAGAGAAGAGATATAACCTTTTACTTTAGTTAGAGAGTTAGTGGTGGTAGGGAACATGGAGCCTCTCCAAGTTGTGGTGACACTCGAAATGCCTATGGATAGCAATAATAAAATACCTTGCAGAATCAAAATACATGAGGTCAAAGAGGATGAGGATTCCTTCAGGGAAAAATCACCTACAAGTAGGGGTGGTTCTTGGTAGTCTCATGATCAATTGAATAGAGATAAAGATTGTCATTCTTACAACATGTATGGATATATTAATTTTTTTAAATAAAAAGTAGGTTATTATAAAATCAGAAGGCAAGCAACATGATTAGTATGCATCCTTTAGCAATGCTAGTGATGATTAGTCCAATATGCTATTTTCTATTGTAACGTGTCCAGTTGTATCTTCAGGACACCTCTTAGCAGTCCATCAAAAAGGATGTCTAGAAAGCTCCGCTCGGCACTCCCATGGAATGTTACGGGGTTTGCAATCTAGGGCTTTTCGTGTTTGCCACGTAGCAGAAGTATTTCGGCCGTTCCCACTTAGGATCAACCTGAATTAGGGTTTCCCTTATTGGTCATTTCCTAACAGCAACTAGCGTCGGACCCAAGCGAACTACTTTACCTAGAAACGCCAGGTCCGAAGCGGATTCATGCTGCACTTGGTTCAAGGAGAATGAGAAACGAGAGGGATGCAAAGCTCAACCTCTCTGCCATAAGGCATAGTCCAATTCCGTTCCCCTAAAACAACGTAAATCAGGTTTAATCATAACTCTAGGTCAACGCTTTTGTTGTTCGTGTTCTTTGAAGATTTTCCTGCTGTCCATCGTTATTTGAGAAAAGTTCCCGGCCAACCGGGACCATCCATCCATAGGACGGACCTATGGGCCATCCTCCGCACTTTCCTTGGGTTGTTTTACTTATTTAATTACCTAACACATTAGTGGGACATGTAACAACCATCTTCTTTAATTAACCTGTTAGGCACTGGTTCCTTCACGTAATCTTATCACTTGACATAGAAAAACAATATCAGACAAGTTCCTTATTAACAGGTTATCATAATTATCTTTGAAATATAAAGAGTCCAGCACGTAGGCTTATCCACAATCTGCTCGAAGGCTATCCAGCAATCCATAGGGATCACTAATCCAAGTTTTCCCCCATAGACTAGTATGCACGCCTCGAGATCCAATCCCGAGTCATGTTAGCCTCTTGTGCATGGCCCGAAAGGCAAGGGATTTACAACCAGAGCCCCCCTTGGAACCCAAGCATCCTCCTGCTCCAAGTAGCGCTCAATGGAGAGACCTCTCGCGGCGGGTTTGGTCCACTTGCCCGACGCGGTTAATAACCCCCTTCGTTAGGGTCACGCAGGTAGTCGGGGGTAACTGAAGCTGCCTCTCCCTTCATGCCTTCAACCTGAAGTATAGATATTCATTTATCTTTTAGTTCATTGATCAAACAAAGCCAAACTGTGCTCTAAAATCTGTAGCAAGCACAAACATTTCCATTGATCGTTTTTGTTGGAAAACTGCTAAGGAATGAATCCTTCCTTTCGAATGCAACCAACACTCGATCTGGGATGACTTGCAACTTGGCAAGATCCCCTATATCTTGGGTTAGGGCATACCCTATTAACCCGACTTGGTCAAACCTTAAGTTCATCAGTTATTTCAGTTTATCGGCTGGTCTTTAGTTTCCAATCAATCTTCTTTACTCAAGAAAGATACTAAATTAGGATGATTATTCATCCTCTTGCAAGATAACTTGCGTAAGGACTTGCTATCCTCGTTGCGAGAATTTGAGCATTCCCTTATGATCCAATCACAAGGTCGTATGGCTCCGCACTGTTGCGCCAGTGTCGCATTGAACTATGTGACAATGGAGTCACGAAACAATTTATTTCAGGTTACTAGGCTGACGTTGTTAGACCTAGGGTTTCCAAGTTTCATCTTGTAACATTCTTAGGGACAAATCCTAGCTCATATTCAAAGTATGTTTCACTGTCCCTACATTCGGTGAATGTGGGCAAGTATTTTGGGTATAGGAGTTTCAATTTTGGTAATACGTATCGATTAGGTTACGTATTAATTCCTAGTGAATTTCTTGGAATTTAACTCATTCCAAACGAGCACTCCGGGGTTTAGATGTTTTAGGTTTATGCCAATTTGGTTAATTCTAGAAGATAATTTCAAGATTACTTCCACAAGATTTGTTGTCTATGCGTGAATTGATTTTTCAACCCTAACTTATCGATTTGAGATTAGGCATAGGTTAGGTTAATTTCAACTAATCTTCCCTTTACTTTGCGAACAAAAATCATGCTAAATAAGAAACCTTTTTTATGGAACCTAGAACAGGCTGGCACTGGCTCGTGCACTAGCCGGACCTCTATCCCACGCGCTCAACAACCCCACGGCCTCGCGGCTAGGAGCGTTGATGACACATACATTGCCTTCCTAAATATCTTGCGTTTGTATTACGTCGTTTGTAATCCACTCTTCTCTCACCCACTACTCCTCAGAGGGAGTCCCTTACACATTGCCCAATGGCCCGAAGCACAAACATAGGGGGTCCTCCAATGGCTGAGCGCCGCCACCCCTCTGCGACTCTCCTACACCTTGGGGATTGGCCCCTCGGTGCGTCGCTCAACATATAAACATTTCGCACAAAATCCACTCAAGGTACCATTTAATCGTATACAGGAATGTACCATTGTCCTTACTTCTCTTTCCCCCAGACCCCATGACTAGCCTATGGCTTAGGGTGTCCTGTCTCTCACTCAACGTGGGTCAAGGTCCTAATGAAAGCAATTGATGTGCATCCAGGATTTCTGATACCTTTAAATATTTCCATGATTTATGCATATTGTGGATGCTAAGTGCTCAAACAATTATAAAATCAATATTGTGCACATGTGGAAAACATCTTTTTAATGGTTTTCAGCTATCGTTCTTATGCAGCATTGCATGAACCTAGCACCGAGGAAACCCTCGTGCTACTAGGCTCTCATTCTATAATTATTCACCAACCTATATGGAATGCAAACAAAAACCAGCAATCTTTTCATCATTTTACTCCGCATTTAGACACATTTTAATCACTCTACCCTCCCGTCGATCAAATGTTGCATTGTTGTATAGATTTATAAGGCATTTTGCCATCATTTTATGTGTAAAAAGCAGAAAAAGACCCACTAGAACAAGAAGGTGGGGCTGAACTGAGGCAAATCCTCATGCTTCAGTCCCCACAAACATTCACGAACATTGTTCTTAATTTCCATTAATTTTCCGCACCCAAAATGCGTTTTTTCCCTATTTTTAGTGGTTTTTCTCTATTTTCCTTGTATTTTTCCTTGTTTTCTGCATTATTTTATTACTAAAAATTCAAAATAGGTTATGGGATGTTGCCCTTAGTTCCTTCTTGCAACAAAAATGAAAATTTAGTTGGTGTTCCTATTTATTCTTCCATTTTTATGCTCAAAACCATCATTTTCCCTTGATTTTCCATATTTTACGTGTTTTAGTATATTATTTTGGGCCACAAGATGCATGTTTTTCTGATTTTCTGGTTATGACCAACAAATACTCATGGAAAACAGCAACATAAACAAATTTTAGCCCACATGAACAACATTTTATCAATCAAAAGCCATGAAATCTCAAATTTCCTTTGAAAAATTTTGAAATACCGCTTATTTGCGTGTCTCGGGTTTCATGTCCATGGCTGCAAATCTGAAAATCAGCAGCACTTCATGCTCATGACGATCACACGTCACCATCTCCAGCCCGTGGAGCAATCCGATCGATGCCGGACAAGCCTCCACCATTCTTTCTTCTTCCTTTCTCTTCCCACATGAATCCCCCCTTAGAGGAGAGAGAGGGAGGAGAAAGAAAGACTGATTTTCTCTCTCCCTCTACAGGCTGTCATTTCTCGCGCGGGATGGAGTGATACGGAGCGTGAAGATAATGTAGTTGCCTGCTGCAATTGCCTCCATAGCTTCTTCTAAAAAAAAATCTTGCATTAAGGGGGGAGGGGCGTTTTTTTCGCGACGGCTCTCTGTAGCCGCCGCCCCTCCTCCTATTTCGTTTTTTTTTAGGGAGGGGGGGTGCCCCTTCCCAAAGGCACCCCTTCACTCCTCCTTTTGGGCACCTCCCCAATTTTGACCGGCCTTTTGGCCCTTTTCCCGGCCTCTCTCGCATATGGTGTCCGAATCCAGTTCTGAAAATTTCTGTGAGCTCGTCTCGGCATCCCGCACTGACTGATAGCTCCACTGACCGGCACAGGTGCATGAAAAAATTACTAAAAATCCGCAAGTATTGCACGAGTGTCCCTAGAGCATTTTGACGCTTAAAATCGTCCTAGGTCGAGCCGCCGCCTTTGACGTTGAATATTTTTCCTTTGATATTCATAATTTTTAGCTATTTTTAAGCAATTTCCGGCACCAAAATTCTGCTCTCATTGGCGACCACGGGATAGGGCGACTCAGCCCGTCGAATCCCACAATAGATCTGCACAAAACAACCAGAGAAGCATCAAGCTGATACAAAACAAATATATAATAAAACTCAGCACAATGCTCACCCTACCCCCTGACAAACCAAGGCATGACATACACAAGGAGTAGGCCTAGCATCATCTAATAGAAGATCCAAAGCGAGTCACTGACCACCTGCTCCAACACAACCAAACTAAAAAAAACCCTATCCAAAAGGTTGCCCTAAGTGGTAGTCTAAACTACTTACCAACTAAAGACAACACAACTAGGAGCTCCTACAAGGCGAGGACTCCTATAGCCTGATCAAGGAGTATTTTCTGTCAGTATATTTCTTCTTTTAGGGTTTTTATTTTAGTAACATACTTGGGCATGTAAAAAGGAGGGAGCTGAGCATAGTGACCCAAGGAGAACAGGGCATCGGCCTCAGGACCTGTCTCGGCACCCAAGAACCTTCCAAGCCCTCGCAAGGCGACACTTAATCCTTTTTCTAACGCTCACTTTTATTTTCGCTCGAACCTTCCTTATTTTGCTATTTTTTTTCCCAGCATGAAGCCACCCCTAGGAAGACAAGATATCGGCCTCGGGTCTGACTCGTCCCCAGGAACCTACCAAGCCCTCGCAAGGCGATGATCAACTACCTACACATTTTCATTCCTTTTCTTTTCTGTGATAGGGGTTAGAACCCCTTTTTACACACCTTCGTATTTATATTCATCTTTTAGGATGTTCAGGGTTTCTTGGCATCATCATTATTATCTTCTAACAGGCTTCTCTAACTACCTCACTACTAACAAGAACTCCTAGAACGGCTGCCTAGCAGGCTAGCAGAATAGGGCCACTAGGACTTCCTTCTAAAATAGGTCTTTCGATGCCTCACAACGTCTTTACAGGAGGCAATGTCTACTCCGACCTCCCTCAAACATACTTAGCCTAAACCTGGGACTTCATGCCTTGGTTGCCGGTCCCCAACAAAAATATATCCCCTCGACAAGTACAAATACACATATAACAGGAAAGAAAGGTACTCATAAAGGAGAGATATCACCTGGATTGGCCACAAGAAGCTTCCATCGCAGCAAAGGCTCCTCCAGGCTCTAGGAATCACAAAACATGTCCAACACAACACTTAAAACAAAAACCCGATTAAACGCACCCGCACTAGACAGGGAAATGGCCCTCTTGGCCTAATGAAATCAAACATGACTACGCCTAACATCCTCCTGGAAACAACTATGATAGACATCAAAGCATACCATTCCCAGGGGAACAGAGGCTCTTAGCCCTAAACTAGGTGCATTAAATTATGACCCATCCCTCCTGCGTATATCGCAAGAGGTGTTCGCATCACATGTCATCTAATCAGTCTGTGGGTCCAAGATAATAAAGGCAGATGAGTCTCGCCTACCCTCTGCATCACCCAAATCAACCATCGTCTGCCAAAGAGGGCATTTTCAGAAAGCATACCCCACAAACGACCAGGTCCTGTCTCATCGTCAATAGATATATCGGGACAAGGGCCACAATTAAAGAAGAGGTCTTCTTCATACACAAGATTAGCCAATGAATCGGAAAACTGATTCCAATCTCGTGGAATCAACTGAAAATACACTCTATCAAATTCATCTAGCAGGGCTATGGCAGTATGATGGTACATGCAAAGGATGGGGTTTTGTACCATGTACGTCCCATTGAGTTGATTTAAAACCAACTGAGAGTCCCCTTTCACCAATAACTGGCGGATACCACCCTTCTTTGCAATATTAAAACCCATAATCAGGGCTTTGTATTCTTCCATATTATTGGTAAAATTCACCCCGAGATAAGCAGCTAACTTCATGACAATGCGTCGTCGAGGGTCTCGGATGACAACTCCTACACTTCCTTTTTTGCATGCACCCCTGGACGCCCCATCAAAGTACAAGGTGTACGTCCATAAAGGGTTTACATATCCCGCCATCCAGAACTCTACTCGTAATTATGGTAATCGAAATTCAGCATATTCAACGGGTGGACTGTAGGCTCCATCCCTCCATCATCATTGAATTCAATAGGGATGCTCGTCAAAATTTGTAGGCAGTGATGGCAGAAGACCTTGATCTCCCAAATAAATGTCCCGCCTTCTTGCTCAGTCACCTTGTATCCTTTGCTCCACCAAATGAGCTTTCCCTGATGATACCTCTGTTCTAAATATGGGTGTTCTAAATAAGGGATCAGACGACCCATCAACCTCTATCACGATTTCCTTGCAGATATTTGATCGATCTCGCCTAGACCTGCAAGGCAGTCATAGTATTAGTGCAATCAGAAATAATAAGGTTTAATCTTATTAAGATTAACCTTATTTTTAAATTCTATCCCCTCAAGGTGAGCTAACAAGACTGTGGATTTATTCTTTCCTATTCTAACGATCCTATAGGGCCTGTCCCATTTGGGCTCTAGCTTGCCTGGAAATAATTTACGTCGTGCGTCATAATACAGAACAAGCTGTCCTTTCTTGAAGGTGTATTTCTTGGCTTTAAGGTCGTGTAGCTACTTCATTTGGCGCTTCGCCACTTCTTGGTGCAATAAGCTCTGCAGCTTAAGCTCATCTAAATGTGCCAGTGTCGTCAAGCGCTCAAAAAGTGCGTCTTCATCACTCAAAGAATGATTGATGGCAAACCAAATAGTCGGCAGCTCAATCTCTAAAGGAAAGACACACTCTTCCCCATATACTAACTTGAACGGGGTATGGCCAATGGCTCGTTTGAAGGTCGTATTATAGGCCCACACTGCCACATATAACTTTTTATCCCAATCCCGTTTCTTTTTCGACACAATTTTGGACAGGATGCCCACAAGCTGCTTGTTGGTGCTTTTAACTTGCCCATTGGCTTGCAGGTTATATGGGGTTGTCTTGTTATGCTTGATTTGCCAAGTCTCTGTCAAACTTTTGATCACCTTATTCAGGAAATGGGTTCCGCTGTCCGACACTAATTCTTTCGGCGGACCAAAATGGCATATTATCTGCTCTAAAAGGAAACTAGCAGTTTCTTTAGCATCATCTTTCCTTGTTGCACGTGCTTCTGACCACTTTGTGAAGTAGTCAGTTGCTACAATGATATACCTCTTTTGCGTAGTCGACGACAGAGTGATAGGACCCACAATGTCTATTCTCAACTTCTCAAATGGAAGTATCGCCATAATAGGGGTGAGTGGCCATTTCCTACTCTCTCGACTATCATGGCGTTGACAAATATCGCATCTCTTAACATACGCAAACGCATCCAGGAAGATGGCATGCCACCAATAACTTGCTCTTAAAGCCTTTTGTGCTGTAAGCCGTCCTGCAAAATGGCCTCCGCAAGCAGAATCATGGCACTCTTCCAAAATGAATGGCACCTCGTCAGGCATCACACATTGGCGATAGATGTCATCAACCCCTTGCCGATATAATGTACCTGCGATCAAGGCAAACTTTAACGCTTGCTGCCTAATTTTCCTTCTCTCAGCTTTAGATAATTCGGATCCTGCCTCTCCCGTCGATAAACAATGTGTTATTGTAGCATACCAGGAGGGAATAGATGCCGTATCTATTTTAAATAACAACTCCATGTCACTACCTTCAGCCACAGATTCTTTCGGCTCCCCAAAGTCCACAAGACATTCCACGATGCCTTGCAACCTTGGTGGCTTACTACGGATTTCATAATCAAACTCCTACAAAGTGATTAACCACTTCGCTAGAGGATCATGTGGCTGTAGCTTATTCATCAATAGTCGAAGCCCCTCCGCCTTCGTATAAAGCACGACTTTCTCATAGAGAATGTAATGCCTGAATTTCTTGGTCCCAAAGACCATCGCTAGACACAATTTCTCCATGTAGGTATAATTGATCTCAGAAATTCCCAATTTCCGACTAGCAAAGGCTATCGGATGATATCACTTCTCTTCCCAAATTTGGGCTAAAGAGCAGGCTGATACTATACATGGTGGCTGTTGAGAATATATAGAACACCTCACCTCTTTTAGGTGCTTTTAAAACGGGAGCTCTTGCTAGCTCCTGTTTCACATCCTCGAATGCTACCTTACAAGGGTCACCCCATACAAACAAACAGCTAAAGGACAATAGATTTGTAAGCGACAACGTTCTTTCTGCCAAGGCGTTTATGAATCTACGGTAATAACCAACCGAAGACAAAAAGCTATGAACTTCTTTCGGAGTGCGCGGTGGACCCATGGCAACTATAACTTTGACCTTCTCGGGGTCTGTCGCAATTCCTACCGAACTGACCACATGACCCAGCAATAGCCCATAAGGTACTCCAAAAACACACTTCCGTGGGTTTAGGGCGATGCAAAATTGTCTACAGTGCTCAAAGCATTTTCTTAAAATGATCAGTTGCCTTCCTCTCACGGTGGCGGCCCCTAAGTCATCAATAAACACCTTCAGCTCTTCAGGGGATATGTCACCGAATGTCTTATCTGCTGTTCGTTGCCACGAACCAGGCGCATTGCATAAACCAAAGGCCATCACATGGTACGCAAAAGTACCAAATACAGTAATAAAAGTTGTTTTCAACTTGTCCTCTTCTGCAATTGCCATTTGGTTATATCCAGCAAAGCAATCCATAAACGAATATATCTCCCTACCCGCTAATTGATCCAAAATCTGGTCAATAAATGGCAACAGGTAGTAGTCCTTAACTGTCTGCTTATTCAACTCCCTAAAGTCTACACATAATTGAATTTGATTATTTTTCTTTTTTCTGATCACGACTGGTGAACACCATTCCGTGTGTTGCACAGGAAAAATCAAACCTGCTTTCCGAAGCTTCTGTAACTCTTCAAACAGCCCGTCCCTCGGTTCGAAAGGCATACGCCTTACTTTCTGTCGTACAGGACGACTGCCCTCTTTCAACAGAATTGTATGAACAGCAAGACTAGGAGGAATGCCCCTCAACTCATCATAACTCCAGGCAAAGATATTAGGGAATTCCTGAATCAAGGCCACATAGTCCTCCCTTTCTGCTGTGCTGAGCATAGAACCTAATTTGATTGGCCGTGAATCATCAGGCGTACCAAGGTCTAGCTCGATAACATCTGCATCTCTTATACGATCTTGGCCCTCTATCGGCTCGTTCAAAGTGATCTGATAGATGTCTTCTGTGGTGGATCCCTCTTTGGACTCATCACTCGATGATGTCGCACTGGCCGATAAATCTTCTAATGTCTCCAATTTGGTAGAGGATAGAGGAGCTCTCTCACTTTGCGGGGACTCAGGATAAGCATCAACCACCACACGCTGGGCACCTCTGCCGAATATCAGTCGACCGGCGGGTATATCTACTTGGCAGACCGCTTGCAAGATCCAAGGTTGTCCGAGTAATACTTGGTAACTTGGACGCCCTGCAAAACGAATCACCCTAAAGTCCAACAGGCATTCTACATTTGCAACAGTGACATGAACCTTAGTAATGCAGCCTTCTGGCTGTCTCAAACTATCATCTGTCATTCTGAGAATTGTGGAGGTATCTTTCTGGATCGCAAGACCCAACCTTTCCATCAGTTCAAAAATCATAATGTTAACAGATGATCCCGTGTCGACAATGGCATAATCTACTAATATCCCATCGACATAGGCTGCAACCCTTGGGCAATGCTTCTCAGCATGCTCGAACCAGTCATCACCAACTTGCGCAATACCCAAAGGTTCTACGATATACCCGGTACGTAGGATCTTTCTAAATTCCTTGCGTACTCCTGGGGAAAGCTTAATAAGCTGTAAAAGATTCACATCCGGCTTGACTTCGCAAAGAGAGCTCGCCAAATCGAATTCATGATAGTTCGATAGAGTTCGCTTTTCACGCCAAACCATCCGCTCTTTAGGTCGCTGAACCGGCTTTACTCTCCACGGGCTTCAAAGGTCCCCCTTCCATGGCAGGATCCAAAACTTGCATTCCTTTGTCGCCTTGTTTAGGGTTTCTGTTGACAGGCTTATCCTTGTCGGCCTCTCTACCCTTTTGACCTCTTGTAAGGACAGCTCGCAGATGAGAGGTTTCAGCATCATTAACGCGTACAGCCTCAATCAAACTAACCCCACTACCACTGGGTAGCTCCTCCACTGTAGTCTTTGGTCGTTGAAGTATTTGTTTAGGCCCGTCTTCTCACTGGGAATCATTTCCTTGCACACGATGATTAACATGCCCTGGTTGCCGACTACCTCGCTGGAGGGAACTAATCTTACTTCAGCAAGTAGCTGCTAAATGGCCCGATTTTCCACAGATGTCACACTTAACATTTGGGCAATTTCTTGGATAGTGTTGCCCACCACACCATTTGCAGCTAAACCTCGAAGGTGCACCCTCATATGGGTATCCACTTCCTATCAAATTTTGTTGTTTTTTAAGGAAGTTGACATCAATGGCTATTTACCAATACTGCTCCGTAATCATGTCAGTATAATGCTTCATCATGTCCTTAACCTCGCCAAGAACATTGGAAGCGCTCGACTCATAGCCTTGGTCATTACCATGTTGTTCCATCGGCCTAACAATTCCATTAGGCACTGGTTGTTGTGTTGAGATATCGAGCTCCACTCGTGATATGCCAGGGTGACCGTTGTGCATTTATGTCACCGACGTGTCAGTTGCAGATGCGGTTGGTACACCGCCCATGAATAATAGCTAGATGATAGCTATCCTTATCTACTCTAGTTCGTGGCTCAGTTAGTATGCCACCTTTGTTAGTTCAGTTTGGTTTAAGACCCATATATAGGGTTCTTCTATTTCTTTGTATGAGAGTTCTTTTGGCTTACACAACTAAGAAGAGGAAAACTATTTTCAGCCTCCACCTCTATGTGTATTCCCCCATTGTGCAAGCAAGAAAGCTACAAGTGAGACTCCTTCCTTCTCTCCCACAATCTTGACATGGTATCAGAGCCTTGTTCGTGGTAAGGAGCTCAAGAAAGCAAGCCAAGCTCGCGGTGTTCTGGTAAGAGGAGCAGTGTTGCTTTCATTTTCTGTTTTGGGAGCAGATCTTTGCAGGTAGCACAGCCAGAAATTGCAAGAGTGCATTGTCTCAGGTTGAGACGCCCTTCGCGGTGAAGCAAGAGGGCAGTATATGCTGCGGGATGGGATTTAGCCCTCGGCGACCCTGTTTTTTTTATTTGAGGCCATTTCAGGGCCTGTTTTGGAGGCGGAAGTTTTCTGCACGCACTCAGGAAAAGGCCCAGTTTTATGCTGTGCGACCACTATTCTACAGGTCGATGAAAAGTTACCACAGAAATTGTATCGTATGCCTGTGCGCAGAGACATTGGGAGTTACAGAATCATCCTTGTTGCCTGTTGATGCAAAATCGTCACTACGAAGTGACTGTGTGGCTAAATACCACTTTCGTCAGTTTTGCAGATTTGCCCTTGTGAGGCTGAAGTTGTGTTCTCTGCAGTGACAGAATTTTTTGCAGTATTCTGTAATGGCGTCTGATTTTCTTTTGCAGATTGTAACTGAAAAGCTTGACAAGAACAACTTCCAAGCATGGAAGTTTAGAATGACGAATTTCCTTATGGGAAAAGGATATTGGGAATTTGTTGCAGGAAATGAAGAAGAACCAGTTCTTCCTGATGTTTCCAATCAACAGCAAATGCAGGCATTCAAAGCATGGCATGAGAGAGCCAGGAAAGTTATGTAGTGGTTGTCTATCAGTATTTCAGACTCTATGATTGTGCATATTCAGGATGCAAGTACGCCAAAGGAGGCATGGGATACTTTGTCAAAAATGTATAGTACCCACTTCTTTTGAGCAAGCCATGGGAAAAGAAAAATGGGAGAAAGCCATGGATGAAGAAATGGATGCCTTGGAAGCAAATGCTACATGGGAATTGGTACCTTTGCCTAAAGGTAAGAATGCAATTGGCTGTAAGTGGGTTTATAAGGTGAAGCACAATGCAGATGGTTTTGTGAACAGATACAAGGCAAGATTAGTAGTCAAGGGGTATGCACAAACATATGGCATTGATTATGAAGAAACATTCAGTCCGGTTGCAAGGATGGAAACTGTAAGAGCAGTTACTGCTATGGCTGCATCAAAGGGATGGTCTTTACATCAGATGGATGTAAAGAATGCATTCTTGCATGGTGATTTGCAAGAAGAGGTATATATGGAGCAGCCACCAGGTTATGTGCATGCTGTTCATCCTGAGTTTGTTTGCAGGTTGAAGAAAGCATTGTATGGCTTGAAGCAAGCACCTAGAGCATGGTCTGACAAGATAGGACAGTATCTTGTCACTATTGGCTTTCAGATTTCCAAGGCAGATTTCTCACTTTATGTGAGAAAAACAGAGAAAGGTATTATGCTACTTGTCATTTATGTTGATGATTTGATTATGACAAGTGACAGTGATGAAGATATCCTTCATGTGAAAATGCTATTGAAGCAGAAGTTTGAGATGAAGGATTTGAGAGAGCTGCGTTACTTCTTGGGCATTGAGGTGATTAGATCACCAAGTGGGATACAGCTCTTGCAGAGGCAGTATGGATTGGACATGCTGTCCAAATATGGAATGACAGGCTGTAAGCCTATTTAAGTTCCTTTGGAGCAAAATGTGAAGTTGAGCGCAGATGCGGGTGAGCTTCTGGAAGACCCTACTATGTACAGACGCATAGTAGGAAGTTTGATTTATATGACTATTACCAGGCCAGATTTGAGCTATGCTATTGGACTGGTAAGTCAGTTTATGCAGGCTCCAAGGAAATCGCATTTGGATGCGGCTAGACGCATACTCAGGTATGTGAAGTCCACATTGCAGTATGGACTATTTTATGAGACTGGGGTTCAGATACAGTTGCATGGATACACTGATGCTGATTGGGTTGGTAGTATTTCTGATAGACGATCTACCAGTGGATATGTGTTCTCTTTTGGTAGTGCTGCAGTTACTTGGAGCAGCAAGAAATAGCCTACAGTTGCCTTGTCGAGCACAGAGGCTGAGTACAGAGGTGCAACAATGGCTGCATGTGAGGTAGCTTGGTTGCATAAGCTACTTTATGATATGCATCAGTCTACAGATGGGCCAGTTGTCATTTATTGTGACAACATGAGCAGTATACACTTGGCAAATAACCCAGTCTATCATGCTAGAACAAAGCACATTGAGGTGCATTATCACTATGTGCGGGAGAGGGTTTTACTAGGTCTTATTGATCTAGTTTATGTCAGCACAGAGGATCAGGCAGCTGACATATTTACGAAGGCATTGGGCGCAGAGAAGCTGCGCAAGTTCAGAGACCTGCTTGGTGTGCAAGAATTGGGATTGAGCTCAAGGGGGAGTGTTGAGATATCGAGCTCCACTCGTGATATGCCAGGGTGACTGTTGTGCATTTATGTCACCGACGTGTCAGTTGCAAATGCGGTTGGTACACCGCCCATGATTAATAGCTAGATGACAGCTATCCTTATCTACTCTAGTTCGTGGCTCAGTTAGTATGCCACCTTAGTTAGTTCAGTCTGGTTTGAGACCCATATATAGGGTTCTTCTATTTCTTTGTATGAGAGTTCTTTTGGCTTACACAACTAAGAAGAGAAAAACTGTTTTCAGCCTCCACCTCTGTGTGTATTCCCCCATTGTGCAAGCAAGAAAGCTACAAGTGAGACTCCTTCCTTCTCTCCCACAATCTTGACATGTTGAGCCACATGCATGGTATTAGAATTGACTGTCTGGCCTCCACCATTTGGAGCCATTTGACTGCCCGTAGGCATCGACATGCTAGGGGGAGCTAGTAATAAAGGGACATTCTACATCATGTTCCCTCTCCCATTAGGGTTAGCCATCGCTATCCCTTGGCCACTACTACCATTGGCCATTGCCATATTGTTTCCCAATGCTAGACCCATATTCGAATTGCCTCGAGAAGCACAAGCTGCTTGTAGTCGGGATTCCACCTCTTGTGCTCGTGTAATGGCAGTGTCTATATCCCCCAAGGGGACACTACTCAACTGCAATTGTATGTTAAAGTCCAAACCATGTAGGAAATATTGCAATTGGGCAGCTGTGGGGATAGGAATAGAGGTGCCCAACTTACAGAAAACCTCTTTTATTTTCTTCGCATAAGCACGAATATCCTCGTGTGGTTCTTGGCGGGTCACGTTGAGTACACGTAACCAATATTGCCCATCCCTTTCAAGGGCAAACTCCCTTCGAAAAGCTCCATAAAATGAATCAATATTCAATATGGTTCCGGCTTCTAAACCATGATACCATATAGCGGCTCTTCCTTTGAGAGTCATGTTAAAGAACATCATTAAATGTTCTTCTTCTTGGATGGACAGTTAAACATCAGTTTTTGAAACTCCCTAATGTGGAGTTCCGCATCTTTCTCAACTAACCCATTAAAAATGGGTACCAGGTAACCTAGAGCCGGCAAATCCGTCATTCCTGCTGGAATTGCAATAGGCTGTGCCATGACGAGGATTGGATTTGCACTAGGAATAGGGGATGGTGGGGTTACACCTCCCGCACTTGATATAGACTGGCTTATGGAAGAAAGGGGAGCACTAGAGCTTCTACCTTCTCCTAACTTACTGCTTGTGGCCCCAAGACCACTAGATCCACTCCCTCGTAAGGGTTCAGCACCGCTACGCTTAGCGGAATATCTCCTAAAAATTTCAGCACGTCGCCTAACTCTTTCGTCTCTCTCTTCCTTTTGGATTTCTGCTAGACGATGCTTAGTGATAAATAATGGATCGATCACAGTATCCTTTGGCATAAACTGCTAGTTGGTCCTTAGACAACCAGGATTCGAGGACCGCCACTTTTAAGCGGCTCTCGAACACACCACTGATGGAACCTAGAACGGGCCGGCACTGGCTCGTGCACTAGCCGGACCTCTATCCCACGCGCTCGACAACCCCACGGCCTCGCGGCCAGGAGCGTTGATGACACATACATTGCCTTCCTAAATATCTTGCGTTTGTACTACATGTTTGTAATCCACTCTTCTCTCACCCACTACTCCTCAGAGGGAGTCCCTTACACATTGCCTAATGGCCCGAAGCACAAACATAGGGGGTCCTCCAACGGCTGAGTGCTGCCACCCCTCTGCGACTCTCCTACACCTTGGGGATTGGCCCCTCGGTGCGTCGCTCAACATATAAACATTTCGCACAAAATCCACTCAAGGTACCATTTAAATATATACAGGAATGTACCATTGTCCTTACCTCTCTTTCCCCTAGACCCCATGACTAGCCTATGGCTTAGGGTGTCATGTCTCTTACTCAACGTGGGTCAAGGTCCTACTGAAAGCAATTGCTGTGCATCCAGGATTTCTGATACCTTTAAATATTTCCATGATTTATGCATATTGTGGATGCTAAGTGCTCAAACAATTATAAAATCAATATTATGCACATGTGGAAAACATCTTTTTAATGGTTTTCAGCTACCGTTCTTATGCGGCGTTGCATGAACCTAGCACGGAGGAAACCCTCGTGCTACTAGGCTCTCATTCTATAATTATTCACCGACATATATGGCATGCAAACAAAAACCAGCAATCTTTTCATCATTTTACTCTGCATTTAGACACATTTTAACCACTCTACCCTCTCGTCGATCAAATGTTGCATTGTTGTATAGATTTATAAGGCATTTTGCCATCATTTTATGTGTAAAAAGTGAAAAAAGACCCACTAGAACAAGAAGGTGGGGCTGAACTGAGGCAAATCCTCATGCTTCAGTCCCCACAAACATTCATGAACATTGTTCTTAATTTCCATTAATTTTCCGCACCCAAAATGCATTTTTCCCCTATTTTTAGTGGAGCGTTGATGACACATACATTGCCTTCCTAAATATCTTGCATTTGTATTACGTCGTTTGTAATCCACTCTTCTCTCACCCACTACTCCTCAGAGGGATTCCCTTACACATTGCCTAATGGCCCGAAGCACAAACATAGGGGGTCCTCCAACGGACTGAGTGCCGCCACCCCTCTGCGACTCTCCTACACCTTGGGGATTGGCCCCTCGGTGCGTCGCTCAACATATAAACATTTCGCACAAAATCCACTCAAGGTACCATTTAATCGTATACATGAATGTACCATTGTCCTTACTTCTCTTTCCCCTAGACCCCAGGACTAGCCTATGGCTTAGGGTGTCCTGTCTCTCACTCAACATGGGTCAAGGTCCTAATGAAAGCAATTGCTGTGCATCCAGGATTTCTGATACCTTTAAATATTTTCATGATTTATGCATATTGTGGATGCTAAGTGCTCAAACAATTATAAAATCAATATTGTGCACATGTGAAAAACATCTTTTTAATGGTTTTCAGCTACCGTTCTTATGCGGCGTTGCATGAATCTAGCACCGAGGAAACCCACGTGCTACTAGGCTCTCATTCTATAATTATTCACCAACCTATATGGCATGCAAACAAAAACCAGCAATCTTTTCATCATTTTACTCCGCATTTAGACACATTTTAACCACTCTACCCTCCCGTCGATCAAATGTTGCATTGTTGTATAGATTTATAAGGCATTTTGCCATCATTTTATGTGTAAAAAGCGGAAAAAGACCCACTAGAACAAGAAGGTGGGGCTGAACTGAGGCAAATCCTCATGCTTTAGTCCCCACAAACATTCACAAACATTGTTCTTAATTTCCATTAATTTTTCGCACCCAAAATGCATTTTTCCCCTATTTTTAGTGGGTTTTCTCTATTTTCCTTGTATTTTCCCTTATTTTCTGCATTATTTTATTACTAAAAATTCAAAATAGGTTATGTGCTATGGCCCTTAGCTCCTTCTTGTAACAAAAATGAAAATTTAGTTGGTGTTCCTATTTATTCTTTCATTTTTATGCTCAAAAACATCATTTTCCCTTGATTTTCCATATTTTACGTGTTTTAGTGTATTATTTTGGGCCACAAGATGCATGTTTTTCTGATTTTCTGGTTATGATCAACAAATACTCATGGAAAATAGCAACATAAACAATTTTTAGCCCACATGAACAACATTTTATCAATCAAAAGCCATGAAATCTCAAATTTCCTTTAAAAAAATCGAATTACCGCTTATTTGGTGTCTCGGGTTTCATGTCCATGGCTGCAAATCTGAAAATCAGCAGCACTTCATGCTCATGACGATCACACGTCACCATTTGCAGCCCGTGGAGCAATCCGATCGATGTCAGACAAGCCTCCACCATTCTTTCTTCCTCCTTTCTCTTCCCACATGAATCCCCCCTTAGAGGAGAGAGAGGGAGGAGAGAGAAAGATTGATTTTCTCTCTCCCTCTAGAGGCTGCCATTTCTTGCGCGGAACGGAGCGATGCGGAGCGTGAGAACAATGTAGTTGCCTGCTGCAATTGCCTCCATAGCTTCTTCTCAAAAAAAATCTTGCATTAAGGGGGGGCGTTTTTTTCGCGACGGCTCTCTGCAGCCGCCGCCCCTCCTCTTATTTTGTTTTTTTTTTAGGGAGGGGGGGTGCCCCTTCCCAAAGGCACCCCTTCACTCCTCCTTTTGGGCACCTCTCCAATTTTGACCGGCCTTTTGGCCCTTTTCCCGGCCTCTCTCGCATATGGTGTCCGAATCCAGTTCTGAAAATTTCTGTGAGCTCGTCTCGGCATCCCGCACTGACTGACAGCTCCATTGATCGGCACAGGTGCATGAAAAAATATCTAAAAATCCGCAAGTATTGCACGGGCATCCTTAGAGCATTTTGACGCTTAAAATCGTTCTAGGTTGAGCCGCCGCCTTTGACGTTGAATGTTTTTCCCTTGATATTCATAATTTTTAGCTATTTTTAAGTAATTCCCGGCACCAAAATTCCGCTCTCACTTTTACTTGATAATTTATGCAGTTGACAAACGATAATTTCATAGAGTTTATGCATCGTAAGAATCATTTCATGCTTTGCACTTTCCATGATGATTCATTGCGAAGAGAATATGGGTTAATAGTGCGAGATGCAGTTTATACATCTAGGCTTAAGCGAAGTATACTATTTTAATGGATAATAATCTAGTTTATAATTCATTTCAATGCATAAAGCTATTTGCTAGAAATGTGTTTATGCTTTCTTTAATTTGCATGTTTCATTTAAAAGTATTGATGATTAATTTTCTTCGTTGTGAGAATCTATGAAAAAAATATATCCTATTTCTAACAGTTAACCTTGCATGATTGAATTACAACAATATCAAATAAAAATTAGGAAGGAAAACCTGGGTTTGGGGTGAGATATCCACATGGATGCCTAGAGATGACCCTCCCGCGGCTGTGCCTTGGACTTTCTTAGGAGGCATCGCAATTGTAGCCTTTCGGACATGGAAGCAGCTTTACAACTCCTCTTTGGAATTCCACAGTCGCTCCCTTGCACCGTCCGTCGGAAGTAGTTTTAGAAGGCTCCTTCCTTGAAGTAGGGATTTCGAAGAAAGGGTATTTCAAAATCTTTTGCCGATAAGACCCATTAAAGCCATGGGAGGGGCTTAATGGCCTTGTAATGGCTCACACAAACGGGGAATAAATAAAGTGTGGAATCCCTTACGAGGCTTTTGAGTGGGGAAGGAAGGTGTCAAACGACCCTCAATTACTCTCTTTTCTTTTTTTCGAGTGGAAAAAAAAAACAAGGCTGCAAGGGTATTTTTCATGGGAAAGGAAAGGGCTAAGGTGAAATTTTATTAGGGAGAAAATGAGCTTATAGAATCCTAAGGGAGGAACTTCGAAGGGGAAAAAGTAGCCTTTAAAGGCTATACGTTTCGGAATGAGGGAAACGGGCTAAGGGCCTTTAAAGACAAACTTAGAGGGAGGAGGGGGTAATCCTAAAATCCCTTAGGAAGGGGTCTAAGGGAAATTAAACACCGGGGGGGAGGGGGGGGGGGTTTCAGTATGTCACAAGGAAAGGGAGATAAGGGATTTTATACATGGGGCGGGGTTTCCAAGGCCCAAGGGAAAGGGGGCTTATAGGGGGTTAAAACTGGGGGGGGGGGGGGGGTAATAAGACCTTTAAGAGCTTAGATCTATTGGGGAGAATAGGGGCTTATGAAGCTCCTTTTTAGAAGCTTCTAGGAGCTTCCACGTGTGGCAGGAGGGAAAAAGACAGTGGAAATGTGGACGCGTGCTGACAAAGTGGTTGCGGGCTGCGATGGCGGAGGCCAATGATAGTCTGGCGGTATGCGGCGTCTCCACCTCTCCCCTCTTGCAAAAGCTGTGGAAACCTCTCCATCTCCCTCACGATCCTCTCATAGCAGCAGGCGTAGCCCTTTTTTTTCCTTCCTCTTTTGTCCCCCATGGCAGCAGCCCCCTTCTATTTAAATAGGGGAGGGGAGGGGGGATCCTCCCTCTCTACGTGTCGAGAGGCATGGCACTCCCACACCTGCGAGCTCCCACCGAGGAGCTTCCGCATCATTTCTATTCCCCTCCCCTTCTAGCACAACAGTCGGCTAGGGAGGGGAATAAGAAAAAAAAATTCATTATCCTAAAGAAATTATCAAAATTGCCATATCATTATCCTCAAGAGGTAGTTTATGCAAGAAAATTTAGAACGTTACATTCTCTCCCCCTTAGAGGAATCGAGATGTCCTCATCTCGAGATAAACTGGGGATATTGATGGTTGAGAGTGCCTTCATCTACCCAAGTGGCATCCTCTTCGGGATAATCTTTCCACTGGACGAGATAATCTCTCAAGATTCTGGATCTTAATTGTCTCTCCGTAACATCTAAGATCCTATTAGGCCTTAGTTTAAGGACTCCTTGACTAGGCATTACAACTTGTTGGTCAAGTACATGGTTAGGATTAGGTACATATTTCTTCAATAGGTTGATATGGAATACATTGTGAACCTTTAGGTTCTCAGGGAGTTGCAATCTATAAGCATTAGGCCCTAGGCATTTGAGGATCTTGTATGGTCCACAATATCTTGGACTTAGCTTCTTGCAATCTCCTAAGGATAGGGAAGTCTTCTTAGGGCATACGCGGATGAAGACCATTTCTCCTTCTTTAAAGATTCTATCTTGATGCTTCAAATCCGCGTATGCCTTCTGTCTATCCTTGGCTACTTGGATGTCTTGTCTTATTGACTTTATTTGGTCATCCATCTCTTCCAACATCTGCCTTGAAGCTTCAACCCTTAAGGTTGGATTTGAAAAGTTTAGGGGACTTCGACAGTCATGACCATACAATGCTTGGAAAGGGGTCATCTGAATGCTTTGTTGGTAAGAAGCATTGTAACAAATTTCAACCAAAGGAAAATATTGAATCCACCTCTTCGACTCACGACAGCAGTATGCCCTAAGCATGTCTTCCATGACTTGATTGACTCGCTCTGTTTGGCCATCCGTTTGGGGATGGTAAGCGGTGCTAAAGCAGAGTTGGGTCCCAATAGCTTCAAAGATATCTCTCCAGAAGTGTGACGTGAAGAGAGAATCACGATCACTAATAATTCTTCTCGATAAACCATGTAGCTTGAATATCTCTTTGATCAACAATCTTGCAATGTCTGAGGCTTTATAGTTTGTCTTTACTGGAATAAGGTGTGCAACCTTAGTACGCATGTCAACCACAACCATGATGGAGTTGTATCCTCCCTGGACTTGGGGTAGGCCTACAACGAAATCCATACTGATGAATTTCCATTTCCTTTGGGGAATGTCAAGCGGTTGCAGTTTCCCTGGCATCATGACATGCTCGGCTTTGATACGTTGACAAGACAAACACTCGGTGACATATTTGAGAACCTCACCTTTGAGCCTCTCCTAATGGTAGCTCTTTCTAACTGCATTAAGAGTTTTGGCATAGCCAGGATGTCCTGCGAAAGGGGAATCATGAGCTTCCCATAATATCTTCTACTTAAGTAATTGACTTGCTGGTACACACAGCCTTGTTCTATAATAGACAAGCCCATTATTGATAGAAAATTCATGATACTTAGCATGCAGCTTTTGATTCTGATCCTTGATAGAGATCTCCCTTAGCATTGTTTGGTAGGCTGGATCATGGCATGCATCCTCTCTAGCTAGCTCAAGTATAGGGTTGTTTGGCATACATACTTTTGTAGCTAGAGATCTGGTTGTTGATGGATTCTGTAAGATTAGGGAATCAAGGAATGCCTTGCGACTAAGTGCATCGGCAACTACATTCTCTTTTCCTAGTCGGTACTTGATTTCAAAGTCATACTCCTCCAACACTTCAATCCACCGACGTTGCCTCATGTTGAGCTCATTCTGGGTAAAGATCCACTTGAGACTCTTATGGTCAGTTACTAGAGTAAACTTGTTACCCAACATGTAGTGTCTCCAAAGCTTTAGAGCGTGGATGAAAGCTAGCAATTCTAGATCATGTGTAGCATAATTCTTTTCATGACTCTTCAATTTCCTTGAAGAGTATGCTACAAGATGACCTTCTTGCATGAGCACACATCCCAAGGAAAGTATGCTAACATCAGTTACAACCTCGAACTCTTTATTGAGGTTTGGAAGTTTTAGAATAGGTGCTGATACCAAACTTTGCTTCAATCTGTTGAAGCTATTTTGTTCGGGAGTTGACCATGTAATGGAAGTTTGCTTCTTTAGTAAGTCCATCAAAGGTGCTCCAATCCAAACATAGTTTTTGATGAAGACCATATACCATCCTGTCAATCCTAGAAAGCTGCGTATTTCTTTGACAGATGTTGGTATTGGCCATTCAAGCACAACTCTAACCTTGGCTGGGTCCACTGAGATTCCTTCTGCTGATACTATGAATCCCAGATATTCAATCTAGCGTTTGAAGAATGCACACTTCTTCATCTTAGCATACAGCTTATGTGACCTCATTGTGTAATATTCCCACCTGTGAATATTGACTTCCTGCACACGACGTAAACCTTGTGCGAAGGTTATCTCTCGTATTGAAGTTATCGGTGGTGTAATGTGTGACCTGCACGCGAGAAATGGGGTCCTCCGCATTGGTAAATCAAACCCGAAAGTTCGAAACCGCAAGTCTCACATAAACACCCTCTTGGAAGGGGCAATTTGAATATTCAAGGCAAATTTTTTTATTTTTATCCCTTTTCCCCAGCCAATGCACGGCTGGAGAAGAGGGAATGTGGGGGAATGGGTCAAGGATGAGTTGTGGGCTGCATGGGAGGGGGGGAACCCATGCAGTGGCCACGTGGTGAGTTCACCTCTTCCCCCCCCATGCCTATATAAACAACCGCCTACGTACAGAGGAGGGGGGAGGATACTAGTCGCCGTGTTGAGGAGGAGGAGGCTCTGACAACTCGTCGCCGTGGAGAGGAGGAAACGGATGTTGCTGCCACGCCGTGTTGGGAAAGGATCAGACGATTCTGTCGTTGCCATCGCCATTCCGCTGCCTGTTGCGCCACCCCTTCCCTCAGCCACGCATCGGCTGGGGGAAGGAAAATATATAAAAAAAATTCAACAATTTTGTCCCAACATTATCCTCTTGACCTCCTCCCAAGAGGGAGTTCACCTATGGTTATGCGGGTTATTTAAACCTTGGTCCCGTTTTGCCAGTGGAGAGGTCATGATTCTTCGGTCCCGATTTACCAATGCGGAGTACTCCTTTTCTCGCGTACGATCATAAATCAGCTATCGGAAATGGAGATAAGCTTTTCACAAATTTACGATATGCGGGAGGTTGGTCTAGTAATATTTCAAATGGAAATATTACAAAATTTACCAAGCCGAATTAAAAGGCAATTGAGGAAAATTTGTCTATTTGATCGATTACTAGAATTATCTCATGACATGAAATGGAGTTATTAGCATTTTCAATATGATGAATGTAAGTTGTCTATCCGTCTTACGACCTTAGTATTAAGTTGCCTTATCATGCATTTCAAAGTGACGAGCCTAGAACACCTACCGCCTATCATTATAAGGCTAAAGTTATTAAGTGTATTTTTGACTAGACATGGAAAGAATAAGCTTATGTCGCAATTTAGGAAAAATCTTTATTGTAATGGTTCATGGGGAAATTTTTGTTAACACCCGTAGGAGGTTATCCGAAAAGTAATGGTGGTATATCAAAAATGAATCTATGGATTGGCATGTGGCATGTGCTTGCAAGAAAGAATATACCAACACTAACTCTACAATAACCTCATTTAACTACATTGTAGTTATGAAAGGGTTGCATGTTGCACTTTCATCGTGCATAAAATTCATTCATCAAGTGTTGCATTTGGGAAAGGTTGCAGGATTTAAACAAAGCACGAGATTCTAAAGTGTAGATAACAAGGTAGTAGACATGATTATTTGAAGTAAGTCCTAGTAGGTCCTAAGAAAGTTGGTATCCAGCTTATCATGTATTTTTACTTTACCAATGAAAGATAGAGTGAGTCGCATGTTTACATGTATGGTGATAGTCGAAACTATTTTTCTTCTTTAGATCTAGTTTATTATCTCTAGGGAAGGATTCATCCTTGTCGCGAGATAAGCATAGTGAATTATCCAAATCACCTAGCCGCAAGGGATTCGTATGGCATGGCTCAGTCAATACGATAGATACCCCAAACACTAACTAGGTATTAGCACGTTAAGGATTCGGCCAAGTTTTCCAATTGTCGCTAAGTCGAAACCTCCATGCCCAATGGCCCTAACCACATTCCCGAAATGTTGAGTCAATTGGGTGCTCATGCAAACAATAATCTAGGGTTCCTACCCTAAGGACAAATCATTCAAAATGATGAAACTCGAATTGAGTTGGAACCCTAGGACTAAACGTTGTCGATCCAGTGAAATTAGGGATGGGTTGGGTAAAAAGACACCCTAAACCCTGCTTCTCGTCTGAAGATAATTCCGTGACCAGAAAACGCCATTCAATAGGTGAAATGATCTCTTGGAATGGAGGCGACGCTTGTGCAACAGGTTGCAACGTCGCATAGCCTTGTGGTTTGATCGCAAGAAAGAATTGCCATTCCTTGGAATGAGGTTGGCAGGTTCTTGTGCAAGTTTAACTTGCAAGGATTAGTCATCCTGTTACATCGCCCTCATTAGGGAAAATTTGCCAAGTTAAGGGAAGTTAAGTAATTGCTCGGACGCAAATGATTAATCAATAAATTAAGGCGACATGGCCGCCAGGATTTACTATTAATAAAACCTAAGGCATTGGTTAAGTTGGGTTAACAGGGTATGACCCTAACCCAAGGACGATAGGAATCTTGCCAAGTTGCAATTGATTCCGGATCGAATGCGGGATGCATTCGAAGAGAAGGAGTCACTCCTTAACAGTTTGCCAACTAAACGACCACTGGAATTAATTGTGCTTGTAACAGTTTAGAAAGCACTGTTTGCATTGTTTGTTCAAGGAACTAAAGGATGAAAGATATATAAATGCTTCAGGTTGAAGGCCTGAAGGGAGTGGCAGCTCAGTTACCCCCGACTGCCTGCCTGACCCTAACCAAGGGGGTTGTTGACCGCGCCGGGAACGTGGACCGAACCCGCCGCGAGAGGTCTTTCCGTTGAGCTCTACTTGGAGCAGGAGGACGCTTGGGTGCCAGGGGGGGCTCTGGCCGTAAATCCCTCGCCTTCCGGGTCCTGCACAAGAGACTAACGTGACTCGGGACTGGATCTCGAGGCCCGCATACTAGTCTACGGGCAGAAGCTTGGAATAGTGATCCCTAGCGAATCACTGATAGCCTTCGGGCGGATTATGAACAAGCCTACGGGCGGAACCCTCTGTATTTCAAAGATAAAATGATGATATGATAATAAAGAAGTTGTTTGATATTGTTTTTCTATGTCACGTGATAAGATTACGTGAAGGAACCAGTGTTTAACGGGATTAATCAAGGAAGCTGTTTGTTATATGTCAAATTAATGTGTTAGGTAATTACATAACTAAAACAAACCGAGGAAAGTGCGGAGGACGGGCCATGGATCCGTCCTATGGATGGGTGGTCCCGGTTAGCCGGGAACCTTTCTCAAAAATCTCGAAGAACAGCGGGATGATCATCATTACCAAAGCGAATAATGAGAGCAATAACCTGGAGTTACATCTTACCCGATTTACGCTGTTTTAGGGGAACGGAATGGGACTATGCCTTATGGCAGAGAGGTTGAGCCTTGTATCCCTCTCGTTTCCCATTCTCCTTGAACCAAGTGCAACGTGAATCCGCTTCGGACCCGGCGCTTCTGCGTAAAGTAGTTCGCTCGGGTCTGACGCTAGTTGCTGTTAGCTAATGACTAGACAAGGAAACCCTAATTCCGGTCGATCCTAAGTGGGAAACGGCCAGGATACTTCCGCTACGTGGTAGACGCGGGAAGACCTAGATTGCAAAACCCGTAACATTCCAAGGGAGTGCCGGGTGTAGTTTTCTAGACATTCTTCCCGATGGACTACTAAGACGTGTCCTAGATGATTCTAGTGGACACGTTACATTTGGTATCAGAGCCGACCAACGACAAAATTGTTTTTATAAGATCTCAATAAAATGAAGGGAAAAAAAAAATAAAAATAAAAATAAAATTGTTGCTCATCGTCAATACTGTCTTGCAGAACTATGAAGTGTGGAACAAGTTTTTGGTGTTCCGGATCATGTTTATGACTGCAATGCATTCTCCGCATTATAGGCAGAGAATTGAAATGATGAATATCCTGGAGCAGATTTATAATCCATCACCTTTATTTATAGAACGAAGATGGACCGGATCTTCAGGGATCTACTACATAGCTGCCCACCGGTTCGCTTATCTACAAACCAACCTAAAGAGGATCAAGTGGTTGGAAGATTTGAAAGTCGTGAAGCTGTTCATTTTTGTGGAAGCTCACGTAAATTCGACTTTGCATATTCAGGGTCGGAGGGTTGAATTGAACTCATATGTATATGAGGAAGTAACCCGTGTAATCCCAGCTGACAGGATTAAGGTGTTGGGCCGCCATGGGAAGTATGGATTCCAGCGGAAAGGATATCCTGAACTTCCGATGAATTATCGATTCCTAAAGATCCATGACCCAAAACCCTACTATTACACAGTTCCTGTAGACAAATCCAATACAATGTTGTTCTCCCCAAACTAAATGTAATGATTGGATTATCATCGCACGAGATGTTGTATAAGGCTACGCCCATGTAAATATAAATAAGGACTTCTTTTATCAATATCCGATTGTGCATCAGGGTTGTTGCAAAAAGTTAAGTGGCTTCATGATTTACGAGATAGCTGAACTAAAGATAAGCTAATGTCAATTATCATACAATAATGTTAAGAAAACTTTTATCCAGGCACAACCCCAGGTACAGGTTCCAAATTCGCCCCCTACATCAAGTACCGCTGTGATCCAAGAGAAGAAGTTCCTCCTCAAGCAGATAAAGCCACCCGAGTTTGACGGGAAGGGCAGATTCATCCAGTCTGATGCTGAAATTTGGATTGAATCTATGGAGGATTACTTCGAAGCAGCTGGTACTGCACCTACCAATCAGGCCATGCTCGCCAAATTAAAACTCACCGGTGAAGCTAGACTATGGTGGAAACAATGGTGCAGGGATCAAGGGACTTCAGAGGGGTCCGTTACCTGGAAGAAGTTAAAGCAAGCCGTGCAGGGGAGATATTTGCCACGTGCATATTGTACACAGAAAATGAATGAGTTCTATGAGCTAAAACAGTTAGGACTCACCCTTGACGCATACTACTCTAAATTTGTCTCACTCTTAAAGTATGCGCCACAAATGGACGCGACGCAGCAGGTGTCCAAATTTTGCGCGGGCTTAAACCCACCTGTAAATACTCGTCTCGAATCTATGTGACCATCAGATCTTCAGGATGCACTCATTCGAGCGGCACCTATAATTCAGGAAGTGCAAGCTAAACCAAGGGGTATTAAGAATTGGTCCTAGAGCGACCCGAACAGAGGAGCATTCAGACCCCAAGTTAAGAGAGTTCAAGGCCACAATCAGGGACAAAGGAAGAAAGCAAGGACAAATAACGTCAATAACTTTGTTCCTACTCACAGTAATGGCCGAAACCTCCGATGTTTCCACTGCAATGAACTCGGTCACTTCAAAAGGCAATGTCCCAAGCTCAGCGAGGGACACCGTTAAGGTGCAGGCCGCGGTCAGGGAGCCGCCACCCGTGGAAGAGGGAGAACTGCCTGCATTACCAATAGGCAAAGAGGTGAAGCAGAAGAAGAGGAAGATCCAACTATGGAAGCAGAGTTCGAAAGAGCGACAGTCCATGCCGCTTTACACAAGAAGGGGCCGAATCGCCAGTTCTCGGTGATTCAAACACCGTCATACTATCAAGGTAAAGGTTTCAAAACCTTGATTGATTGTGGCAGTACACATTCCTTTATCTCACCAGCGTGTGCTAAAAGATTAGGGGTAGCCACAGTAGAAGCTCCTACCCTACTTGTGGAATTGGCAAACGGTCGTGAGGTAACTTGTACCAGGCAAACTGCTAAGGAGGAGTTCTATCTGGGAGGAAAGAAAACCTCAGTCAAATTCAGAGTCATGAATTTAGGTATCCATGAGTGTCTACTCGGGATGGATTGGCTTAAGCCTAATGACGCTCACATCCACTGTGGAAAGGGTCAAGTCTCCTTTCGAAACTCTGAAAGAGAGTTTGTTACAACTCAAGGTGAGGCAGGAGTGCCAAGAATCCAGTTAGCCAAAATATCGCGGATCATAAAAGGGGTTAGAAAAGGATTACCTGTTTACCTGATCAAACTCAACAAATTAGATCAAAGGCAAGAGTTTCATGAGGGACCCTCTTGGCTAAAGGAATACGCTGACGTATTCCCTGAGGAATTAACTGAACTTCCACCTCCAAGAGAAGTTGATCAAGAGATAAGGCTAATGCCTGGAGCTGTGCCAATTGCAAAGAGACCTTATAGAATGTCCATACTAGAAGCTATTGAGTTGAAGGAACAACTCAAGCAACTGTTAGATCAGGGTTACATCTGGCCTAGCAACTCACCATGGGGAGCTCCAGTACTATTCCAGAAAAAGAAAGATGGGACACATCGACTATGTATTGATTACCGTGGGCTGAATCAATCAACAGTCAAGAATAAGTATCCTATTCCTAGAATAGATGAGCTTCTTGATCGTCTTCAAGGTGCAAAGATCTTCTCCAAAATTGATCTCAGGTCAGGTTACTATCAAATCAGGATCAAGGATGAAGATATTCCAAAAACGGCCTTCAATACAAGATATGGACACTTCGAGTTCTTGGTTATGTCATTCGGGCTTACAAATGCACCTGCCACCTTCAATAGATTAATGCAGGATATTTTTAGACCATATCTTGATGATTTCGTGCTTGTATTCTTCGATGACACTTTAGTTTATTCTAAACAGGAAGAAGATCATGAACCTCAACTTCGGATTGTCCTTGAAACAATGAGGTCTCATAAGCTGTATGCAAAAATGAAGAAGTGTGCATTCTTCAAACGTCAGATTGAATATCTAGGATTCATAGTATCATCAGAAGGGATATCAGTAGACCCAGCCAAAGTCAGAGATGTGCTTGAATGGCCAATACCAGTATCCGTCAAAGAAATACGCAGTTTTCTTGGCTTGACAGGATGGTATAGGGTCTTTATAAAAAACTATGCTTTGATTGCAGCACCTCTTACCGACTTACTAAAGAAGTAGACTTCTATTACATGGTCAACTCCCGAACAAAATAGCTTCGACCAATTGAAGCAATGTTTGGTATCAGCACCTATTCTAAAACTTCCTGACCTCAATAAGGAGTTCGAGGTAGTAACTAATGCCAGCATTCTTGCCTTGGGGTGTGTACTCATGCAGGAAGGTCATCCAGTAGCATATTCTTCAAGGAAATTGAGGAGTCATGAAAAGAATTATGCCACGCATGATCTGGAATTATTAGCTGTCATCCATGCTCTAAAGCTTTGGAGACACTACCTGTTGGGTAACAAGTTTACTCTAGTAACCGATCATAAGAGTCTCAAGTGGATTTTTACCCAGAACGAGCTCAACATGAGGCAACGTCGATGGGTTGAAATATTGGAGGAGTATGATTTTGAAATCAAGTATCGACCAGGGAAAGAGAATGTAGTTGCCGATGCACTCAGTCACAAGGCATTCCTAAATTCCCTAATCTTGCAGAATCCATCAACGGCCAGATCTCTGGCTACAAAGGTATCTATGCCAAGCAACCCTATACTCGAACTAGCTAGAGAGGAAGCATGCCATGATTTGGCCTACCAAACCATGATAAAAGAAATATCTACCAAGGAGCAGAATCTGAAGTCACAAGCTAAGTATCCGGAATTTTCCATTGATAATGGACTTGTCTACTATAGAACAAGGCTCTGTATACCAACAAGCCAGTCACTTAAGTAGAAGATATTATGGGAAGCTCATGATTCCCCCTTCGCAGGACATCCTGGCTATGCAAAAACTCTTAATGCAGTTAGGAAGAGCTACCATTGGGAGAGGCTCAAAGGTGACGTTCTCAAATATGTCACTGAATGTTTGTCTTGCCAACGTATCAAGGCTGAACATGTCAGGATGCCAGGAAAATTGCAACCACTTGACATTCCCCAAATGAAATGGGAATTCATCAGTATGGATTTTGTGGTGGGCTTACCCCAAGTCCAAGGAGGATACAACTCCATTATGGTTGTAGTTGACATGCTTACTAAGGTTGCACACCTGATTCTAGTAAAGACAAACTATAAAGCCTCCGACATTGCAAGAGTGTTTATCAAGGAGATATTCAAGTTACATGGGTTACCTAGAAGGATCATTAGCGATCGAGATTCTCTCTTCACTTCACACTTCTGGAGAGCTATCTTTGAAGCTATTGGAACTCAACTCTGTTTTAGCACCGCCTACCATCCCCAAACGGATGGACAAACAGAGCGAGTAAATCAAATCATTGAGGATATGCTTAGGGCATACTGCTGTCGGGAGCCGAAGAGGTGGATTCAGTACTTGCCGTTAGTGGAATTTGCCTACAATGCTTCTTACCAGCAGAGCATTCAAATGACCCCTTTCCAGGCATTGTATGGTCATGATTGTCGAAGTCCCCTAAACTTTTCTGATCCTACCCTAAGAGTGGAAGCTTCAAGACAAATGTTGGAAGACATGGATGACCAAATAAGGTCAATAAGACAAGACATACAAGCAGCCAAAGATAGACAAAAGGCATATGCGGATTTGAAGCGCCAAGAGAGGATCTTCGGAGAAGGGGACATGGTCTTCATTCGTGTACGCCCAAAAAGGAGTTCTCTATCTCTAGGACAATGCAAGAAGCTAAGTCCAAGGTATTGTGGGCCGTATAAAATCCTCAAATGCCTGGGACCCAATGCTTATAAATTGCAACTTCCGGATAACCTAAAAGTTCACAATGTATTCCATATTAGTCTCTTAAAAAAATATGTGCCCAACCCTAATCATGTACTCGATGACCAACAAATTGTAATGCCTAGTCAAGGAGTCCTTGAACTAAGACCGGAAAAGATTTTAGATGTTAGGGAGAGACAGTTGAGATCTAGAACCTTGAAAGAATGCCTCGTCCAGTGGAAAGATTATCCCGAAGAGGATGCTACCTGGATGGATGAAGACTCTCTCAATCATCAATATCCCCAGTTTATCTCGAGATGAGGACATCTCAATTCTTCTAAGGGGGAGAGAATGTAATATTCCCACCCGTGAATATTGACTTCCTGCACACGACGTAAACCTTGTGCGAAGGTTATCTCTCGTATTGAAATTATCGGCGGTGTAATGTGTGACCTGCACGCGAGAAATGGGGTCCTCCGCATTGGTAAATCAAACCCGAAAGTTCGAAACCGCAAGTCTCACATAAACACCCTCTTGGAAGGGGCAATTTGAATATTCAAGGCAAATTTTTTTATTTTTATCCCTTTTCCCCAGCCAATGCACGGCTGGAGAAGAGGGAATGTGGGGGAATGGGTCAAGGATGAGTTGTGGGCTGCATGGGAGGGGGGGAACCCATGCAGTGGCCACGTGGTGAGTTCACCTCTTTCCCCCCCATGCCTATATAAACAACCGCCTACGTGCAGAGGAGGGGGGAGGATACTAGTCGCCGTGCTGAGGAGGAGGAGGCTCTGACAACTCGTCGCCGTGGAGAGGAGGAAACGGATGCTGCTGCCACGCCGTGCTGGGGAAGGATCAGACGATTCTGTCGTTGCCATTGCCATTCCGCTGCCTGTTGCGCCATCGTCCGCCTCTATGGCGTTGGGCTGTCGTCCATACTGGCCGCCATCATCACTATAATCATTACTTTCCCCCCTTTTTTCCGTCTTCGACCTCTACTCCAATTATTACTCCTTTTTTCTCCTCCCACGTCACAGAAGTTTCCTTACAACCTTCTAAGGATAAGGCTACTTTAGGCCTTGCGCACGCGGGTTTTGGCATGGGTGCTTATAACCCTCAATTGTAAAGGTATTCCTGCGTAAGGAAGAAGCGGATTGGATTTTTGAGCTTGCAGGGCATTCGTAGACCGCTTAAGGGCGAAGACAAATCGGAGTCCATAAACACTACGTCTACAATGGCTCCCAAGAAGACGCAAGGCGCGGCCGCGGAAGGTTCTTCCCCGGACTTACACGTGGATATCACCGCGAATCCACAAATCCAGGTTCCGTAGATATATTTCCACATGAAGAGATGTTTTAAATACGCTTAACTCCATAGGGAAATTCATACTACGTTATCATTAATTCATGGGTAGTGTTAATAGTACATTCGATAAAATATAGATAAAGGGTCCGTGCATATCATGCATCTATAAAGTTATGAAATGAAAGCAACTATGCATGTTCAAATTTGTAACGTGTCCACTAGGATCATCCAGGACACGTCTTAGCAGTCCATCGGAAAGGATGTCTAGAAAACTCCGCCTGGTACTTCCATGGAATGTTACGGGTTTTGCAATCTAGGTCTTCTCGTGCCTGCCCCGTAGCGGAAGTATCCTGGCCGTTCCCACTTAGGATCGACCTGCATTTGGGTTTTCTTGTTTGGTCATTAGCTAGCAGCAACTAGCGTCAGACCCGAGCGAATTACTTTACGCAGAAACGCCAAGTCCGAAGCGGATTCACGCTGCACTTGGTTCAAGGAGAATGGGAAACGAGAGGGATGCAAGGCTCAACCTCTTTGCCATAAGGCATAGTCCCATTCCGTTCCCCTAAAACAGCGTAAAACGGGTAAGACGTAACTCTAGGTTATTGCTCTCATTATTCGCTTTGGTAATGATGATCATCCCGCTGTTCTTCGAGATTTTTGAGAAAAGTTCCCGGCTAATCGGGACCACCCATCCGTGGGACGGACCCATGGTCCATCCTCCGCACTTTCCTCGGTTTGTTTTAGTTATGTAATTATCTAACACATTAATTTGACATATAACAATCAGCTTCTTTAATTAACCCTGTTAGGCATTGGTTCCTTCACGTAATTTTATCAAGTGACATAGAAAAACAATATCAAACAACTTCTTTATTAGCATTTCATCATTTTATCTTTGAAATACAAGGAGTTCCGCCCGTAGGCTTGTCCATAATCTGCCAGAAGGCTATCGAGTAATCCACCAGGGATCACTATTCCAAGCTTCTGCCCGTAGACTAGTATGCGGGCCTCGAGATCCAATCCCGAGTCACGTTAGCCTCTTGTGCAGGACCCGGAAGGCGAGGGATTTACGGCCAGAGCCCCCCCTGGCACCCAAGCGTCCTCCTGCTCCAAGTAGAGCTCAACGGAGAGACCTCTCGCGGCGGGTTCCGTCCACGTTCCCGGCGCGGTCAACAACCCCCTTGGTTAGGGTCAGGCAGGCAGTCGGGGGTAACTGAAGTTGCCTCTCCCTTCAGGCCTTCAACCTGAAGCATTTAGATATCTTTTCATCCTTTAGTTCCTTGAGCAGACAATGCAAACAGTGCTTTCTAAACTATTACAAGCACAATCAATTTCAGTGGTCGTTTATTTGGCCAACTGTTAAAAAGTAAATCTTCTCTCCGAATGCATCCAGCATTCGATCTGGGATCAAATTGTGACTTGGCAAGATCCCCAAGGGTTTGTTTGTTCACCTTTTGTCCTTGGGTTAGGGCCATACCCTGTTAACCCAACTTAACCAATACCTTAGGTTTTATTAATAGTAAGTCCTGGCGACCATGTCGCTTCAATTTATTGATTGGTCATTTGCTTCCAGGCAAATACCTAACTCTCCTTTTTTCTTGGCAATTATTCCCCAAGAAAGGTGATGAAACAGGATGATTACTCATCATCTTGTAAGTTAAATTTGCGTAATAACTTGCCAACCTCATTTCAAGAAATGGCAAAACTCTCTTGTGAACAAATCACAAGTCTATGCGATGTTGCAACTTTTTGCACATGTGTTGCATCTATTCCACGGGATCATTTCACCCATTGAATGGCGTTTTCTGGTCACGGAATTACCTTCAGCGGAGTAGCAGGGTTTAGGGTGTCTTCTTACCCAACCCATTCCTAATTATATTGGGCCACGGTCCTAGGAATTTCCAACTCAGTCGGAGTTTCATCATTTGAACGAGTGATCCTTAGGATAGAAACCTTAGATCATTTTATGCATGAGCATCCAGTTGACTCAACATTTCGTGAATGTGTGTATGATCTTTGGGTTTGAGGGTTTTGACTTGGCAACAAGTGTAAAACTAGGTCGAATCCTTATCGCGCTAAACCCTAGTTAGCACTTGGGATATTTGTCATATCGACTGAACCATGCCCATATGAATCCCTTGTGGGTTGGGTGATTTAGACAACTCAATATACTTGTCTTGCGACAAGGATGAACCTTTCCTAGGGATAATAAACTAGATCTAAAGGAGGAAAAATAGTTACAACTGCACCAATACATGTAAACATGCGATTCATTGCTTCTATGCATCACATGGTTCACAATAACCCTATCTTTCCTTGGTAAAGTAAAAATGCCTGATAATCTGGACACTAACTTTCCTAGGTCCTACTAGGACTTACATCAAATAATCATGCCTACAACCTTGTTGTCTACACTTTAGAATCTTATGCTTTGATAAACCATGCCACCTTTCCTAAATGCGGCTCCTGATGAATGACATTTCTGCATGACGACTATGCAATACGCAACTTTCTCTTAGCCCAATGTAGTCAATGAAGCTCATACAAAACTAAAACTAGTGTTAACTTATTCCATTTTACATGCCACTTGCAAGTCCATAGATCATTTTCGTGCTCTTCTATTTCTTTTCGAATAACATCTTATGGGTGTTAACTTTTCCTCATGAATCATTACAAGGAAGATTTATCTAAAAATGTGACATGCCATTAATCTTTCCATGCCTAGTAAAAAGGTGTACCTCAATAATTTCAACCTTGTAATGAGGTAACAGTTGTCCTAGGCTCGTCTCTTTTGAATGCACAAAAGGAAACTTACTAATAAGGTCCTACAAATGCATAGACACCTTATGCTCTTTTCATTAATTCCATTGAACGTACCAATGATCAATTTTCATATCTTAAGCTATTTCTAATAAATGTTCAAATAGCCAATTCATTTTCCAATTGCATTTAACTTGATTAGTTGAATTTGAACATACATGAGTGCTTCCTAATCCATGAAGTTATCGTGATTAATTCAATACTTTTGTGTGGAATCCAAATAGATAAAACCTGGACTTGTGGACTCCGGGAAATATCCACGTAAATACTAGGAGAAGATCCTTTTGCAAGCGCGTCTTGTGACTTTTTGGGGGCCATCATGACATAATTACGGACTTCCAGGTTGCCTTTCCCCTTACGCGATCGGTGAATTTGCTCGCCCTGGTACATAGCCTCAAGATCTTGCCCTTTTCTCCCTGGTACGCAGGAGATCCCTTTCGAAATGCGGATCCTTGAGAATACCAGCTTGCGGAATTTGGCCTTATGGAAGGCCTTGCGGGGTTGGAGCTTGGTTTGTGGAAATGGGGCTCCTATAAAATTCTTGGAAATGGGGATTTTATGAATGGAGTTTCATCAACTGAGGCCTTACGAGGATGTTCGCGGAAAGGGCTCTTGCGAATGGGCCTTGTAAGAATGGAGGCTTTAGAGTTCTTCTTCTCCTTCCCTAAAATCCTAGGACCGGCCTTCTGGGTGATTGGTGGGAAGGGCTTGTAGACTTTCCCTTTTTTTCTTCAAAGTCTGGGCTAAGGGCTTTGTGGGTGATTGGTGAGAAGGCTCGTAGCTTTCTTCTCTTCAAAGCTCGGGCTAGGGGGGCTTGTGGGTGTTGCAAAAGGGAAAGGGGTTTAAAAGGAACCCATGGGGGTAATATGGACTTGTGTGGGGAAATCCATGGGAAAAGGCCTTAAAAATCGGGCTAATATGGATTTGTGGTGGATCCAATAGGAAGGAGGCTTAGAGAAGCCCGCTTAGAAGCTTCTAAGAAGCTTCAGGGGTGTGCAGGGCCACGTGGAAAGAGGGGAATAATGACTATATGGACATCGATGAGCTAGAAGGCCTTGATGGCGATCGTGAGGTGGAATGGCGGCAGCAATGTTGGTTGGCAGGGCGGGCGGTTACAGGAGCCACAGGCGACGGCGTTTCAACCAGCGTCTCCCTCTCCTTCATGACGCGGCACGGCGACTTGTCGCTCCACTCCTCCTTCCTCCACACAGTGCCATAGGCACTCAGTGCCTCATTAATCTTTCCTTCCCTCACTCCACGGCCAGCAAAAATGGCGCGGCTCTCCACGGCAGCCTTTCCCCCCCTCTTAGTCGCAGTGTTACCCTCTCTCCACCCCGCCTTCCTTCACGCTCCTTCTTCACGGCCGTCTCCTTCACGACCCCCCCCCCCCCCCTCTCCCTTCAACACCTTAGAAGGTGTTCTTATAGTTTGGGGGGGAGAGAGGACCTCCCCCTACGTGGCCCCTCGCATGGCCTCTTCCCCTCCACCTCTTAAATTTCCATAATAGCCCATCCTCTTCCCTCAGCCACGCATCGGCTGGGGGAAGGAAAATATATAAAATAATTTCAACAATTTTGTCCCAACATTATCCTCTTGACCTCCTCCCAAGAGGGAGTTCACCTATGGTTATGCGGGTTATTTAAACCTTGGTCCCGTTTTGCCAGTGGAGAGGTCATGATTCTTCGGTCCCGATTTACCAATGCGGAGTACTCCTTTTCTCGCGTACGATCATAAATCAGCTACCAAAAATGGAGATAACCTTTTCACAAATTTACGATGTGCGGGAGGTTGGTCTAGTAATATTTCAAACGGAAATATTACATTCTCTCCCCCTTGGAGGAATCGAGATGTCCTCATCTCGAGATGAACTGGGGATATTTATGGTTGAGAGTGCTTATCATCCACCCAAGTGGTATCCTCCTCGGGATAATCTTTCCACTGGACGAGGCATTCTTTCAAGGTTCTAGATCTTAGTCGTTTTTCCCCTAGCATCTAAGATCCCATCAGGCCGTAGCTCAAGGACTCCTTGACTAAATATTACAATTTGTTGGTCATCAAGTACATGGTTAGGGTTAGGTACATACTTCATTCTTCAATAGAGTGATAGGGAATACATTATGAACCTTTAGGTTTTCCTAACTGTAATGAGAGTCTTGGCATAGCCAGGATGTCCTGAGAAAGGGGAATCGTGAGCTTCCCACAATATCTTCTACTTAAGTGACTGGCTTGCTGGTATACATACTCTCATCCCATAGTAGGCAAGTCCACTATTGATAGAGAATTCATGATACTTAGCCTCTAGCTTTTGTTCCTGGTCCTCGATAGAGATTTTCCTTGGCATCCTTTGATAGGCTAGATCATGGCATCCTTCCTCTCTAGCTAGCTCAAGTATGGGGTTGTTCGGCATTTATACCTTTGTGGCTAGAGATCTAGCTATTGATGGATTTTGCAAGATAAGTGAGTTAAGGAATGCCTTGCGACTGAGTGCATCAGCAACTACATACTCTTTTCCAGTTCGGTACTTGATCTTAAGGTCATACTCCTCCAGCACTTCAATCAACTGACATTGCCTCATGTTGAGCTTGTTCTAGGTAAAGTTCCACTTGAGACTTTTTATGATCAGTCTCTAGTGTAATCTTGTTACCGAGCAGGCAGTGTCTCCAAGCTTGACAACTAAAAAGTTCAAGATCATGGGTAGCATAATTCTTTTCATGGCTCTTCAGTTTCTTGAAGATTATGCTATAGGATGACTTTTCTACATAAGCATGCTAGTATCAGTTACTACCTCTATTCCTTATTGTGGTCTAGAAGTTTTAGGATTGGTGCTAATACCAAACTTTGCTTCAACCTATCAAAGCTAGTTTTTTCGGTAGTTGACCATGCAATGGACGTTTGCTTCTTCCATAATTCTGTCAAAGGTGCTGCAATCAAAGCATAGTTTTTGGTGAAGACCCCATACCATCTTGTCAATCCAAGAAAGCTGAGTATTTCTTTGACAGTTGTTGGTATTTGGCCATCCTAGAACATTCCTAACTTAGGCTGGCTCCACTGAGATTCCTTCTACCGATATGATGAATCCCAGATAACCAATTTGATGTTTGGGGAATGCAAATTTCGTCATCTTAGCATACAGCTTGTATGACCTCCTTGTCTCAAGGAAAATCCGAAGTTGGGGTTCATGATCTCCTTCTGTTTGGAATAGTCTAGAGTGTCATCAAAGAAGACGAGCACAAAGTTTATCAAGATATGGTCTAAAGATATCCTTCATTAACCTATTGAATGTGGCAGGCACATTCGTAAGCCCTAATGACATAGCTAGAACTCAAAGTGTCCATATCTAGTGTTGAAGGTCGTCTTTGGAATATCTTCTTCCTTGATTCTTATTTGATAGTAAGCAGACCTAAGATAATCTTGGAGAAGATTTTGGCACCCTGAAGACTATCAAGAAGCTCATCTATTCTAGGAATATGATATGTTAATTGATTCAACCCACTGTAATCAATATATAGTTGAAGTGTTCCATCTTTCTTTTTCTGGAACAGTACTGGTGCTTCCCATGGTGAACTGCTAGGATGAATGTAGCCCAGATCTAGCAGTTGCTTGAGTTGTTCCTTCAGCTCAATTGCTTCCGATATAGATATTCTATAGGGTCTATTCGCAATTGGCGCAGCTCCTATTACTAGCTTGATCTCATGATCTACTTCTCTTTGAAGCGGAAGTTCTGTTAACTCTTCAGGAACTACCTCCGCGTATTCCTTTAGCCAAGTGACCAAATCACTTTACTTCTCTATCAATATTCACAGTCAAGACAATCGTTGATTTTTTTAACAAAAATTTATTCCATTCATATCAGCATAGCCCTTACAATTATTTCTTGGGGCGATGGAACAAGTTAATACATTAATTCGAGGAGAATAAGATGTTGTTGCATTCAGCTACAGGAACTGAGTAGTAGTACGGATTGGGGTCATCGATTTTCAGGAATCGATAGTTCATTGGAAGATTAGGGTATCTTTTCCTTTGATATCCATTCTTCTCATGACGTCCCAAAACCTTGATTCGGTCGGCAAGGATTCTTTGAATCACTTCCCCGTACACATACTTATTCTGGTTAACCCTTCGACCTCCGACCTGTAGGGTCGCGTTTGCATGAGCCTCAACAAAGACGAACAGCTTTACGATCTTCAAATCCTCCATCCACTTGATTCTCTTCAAGTTAATTTGAAGGTACGCAGGTTGATAGGCAGTTATGTAATAGATCCCTGTAACACCCATCCATCTCCGTTCCACGTACACAGGCGATGGATTGTAAATGCGGTCTAGGATGTTCATCATCTCAACCCTTTGTTGATAATCCGTGGAATGCATCGCGGTCATAAACATGACTCGGAACACTAAGAACTTGTTCCATGCTTCATAATTCTGCAAGACAGCATTGAAAGTAAGGAAATGTTTGGAACAGTGGCATTTGCTTTACTTCGTCTTATTAAAATTTCCTAAAAACAAGTCCTTTGTTGGTTTGCTCTGATATCAACTGTAACGTGTCCACTAGGATCATCCAGGACACGTCTTAGCAGTCCATCGGAAAGGATGTCTAGAAAACTCCGCCTGGTACTCCCATGGAATGTTACGGGTTTTGCAATCTAGGTCTTCTCGTGCCTGCCCCGTAGCGGAAGTATCCTGGCCGTTCCCACTTAGGATCGACCTGCATTTGGGTTTTCTTGTTTGGTCATTAGCTAGCAGCAACTAGCGTCAGACCCGAGCGAATTACTTTACGCAGAAACGCCAAGTCCGAAGCGGATTCACGCTGCACTTGGTTCAAGGAGAATGGGAAACGAGAGGGATGCAAGGCTCAACCTCTCTGCCATAAGGCATAGTCCCATTCCGTTCCCCTAAAACAGCGTAAAACGGGTAAGACGTAACTCTAGGTTATTGCTCTCATTATTCGCTTTGGTAATGATGATCATCCCGCTGTTCTTCGAGATTTTTGAGAAAAGTTCCCGGCTAACCGGGACCACCCATCCGTGGGACGGACCCATGGTCCATCCTCCGCACTTTCCTCGGTTTGTTTTAGTTATGTAATTATCTAACACATTAATTTCACATATAACAATCAGCTTCTTTAATTAACCCTGTTAGGCATTGGTTCCTTCACGTAATTTTATCACGTGACATAGAAAAACAATATCAAACAACTTCTTTATTAGCATTTCATCATTTTATCTTTGAAATACAAGGAGTTCCGCCCGTAGGCTTGTCCATAATCTGCCAGAAGGCTATCCAGTAATCCACCAGGGATCACTATTCCAAGCTTCTGCCCGTAGACTAGTATGCGGGCCTCGAGATCCAATCCCGAGTCACGTTAGCCTCTTGTGTAGGACCCGGAAGGCGAGGGATTTACGGCCAGAGCCCCCCCTGGCACCCAAGCGTCCTCCTGCTCCAAGTAGAGCTCAACGGAGAGACCTCTCGCGGCGGGTTCGGTCCACGTTCCCGGCGCGGTCAACAACCCCCTTGGTTAGGGTCAGGCAGGCAGTCGGGGGTAACTGAAGCTGCCTCTCCCTTCAGGCCTTCAACCTGAAGCATTTAGATATCTTTTCATCCTTTAGTTCCTTGAGCAGACAATGCAAACAGTGCTTTCTAAACTATTACAAGCACAATCAATTTCAGTGGTCGTTTATTTGGCCAACTGTTAAAAAGTAAATCTTCTCTCCGAATGCATCCAGCATTCGATCTGGGATCAAATTGCGACTTGGCAAGATCCCCAAGGGTTTGTTTGTTCACCTTTTGTCCTTGGGTTAGGGCCATACCCTGTTAACCCAACTTAACCAATACCTTAGGTTTTATTAATAGTAAGTCCTGGCGACCATGTCGCTTCAATTTATTGATTGGTCATTTGCTTCCAGGCAAATACCTAACTCTCCTTTTTTCTTGGCAATTATTCCCCAAGAAAGGTGATGAAACAAGATGATTACTCATCATCTTGTAAGTTAAATTTGCGTAATAACTTGCCAACCTCATTTCAAGAAATGGCAAAACTCTCTTGTGAACAAATCACAAGTCTATGCGATGTTGCAACTTTTTGCACATGTGTTGCATCTATTCCACGGGATCATTTCACCCATTGAATGGCGTTTTCTGGTCACGGAATTACCTTCAGCGGAGTAGCAGGGTTTAGGGTGTCTTCTTACCCAACCCATTCCTAATTATATTGGGCCACGGTCCTAGGAATTTCCAACTCAGTCGGAGTTTCATCATTTGAACGAGTGATCCTTAGGATAGAAACCTTAGATCATTTTATGCATGAGCATCCAGTTGACTCAACATTTCGTGAATGTGTGTATGATCTTTGGGTTTGAGGGTTTTGACTTGGCAACAAGTGTAAAACTAGGTCGAATCCTTATCGCGCTAAACCCTAGTTAGCACTTGGGATATTTGTCATATCGACTGAACCATGCCCATATGAATCCCTTGTGGGTTGGGTGATTTAGACAACTCAATATACTTGTCTTGCGACAAGGATGAACCTTTCCTAGGGATAATAAACTAGATCTAAAGGAGGAAAAATAGTTACAACTGCACCAATACATGTAAACATGCGATTCATTGCTTCTATGCATCACATGGTTCACAATAACCCTATCTTTCCTTGGTAAAGTAAAAATGCCTGATAATCTGGACACTAACTTTCCTAGGTCCTACTAGGACTTACATCAAATAATCATGCCTACAACCTTGTTGTCTACACTTTAGAATCTTATGCTTTGATAAACCATGCCACCTTTCCTAAATGCGGCTCCTGATGAATGACATTTCTGCATGACGACTATGCAATACGCAACTTTCTCTTAGCCCAATGTAGTCAATGAAGCTCATACAAAACTAAAACTAGTGTTAACTTATTCCATTTTACATGCCACTTGCAAGTCCATAGATCATTTTCGTGCTCTTCTATTTCTTTTCGAATAACATCTTATGGGTGTTAACTTTTCCTCATGAATCATTACAAGGAAGATTTATCTAAAAATGTGACATGCCATTAATCTTTCCATGCCTAGTAAAAAGGTGTACCTCAATAATTTCAACCTTGTAATGAGGTAACAATTGTCCTAGGCTCGTCTCTTTTGAATGCACAAAAGGAAACTTACTAATAAGGTCCTACAAATGCATAGACACCTTATGCTCTTTTCATTAATTCCATTGAACGTACCAATGATCAATTTTCATATCTTAAGCTATTTCTAATAAATGTTCAAATAGCCAATTCATTTTCCAATTGCATTTAACTTGACTAGTTGAATTTGAACATGCATGAGTGCTTCCTAATCCATGAACTTATCGTGATTAATTCAATACTTTTGTGTGGAATCCAAATAGATAAAACCTGGACTTGTGGACTCCGGGAAATATCCACGTAAATACTAGGAGAAGATCCTTCCGCAGGCGCGTCTTGTGACTTTTTGGGGGCCATCATGACATAAATACGGACTTCCAGGTTGCCTTTCCCCTTACGCGATCGGTGAATTTGCTCGCCGTGGTACGCAGCCTCAAGATCTTGCCCTTTTCTCCCTGGTACGCAGGAGATCCCTTTCGAAATGTGGATCCTTGAGAATACCAGCTTGCGGAATTTGGCCTTATGGAAGGCCTTGCGGGGTTGGAGCTTGGTTTGTGGAAATGGGGCTCCTATAAAGTTCTTGGAAATGGGGATTTTATGAATGGAGTTTCATCAACTGAGGCCTTAGGAGGATGTTCGCGGAAAGGGCTCTTGCGAATGGGCCTTGCAAGAATGGAGGCTTTAGAGTTCTTCTTCTCCTTCCCTAAAATCCTAGGACCGGCCTTGTGGGTGATTGGTGGGAAGGGCTTGTATACTTTCCCTTTTTTTCTTCAAAGTCCGGGCTAAGGGCTTTGTGGGTGATTGGTGAGAAGGCTCGTAGCTTTCTTCTCTTCAAAGCTCGGGCTAGGGGGGCTTGTGGGTGTTGCAAAAGGGAAAGGGGTTTAAAAGGAACCCATGGGGGTAATATGGACTTGTGTGGGGAAATCCATGGGAAAAGGCCTTAAAAATCGGGCTAATATGGATTTGTGGTGGATCCAATAGGAAGGGGGCTTAGAGAAGCCCCCTTAGAAGCTTCTAAGAAGCTTCTGGGGTGTGCAGGGCCACGTGGAAAGAGGGGAATAATGACTATATGGACATCGATGAGCTAGAAGGCCTTGATGGCGATCGTGAGGTGGAATGGCGGCAGCAATGTTGGTCGGCAGGGCGGGCAGTTACAGGAGCCACAGGCCGCGGCGTTTCAACCATCGTCTCCCTCTCCTTCATGACGCGGCACGGCGACTTGTCGCTCCACTCCTCCTTCCTCCGCACAGTGCCATAGGCACTCAGTGCCTCATTAATCTTTCCTTCCCTCACTCCACGTCCAACAAAAATGGCGCGGCTCTCCACGGCAGCCTTTCCCCCCCTCTTAGTCGCAGTGTTACCCTCTCTCCACCCCGCCTTCCTTCACGCTCCTTCTTCACGGCTGTCTCCTTCATGACCCCCCCCCTCTCCCTTCAACACCTTAGAAGGTGTTCTTATAGTTTGGGGGGGAGAGAGGACCTCCCCCTACGTGGCCCCTCGCATGGCCTCTTCCCCTCCACCTCTTAAATTTCCATAATAGCCCATCCTCTTCCCTCAGCCACGCATCGGCTGGGGAAAGGAAAATATATAAAAAAATTTCAACAATTTTGTCCCAACATTATCCTCTTGACCTCCTCCCAAGAGGGAGTTCACCTATGGTTATGCGGGTTATTTAAACCTTGGTCCCGTTTTGCCAGTGGAGAGGTCATGATTCTTCGGTCCCGATTTACCAATGCGGAGTACTCCTTTTCTCGCGTACGATCATAAATCAGCTATCGGAAATGGAGATAACCTTTTCACAAATTTACGATGTGCGGGAGGTTGGTCTTGTAATATTTCAAATGGAAATATTACAAAATTTACCAAGCCGAATTAAAAGGCAATTGAGGAAAATTTGTCTATTTGATCGATTACTAGAATTATCTCATGACATGAAATGGAGTTATTAGCATTTTCAATATGATGAATGTAAGTTGTCTATCCGTCTTACGACCTTAGTATTAAGTTTCCTTATCATGCATTTCAAAGTGACGAGCCTAGAACACCTACCGCCTATCATTATAAGGCTGAAGTTATTAAGTGTATTTTTGACTAGACATGGAAAGAATAAGCTTATGTCGCAATTTAGGAAAAATCTTTATTGTAATGGTTCATGGGGAAAAATTGTTAACACCCGTAGGAGGTTATCCGAAAAGTAATGGTGGTATATCAAAAATGAATCTATGGATTGGCATGTGGCATGTGCTTGCAAGAAAGAATATACCAACACTAACTCTACAATAACCTCATTTAACTACGTTGTAGTTATGAAAGGGTTGCATGTTGCACTTTCATCGTGCATAAAATTCATTCATCAAGTGTTGCATTTGGGAAAGGTTGCAGGATTTAAACAAAGCACGAGATTCTAAAGTGTAGATAACAAGGTAGTAGACATGATTATTTGAAGTAAGTCCTAGTAGGTCCTAAGAAAGTTGGTATCCAGCTTATCATGTATTTTTACTTTACCAATGAAAGATAGAGTGAGTCGCATGTTTACATGTATGGTGATAGTCGAAACTATTTTTCTTCTTTAGATCTAGTTTATTATCTCTAGGGAAGGATTCATCCTTGTCGCGAGACAAGCATAGTGAATTACCCAAATCACCTAGCCGCAAGGGATTCGTATGGCATGGCTCAGTCAATACGATAGATACCCCAAACACTAACTAGGTATTAGCACGTTAAGGATTCGGCCAAGTTTTCCAATTGTCGCTAAGTCGAAACCTCCATGCCCAATGGCCCTAACCACATTCCCGAAATGTTGAGTCAATTGGGTGCTCATGCAAACAATAATCTAGGGTTCCTACCCTAAGGACAAATCGTTCAAAATGATGAAACTCGAATTGAGTTGGAACCCTAGGACTAAACGTTGTCGATCCAGTGAAATTAGGGATGGGTTGGGTAAAAAGACACCCTAAACCCTGCTTCTCGTCTGAAGATAATTCCGTGACCAGAAAACGCCATTCAATAGGTGAAATGATCTCTTGGAATGGAGGCGACGCTTGTGCAACAGGTTGCAACGTCGCATAGCCTTGTGGTTTGATCGCAAGAAAGAATTGCCATTCCTTGGAATGAGGTTGGCAGGTTCTTGCGCAAGTTTAACTTGCAAGGATTAGTCATCCTGTTACATCGCCCTCATTAGGGAAAATTTGCCAAATTAAGGGAAGTTAAGTAATTGCTCGGACGCAAATGATTAATCAATAAATTAAGGCGACATGGCCGCCGGGATTTACTATTAATAAAACCTAAGGCATTGGTTAAGTTGGGTTAACAGGGTATGACCCTAACCCAAGGATGATAGGAATCTTGCCAAGTTGCAATTGATTCCGGATCGAATGCGGGATGCATTCGGAGAGAAGGAGTCACTCCTTAACAGTTTGCCAACTAAACGACCACTGGAATTGATTGTGCTTGTAACAGTTTAGAAAGCACTGTTTGCATTGTTTGTTCAAGGAACTAAAGGATGAAAGATATATAAATGCTTCAGGTTGAAGGCCTGAAGGGAGTGGCAACTCAGTTACCCCCGACTGCCTGCCTGACCCTAACCAAGGGGGTTGTTGACCGTGCCGGGAACGTGGACCGAACCCGCCGCAAGAGGTCTTTCCGTTGAGCTCTACTTGGAGCAGGAGGATGCTTGGGTGCCAGGGGGGGCTCTGGCCGTAAATCCCTCGCCTTCCGGGTCCTGCACAAGAGACTAACGTGACTCGGGACTGGATCTCGAGGCCCGCATACTAGTCTACGGGCAGAAGCTTGGAATAGTGATCCCTAGCGAATCACTGATAGCCTTCGGGCGGATTATGAACAAGCCTATGGGCGGAACCCTCTGTATTTCAAAGATAAAATGATGATATGATAATAAAGAAGTTGTTTGATATTGTTTTTCTATGTCATGTGATAAGATTACGTGAAGGAACTAGTGCTTAACGGGATTAATCAAGGAAGCCATTTGTTATATGTCAAATTAATGTGTTAGGTAATTACATAACTAAAACAAACCGAGGAAAGTGCGGAGGACGGGCCATGGATCCGTCCTATGGATGGGTGGTCCCGGTTAGCCGGGAACTTTTCTCAAAAATCTCGAAGAACAGCAGGATGATCATCATTACCAAAGCGAATAATGAGAGCAATAACCTGGAGTTACGTCTTACCCGATTTACGCTGTTTTAGGGGAACGGAATGGGACTATGCCTTACGGCAGAGAGGTTGAGCCTTGCATCCCTCTCGTTTCCCATTCTCCTTGAATCAAGTGCAACGTGAATCTGCTTCGGACCCGGCGCTTTTGCGTAAAGTAGTTCGCTCGGGTCTGACGCTAGTTGCTGTTAGCTAATGACCAGACAGGGAAACCCTAATTCCGATCGATCCTAAGTGGGAAACGGCCAGGATACTTCCGCTACGTGGTAGACGCGGGAAGACCTAGATTGCAAAACCCGTAACATTCCAAGGGAGTGCCGGGTGGAGTTTTCTAGACATTCTTCCCGATGGACTACTAAGACGTGTCCTAGATGATTCTAGTGGACACGTTACACATTGTCTCAAGGACAATCCGGAGTTGGGGTTCATGATCTTCTTCCTGTTTAGAATAGACTAAAGTGTCATCGAAGAAGACAAGCACGAAATCATCAAGATATGGCCTAAAGATATCCTGCATTAACCTGTTGAAGGTGGCAGGTGCATTCGTAAGTCCGAATGACATAACTAGGAACTCAAAGTGCCCATATCTTGTATTGAAGGCCGTCTTGGGGATATCTTCTTCCTTGATCCTTATCTGATAATAACCTGACCTGAGATCAATCTTGGAGAAGATCTTTGCACCCTGAAGACGATCAAGAAGCTCATCTATTCTAGGAATAGGGCACTTATTCTTGAATGTTGATTGATTCAACCCTCGGTAATCAATACATAGTCGAAGTGTCCCATCTTTCCTTTTCTGGAACAGTACTGGAGCTCCCCATGGTGAACTGCTAGGACAGATGTAGCCCTGATCTAGCAATTGCTTGAGTTGTTCCTTCAGCTCAATTGCTTCTGGTATGGACATTCTATAAGGTCTCTTTGCAATTGGCACAGCTCCTGGTACTAACTTAATCTCATGATCCACTTCTCTTTGAGGTGGGAGTTCTGTCAACTCTTCAGGGAATACGTCCGCGTATTCCTTTAGCCAAGAAGGTCCTTCATTAGACTCTTGCTTCTGGTCTAACTTGTTGAGTTTGATCAAGTAGACAAGTAATCCTTTTCTGACTCCTTTTATGATCCCAGATACTTTGGCCAATTGGATTCTTGGCACTCCAACCTCACCTTGAGTTGTGACTAATTCCCTTTCAGAGTTTGGAAAGGAGACTTGAACCTTTCCACAATGAATGTGGGCATCATTAGGCTTAAGCCAATCCATTCCGAGTAGACACTCATGGATACCTAAATTCATGACTCTGAATTTGACGGAAGTCTTCTTTCCTCCCAGAAAGAATTCCACCTTAGTAGTTTGCCTGGTACAAGTAACCTCACGACCATTTGCCAATTCCACAAGCAAGGTAGGTGCTTCTACTGTGGCTATTCCTAATCTTTTTGCACAAGTTGGTGAGATAAAGGAATGTGTATTGCCACAATCAATCAAGGTCTTGAAACTTTTACCTTGATACTCCGACGGTGTCTAAAACACCAAGAACTAGCGATTCGGCCCTTTCTTGTGTAGAGCGGCATGGACTATCGCCCTTTCAAACTCTGCTTCCATGGTCGGATCTACTTCTTCTTTTTCTTCACACATTTGTCTATTGGCAACGCAGGTGGCTCTTCCTCTGCCTTGGGTAGCAGCTCCTTGACCATTATCTTTTCCTTGGAAAGGCACTTGGCGATGTCCTCCACCAAGCTTAGGACATTGCCTCTTGAAGTGATCGGGCTCGTTGCAGTGGAAAAAATGGAGGTTTCGTCCATTGCCTTGAGTAGCAATAAATTTGTTGATATTATTAGTCCTTGCTTTCTTTCTTTGTCCCTGATTATGACCTTGAAATCTCTTTATCTGAGGTCTGAATGCTTCTCTGTTTGGGTCATTATAAGACCAAGTTTTGTTAACCCTTGGTCTATCTTGCACCTCCTGAATTATAGGCGCCGCTCGAATGAGTGCATCCTGAAGATCTGATGGACGCATAGATTCGAGACGGGTATTTACAGGTGGATTTAAACCTGTACAAAATTTGGACACCTGCTATGTCATGTCTATCTGTGGCGCATACTTAAGAAGTGAGACAAATTTAGAATAGTATGCGTCAAGCGTGAGCCCCAGTTGTTTTAGCTTGTAGAACTCGTTCATTTTCTGCATGTGATATGCAGGTGGTAGGTATCTTCCCTGCACAACTTTCTTCAGCTTCTCCCAGGTAACAGATCCCTCCGCGATCCCTTGATCTCTACACCATTGCTTCCACCAAAGCCTGGCTTCGTCGATGAGCTTTAGCTTGGCGAGCATAGCCTGATTGGCGGGTGCAGTACTGGATGCTTGGAAATAATCCTCCATGGATTCAATCCAAATTTTTGCATCCGCTTGGACGGACTTTCCTCTCCCGTCAAACTCGGGCAGCTTGATTTGCTTGAGAAGAAACTTCTTCTCTTGGATTACAGCAGTACTTGATATAGGAGGCAAACTAGGAACCTGGATCTGGGGTTGTGCCTGGATAAAGGTTTCTTAACGTTATTATAAGATAAACGTTATTGATTTATATTACATCTTCAATTCTGTTATCACGTAAGCAATGTAACTACTTAACTTTTTATCAATTATCATGCACAATCAGACATTGATAAAAGGAAGTCTTATTTGTATTTGTATGGGCATAGCCCTTTCAAAATACAACATTTCTTGCGATGTTAAGCCAACTGTTACATTTAGTTTGGGGAGAACAACGTTGTATTACATTTATCTACAGGAATTGTATAATAGTATGGTTTCGGGTCATGGATCTTTAGGGATCGGTAAGTCATTGGAAGTTCAGGATATCCTTTCCATTGGAATCCATTCTTCTCATGGCAGCCCAACACTTTAACCCTATCAGTGGGGATTACATGGGTTACTTCCTCATATACATATGAGTTCATCTCAACCCTCCGACCTGGAATATGTAAAGTTGAGTTTACGTGAACTTCCACAAAAATGAACAGATTCACGACTTTCAGGTCTTCCAACCACTTGATCCTTTTTAAGTTGGTTTGTAGATAAGCAAACCGATGGGTGGCTATATAGTAGATTCTTGAAGCACCGTCCATCTTCGTTCCATGTACAAAGGTGATGGATTATATATTTGCTCTAGGATGTTCATCATCTCAACCCTTTGTCGGTAATGTGGAGAATGCATTGTAGTCATAAACATGATTCGAAATACTAAGAACTTGTTCCACGCTTCGTAATTCTGCAAGACAACATTGGAAGTAAGGAAATGTTTGGAACATCAACATTTTCTTTACTTCATTTTATTAAGATTTCATAAAACAATTCTGTTGTTGGTTGGCTCTAATACCAACTGTAACGTGTCCACTTGTATCTTCAGGACACGTCTTAGCAGTCCATTGGAAAGGATGTCTAGAAAGCTCCACTTGGCACTCCCATGGAATGTTATGGGGTTTGCGATCTAGGGCTTTCCGTGTCTACCACGTAGCAGAAGTATTTCGGCTGTTCCCACTTAGGATCGACCTGAATTAGGGTTTCCCTTATTGGTCATTTCCTAATAGCACCTAGCATTGGACCCAAGCGAACTAATTTACGACGCAGAGATGCCAGGTTCAAAGCGGATTCACCCTGCACTTGGTTTAAGGAGAATGGGAAACGAGAGGGATGCAAAGCTCAACCTCTCTGCCATAAGGCATAGTCCCATTCCATTTCCCTAAAATAGCGTAAATCGGGTTCAATCATGAGTCTAGGTCAATGCTTTTGTTGTTCTGTTCTTTGACGATTTTCTTGCTGTCCATCGTGATTTGAGAAAAGTTCTCGGCCAACCGAGACCACCCATCTGTAGGACGGATCCTCCGCAATTTTCTTGGGTTGTTTTAGTTATTTAATTACCTAACACATTAATTGGACATGTAAGAACCAGCTTCTTTAATTAACTCGGTTTGTTTTAGTTATTTAATTACCTAACACATTAGTTGGACATGTAACAACCAGCTTCTTTAATTAACTCGTTAGGCATTAGTTCCTTTACGTAATCTTATCACTTGACATAGAAAAACAATATAAGATAAGTTTCTTATTAACATGTTATCATAATTATCTTTGAAATACAAAGCGTCCAGCCCGTAGGCTTATCCACAATCCGCTCGAAGGCTATTCCGCAATACACAGGGATCACTAATCCAAGCGTCCGTATGCGAGCCTCGAGATCCAATCCCGAGTCACGTTAGCCTCTTGTGCAGGGCCCGGAAGGCGAGGGATTTATAGCCAGAGCCCCCCCTGGCACCCAAGCGTCCTCCTGCTCCAAGTAGCGCTCAACGGAGAGACCTCTCGTGGCGGGTTTGGTCCACTTTCCTAGCGCGGTTAACAATCCCCTTGGTTAGGGTCAGGCAGGTAGTCGGGGGTAACTGAAGTTGCCTCTCCCTTCAGGCCTTCAACTTGAAGTATAGATGTTCATTTATCTTTTAATTCATTGATCAAACAAAGCCAAACAGTGTTCTAAAATCTATAGCAAGCACAAATATTTCCATTGATCGTTTTTGTTGGCAAACTGCTAAGGAATGAATCCTTTCTTTCGAATGCAACCAGCACTCGATCCAAGATGACTTGCAACTTGGCAAGATCCCCTATATCCTAGGTTAGGGCGTACCCTATTAACCCCACTTGGTCAAACCTTAAGTTCATCAGTTATTTCAGTTTATCGACTGGTCTTTATTTTCCATTCAATCTTCTTTACTCAAGAAAGATATTAAATTAGAATGATTATTCATCCTCTTGCAAGATAACATGTGTAAGGACTTGCCATCCTCACTGCGAGAATTTGGCCATTCCCTTGTGATCCAATCACAAGGTTGTATGGCTCCGCACTTGTTGTGCTAGTGTCGCATCGAACTATGCGATAATGGAGTCACGGAACTGTGTAATAGTAGGATTTTGGGTCATGGATCTTTAGGAATCGATAGTTCATTGGAAGTTCAGGATACCCTTTCCGTTGGAATCCATACTTCTCATGGCGGCCCAACACTTTAATCCTGTCGGCTGGGATTACACGGGTTACTTCCTCATATACATATGAGTTCATTTCAACCCTCTGACCTTGAATATGTAAAGTTGAATTTACGTGAGCTTCCACAAAAATGAACAGCTTCACGACTTTCAAGTCTTCCAACCACTTGATCCTCTTTAGGTTGGTCTCTAGATAAGCAAACTGGTGGGCAGCTATATAGTAGATTCCTGAAGACCCCGTCCATCTTCATTCTATGTATAAAGGTGATGGATTATAAATCTCATCCAGGATGTTCATCATCCCAATTCTTTGTCTATGAAGCGGAGAATGCGTTGTAGTCATAAACATGACCCGAAATACCAAAAATTTGTTCCATGCTTCATAACTCTGCAAGACAGCATTGAAGGTAAAGAAATGTTTGGACAACAGAAATTTCTTTACTTCATTTAATTGAGATTTTATAAAAGCAATTCCGTTATGGGTCGGCTTTGATACCAACTGTAACGTGTCCGTTAGTATCATCCAGGACACGTCTTAGGAGTCCATCGGAAAGGATGTCTAGAAAACTCCACCCGGCAGTCCCATGGAATGTTACGGGTTTTGCGATCTAGGTCTTCCCGCATCTACCACGTAGCGGAAGTATCCTGGCCGTTCCCACTTAGGATCGACCGGAATTAGGGTTTTCCTGATTGGTGATTGGTCATTAGCTAACAGCAACTAGCATAAGATCCGAGCGAACTACTTTACGCAGAAACGCCAGGTCCGAAGCGGATTCACGCTGGACTTGGTTCAAGGAGAATGGGAAACGAGAGGGATGCAAAGCTCAACCTCTCTGCCATAAGGCATAGTCCCATTCCGTTCCCCTAAAACAATGTAAATCGGGTAAGATGTAACTCTAGGTCATCGCTCTCGTTATTCGTTTTGATGATGATGATCATCCCGCTGTTCTTCGAGATTTTTGAGAAAAGTTCCCGGCTAACCGGGACCACCCAACCGTAGAACGAACCCATGGCCCATCCTCCGCACTTTCCTCAGTTATCTTATCACGTGATATAGAAAAACAATATCAAGCAAGTTCTTTTTTTAACATTTCATCATTTTATCTTTGAAATATAAGGAGTTCCGCCTGTAGGCTTGTCCATAATCTGCCCGAAGGCTATCCAGTGATCCTCAGGGATCACTATTCCAAGCTTCCGCCCGTAAACTAGTATGCGGGCCTCGAGATCCAATCCCGAGTCACATTAGCCTCTTGTGCAGAACCCGGAAGGCGAGGGATTTACGGCCAGAGCCCCCTTGGCACCCAAGCGTCCTCCTACTCCAAGTAGAGCTCAACGGAGAGACCTCTCGCGGCGGGTTCGGTCCACGTTCCCGGCGCGGTGAACAACCCCCTTGGTTAGGGTTAGGCAGGTAGTCGGGGGTAACTGAAACTGCCTCTTCTTTCAGGCCTTTAACTTGAAGTATAGGTACTCATTTAATTTGTAATTCATAATTCAAGCAGAGCCCTAAAATCTCTAGCAAGCACAAACATTTCCGTTAATCAACCGAGTTTTTTGGCAAACTGCTAAGGAAGTGTTCTTTTCCTTTTGAGTGTATCAGCACTCGTCCCCAAGGTGTCTTGTAAATTGGCAAGATCTTTTATATTCCGGTGTAGGGCGTACCTTATTAACCCAACTTGGTCAACCCTAAAGTTCCTTAGATATGTTAATTTCCGGTTTACAACTTTCCTTATTTAGAAGGATATCCAAAAATACGTCCTTTTGCAAGATAACTTGCGTAGGGATCTGCCATCCTTGATGAGGGTTTTTACCCTTTCTCCTTGTGAATCAATCACAAGACTAAATGATTTCGTACTTGCTGCGCAAGTCCTGCGATGGAGTAATCCGTTTTAGATCCTTTAAGCTGACGTATGTTGGGCCTAGGGTTTCTTTTTTTAAGGATCTCGGGGACAGCCCTAGTTCTTTATCTTTACGAATTTGTTTGACCCTACATTAAGGAAAATAGTCAAGTGCTTAGGGTATGAATATTTCTATGTTTAGATTGGTTTGGATAACTTTTGGAAGGTAATATTAATCGTCTTGTCACAGTTTTGCTATCCTTGTGACAATTTACCTTTCAGTCAATACAGTTCAATTTAAACTTCCTTTTTCCTTGCAGATGAACTCATGCCAAATAACAAACATTTCCCTTGCTACGATGTGCAATTAGCAATGATAACTTCCTAGTAATTTGAGCAACGAAAGAAACCTTTCATGAATTTAATCATTTACAATGATTCGTTGCGAAAGGAATAAGACTAATGGTGCAATATATAATTTCTATACCTTTAGGATTTAACTAAAATATACTACTATAGTAAATGGATAATCTTGCTCGTAATTTATAATGCTTGATGCAATTCGAAGGAACTAAGTTCTATACATTATCATTCATTCAAATAAGCTAAACTCCTTCATTACAAATAACTCGGACAAATATATCCTATCCCTAACAATTTCTCTTTGCATGATCGACTTAAAACCGAATTAAAGCTAAGAAGAAAAACCTGGTTTTGGGGTGAGATATCCACATGGATACCGGGAGATGACCCTCCCGCGGCTATGCCTTGGACTTTCTTAGGAGGCATCGCAATTGTAGTTTTTCGAACGTGGAAGCAGCTTTACAACTCCTCCTTAGAATTCCACCGTCGCTCCCTTGCACCGTTCGTCAAAAGTAGTTTTTTTGAAAGGCTCCCTCCTTGAATTGGGGAATTTGAAAGGGTGTTTTAGAATCTTTTACAACTAAGACCCATTGAAGCCATGGGGAAGGCTTAATAGCCTTTGTAAGCTCGCACGAACGGGAATAAAAAGGTGTGGAAAAGACACAAGGTGCAGGAGAGTTCTAAGGAAAATAATAACCGTAAAGGTTATAAGTAAGGGTCTAAGGACCCTTAGGCAATTTAGGAGGAAAGGGGCTTATGAGGGTTTACACACGTAGGGGGGAAATGATTCCGAGGCCAATGAGGAAGGGCTAAAGGAAAATTTAAAAATAACACGGGGGTTTGGTTCCAACTATGGGAAGGGGTATATAATGCTTTAAACACGGGGGGTAATAAAAAGGGTTTTTGTAAGGCACAAGAAGGGGGTGAAAGGGTTTTTGAAGCCCGTAAGAAGGGGCTTAAAGTTTAAATCACACGGGGTGGTTCGAAGCTAGGGGAAAGGGGCTTTTAGGGATTATACACAGGGGGAAAAGTAATAAGACCCTTCAGGCCTTTGTGCTCTTGGAGGGAGTGACTCCAAAGTGAAGTGAAGGGGTTTTTGCACGAGGGTGAAAGGGCGTTAAGGGTTTTTAAAAACCCGGGGGGGGGGGGGGGGGGGGGGGGGAAGGGGGAGGAGGGGGGATTCATAAAAGGTATAGGAAGGGGGGTTAAAGAGGCCCCCCCTTTGGAAGCTTCGAAAGCTCAAGACCACGTGGAGGGGGAGGCTAAGATCTCCACGTGGGGGAAATTTGGAGGCCGTTACACGGCTGCGACGACCAGTAGACTGTGGCACGGCAGATGGTGGCGACCTCGCTCCCTCTTGATCTCCCTGGCGTGACCAACAGAACTCGCCTCCTTCCTCCAACCTTTCCCCCCTCTTGCTCAGCGGTGACGCCCCCCCTTCACGGCAGCTTCGTCCTCTTGATCTTCCGGCGGCCCCCCTTCAAGTTGCGGCCCCTGATTTAAATAGGGGAGGGGAGGGGGATCCTCCCTCCCTTGCGTGGCATCACGCATGCCTTCCCCCTCACTCCAAGCTCCACCAAGGAGCTTAATCACTCCTTCTATTTCCCTCCCCCTCCACCTCGTCAGTCGCTTGGGGGGATAAGGGAAAAAAAAATAAAATTTCCCATTATCCTTAGAAAAGAAAGAAGAAAAAAAATTGCTATATCATTATCCTTATTTCCTACAAGATGTAGTCCACGCGAAGAAAAGATTTTTAGAACGTTACACAAGGTCCACATCCCGAGGTTTCTTCTCTTCGCCATTTGTGATGGCGCAAAGACCCTTCATCAAGATGAGCTTGATGCGGGTTTGCCAGGTGTGAAACCCAACTCCCTTGAACCAAGCTATCGGTGAGCCTTTTCCCATGCTGAAGAGCTAGAGCAGTAGCAAATCAGTCCCAAGACTCTCAGATTTTACAAGTGAAAGAGTAGATTACAATGTGTCAAGAGACACAAGTAATGGTAGTGTGAAAACACACTATGTCTGACTTGATGTTGAGCTTGAATCTTCCTTTTTGGGTCTTCGATCCTTTGTTGATCTTTCTAGGTTCTTCCCCTCCTTGATTTGATGTTGGGGCAGTAGATCAGAGTGGCAATCGGTTGCTGCAGGTGGCAGGAGAGAGAAAATGATGAGATTTTTGAGCTTTGATGAAAATGGCTATGGCTGACAGTTTAGGGTTTCAGACAGGGGCCTGTTTTTTTTGCCCTGTGTGGTCTAAGTACTTGATCATTTCTCAAACTTTTTTAATGGAAAGAAAGATTGACTCATGGGCTTTCATTGCCCCATAACCATCATTAGGATCTGGTCGAGCAGCAGGCACACAGGACGAGAAAATGAAAACAGGCGCATATCAAGCTCATATTATTCTCCTGTTAGTATGTATGACCAACATTAGCCTTGTCCAGCTGTATCAACAAGTGTGGGACATTAAATAAGTCAGTGGTCTTAGACCCAGTGTGAATGGTCCTATGGACCTTAGTACTATTGTATACACTTATGCTATGTGTGTGGTTATGAGATATTGAATGAAAGAAGAATAGAGCATGCTTGCTCTTCACCTTTTCTCTGCCTCTCTCAATCTCAACATGGTATCAGAGCACCCATGACTGGGCTCTGTTGAAAGCATTTGTGAAGAAGGCTGGAAAATTGAAGCTTTAAGGTTCTTGAGAAGAAGGGCTAAGTGCTCCTGCTCCTGTAGAGCTATGCATCTACTCATTGTGAGGTGTATGGTTAATATAAGTACTTGAGGCCAATATGGAGCATGAATGCATGGTTAACATGAGTCTGCAGCTCTCAAACATGTCCAAAACAACCACTAGAGCATGGGTACATGCAAAGAAGACATATAAACTAGATGTTATGCATTGAAGCTGAAATTTCTTACTGAAAATACACAAATCTAGAAGTCTTAAGCAGGTTGAAAATCTATCAAAAAGTGTGGGCAGCAAGCATTGGCCTTCTTGAAGCATTACATGTCTTTGGCTAACTCTTGTGTTGAGAGAAATGACTTGACATATATGTGTCAAATGTTTTGAGCATTGAGAAGGGAGTTGGATGCAAATGTTTGGAGCTAAAGCAAGTGGCTTGACACGGTTTTGAATGTCAATGAACCGTGGATGAACTGTGAATGTCTTGGTTGCTACTATGTCTTGAAGACGAGACAATCTTGGAAACTTTCAGGTTCATGTATTGGTTCCCATGTATGCCAGCATATGTAAGTGGCATTTTGAGAGGTTTGGTGGGGTGAAATATATTGTCATTGACTATTTTGCTTGGCTGGAATTTATAGCAACTGTATCTTGCTCTTGTACTTGAAGTTCATGATGTATTCAGTGTCAGATTGATATGTTTGAAACCCCATATGCAAAGATAAAACTATGAACTGCTGTAAGTGTTCCTGGGGCATGTATCCTTTGTGTTGAGCTCAAAGAAGAGTTGCTGGGTATTTTCAATTTCAGCCTATAGAGTGCTTGTCTTTACACGAACAAGTTTCCCAGATACATGTTGGTTTTGCATTGAATGCAGTCTGTACATGCAGGCTATAATACCTAGGTGATTGTCAAGTGTCAGGAGGTGAATGTACCATTATTTTCAGGCTGAAATACTGATTGTTTGAGCACACGGGTTGTTGAAAACTGTCATAAACAATTGCAGGCTCAAACTGAATTGTCAGGAAGATTTTGGCTTGCAGGTAGTAAACAGAGCATACGGCATGGCTAATGCAGAGAGGACTGACAACATAACCCAGATAGTGGGGGAAAAGCTTGACAGTAACAATTATGCCCTATGAAAGATCTGCATGGAGAACTTCTTAATAGGGAAAGGCTATTGGGAGTTGGTGACTGGAGCGAAAGATGAACCTGAGCTCCTAGATCGACCTACGGCTGATCAGAGACGATTACACCGACCTTGGACAGAAAGAGCTCGTAGAGTCTTGCATTGGCTCTCTTTATGTATCTCAGATGCCATGGTAATGCAGATAATGAATTGTAGCTTTCCTAAGAATGCATGGGACATTTTGGTCAAGTATTATGGCACAACCACAAGTGCTAAGAAGATACAGTTGAAGCAGAAGTTCAACAACATGGAGAGGAAGAGTAGGTCTATACAGGATTATGTCACAGAGGTTGAGACCATTGCAGATCAGTTGGCATCTATTGGTTCACAGGTTGAAGATGAAGACATGGTTGCTGTGACTTTGAATGGCTTGGGGCCTGAGTATAAGTCTTTTGACACTTCTATGTCTATGCAGGCTGAAATGTCTGATTTCAATGAGTTGGTTGCATTGCTTATCCATGAAGAGGTTAAGCTTGGCTTGGCTAAAGGATCTAGCAGTTCTAAAAACAAGGATGGAGTTTTCTATTCCAATCAACGCGGCCATGGAAACCGTGGTAGAGGCTATGGATTTGGTAGAGGAGGCTAGCAAAATGCATCCTATGGCAATAACAACCAGCAGGTATCAAATGCAATAGGTGGCGGAAACTTTAGAGGTAGGGGGAGGTCTAGCCCTAGAGGTAGAGGCTCTTGGAAATAGCAATGTCTATTTGAAAATCTGAACAAGGATAAGGATTGTTGTTACTGCGCGAAGTATGGGCATATTGCCAAGGACTCCTGGAAGAAGCAGGGCAATCAGAATGGCAAACAACATGGACATTTTGCTACGTCTAGTCAGGCATATGATACTTCAGGAGATAGATTGTTTGCCATGCAGTATGTAAAAGAGAGAGTTACTGAAAAATGCGGTGATAATGCAGTTTGGTACATTGATTTAGGGGCATCAAACCACATGACTCCTCATGGTGATTGGTTCACCGATATGGTGGCTGAAAAACATGGCTATGTCTATACAGGTGATGACACGTAGCATAGCATTGAGCATAAAGACAAAGCTCCTCTTGTGGTTCATGATGGCAGAAAGAAAAATTTGCATGATGTATTGCATGTTCCTTCGATTACAAAGAACTTACTGTCTGTTGGTCAGATGACGGAGAAGAACTTGCAGGTTAGATTCAACAAGCATGGTTGCTTTATTGAAGAGTTTGGCAATTGATGCAGTTTGATAGCTTGTGGCCACAGGAATGGCAGAATGTTTACTCTTGATGCTATCTTGTCAGAGCTGAATTCAACTATATTTTCCCATGGTTCTGACCCTATTAGAGATTTGGAAATTTGGCACAAGAGAGTGGGGTATGTAAATTTGCAAAGGCTGCAAATTATGCAAAAAAAAAACAGCTCATTATAGGTTTACCCAAGTTTCAATATTCAGATATTGGTCATGTATGCAATGCTTGCTAGTTTAGTAAGCAGTCAAGGTTGCCATTTGTCAAGCATGTAAGGCAAAGTACAGGTCCGTTGCAGTTAGTGCACTCTGATGTTTGTGGGCCAGCCCATAATGTATCCATGGGAGGCTCGAAGTATTATGTGACATTCATTGATGATTACAGTCGCTATACTTGGGTTTACATTCTGAAGACAAAGGATGAGGTACTTGCTGTTTTTCAGCAGTTTAAAAAGTAGGTTGAAAAGGAATTTGACAGCTATATCTCTTGCTTGAGATCAAATAGCGGTGGGGAGTATGTATCAAATGAGTTTGACAACTTTCTAGCTGAAAATGGCATACATAGGCAGCTTACATGCAGCTACACTCCTCAGTAGAATGAGGTAGGTGAAAGAAAGAACAGGGTCTTGATGGAAGCTGCTTGTGCCATGATGAATGAGAAGAAGATGCTGCTCTATTATTGGGGCTGTTATGACAGCCATGTATATCTTGAATCGGACTCCCACTGCAGGTATTCATGAGATGACACCGTTTGAGAAGCTGTATGGCTATAAGCCAGATGTAAGTCACATGAAAGTCTTTGGTTGTCTTGCTTATGTGCATATTCCAGATGAAAAAAGGAAGAAGCTGGATCCAAAAGTGCATAAGTGTATTTTCATTGGATATTCGCAGAAGAAGAAGGCATACAAATGCTATGATCCCTCTACCAGGGAGACCTTGGTGAGCAAGGATGTTATTTTTTATGAGATGGGTTCTTGGTATGTTTCACTGGCCACAGTGCCATGAGATATGCCTTATACTCATGTATCTATAGTGGATATGTAGTAGAGCACTGCTATGACAGGACCTAGTAGTCAGACAGTATCCCCATGGACAAGGAGATTGAGGAGCTCACCGTCCACCGATACCAGTATGTCAGTGAGGGGGAGATATGATATCGTGGATAGCAAAGGAAAAGAGAAAGTTACTGAGGATGTATCTGGGATGATGACACCTCGTAGAATGACTTTTGGATATGAGTCTGTTGACACTTTAGACAATGAACTTGGTGTTCCGACTGCCTATACGCCTGGCGCAAGGCAGATTAGGTACATTCCGCCTCATGGGAGAGGGAAATCGAGCAGTGTACCAAAGCTTAGATGCTCACAGAGGGTCAAATACCCTGTTGACAGGTTGACATATAGTGGCTACACTGCAAAGCATTATGCTTACATGGCAAAAGTGATGGAGATCAAAGAACCAGGTACATATACTGAAGCAGCGGAAGATGAGAACTGGTGTGCAGCCATGGATGAAGAAATGAATGCCTTGGCTGAAAATAAGATGCCTGCAAACGGGTCTACAAAATCAAATGCAAGTCGAATGGTAGTGTGGAAAGGTACAAAGCTAGGCTGGTTGCTAAGGGGTATGCCCAATAGTATGGACTTGATTATGAGGAAACATTCAGCCCTATTGCCAAGATGGCAACCATATGCACTGTGATTGCTTTGGCTGCTGCTAAAGGCTAGAAATTACAGCAAATGGATGTGAAGAATGCCTTTCTTAATGGTGACTTAGCAGAGGATGTCTATATGGTTCAGCTAGAAGGGTATGTTCACCCTGATTTTCAGCATTATGTATGCAAGCTAAAAAAGGCACTGTACGGGCTGAAGCAGGCTTCGAGAGCTTGGCATGCTAGGATCAGTAACTACTTGCAGAGGTTGGGATTTACTGTTGGTAGGGCTAATCACAGCCTATTTACAAAGAAGACTAACAGTGGCTTGGTAGTGTTGGTCATATATGTTGATGATTTGATAATCACTGGTAATGATGACTCAGGCATATAGCATGTAATGAAGATGTTGAAATCTGAATTTGACATGAAAGATCTAGGTGAATTGAAGTATTTTTTGGGTATTGAGGTAATTAAGGCTGAAAATGGTTTATGGATGATGCAGAAACATTATGCCATGGAAATGCTGATAAAATATGGCATGGCTGAATGCAAACCATTGGATACACCGCTTGATCAGAATGTCAAGTTGGACATTAGCACTGGAGCTGAAATTCAGGATATGACTATGTACAGGAAGATGGTTGGAAGTCTGATCTACTTGACCATCACTATGCCAGATTTAAGTTATGCAGTTGGGCTCATAAGTCAGTTTATGTAGAAGCCCAAGAAGCCACATTTGGATGCTGTTAGGTAGATTATGAGATATGTTAAGTCCACTATAGATTATGGGCTATTCTATATGAGAGATAAGCCCTTGAAACTGGTTGGATACACAGGTGCGGATTGGGTAGGATGCTCATATGATTGCAGATCTACAAGTGGTTATGCTTTTGGCTTTGGAAGTGGCATGATCAGTTGGAGCAGCAAGAAGCAACCAACGGTTGCATTGTCTAGTACTGAGGCAGAGTACAGGGGTGCTGCATTGGCAGCATGTAAGATTTCATGGCTTCTCAAGCTTATGGCTGATTTGGATATTCAAGTGGATGCTCCAATGACCTTATTATGTGACAATCTGAGTATTGTACTCCTGGTAATGAATCCAATATACCATGCCAGGACGAAACACATAGAGGTACACTACCATTTTATCAGAGAGATGGTTCTTGCAGGGAGAATAGATCTTATGCATGTGAAGATTGATGAACATGTTGTAGATATCTTTACCAAGTCTTTGGGTAAAGATAAGTTTAGTAGTTTTAGACAGCTACTTGGAGTTCATTGGATGAATTGAGCTTGAGGAGGAGTGTTAGAATATCAAGCTCATATTATTCTCATGTTAGTATGTATGATCGACATTAGCCTTGTCCAGCTGTATCATCGTGTGGGACATTAAATAAGTCCGTGGTCTTAGACCCAGTGTGAATGGTCCTATAGACCTTAGTACTATTTCATACACTTATGCTATGTGTGTGGTTATGAGATATTGAATTAAAGAAGAAGAGAGCATGCTTGCTCTTCACCCTATCTCTGCCTCTCTCAATCTCAACAGTTCGGAAAAATTTCGATGATTTTGACCATGGTGGGGGCAGATGTGGCTAATGTCAGCAGCTGTGATGCTGGACTGTTGTGCCTTAACGAGAGGAAGAGGTCTTTAAAAGGAATCATCAGTAGATATGCTTTATATTGAGAGATCCAATAACTTCAAGTGAGTTGGGTCCTGTTGGCTATGGAGGACATCCAAAGTAGAAGTTGAGAAGATTGACAATGCTGAGCTCCAGGGTGTGCAATGCTTAGGTGTAAGGTACTAGGGAGGAGCTCTGGAAGTAGAGAAACATTTTCCCAGAAGGAATTGTAGTGAGATATGACTTGTGGAGAGAGATCCAAGAGCTTGAAGCAGGCAGGGTGCAAGCTGGCTATGGCTGCCAAGGAAGGTCAAGTAGAGATGGAGGTGAGAAATGGAACCATGATCTGGACTTGAGTTGACCTAAGGTTAAGATGAGCTGACAAGGAGTAGAGGAGAGCTAAGCCATGCTCAGTTGAGCTCTGATACCATGTTGACAAACACGGATCTGGAGCATGGCTATGGTGGTTTAAAGACGGGAAGAAGACTCATGTAGACATAGACTTAAACACTGAATGTCACACAAGTGAATTAGGTTTCAAGATTGAGACTTGAACTCATAAACACAATCTTGTGTGTGGACAATGACACTAACACTTTATTGAAAAGAAAAGAGTACTATCATTGCATTAAGAAAAGGAAGTAAGTACAATGCTTTATAGAAAAGTAGTAAACTGCAGTAGGCACCACTGTGCATATGGGATAGGTAAGCCTGCATGTCCTTAGCCCTGAAGCTCCATACAAAGAGGTTGCCAGTAGGTGTGATTGTCTGAATCTCAACAGAGCTTGAGGGGGAATGTTAAAATCAAGATTATTAGTGGTATTGACACCAACTTTACTTAATATAGCTATAGCTAGTTGTTACTAGTGGTTAGATTTAACTTAGAGGCTAGAGATATCTAGTTAATGAGTGATTTACTTGCATGCACTGTATGTGTGACTTAGACTTAACATATTTTGTGTAACTTAGTTAGTGATCTACTTGCATACGTTACATATGCAAATTAGACTTAAAATATTTTCTGTGTTATACAATGAATGAATAGTGGAAGAAGTGAGAGTACACTGCTCTCTATTCATGGCTCCCATTCTTGTATGTCTCTTTCCATCTTTGAACAAAATGCATGAGAAGTACATGTTGCATCAATGTTCTTCTTGTTCACTTCTTTTGTAAGCAATGCACTCTCTACATCAGAATATTTAAAGTCATCTTCAAGATATTAGCACTTGAAGTAGTATAAATGTATCCAAGACTTAGTATAACAAAAAATAACAAAGACTTTATATTATCCTAAAATTCAATGCCCTACAAGATAAATTGGTTGAAAATGGAGTGAAACGCATTTAGATGAGTGGACATAGGAGTGACCATTTTCACATCAAGGTCCACAAGCTTCTTCAACCAATATGACTACAAAATAGGACTTTTCTCGTTAAAAATAGCACATATATCTTTCCATAAATCATAAGCACCACCTTCACTTGTGATAACATTGAAATAAACCTATTTAGACAATTAATAGATAATGGTGGGCTTTCATAGATCATCAAGCTCTTCCCAATAATCTATATTCCAATCTTCTCACTTTATACCCTTGGCTTTTAGTGTCTTGGACTTGTTTCTCTTGCACAATATCTACCAAATTTGATTCTTCTAATACTAGAATTTTTGACATGCCACTTCTCAATATTAAATATGGCACTATCATTGGAGGAACTTGAAACACCTAGATATGGAAAAATACATTTGGAGCATATATCCACAATAAATCTCAAACTCATAAATGGGTAATTAGTAAACCAAATAGCCACTACAAATATGTATACCCAGCAAAGCTCAAATTCAAAGATTAGAGCTCAAAATAAGCATATCTGAGCACAATAATCCATGCCAAGTATCAATATATCCATGTACATTCCTAAAGTTCATGTGGACATTAAATATATAAGCCTTCATAGTCAATTATTGCTGCCCATAGATAATTAAAGCACATAACCTTGCAAATACTGAGCTAAACAAGTTGTACCTAATCCAAAAGCCTTTTGTGAGCATCAATGTATCATCTATGCATAAGAAGTAGGTCCCATAGGTATCACTAGAGCATTAACCAAGCAAATACTTGTTGCCAAAATAGAGAACATCAGGTTTTTCCTAAAACGTAAGTCAATGGTTGACTTAAATACTCAAAAAAAGCTCAATATTGGAGCCTTAAATGCCAAGGAAGATATAAAGCAAGTGATAAATGATTCAAAGTTCATTTAGTAGGAGGATCTAGAGAGGATGTAGGATGCTAGAGATAGGAGCAACCCAAATAGGCACAAATCACGTTGGCTATTCTTAGGGTACTAGTCAATACATTCATATAGCATTCCCAAAGTTCATGTGGACATTCAATATATAATCCTTCATAGTGAATGCTTCATGTCTCATTAAGATGTGCTAAGGAGGTCAACCTTTCTTGCAATGATTTTGTTTTGCCCAGAGAGAATAGTTCAACGCAAACCTCACAGTAGGCAACTCAATTTCCAAGTGCAAGACACGCTCTTTCCCATATACCAATCGGGTGTGGCATGTTGCTCTCTTAAATGTCATATTATAAGCACAAACAACCACATGAAGTTTCTTTTCCTAATCACGCTTTCCCTTAGATACAGTCTTAGATAAAAATCCCTATAAGTTATTTGTTGGTACTCTCTACTTGTCCATTCACTTGTGGATTATATGGGGTGATTTTATTATGTTTAACTTTCAAAGTGTTTGTGAAAGCTTCAATAACCTTATTCAAAAAATGTCTCCCACAATTGGACACCAATTCTCTAGGTGGACAGAAATAGCAGACAATTTGTTCCATAATAAAAATAGTTGTTTCCTTGGCATTATCCTTCATTGTAGCTTGAGCTTCAGACCATATTGTAAAATAGTCCATTGCCACAATGATATAATTCTTCTTTGTGTAGTGGAGGAAGGATGCATAGGTTCCAAAAAATTGATTCCCCACTTTTCAAAAGGCAAAGACGCAATAATAGGATTAAGCGGGCACTTAAAATTTTCTCTAGCATCGTGTCTCTGACAAACATCACAACCCTTAACATTTGAAAAATCATCTTGGAAAATCATTGGCTACTTAAATCCATCCAATAAAATGACATTAACATGCTGAATCATGAAATTACTCTAGACTAAAGGATACCTCATCGGACACCACACAATGAAGATAAATCTCATCCATATCTTTCCTATATAAAGGATCTGCTATTATTGAAAAGCGAAGTACTTTTGCTGCTTAATCTTTATCTTCTCATCTTTAGAAAGAGTTTCTGCCAGGTTGCCTATGGTGGACACATACCACGAAAAAATAGAGGTTGCATCATTTTTGCATAAGTCCTTGCAATTAGCCTACTCTTCCTTATAACCTGCAGCTTTGGTGGCTTGCTCCTAATCTCATAATCAAACTCTTACAAAGAAATCAGCCACTTGGCTAGGTGCTTAGGGAGTTGAAGCTTATTCAGCAATAAGCACAATCCCTTTACCTTGATAAAGAATACCACCTTCTCATTAAAAATATAATGTCTAAACTTGTTGGTGGTAAATACCATAGCCAAGTAAACCTTCTCCAAATAACTATAGCAAAGCTCTAAAATTTTCAACTTCTAACTTGCGAATGCAACAAGATGATAAAGTTGTGCCTCCCAAATTTGGGATAAATAACAACTAATACTATGCTTTGTCGCAGCTGCGAAGATATAGAAAATCGCACTCCTTTTTGGAGCTTTTAAAATTAACTCTTTGGATAATTCCATTTTAATATCTTCAAAACATACTTTGCATGTTTTCATCCATTAAAAAACATTGCTATGAGATAAAATATTCATCAAACAAGGGTAGCAAATATTCAGCCAATCAATCAATGAATCGACAATAATATCCCATAGATAAAACAAAATTGTGAACATCTCTAGGGTAAGTGGGTAGACTTAAAGTCACAATAACAACAATCTTTTTAAGATTGGTGGCAATACTAGCTACAATCACAACATGACCGAATAACAAACCATAAGGCACCTTGAATAGGCCAAAAGCCATCACATGATACACAAAAGTACCACAATTTATAATAAATGTCATTTCTAACTTATCATCTTCAGCGATGGCCATTTGGTTATAGCCGGTAAAAGAGTCCATAAAAGAGTATATCTCTTGCCCTACCAACAACTAATCTAAAATTTGATTGATAAAGGAAAGAAGATAATAATCCTTCACCATCTACTTGTTCAATTCATTAAAATCAACACGCAACTAGATGTAATTGTTCTTTTTCTTTCTTATTACCACAAGTGAACACCGTTTTGTATGTTTAATAGGGAAGATTAGACCAGCCTTCCTTGAATGCATCAATTCCTCGAAAATAGGTTCTCTTAACTCAAATGGCATGGGTCTAATCTTCTTCGTGACCTTCTTACTACCTTCCTTCAATAGGATCATATGCATGGCAACAAAGCGGAAAATCCCCTTCAGTTCATCATAACTCTATGCAAATACATCCCTAAACTCCTGCAAGAGTGTCACATAATATGCACACTTGTCAACAGATAACATAGTGGCAAGTTTAATGGGGTGGGGATCGTTGGGAGTCCCAAGATCTAGCTCTATCACATTAGCATCACGAATCCTATCCTTTGCATCTATTGGCTCATTTAAACATACTTGTTAAACCTCCTCAGTGTTGGAACCCTCTTCAAAATCACTAGAACTTGACATTTCAACAAGTGAAGTTCCCTCGAGTGCCTCCCATTCTGTTGTGGGAGGTAATGTCCTTCCATCCAGCGGGCACTTAGGGTATGCATCTAGAATTATTCTCTTTAACCCATATCCAAAAATCAATCCACCAGCTAGGATATCTACAAAACAATCAAAATATAATATCAATAGATGTGTAAGCAACAACTGACAGCTTGGTCTTCTTGCAAATTAGATGACATGGAAGTCAAGGATGCACTCAATAATGGCAATTATCACATATACTTGTGTTACCATTCCTTCTAGTTGTCTTAGGCTATCATTAGCTATTTTTAAAACTATTGTGACATCCTTTTGAATTGGTAAACCCAATCTCTCGGACAAATCCATACTCATAATATTTACAAATGAATCAAGGTCCACCAATGCACTATCTATCAAGATTCCATCAACATATGCCTACACCCTAGGGCACTTCTTCTTTATATGATCCCACCATTTGCTTTACACTCAATAGACACCAAAAGTTTCAATGACATAAACTGGTTGTAAGATTTTCTTAAGCTCCTTATGAATGTTTGGTGACAATTGAATCACTTGTAGTAGATTCACAACTGGTTTAACTTCATAAAGCGTGTTTGCTAAGTCAAAACTCATAGAATTTTGCTATTACTCTCTTCTCTTTCCACATCAGTTTCTATTTTGGCTTCTTAATAATCTTAGTATCCTCCTTTTCTTTCAATTTTCATTTTTTAAAAACCAAAGGCTCCTCTCAAAAAACATCATTTTTAAGAGGACCCTCCTAGGCATCCAACACCTTCTTGTCATCCTTGCTAGGTTTAGGATTAGCTTTGCTTCTACTAATGTCATCATTATTAGTGTCCTTCAATTTATGACCTCTAGTGACTACCTTAACATTGTTAGGAGATAAACTCTTGCTAATTTGGCAAAGTTTCAACTAGACTTACCCCATTGGGTGTTTCCTCGAGTGTGGACTTTTTCCTTCTCAAAATTTTCTTAGGGTCCTCTCCGTTAATATTCTTGTTATTCACATGATGGTTCACAGGACCAAGTTACCAACTACCCTGTTGGAGAGAACTGTCCCTACTCCAATAGGGTGTGGCAAAGTGACCAAGCTTCCCGCATTTATCACATTTGTTATTACGATAATTATGATAGGAATGATGTCCACTACACCACTTACAAGATGGGTCCCCATCATTAGGCTTTCTAGTACCCATCAAATTTTGTTGACGCTTTAAGAAATTAACATCTACAAAGATCTAGTAGTATTGCTCAGTGATCATATCAGTATAATGTTTCATCATATCTTTTACCTCCTCTATAACTTTTTATGGAGAGAACTCATAACCAATGGGTTCGGTAGCTATCCTCTCACTAGGCTGCATAACATGCAAAGGGGTTGATAGATTTTGCATCGTACTTCGTCTATCATTCAGGTTTGTCATAGGGGTACTCATTACACCTTAATGTCCACCAACTAATCCCAAATTATTTGTAGGACTGAATAATTAATATCGTATGATTTTTTATTGATTTTAAAATTATTTGGATAGGTTTGGATTGATTTTGATAGCCCATGATATTTTTTTATGAAGATATATTGATACGATAGGTTTTGATGATGTTGTGATAGCTTCTATACGATCTTGTTTCAGCCTCTTGAGCTTCTGTTCTCTTCTATTTTTTAAAAAAATTTGAGTAAGTGAGGTTGGGATATTGAAAAATGAATTTTGAGGTTTTATGATAGCTTATTGAGTGATTTATGATGGGTTTATTTGGTTTTAGTTGAGTTGAATGTTTGTTATTTAGTTGTTGTGTCCTGGAAATATTGATGATAGGCCAACAAATGTAGTCCCATTGTCAATTTTTAAGGGAGGGTACAATGAAGACCCTGATCTTCATGTAGCAGAGTTTATGGTAGCATGTGTAGCTGGCAATGTTAGAATCCCCGAGCATTGGTTAGCAACATTCCCTGTCACTTTCAAGGGCATGACATTTCAATGGTATGAGAGACAAGCAACATGAACTTTTGGCACATGGGAGGACTTGAAGTTGGGCTTCCTCACAAAATCCAGGCATCATGAAGGTTTTGAACAGCGAATACGAGAGGAGTTCATGAACCAGTCCTCTGGAGAAAGAGTAGAAGATTATGTCTAACGAATGGAATCCATCCTGAAGAGATGTACCAATCATCATTTAGATGAAGGCATCAAGAAAGGAGTGTTCCTCAAAGGACTACAACCAAAAGTTCTCAAGTTCATGGAACTGAGAAGGCTAATCAATCTGCAAGCTACAATAGTGAAAGGTGCAAGACTATATGAAAAGTTGAAGCAAGGTTGTCAATGATCTCAGGAAGAGGAGTCTAACCTTCTTCCATGCCAGGAATGGTATACCCACCAAATTAAGTTCCACGAATAGTTTCCTATCCCTATCCCTAGATACAAACAATGCCGCAGTACAATGCACCTAATCCACAATGGCCACAAACAACAATGCCTCAAATGATGGTTCAACCATAACAATAGTGGCCTCAAACAGTTTCTCCAATGGCGACTCAACAACAATGGAACCCTACCAACTCGAATCAATAGCCCCAAGTCTCAACAAGAGCTTTGAATCAAAACCAGAATAGAGGACCTGCTAGATCAACCCAACTCGTGTATGCAATAATTACAAAAGCTTCCCAAAGTCCTACTACAAGTACTTCAGGAGGTGAAAATTTGAAGGACTACCTATCGAATTCAATTGCAAGTATCAAGAAAGAGCTTATGGATGTGATTAGAGTGCAACTACAGAAGTTGAAGGTGAATACCACCAATATATCCACTTCTCTGAGAGGTGGGATATATGTGATGCATTCTAATACATGGGGTGGAAAGTGAATGTACGTAAAAAAACCAACCATTCCTGGAGCTTTCTATTCATACTCTTTGAGGAAGAACCATAGAAAGAATATTTGCTCTCTGAAAGAGATGCATGAACGAAGAAAGAAAGATGAGGACACAAGATTCAACTTATTGGAATCCAAAATGATAATGTTGGACATTGGACCAAAGCCTAGGGAGTTTGGTCCTAATTTGGATACAAGGAGGTTTTCCTCTCAGAGTTACAGAGGATAACAAACTACTGGTGGTGGTCAAAGATCAGAGGTGGAATGTTATAGATGTAGAGAAAAGGGTCATATCTCACCGAATTGTCCAAACCCTAGAATATTTGTGGATTACAAGCCCTTATGCAGTCAATACAAAGGAGAAGGCCATACTGCAAAAGTTTGTCCAAGTCCAGCCCCTATGAAATCTGCTTCTGATACCTAATAGAAGACCTAAGAACCCACTTCCAATTTGGTAGAATTGAAAGTGGCTACCATAACACATTCAAAGAAAGGATAACTTGTAGTTCCAAAAGCATCTTGATGAGAAGAAGAGGCCTAAGCATTGTTCCCTCTGTGGTGACCAAGTCGAACAGAACCTCAGAACTCGTGAAGGAAGTAGATGTGGCTAACACTGTCCTCCATCGTGGAACCCCGGAAATTGGTGTATGGATATAAGGATGCTTTATTATAGATGCATTGATTGATGGAGCCTCATTAGTAAACATAATGATGGATGTGATAATGAAGGATCTAGGATTGCAAGGAATGTAGCCTATGCACTGGCTTATCAAATCAGCAGACCAAAGCAGAATCAAACCGTTGGGCATCCTTTCATACGTAAAAACAACTCTTGCAGGAAGAGACTATTGGCTAACATATTTGGTGGTCAAACCAAATTCCTACAAGACCTCATAGCCTCTACTAGAAAGACCTTGGCTTTTTGAAGCAAGAGCAAGGACGGACGAGTTCAAAGGAACCCTAACCCTAGGCAGAGAACCCAATAATGTGGTGTTGAAGTTGTATGGATTGCAAAAAGATAATATATCTACGTCCATCGAAATCATAACAGACTCCTCCAATGAAGTAAGAGATGGTACATTAGGAGAGGAAGAGGCTGTCAAACAGATCTTTCCCAAGAAAATAGAGGCACAGTCCCTAACAATGGGCACTATAAGCCAACTACCGAAGGAAGCAAAGTACTTGGCTATGGGTGAATGCCTCTTACCTAAACCCGAATTGACTTTTTAAATCACTTCTGACAGTGAGATAGAAGTATGGATGTACTGCTCTCCCTATTACATAGGAGCCACAGAGTCCGAGACAAAGATAGAAGCAGAGGCAGAGTTAGAGGCAGAGACAGAAGCAGAGACAGAGACAGAAGTAGAAGCAGAAGTAGAGGACATAACAGAGAGCTTGTTCTTCTCTTACAGAACACCCACAGATGTAGAAACAGAACTTGAAGAGGACAAAATTGATAATGCAGACGAAGATTATGAAAGCGAGCTAGAAGGATCTATCCTACTTCTAGAAGGCAGAGATGAGGAAGACATTCCTGAAGCCTCAGAAGCAAAAAATCCCTTTTTGTTTGATAGAATGATTGTGGTACCCTTTGGATTGATCGATGAATCATGTCATACACAAAGGCTTTATAAGAAATGGATTAAGAAGAATAGGCCTTCCTTCAGCAATGGCTCTTATCATCCAAAGTTGCCCTTCCTTAAAGAAGATGATGATGATTCACCCTACCAACAACCCCTGGCCTTGCACCTCAAACAGAACACAGGAAGTTCATGTTATGTGACATTCTTGGATGCATCTTCAAAAGACAAATTCTTGAGCAAAGAAGTAATTCATCCCCAATCCCAACTTGAAACTTCAATGATACCCTTTTAGCCTTCCAAAGAGCGAGCTAAGCCTCCATTAAAAGACAACAGTAGTTCCAGTGTATTATGAAAAGATGAGACCGTTTCCTTGAAGGAGTCAGATCTCTACCTAGAAGAAATCCGTGGGACATTTATCCCTGAAGTGGAAGGTGAAAGAAAACTGACGTTCTTGGATGCTGACCATACTGAACTTCATGTGAAAGTGGGTCTAAATCTTTGAGAAGAAGAACTAGTGGTTCTACGAGACCTATTAAAGGAGAACTTAGACGTGTTTTCTTTGTCATATAAAGATTTAAAGGGGATTGATCCTGCAGTATGCCAATACCACATCGATCTAGAGCCGGATCCCAAACCTATGAGGCAAAGACACAAGCATATGAATCCCAATTATTTTGCTTTAGTGAAGGTTGAATTATTGAAGCTCTTGAAGCTGAGTTCATTCATCTTGTGGCTAATAGTGAATGGGTTCTCTTATTGTGGTCATACCCAAGAAGAACGAGAAACTTCGAATATGTGTGGACTTTCGAAAGAAGCTGAATTCTAAGATGAAGAAATATCATTTTCCTATTCCTTTCATAGACCAACTATTCGACACAGTGGTAGGCCATGAGCTCTATTCCCTCTTGGATGGATTCAGTGGATACAACCAAGTCCAAATGACAAAAAATGACCAATCCAAAACATAGCCTTCAGGCTACTCCATATATACTTCCTTAATCAAATCACTGTTCAAGAAAGCATTCTTGACATCCATTTGCCATAACTTCCAGCCTTTTCATGCGCCAAAGTAATGACAGTTCTGACTATTGCCATTTTAGCCACCAGAGTGAAAGTCTCCTCATAGCCAAGGCCATATTGCTGTGCATACCCATTTGCAACCAGCCTGGCCTTATTGCATTCTAACGAACCATTTGAATTGCAATTAACCTTTTACACCCATTTGCAACCCATGGGGACTTTGCCCTCTCGCAACTCAACCAATTCCCATGTCTCATTTTCAGCCAGGGCTGCATACTCCTCATCCATGGTAGCAGACCAACTATCATCTATAATTCCATCATCAAACTTTGAGGTTCTTTGTAACCTGTCACACTAGCCATATATGCATAATGGCGGGCTGAATAACCATTATATGTAAACTTGTCAATTGGTTTTCTGACTCTTCGTAACTATGGCTCACTCTGAGCTTACCTCTCATGAGGCAATGCATATGACTCTGCCTTGCTCCAAGCATCATAATAGACGAAATGCCCAACTCACTATCCAAACTGTCATTGTTAGAGGACTCATAACCTATTGTAAGTGGACCTGTCACATCCTTAAGCATCTTTTATTTTCCCTTATCCAATCTCCCCCTCACTGACATATCCTTGTCAATGGACGTAGAAGTATGACTCCACAAGCGTCTTGACCAAGGACTTACTGTAGGTGACCCATCACTTGTAGGACCACTCATAGATGTAATCACTGTAGGTGTATTTTTAGCATTACTAGTGCTAACTAATCCATTAGTAGCCAATGCAACCGGATTACAATACCACGATGCCAGCTTATCAAAAACAACATCTCTACTAATCAATGTCCCATGTGTAGACAGTACATAACACTTGTAAGCTTTTTGGTCTTGTGAATAACCAAGGAACACACTCTTGATAGCTTTAGGATCCAATGTTTCCCTCTTTTCATCAGGAACATTCACATATGAAATGTTGCAAAATACTTTCAAGTGTGAAATGTTAGGCTTATGACCATACAACCTCTCATATGGAGTTACATCATGAATCCTTGATGTAGGGGTTCTATTCAGCACATAGACAGTAGTCACTACTACTTCAGCCCAATAACCATTTGGCAAACTCTTCTCATTAAACATAGCTCTTTCCGATTCCATCAATACCCTATTTTTCCTTTCTGCTACACCATTTGGTGTGGCGTATAGCTACAAGTTAACTATCTTCTAATCCCGTGTTTAGTAAGGTACCTCTCAAAGTAATTAGAGACATATTCTCCACCTCCATCTGATCTAAGACATGAAATTTTATAGCTACAAGTTAACTATCTTCTAATCCCTTGTTTAGCAAGGTACCTCTCAAAGTAATTAGAGACATATTCTCCACCTCCATCTGATCTAAGACATGAAATTTTATAGCTCAACTCATTTTCAGCATGCTTCTTGAAGTCTTTGACTGCATCAAACACATCATTCGTATGTTTCAGTATGTAAAGCCAAGTATACCTGGCTATTGAAATCATCAATGAAGAATACATAGTAATGAGAACCACCAAACAAAGCATTATGAGACGGAACCCATATATCTAAATGTACCAACTGCAAGGGTCGTGAGATATTTTGTACATGTCTCATAAATGGAAACCGTGCTTACTTTCCAAACTGACATGCATCACATACATGTCCAAAGTCATGATTCTTGAACTTAGGCAGTCCAAGCACAATCTCCTTCTGCTGCATAGATTTCAGCTTTTGTACATTCACATGGCCAATCTGCTTATGCCATATCTCAACATCCCATATAGCACCATCATCATATGCAAACATGACTGCTTTCAATTCTAGAATTGACGCATCAAGAGTAAACATTGTGTCATCTCTTCGGCCTCTAGCAATCAATTTGCAATCATTACCATATTCTTCAATAAAGCATCCATCTCTATTAAATCTCACATGCAGATTCTATTTTGCCATATGTCCAACTGACAAAATATTCTCAATTATTGTAGGTACATGTAGTACATCATGCAGTACATGTAGTACATGTAGTACATCATGCAAGCTCTTTTTCTTACCATCAAGCATCAACAACGGAACAATTCTTATGTGTTGAATGTCATGTTGGGTGTCATCCCCAGTACACATATAACCATGTGAACCTGTAACGATCTCATCAAACCATTCTCCATGGGGTGTCATATGATGCGAAGCCTCTGAATCAATGTACCATCTCTCATCTCTATTTTGCCTAGATGCATTCTTAGACACATGCTGCATGCCAAACAACCTGTCAACCTGCTCATCATGAGCACTGCTAGAAGATGCATATTACCCATATTGTTTGCCCTTTGCCTTCATATCTCCCTGCTTCTTGTAACAATCCTTTGCAATGTGTCCATATCTACCGCAGTAATGAAAATCCTTATCTCTATTTGACTGATCATTTGACTTCCATGAACTAGATCTACCACCTCTACCATGGGGTGATCTCCCCCAACCTGTAAAACCACCAGGCCCTGTGTATTTGTGCCATGCCAGGCATTCTGCTGATGTTGTCCATACGTGTTTTGAGTGTCACCTCGACCTTGAAAGGAGCCGCGGCCTCTGCCGCCTCTGCCATGCTGGCTAGAGCAAAGAACAATATCTCTGCTTTGAGACGTACCAGAACCTATATTCAATCCAAGCTTAAATTCCTCGTGCAGCAACAAAGCAATTAGCTCATCCCAATCAAGGGATTCAACTCTCATAGAAATAGATGTATCAAATGCTTTATACTCTTTGCCAAGTCCATTCAATGTCACTGCAATCATATCATCCTCAGATACTCAAGATCCAATGGTGGCAAGCTGATCCACTATGTTCTTGATCTCTATAGTGTAGGTCTAAATGCTTCTATTATTCATGGACATGATATTGATTTTTTGCTTTACCTGAATCTTTCTTGCGTGTGTTACATTTCCATAATTCTTCATGAGGATGTCCCATGCATCCTTTGGAGAACTACATCTAGTAATCTGTATAACCATATATTTTGATATACATAAGGAAAACCAATGTAACACCTCACATGCTCTCTCAGTCCATAGCTTATGAGCCCTTTTCTGATCATTTTTCTGATTCCTTTCATGCATTTCAGGTTTAGCCTCATCACCTATACGTAAGTCCCAATAACCTTTGCCAATCAAAAAATTCTTCATAGGGAACTTCCATAAAGCAATTTTTTTGTTGTGTAGCTTTTCTCCCATAATTTGAGTGATATTGTCAGTGCCTTGAGAATTTTCCATAGTTACAGCTTAGGTATTCAGTGATGTATACAACCCGTAAATATTTGACTCCTTTTTCTACAGTTAAGGACTAGTTTCCTACTATAGTTTCTTGCAATTCAAGCCAGTTTTATTGACAACCTACTTTTTGTAAATTGTATTCCAATAATGAAAAAACACAGTCAACTAAGCATAAAACAAGCTCAATTTAGTTCAAAACATTCTATGGTAGTGGCAAAACATCCTAGCAACAAACTATATCCATACAAATATCAATGTTTGTACTGTATGCAACTAGCAGTACCAAATACAGCTAGCCCACTGCTATAATCAGTAGTATTTTCTCTATTAAAAAAATAGTATTTAGACCTCAAAACAACCCCAAAATATCTGATTCAGTTGCCACTCTATGCAGGAATTGATACATGTCCAACCGGTCAAAATATATTGCATGTATCTCAAGTGAAGATGATAGGTATCCTTCATGCAAACAATAACCAATCAATACCCTAGTATATCCAGCAACAAATCAATCCAAACTTTGGACTTTCAACACTCACAATACCCCAAAAAGCATCTACCACTCAAGTGGTATGATCCAAGCATTTGTCAGTAGCAAATAAGCATCAGAGATACTTCAACCTTGTAGGTATATTGTTTCCAAATTTAGGAGAGTAACCAGTTCATTGTTTCCAGCCTGCAAATAAGTTCCAAAACTGAGCATTTAACACTCCAATATCATGCTAAAATGCATGATAATAAGGGCATATACATTGTTAGGATGAAAGCCACCAGTGCCCTAGAATCACCTGCTGTTTACTGCAGTAAACAAACACTTTGCATAGGTCTATACTGGATATCTCAAAATCTGTGAGGAGTTTTAAAAACTTTCTTCTAAAAAGTTGTAGACCATGTCCAAATGGTTAGGACATGAGGGTTGTTCCTCAAAAAACCATTTCTATAGCAAGATATATCTTCTGCAAAAAAACGAGCTGCTGGCACAGTCTCCTTTTATGATGTTTTCTTCATATCTGATGCCTTGATGTCAAATGGCCACTGCCAAGCCTTCAGGCTTCAAGCGTTCAAGCTCTCATACCATATTGGAAGAGAGGGAGAGAGACAAAGTGGAGTGGAAGATGAGCCTCAACTCATTGTTGTTCTTCTTTCATTATTCTTCCATAATACTAACTGAAAGAGACTTACACACATAGGTATGACTAACCAAGACTAACTATGGTTAAGCCATTGACTACACCGACTTAATGAATGTCACACGCATGTACATCTGTATCGAGCTAACGTTGGTCACACACATAAAGATAGACTGACTGAAGAGTAACGAGAACTTGATATTCTACAGGATACACTGATGCAGACTGGGCAGGATACTCATATAATCATAGATCTACAAGTGGTTATGCCTTTGGATTTGGAAGTTGAATGATCAGCTAGAGTAGCAAGAAGCAACCTACAATTGCATTGTCTAGCATTGAGCTAGAGTACATGGGTGCTGCATTGGTAGCATGTGAGATTGCATGGCTCTGCTGAAGCTTATGGCTGATTTGGACATACAGGTGGATGCTCTAATGACTTTATTCTCCAACAAATCAAATATACCATTCTAGAACTAACGACATTGAGGTACACTAAATTTCATCCGTGAGATGGTTCTTGCAAGTAGAGTGGATCTTATGCATGTGAAGATGGATGAGCAAGTAGTAGATATCTTTACCAAGTCTCTAGGTAAAGTTAAGTTCAGTCAATTTCAACAGCTACTTGGTGTGCACGGTTTATCTTGAGCCTAAGGGGGAGTGTTGAGACTTCAAGCTCATTATCTTTTGTGTGATTGACAGTACATGTGTTGGACATTTAATAAGTCAAGTTAGTCGGTGTGACCTAACCAGAGTTAGTCTTGGTCAGTGAAACCTAGTGTGTAACTTACTCTTTAGTAAGTAAAGAAGTACAATGAAATAATGAATAGAAGGCTCTCTCTTGGCTTTCCTCTCTCTCTCTCTCTCTCTCTTAACAACATTGTCCCCTCTCTATTGTTAGTCCTTTTGTAACCTTTCATGAGGATTATGAAGTGAATGTGGCCCCAAATTATGTAGCATACCTTACTATTGAGCTTGGTGATTGTGTTAGGTTCTAACAAATGTGTTGTGAGTAGAGCTCACAGTGGTGCAAGAGAAGAATGTTGCCTTACCAAAGTACATCCATCATGAGCAAGAGGATGCTCAAGACTAGCACTAGTAGATGATTGCATATCACGATTCTTATCTCAATTTCATTGATGCTATTTTGGAGCATATAGCACATGCAAAAATGGAGGCCATGCACAAGTAAACTATGTTGAAGTGAAGGGAAATCGATGTATCCATTGGGCCTAATTTTTTGGAGGCCCTCCACTAGTCTCACAACTAATAGATTAAGGAGGATTGGGATAAGGCAGTGCATTGGTTTTAGGCTAGTCTTTATGATTCATATTCAACACTTTCTGCTAGCAACAACCCAAATGAAGATGTATAATCATAGCACTAAAGTCTTGAGTAGTCAATTATCACTCACGCTTAGCCCCCCATTTTTTAATTCATGACTGCCAAACCTCTAGTCTTGGCAACAAGTACCACTCCATCCATGAGATCTATAGCTCAAGTTTCTATTTCTTTGAGTTTCGATATACATTTTTATACTCTTTGCATTGAAATGGATCCATAGATTTTTTAGGCTACTCTAGGAGTTGCTGTGAGGAAAGAAAAAAGGCAGTCAATAATGATGAAAATCAGCCCACTTTGAGTTCCTTGCTACATATTTTTAATTAATTTCCAAATGAAAATTCATGTAACGAGGGGAATACATAGAAGCTACAGGCTAGAGACCCACTCACACTTACTAGGGTATATAAGGGGTATATAAGGCGTAAGAGTCACTACAAGATATAGGCCTTATATAGACATTAAAAGCGACGAAAATGTTTATAAAGAAATTTGCCCGGTCATCGCAAAAAGCATCGTTATTGGCGACACCATAGAACAATCGGTATCAGCGTCATTATCAGTGTCACTATTTATGTCGGTATGTGACGCAAATAATGACGCTCATAACGATGCTTTGCGACACATTTTGTGATGCTAATAGGATGGTGCAGTAAATTTGCAATGCTAATAGCGACAATAAAAATGACAATAATAGGGAAAAAAAATTTGTGGCAGGGCAGTAAGCTACCCTGCCACATATAGCACTATGTGCTTTATTTGGTCCATACAAAATAGTTTCTAAAATGTGTACAATGCTCGTGTTAATAAAGACAAAGTATACTTAAATCATAACACTGATACATGAAATAAATACATGATCGCATAATGAAAGTGACCGATACAATCATGGCAAGATACTACTACTACATAGAAAATGTCTACATAGATCACTGACCAAAAAATAAGGGCGTGTGAGCTCCATGGATCCAAGGGCGAGCTATAGATCATCGCCATTCGAAACCTCGTCCCGCGGCTAAGGAGCATCAAACAGACTCTGCAAAAAAACAACTACACATCAGTCCACCATACAATAATGCATTCTAATTCAACATGGTAAATACGGACAAGAAAGATGAGTGACTTACATGGCTGCCGTGTCCATACAATCCGCCGATCAATACAGTGAGATTGTGCCTCTCTGCATATTGAGTCTCAAGGCCGGTGGAATCGTGATTTGTAAAGGGAGTGCTGCAAAAAAAAACAAAATACAATTGTTAGAAACACGATTGTTAGTACAAAGGATATTGCAAAAAAATAAGCAAGCAAAAAAAAAGAAAAACTTACAAAGTCCTCCAGATATGTCCTGTGGCCACCACTCCCAAGATGATGGATCACTCCGGCCTCTAGTCGTGCCCTCAACGCCTCACGCTGCTGTCTTCAACGTCCTGGAGAATCTATAGCCTCCTCCTTGAGGCGGCGCGAATCGTCCATGTCTAACCACTTGGGCTTTAAAGCCCCACTCTTGAATGCCTTACGTGCGTCCGATCGTCTGTGTGATATATATGCATGTCTGCACTCCATCATCTAGCCCGTAGAAAACCTATCTGCTACGGTTGGTACTAGAAAATCCTCATGCAAGGATGCTATTATGTAGTCCTTTCTCCCCTCCGCTATGTCCTTCGAATAATTCAAGACGTTGTGCTGAAAAACTTATTGGTACAACTCTCTCATGCGAGCCATCACCCTCCTCCCCTCATCATTCATGATGATGGCTTCTGACCTATTATCTACAAGGTAGGTAAACTCCTCTGGGGTATGCCTAAGATGGGTCCTCTCCCACCTGCAACCATGCTCCTATCTAGGATACCCCTATACATTTGGTGTACCTACCGGGTTAGTATATATCGAAGTAGCATCCATAGAGGTGCCACCTACGGCCGACTGAGCAAAAGTCTGAGTGAGTGGAGTAGATGTCCCCATAGGTGTAATAAATCCCGGAGGTGATGCAACTCCAATAGAATGACGAGATGGAGACACCGCATCCGTATCTCCACGACAACCACCTAAGCCACACTCTCTCAAACCACCATGAGAGCGAGAAGTAGCACCTGTATCCTGAGCTGACCGTGGGCTCACTGCATTCAGATCTCTGCAGCATCCCCCTGAACCATTCCCTCCATCTCGACCAAAGTCTGGAGTGTCAACCTTGTTTGCTAGAAACTGAAGCATCAGATTGCGGCACAATAGATCTAATAGAGTAGCCTGACGGTGTCCGAGACAGCTCATGGTCCGCCATGTCTCTGAATCTCGCCATCAGATCTGGAGACACACGGGTGAAGATCTCCTACAGCTCCTCATTGCTCTTTCCTCCACTTAGCCTGATGATCTAAATATCCACAAAAGTCACTTGCACATACAAAAAATGATGTTAGCATCATCAATATAAAACATGCAAAGCACGATAATATAAATCTTAAAAAAATTATCTTACTTAAAATGCATATCTTATGTACCCTTATAAGCGATTTGTCAACGAATTGAGTAGGTGGATACTCCAAGTATGAAGTATCCTATGGTCCCATGTGTTGCTCCAGCTCCTTCAAGTACCACTTTGAACTACTACACATCAAATACGATCATGGAGAAGCTATGGTAATCCACCGTGACAATACTTTACAAGTTTCCAAAATACTCCATCTCATCTATAACCGTGTTTGAATCCATTACTTGTTGTCGGCTCTCTTGATTGAACCTTGCCATGATACCACAATCTGTTGTGGAGCTCATTTTGTCAATACGCTCCACGTGAAAATATCGTCCGCATGACCACGCTGCACTATATATTTTGTACTGTACATTGAAACACTCAATTAGTTGTCGCATATAAAATATAGATATGATAAACCCTAAACACGTCATCACCTTTGGATTACATCCCCTCGCGAATTCCCACTCTTCGGTTGAGATCTCCGTCCCTTCGCGAGATGCTGCGGTCAAAGCTCCATACAACCATTGCATTGACATAAACCGCGGCATCTCCTCCATTCCCTCGGGAAATCGAATTGGTCGATGCCGCATAGTATGTTGAAATTCAGATCGTGCTTCCTCTCGATCTTTCCTAGCTTGCTAGAACCTAGCGAGCCACGTCTCCATAGAGGCAGAATGCAATATACAAAAGCGATTTACTTTCTCCTCCATTGCAGCATCCATCCTTTTTTCTACCCCATTTTCAACCACCACATCTATGGTCAGTCTATCATCGTCCTTCAGCGACCATAGCATATTAATGTTTGAATCTACCGTTGGTAACCATTGTGAAATATGCACTAGCTCCTTAGACACCAACCAACATTTTAGGGTTTTCATGAAGTTCTCCAAGAAGAACATTCATCATGTATGGACAAGTCTAGCAATCTCCACTTCATCTACAAGATGCATAAGAAGGTGGATTTGTATCGCGAGCATGCTGGCAGGCAGGTATTTCTCAAAGAGACAGACTGTCTCCACTGCTCCCCGCCTCCCAGATTGAATGGAGGATATCTTAATCTCCTTTCTGTGAGATCCATTGCACTAAAGTCGACAACCTGCCACAAACTGCCACAAACTGCCACAAACGAGAAAGCATGATGAATAATGACTACACTCCCAATAGCAAAATACGTAGGCCACTTATAATCCATTCGTAGTACAAACCTGACATATCTTATGCCAATCATGGGATTTTAGTCCCTGATAATTGGTCATCTTTAGAAAACACAGACCTGAGAGAACACATCATACCCATTGAAGTGCGGATAGACTTGACTATTTTCTTCACAATGCGCTCTTTTTTAGTGGACAAAACTCGGGTGCAAGGTAGCTACAAGCAACCATCAACACTCGACTGTAGCCAAAGCACCTCCATCTTGCCTACCTCCTTGAAATCCATTCGTGCCCCTATAGTGTCTCTCTTTCTTGTGATGTTGTCCCATAGCAAGCTGCTCACGTTCTTGAAAATATGCATGGGATCAAACAAGTGGTTGATCTGTAAGTGGGTTCAATATGGCAACTCATAGAAATTTGAGAACCATCACGTTCCATTTGGATATGACTCCGTGTGGACCATTTTCAGCTCATACCAGTTTTGGGCATTCATACGTGCTAGAGGTCATCCAATAAAACCTTCCCTGAGTTCATGATCCTCTTGCAAGAAAGCGTCGTATCCTTGATATACCATCTTCTTCATTGTTCGTCACCTTCGGGAGTCTAACTATTTTCCGCACAATGGACATGCATGATAACTTGAGGTAACTAGACCTGTCCCGACACTTCTATCTAGTGAATACAAACTTGAACGAGCTATGATAGATATTACCAATGAGAACGGAAGCCTACTTACCTGAGCACTCTCCAAATCCCGGAAATTCATGCATCGTTCACATGAGAATGGCTTGAATATTGGCGGACAGTCGACCATCGTGCTTGCTCATATCTTGCATGGTGACCCCCTTCCCCACAAAATCTTAAGCTCATTGACTAATAGACGAATTTACACGTCCATATTTTTGACTTTGTAGCGGGCGGGAATGAGTAAGCTAAGGATGTGATGTCCTTTCTTCATAGAAAGCCATGTAGGGATATTGTAGTTGACAAGGACTATAGGCCACACATTGTAAGAAGTTGAGTGCAGACCGAATGGGTTCATGCCATCCATTGCAAGACTGAGCCAAAGATTCCTTGGCTCTCAAGCAAAGCCTGGGAAGGTAGAGTCAATGCGTGAATGCCATGTTGTTAAGCTCGTCATGTCAAACGTACAAAACATGTGGTTTATGTGGGGGATAAGCGAAAAGTGTCTAAGAACTTTTTGAGGGATGGTTTGCCCTTGCAAGTCCTGTCGATATCTTTGAGCACCATAGTTTGAACATGTCTCCATAGTCTCGTATTCTCCTCGGAACACTATGCAATCGTTGATACATGCATGAATGTTTTTGTAGTCCATGCCAAGCTTTCGTAAAATATGTTGTGCATCATCATGAGAATCAGGCATGGTATTTGCAAGTGATAATATATGATAATTCAGTAACCTTTAAAAAAAACATAAAACACCTTAAAAAAGCACAAATGTTTTTGATGATAGTGTTGAAAAGAAATCAACGAAGCATACGTACAAGGTACTTGATAAACTCGGTCACACTCGCATCACTCCATCCATATTTTGCTTGCATACTTAGGAGTGCAAGCAGTGTCTTCAGGCGAGATACTCGGCACCTATCATATAATGATATGGATGCTTCCTCTCTAAGCGTATCAAAAGTCTCGACATCCATGCACATCAATGCATTGATCATTGCCTCCATCTCTGGCTTCAAGATTCTAGGTAAGTCTCGAAGACTGCATGTCTCCTCTCATATTGACGGTATAGATTGGGTAGTACCTTCCAAGTGGTGGACTGGCTTAGGCGCTCCATCCATCACACGTCCACGAACTCTTCTAACTGCCCGCAAAGAGGGTGCACTCCTCCTTGGGACGAGATATCATCTCCTTGGATAGAAAATTTGTCAGCCACACCCAATCTTTTTGTATATGGTATTCAATTAGCTTACGAATACAATGCATGATTGATATAAAAATTTCTTACAGTTTGCTCCAAATCTAAGATCGCATGATCAATGATCTCAGATTGAAACTCGTTGAAGTGTGGTATATGTTCTATAGACAATCGATGTTTTCGTCTAATTGCCAGCTTACATTGAGAGCAAAGGCATGGGATACATTGATTAACATATGCCTCGCGATCTTGAACATCATGACCTTCATCGTTTTCCATTTTGTCTACGTTACGACAAACAATTTGTTTTTGTTATTAGTTGTTTTTTCTTTCTTAAATTGTTTGAGAAGGGATTTCTTCTCTTGTAACTCAACAAAAATTAACGTATAGAGTCTCCACCCACCCACAAATTAACTTATGTCGGAGTGTTTCCCGTCTCGTGGTATTGCATCAGACCTCACTGGACCTTGCCACCACTCTCTCTTTGTTTTTTATCCATTCATTCTCTCCTCTCCTTCCATCTCTCTCTCTTTTTCTCTTTCTTTATTATGTTGTATGTTTATTCCCTCTATCTCGTTCATTCTTCCTTTTTCTCTTCCTCTCCCTCTCTCATTTCCTTTAACAAAACATCTCTCTCTCTCTCTACCACTACCACTACCACTACCACTACCACTACCACTATAATAAACAAGAAAAGAAGAAACAACAACAACAACTACTACTACTACAACAACAACAATAAACAAGAAAAGAAGAAAAAACTACTACTACTACCACAACAACAACAATAACAACAACAATAAATAAGAAAAAAAAAAAACTCTTACTACTACAATAATAACAAACAAGAAAACCACTACTACTACTATAACCATGACTACGACGACTACGACTATGTCTACGATCACGACTATGACAAACCACTACCACTACCACATAATAAATAAGAAAATAAGAAAAAACAACAATAACTACTTTTACTACTACTACTACAATAACAACAAATAAGAGAAGAAGAAAAAAGTACTCGTACTACTACAACAACAAAAAAAAACAAGAAAAAAAAACAACAATAAACAAGAAAAGAGAAAAACTAGAACTACTACAACAACAATAGACAAGAAAACTACTATTACTACTACTAGTACTACTACTACAATCATGAGGACGACGACTATGACCACGACTACCACAACCACAACAACTCTCTCTCTCTCTATCTCTACCACTACCACTACCACTACCACTACCACTACAATAAAGAAGAATAGAAGAAAACTCAACAACTACAACTACTACAACAACAACAACAAAAAACAAGAAAAGAAGAAAAAACTACTACTCTTACCACTACTACAACAAGAAAACTATTATTACTACTACTACAATCACGACGACGATGACTACGACTACCACAACAACTCTCTCTCTCTACTACTCCCACTACCACTACCACTACCACTACAATAAATAATAATAGAAGAAAAATAAAAAATAACAACAACTACTACAACAACAACAACAATAAACAAGAAAAGGAAAAAAAAAACTACTACTACTACAACCACGAAAACTACGACTATGACTACGACTACCACAACAACAAACCACTACCACTACAATAAACAAGAAAATAAGAAAAAACAACAGCAACAACAAACATTACTACAACCACGACAACTACGACGACTATGACTATGACTATGACTACCACAACAACAAACCACTACCACTACAATAAACAAGAAAAGGAAAAAAAAAAAACAACAACAACAACAGTAACTACTACTACTACTACTACTACTACTACTACTACTACTACTACTACTACTACTACTACTACTACTACTACTACTACTACTACTACTACTACTACTACTACTACTACTACTACTACTACTACTACTACTACTACTACTACTACTACTACTACTACTACTACTACTACTACTACTACTACTACTACTACTACTACTACTACTACTACTACTACTACTACTACTACTACTACTACTACTACTACTACTACTACTACTACTACTACTACTACTACTACTACTACTAAAAAAAACCACAACAACAACAACAGTAACTACTACTACTACTACTACTACTACTACTACTACTACTACTACTACTACTACTACTGCAATAACAACAAACAAGAAAAGAAGAAAAAAGTACTACTACAACAACAACAACAACAACAACAAAACAAGAAAACTAAACAATAATGAACAAGAAAAAAAAAAACTACTACTACTACAACAATAACAAACAAGAAAACTACTATTACTACTACTACAATCACGACTATGATGACTATGACTACCACAACAACAAACTAGAAGAGAAGAAATTAAACAACTACTACTACTATCACTACCACTACCATTACTACTATTACGACTACCACAACAACAATAAACAAGAAAATAAGAAACTAAACAACCACTACTGCTACTACAACTGCTACAACCACAAAAACAACAAACAAGAAAATAAGAAAGAAGAAAAAACAACAGCAACAACAAACATTACTACAACCACGACAACTACGACGACTATGACTATGACTATGACTACCACAACAACAAACCACTACCACTACAATAAACAAGAAAAGGAAAAAAAAAAACAACAACAACAACAGTAACTACTACTACTACTACTACTACTACTACTACTACTACTACTACTACTACTACTACTACTACTACTACTACTACTACTACTACTACTACTACTACTACTACTACTACTACTACTACTACTACTACTACTACTACTACTACTACTACTACTACTACTACTACTACTACTACTACTACTACTACTACTACTACTACTACTACTACTACTACTACTACTACTACTACTACTACTACTACTACTACTACTACTACTACTACTACTACTACTACTACTACTACTACTACTACTACTACTACTACTACTAAAAAAAAAAAACAACAACAACAACAGTAACTACTACTACTACTACTACTACTACTACTACTACTACTACTACTACTACTACTACTACTACTACTAAAAAAAAACACAACAACAACAACAGTAACTACTACTACTACTACTACTACTACTACTACTACTACTACTACTACTACTACTACTACTGCAATAACAACAAACAAGAAAAGAAGAAAAAAGTACTACTACAACAACAACAACAACAACAACAAAACAAGAAAACTAAACAATAATGAACAAGAAAAAAAAAACTACTACTACTACAACAATAACAAACAAGAAAACTACTATTACTACTACTACAATCACGACTATGATGACTATGACTACCACAACAACAAACTAGAAGAGAAGAAATTAAACAACTACTACTACTATCACTACCACTACCATTACTACTATTACGACTACCACAACAACAATAAACAAGAAAATAAGAAACTAAACAACCACTACTGCTACTACAACTGCTACAACCACAAAAACAACAAACAAGAAAATAAGAAAGTAAACAACAACTACCGCTACTGCTATCACAACAACAATAAACAATTTAAAAAAAGAATAAGAAATAAAACAACAACAACAATAACAACAACCTCTCCCTCCCTCTCTTTCTCTCTTTTCCTATTATGTTTAATATTTTCTCCCTCTCTCAATACACATGATTTTTAACAAAAACAAGTAAAAGAAAAAGAGAAAAAACAAAAACAAAGCAAGAAAGAACAATGCACTCACCGTAAAGGCCCAAGGATGGATTCAACAACTACTCTTTGCGAGGATGGCTCCTCTTCGCCCTCCGTACACTTCCTCCTCCTCTTCGCGAACGGCGGCGCCGGCAGTGAGAAGCTTTCCATCTCCCTCTTTCTCTCTTTCTCTCCCTCTCCGTCTCAAATGTAAGATGGAGTTTGCTATCCCTTTGGCTCCTCTTTTGTTTGTTCGCGCAAAATAACATGCTCGGGTTTCGGCCCGTGTTTTTTCGTCTGAGCACCGACGCTATTTGCGTCACTATTAGTGTCGCATTTGCGATACTAATAGCGATGCAAATAGCGACACCACTATTTTGCATCAGAAACCGTTGTTGCTATGCCTTCGTATCCTTGTAGTGAGTTTGAGTTTAGGAATACCAATTATTATCAAGAACATACTCTTCACCTTCATCTTCATCTTCCATGGATTCCTTCTCCCTTCTTCCCTCTTTGATTTCTTTCTCTCTCCTCTTTTAGTCTTTATTTCTCTTCTTCCTTCTCTCTTTAGCTCATTCTCCTCTCTCCTCTAAGATTCATTCATTAGAAATAGTATCAAAGCATCAAGATTTGGTCCTTTTCTTCTTTATTCTTTCTCCATCTAGTCCCTTTTCAAATCTAAAATCCTAGTTACTCAAGTTACACGTACATGTACAAAAGGAATGACCATAGTTAGTTTCGGCTTTTTGGAGCACGTAGGAGCTATAACTAGAGACTCAAATATATTTGAAGGTAAAATGGCTAACTTTGTAGGTCTTCACTTCCTTTCATGAAAATTTTAGGAGTTTCACACTCGGGGGGTTCACTATATATATATTCTCTATATAACGTGCGTTCATGGCCTATTTATAAATATCCTAATCTAAGAATTTTTCTTGAATAAGACACAACCCTTTTCTATTCAATCTGTAAGTAACCCCTTTATATGATACCCTTCTGTACATAAAAAATGTATAAAAACGGTGTTTTAAAAACCCCTTATTTTGAACTCACGTTATATATACATATATTCATGAGTGATCCCCTCGAGGTTCCACACCAAGATTAGAGACTCGAGATTTAGAAGAGGGAAAAATGTCACTTACTTTTTTGCCTCAGCCCTACTTCTCTCTCCTCTCATACAAGAAGCCACGGTTATCAGCTCCTAAAATATCCAAGAACTTACTCTAGCCCACCCCAAAACACCATTTAGCATTGGAATCCCCTCCCTAGCACTGTAAGCTTGAGATCAGCAATGGAGTGGGGGGTTGCTACCTTCACGCTTGTAGGGAAACCTGTGCAATTTTTAGTGCATTTTTTGTTGGCTTCCTCTACTTTTCCCAACCCTCTAGTTTCCTCCTGCTCATTGGTGCTCTTGGACATTGTGGGACACTTCTTCAATAGCACTCTCTCCTCTCCCCTCTCTTGGCATTCTTGGCCCTCCAACAAACCCTAGAAGATGGACAACAGCATTAGACAAATTGGGCAGCCATGGATTCTTCACATGGAGCTATCTCAACTATTAAGGCTCAACCATCTTCACATGGAGCCACTCTTCACCTCTCTTACCCGGATTGAAGACATGGAGCCTAGTATATAGGGATTTCTTGGCAATAGACATGAAATCTCTCTTCAAAGCTTTTGATCATTGAAGGTTAATCTTGGGCGTGGGTACAAGCTCGGGAGCCCCCATCATAAATGGAAGCATTTGAATGCTTGAAGGCGTCATCCATTGGAGTGCTCCAACCAATTTGGCTTGCTTAATGAAGAAATTTTCATCATGGTGAATCATGCTTCAATCATCTTTCCCAATCACTAAAGAGGTATGCCAATTTGGCTTACTTAATGAAGAAATTGTCATCATGGTGAATCATGCTTCGACCATCTTTCCCAATCACTAAAGAGGTATATCAATCTGATATTAATCTCTCATCTTAATCCACTTAGTGTGCTTAATTCCCTTTGTTAGAGAGTTTAAGGTTGCATAGACTTTACTAGTTCAATCCTTCATTTTATGCATATGCCCATTTGAAACAATACCTCGTTTGCCTCCTAATGCATCATGAATAATCCTAAATCAATTGCATTTTCTCACACTAACTCCTTCTTGATCTTATGTACTTTGAATTAATCCCAAGTAATAAGAATTTGTAGATGGGTAAGTAGTAGTAGCCACTAATGAGTCACTAGAATGCTAAGGTAATCCCTATCCATGCTCTTGTTCATCATTGCATTTCATGAAACGGCCCAATGTTTCCTTTCCAATGCATCTCATGATAATTGATCAATGAAAATTTTTTCCATGTATACTCGGACTAAGGAAAAAGCCCAATGCCAAAAAGGAGGTGATAAGCCAAAAGAGAGGTGACCCTCCCTTACCACTTATTAAGACCTTGAAGGGGTACACAACTTGGCCCAAGGGTAACTTAGGCCACCTCCCTCTGATCCAGAGCCTGATACTTGTATGCAGGTGTAGGTACCCTCCTATGGTGACCACCACTCTCGTTGATGAAATAGTCCCCTTTGGACACCCTCTCATTGCTTATAGTACCCATGTATGGCACTTGAGGTGTATACATCCAGAAGAGATGTATGGCATTAAGCTCCACTTGTGCAGTGATGATGACAAAGCAGATGGATATAAAAATGTGCTCGGAATTGTGATCAGTATGCTTAGGATGCTATTTATGATTTTTCACAGGCCCCTTAGTCTATGAGACATCCATGTAGTGCATTGGCATCAAGGACAAATAGTGTTTTTAGTCATATTAGTCAATCAGGATAGTCATTAAGATTCAATTATAGAAAATTCTATATTACACTTGAGACTAAACTCTATATCTCATCTGAAAGAGGGATTTTTCCCTTCTAATTAGAATAAAAAACATCCCTAAGAAGAGTAAGGTTTGAAAGTTATGACCATTTTTGTGCATTGAGATCATTGTGGATAGGGTGAAAATCACTCTAGGATGATAGACACAGAAATCCAATTGTAGAAAATTATGATTATTTTCTATCACCAATCTTAATAGCTACTATTGAAGATGGCCTCCTCCCTTTTGATTTGAATCAGGAATCTCATTAGAGTTTTCGACCAAAAGTTATATCCCATTTACTAAGAATTGGTCCTATGGACTTCATGTCAAGATTGTGGGAGAGAAGGAAGGAGTCTCACTTGTAGCTTTCTTGCTTGCACAATGGGGGAATACACACAAAGGTGGAGGCTGAAAACAGTTTTCCTCTTCTTAGTTGTGTAAGCCAAAAAGAACTCTCATACAAAGAAATAGAAGAACCCCATATGTGGGTCTCAAACCAAACTCAAATAACTAAGGTGGCATACTAACTGAGCCACGAACTAGAGTAGATAAGGATAGCTGTCATCTAGCTATTATTCATGGGCGGTGTACCAACCGCGTCTACAACTGATAAGTCGGTGACATAAATGCACAACGGTCACCCTGGCATATCACGAGTGGAGCTCGATATCTCAACACTCCCCCTCGAGCTCAATCCCAATTCCTGCACACCAAGCATGTCTCTGAAATTGCGCAGCTTCTCTGCGTCCAATGCCTTCGTAAATATGTCAGCTACCTGATCTTCTGTGCTGACATAAACTAGATCAATAAGACCTAGTAAAATCCTCTCCCGTACATAGTGATAATGCACCTCAATGTGCTTTGTTCTAGCATGATAGACTGGATTATTTGCCAAGTGTATACTACTCATGTTGTCACAATAAATGACAACTGGCCCATCTGTAGGCTGATGCATATCATAAAGTAGCTTATGCAACCAAGCTACCTCACATGCAGCCATTGCTGCACCCCTGTACTCAGCCTCTGTGCTGGACAAGGCAACTGTAGGCTGTTTCTTGCTGCTCCAAGTGACTGCAGCACTCCCAAAAGAGAACACATATCCACTGATAGATCGTCTATCAGAAATGCTACTAGCCCAATCAGCATCAGTATATCCATGCAACTGTATCTGAATCCTAGTCTCATAAAATTGTCCATACTGCAATGTGGACTTCACATACCTGAGTATGCGTCTAGCCGCATCCAAATGCGGTTTTCTTGGAGCCTGCATAAACTGACTTACCAATCCAACAACATAGCTCAAATCTGGCCTGGTAATAGTCATATAAATCAAGCTTCCTACTATGCGTCTGTACATAGTAGGGTCTTCCAGAAGCTCACCTGCATCTACGCTCAGCTTCACATTCTGCTCCAAAGGAAGTGAAATAGGCTTACAGCCTGTCATCCCATATTTGGACAACATGTCCAATCCATACTGCCTCTGCAAGAGCTGTATCCCACTTGGTGATCTAATCACCTCAATGCCCAAGAAATAACGCAGCTCTCCCAAATCCTTCATCTCAAACTTCTGCTTCAATAGCATTTTCACATGAAGAATATCTTCATCACTATCACCTGTGATAATCAAATCATCAACATAAATGACAAGCAGCATAATACCTTTCTCTGTTTTTCTCACATAAAGTGAGAAATCTGCCTTGGAAATCTGAAAGCCAATAGTGACAAGATATTGTCCTATCTTGTCAGACCATGCTCTAGGTGCTTGCTTCAAGCCATACAATGCTTTCTTCAACCTGTAAACAAACTCAGGATGAACAGCATGCACATAACCTGGTGGCTGCTCCATATATACCTCTTCTTGCAAATCACCATGCAAGAAGGCATTCTTTACATCCATCTGATGCAAAGACCATCCCTTTGATGCAGCCATAGCAATGACTGCTCTTACAGTTGCCATCCTTGCAACCGGACTGAATGTTTCTTCATAGTCAATGCCATATGTTTGTGCATACCCCTTGACTACTAATCTTGCCTTGTATCTGTTCACAGAACCATCTGCATTGTGCTTCACCTTATAAACCCACTTACAGCCAATTGCATTCTTACCTTTAGGCAAAGGTACCAATTCCCATGTAGCAATGCTTCCAAGGCATCCATTTCTTCATCCATGGCTTTCTCCATTTTTCTTTTCCCATGGCTTGCTCAAAAGAAGTGGGTTCTGGTTCTTGTATCACTTTGACCATATATGCATAGTGAATGACTGTAAATCCATCATATTTCAGCCTATCCACAGGATACCTAGCTCTCGTAGACCTGCGCAAAATAGGTTCACTCCCAGGTGCTCTCAAAACATCCCTGGTCTTCCTTACTCCAGGTGTAACAATAGAAGGAATACCCAACTCATCATCAATGCTCTGTTTTGAGCCATTGGATTCACCATCCACATAAGAGTGACCTGCATTCACATCAAACATGGGCTAATCAACCTTCTCTTTTCCTTTTCGTGATACCTGCATACCAGAATCTACATTGCATTGAGAAGATTCTCCTGATCTCAATCTGTCTGTCCATAGCAAAGAATATGAACCACTGCTAGATGACACTCCAGGTCCACTAATATTTTGTGACTGCTGCTGTGAATTCTGTGCAGCATTACCATTTTGTGCATCTACATCATCAATCGCATTAACTGGTTTATACCAGCTACTCATCTCATCAAAAACAACATCTCTGCTCACTATAAACTTACGAGTAGAAGGGTTATAGCATCTATACCCTTTTTGCTGCAGAGAGTAACCAATAAAGATGCACTTCTCAGCTTTTGGATCTAACTTGGATCTCAACTCATCTGGCAAATATACATAGGCAATGCAACCAAAAATTTTCAAATAAGAAATATCTGGTTTCCTACCAGTATACCTCTCCTCTGGAGTCATCCCATGTATTGCTACAGTGGAAGTCCTGTTCATTATTTAGACTGCTGTAGCAACTGCTTCAGCCCAATAAAAATCTGGCAGGTCTTTTTCATTGAGCATGGCACGAGATACCTCTCCAATATGCCTATTTTTTCTTTTTGCAATTCCATTTTGCTGTGGGGTATGACTGCATGAATATTGTTGCTTTATACCATGCTCTTGCAAGAACCTTGCAAACTCATTTGAGAGGTACTCTCCCCCGAAATGCCCAAAAACTTCACTTTTTTTTTTATAAAATACACCCAAACTTTTCTGCTATAGTCATCAATAAAAGTGACAAAATAATGACAGCCTCCAAGAGATGCAGCTTTAGTAGTCCACACATCATAGTGGATTAATTCCAATGGCTTCTTACTCTCTTGAACATGTCTAGGAAATGGTTTCCTTGCCTGTTTTCCAAACTGACAGGCTTCACATACCTTATGCATTTCTGCAACCTTGAATCTAGGCAATCCTGCAACAATATTTTGGGCCTGCATTGATTTAAGTCGATGTACATTAACATGACCAATGCGTTTATGCCAGATATCAATATCTGCAACTACACCGGTCCCATGTGCAAACATTGCTGCACTCAATTCAGACATGTCTGCATCCAATGTAAACATTCTGCCCTTCTTCTTTCCTTTTGCTATCAAGTGACCTTTATTTTTCATATCCTCAACAAAGCATCCATGAGGATTAAATCTGACCTGCAAGCCCTGCTCAACCATTTGACCAACAGAAACCAGATTCTTGGTGATATTCCGGACATGAAATACATCAGACAGGTATTTCTTTTTCCCATCCTGCATAGACAAGGGAATTTTTCCAATCTGCACAATAGGATGTGCAGTATCATCACCAGTCTCCACAAATCCTGGTTTTTCCATTTTCCTTGCATCCTCCATCCATTCTGCATGACCTATCATGTGGTTTGATGCACCTGAGTCAACATAGCATACATCGTTGCTTTCTTCTGCACTTGTCACAGAATTATTCATGTGTTGCACCATAAACAAATGCTCATTTCTGTCATCACCCTGTCTACTAGAAGATGCATAATTTCCTTGTTGCAGTTTTCCATTCATGATGTAATTCTACTTTTTATAGCAGTCTTTAGCCATATGACCCATTTTACCACAGTAGTAGCATTCAACATTGTTGTTTGCATTTTGGCCTCTTTGCCATCCACCACGACCTCTTTGGCTCCCCCTGCCTCTAGAGTTACCACGCCCTCCTCCATAGGACTGGTTTTCTTGAGTTTGCTGCATATTCTGATTTCTACCACGGCCTCTAGATTGGCCTCCTCTACCTCTGCCTCTACCTCTTCGAGCATTTGAGTAGAAGACAGCTTCTTTTGAAGTTCCTCCTGAAGAAGATGCACCACCATTTCTCTGCTCCTCAGAAATTAGAAGAGCAATCAACTCCTCAAAATCAGGAAATCTTTCACGGACGGAAATGGATGTTCGAAACTGTGCATAATCCTTTCCTAGACCATTCAAGGTCACGGAAACTAAATCATCATCTTCCACTGGCGACCCAATGGAAGCAAGTGCATCTGCAATCTTCTTCACCTTCATGTGGTAGTCATTGATGCTCATATTTTCTCTTTGCACATTATGCAACTCTTGCTTGAGCTGCATTTTCCTGGCTTGCGTATTTGTGCTGTACATTTTTGACAAAGTATCCCATGCCTCCTTTGGCGTACTTGCATCCTGAATATGCACAATCATAGAGTCTGAAATACTGATAGACAGCCAGTATATAGCTTTCCTGGCTCTCTCATGCCATGCTTTGAATGCCTGCATTTGCTGTTGATTGGGAACATCAGGAAGAACTGGTTCTTCTTCATTTCCTGCAACAAATTTCCAATATCCTTCTCCCATAAGGAAATTCTTCATTCTAAACTTCCATGCTTGGAAGTTGTTCTTGTCAAGCTTTTCAGTGACAATCTGTGAAAGAGAATCAGACGCCATTACAGAACACTGCAAAAAGTTCTGTCACTGCAAAGAACACAGCTTCAGCCTCACAAGGGCTAATCTGCAAAACTGACGAAAGTGGTATTTGACCACACAGTCACTTCCTAGTGACGATGAGGATGATTCTGTAACTCCCAATGTCTCTGCACACAAGCATAGGATGCAATTTCTACAGTAACTTTTCACCGACCTGTAGAACAGTGGTCGCACAGCATAAAACTGGGCCTTTTCCTGAGTGCGTGCAGAAAACTTCCGCCTCCAAAACAGGCCCCGAAATGGCCTCAAATAAAAAAAACAGGGTCGCCTCGCCCGCAGCATATACTGCCCTCTTGCTTCACCGCGAAGGGCGTCTCGATCTGAGACAATGCACTCTTGCAATTTCCGGCTGTGGTATCTGTAGAGATCTGCTCCCAAAACAGAAAATGAAAGCAACACTGATCCTCTTACCAGAACATCGCGATCTTGGCTTGCTTTCTTGAGCTCCTTACCACGAACAAGGCTCTGATACCATGTCAAGATTGTGGGAGAGAAGGAAGGAGTCTCACTTGTAGCTTTCTTGCTTGCACAATGGGGGAATACACACAGAGGTGGAGACTGAAAACATTTATCCTCTTCTTAGTTGTGTAAGCCAAAAAGAACTCTCATACAAAGAAATAGAAGAACCCCATATGTGGGTCTCAAACCAAACTCAAATAACTAAGGTGGCATACTAACTGAGCCACGAACTAGAGTAGATAAGGATAGCTGTCATCTAGCTATTATTCATGGGTGGTGTACCAACCGCGTCTACAACTAACAAGTCGGTGACATAAATGCACAACGGTCACCCTGGCATATCACGAGTGGAGCTCGATATCTCAACACTTCATCTAGATGGCTAGCCAGAAAGGCAAAACTAAGTCCCATGAAGATCTCTACAGGGAGATGAGAGACTCAAAGGCCTCAATGAATGATGAACATAGCTTGATATAATATTTCCATGGTGATGTGCATGAGGAAGTGTCTGATAGGGATCCCTACAGTGCCTACTTAAGCACACTTTATGTTAGCATAAACTTTATCACATGGAGAGGCATAATGATATAGTCACCAACCATTGCCAAATGATGTCAAAATTTGATGAAGAAATTGAGAAAATGACCGAACTTAGCAAACCCTGTAGCATCTCAACACTCTTGTAGCTCAGCTAGCTACCACTTCCTCCTTAGAAAAGGTGAATGCATCCAATTGCAAGTCTCGATGCCCTCCACCACTAGAGCCCCTACATGGTACACATGGAATTCTTGGATCCAAGGATATTCCCCCTTCTATCTATGAATTTTGTGAATTCTCTCATGCTCATGGAAAGCCTTTTCTGAGCTTCCCCATCATCCATGCATCCAACCCTCCATTGAGGCCCTCTCCCACCATTGCTAGAAGCTCCCCCCAATGGAACTTATATGAATTAGTCACATCATGGAAAGTATGGTATTAATGGTTTGACAGTATGGAAATCATGGGTAACATGGAAACAATAGGCAGTATGTCTATAATGGGCAGCATGGGATAAATGCACAACATGGTATGTATGGGTAGGAAGGTACGTATGGCCATCATGGTATATATGGATAGCAAGGTTTCCATGGGTAGCAAGGCCCTCTTGATCTTTGTAACAAGAATCTTCTTACTAAGTACAATGGGAAATCTCCCTCACCATCATATTTGGGAGAATGGACATCCAAGTTAGAGTCCTACTTTAACATCTATCCACTCACGGATTATCAAGAAATTATCTTTGCCTCTCTCCACTTAGAAGGATTCACCCAGACATGGTGGTGCTATGTCAATCAAGAAAATCATCTATTCATTGATTGAAAAGACTTTAAAATGCATATGGTTCAAAAAGTTGTATCCCCCATTGTTAGAGGGTTTTAAGTCAAAAGGTTGTACCCATGCGGGATTAGAGAGGGAAGGAAAGAGAGAATAAGAGATAGAAAATAAGAAAAAGAATAGGCAAGGGATTCAAATCTACCAAAGCATTTACACAATATAAAGACAAAGATCAATTATTCAAAGCACTATGTATTGATAGAACATGAGATGATAAACAAAATCCTTGTCCTGAACCTCTCGAAAGTAAATCTTCAAGCATTAGATCTCATGGAGCTCCCTAGTTGACCAAAAACATGGACCAAACTCTAGCTTCTTATATTCCTCGAATGGCAAATATGATGATTTCATTGGCTTTGATGAAAGGGGGGTAAAATCACATGACACTTACTCACGATTCTCCCAGATCACTCCTTATTCTTCCTCCTTGTCTGAAATGTTGTTTATTGCTTGAAAACTGTGATCACATCTATGCACAAATTTAAAAGCCCTTCTTTTTGCATGGGACCTCCCAAAACTCACTGAAAATACACGGTTTTTTGCATGTCACCCTATTCTAGAAGTTTTCTATACCTTTCTAGGATATTTGCAAAAAATAATATCCAAAATATAAAAAATAGGCTAAAATTATCCAAAAATCCTATGTTTTTGAATCGCCTATACTATGATGGATACTGACACTAGTGGACTAATATGGCATTGACTCTCTGGATCAATAAGAAGGCCAGATGATGATGCACTCTAGGGTTTTTCACACTATGTCTATGTAATGGTATGACATCCACCCCCTCAAAACCTGCACATGCTTCGATATGTGCTACGAATGCACCACCTGGGTAAAATACCCATTGCATCAACTTGTCACTCATCATGCACATAAGAAGGCATCTCTCTAGATCATAGATCAAAATGATTAGCATTTTCACAACTCAAATATCATACTAAGTATCTACTCGAAGGGCATTAGGCCTTGGGTGTTCATAGCAATAAAGACTATCAATGCACCCATCAATAAAGACAAAGCAACATGTCTACTCTTTTAGAGTTCAATGCATGGAAATCTACTTATACTGACAATTATGTACCATATCAAACATCAACTGAGCCTCACTTGCATCCAATACATGCTGACCATCACCAAGAATAGTAAAGCAGTCCATATCTTGAAGTATCTTTGAATTGTATATCAAAGCCTTTGAGAAAGCATCCAAAACTGTTTCCAATTGTGGATCATTATATCTAACATCATTTAAAGGCATATCCTCAATCTCATAAATTGTCTTAGAAATGATAATGGTATCCTACAAATCATGTGCATTCAACACTTCACCAATCTCCCACTGAGTCTCTGCATCAAGTAAAACATGAGCTTCATAAACCTCTTTAGATGCATTAAGAAAATCTACAGATGCAATGGTTGACTCTTTCACTATAGGATCTTCCAAGGCATTGGTGGTTGAGTGACTCAATATCAGATTGTAGCTTATATCTTAGCTACCTCTTGCTTGCTATCTTGTTTCTACTCCTACCCAACCTCTTCCATAACATGCTTGAGAGGTGCCTCATTTTTAGTTTTAGTCTAATCCATACTTCTTCTCACTCCCTTAGATGTATGTGCATTATCTTCATCTCTTTTCCATTTCTTTTCCCAAGTACATCCATGTTTTGCACTTTTGCTAAATATGTATACATTGAATATACATATGTGGTGATTCCCAACCAGTTTTGTCACGAATATCTTTCCCTACATGAGGCATTTCACTAATAGTAACTTTCTTCTTTTCAGGTACATGCAAAGCATGTGTCCATATTGCAGTCTTCAGACCAACCATCACTTGGCTAGGCATTCTATCCAACTGTAGACCAAAAGTAGTAGCATGTACAGCCACATAAGCATTTCGAACAACCAAGTCTTCCAACAACATTTGCATACCTCTATTTCCAAATCTCAAAGTGAGAGTCAATCCCATTTCTTGTGCATGGATCTTGCCATCTTTCCAAAAGATGATCTCTCATTCTAAGGCCTCTTGATAAGTGGCACAATCTTTCCTTTCATGCTGCAAACTATCACACCACATACATCATTTCCCTAGTTTAAGAGCTCTTATCCATCCCCTCTCCTTTTGTCCTTTCTTATCCAATTTTTTGACCTTTAACTGAAGATCTTGCATGTGTTTAACCAATTAATCTAATACACTTTCCCTAATAGTGGGAACAACATGTACAACTATAGGGTTAGCCAGGAAAGTGGGTGGCTTAGTGGATACATCAACTATTTTTCCCATAATGGTGGGCAAGAGAGATACATATAATCTTTCTCTTCTTCTATGATTTTTCACCAGTGTAGTAACAACTTTGTTAATATGCCTCTAGGTTTTTTTAAGCCCTATGTCTATAGTTTGATCCTCTAACAAATCATGGAGCTTCTCTTGAAGCTCAAGATATTCGGTATATAGAAACAATTCAAAATTTTGACTTAAAAGAGCTTGTTGTTTTGAAAGATCTAATTGCTTAAATAAATTTTCAAATTCTCTTAATAACTCTGTAGCAACAAGACCCCTATTGGATTGTAGAATCCACTTCTAGAAAGTCTTGTGGGTAATTAGATTGGTATCTTCAATGTAAAATTCTTCCCTGAGTGTCTTCTTGAAAGTTACCCAATTAGCATCCTACATGTACAATTCAGTAACTCGTGCTTTGAATTCATGTATAGTGACCCGTACAAAATATTGGCTTCATGCAAGTTGAGCCACCCCAAAGAACTTCATCTTTTGACCATAGGTATGCAAATATGCAAATATATTTCTACCATTACACAACTTCATCTCATGCTCTACTACCTACAAAGCATTCATCACAATAGTTTCTATTTGAGCAAAATCCCACATCACATGTTATTGTTGTTGTATGTGCATAAGCATGTTTATATTCTACACTACCTATTGTAAAACATCACTAGAAATTGTGCTTGAAGGTTCTCCCATCTTGTCTTTTCTTATGATGACCTTTCACGTCAGGTTCACCAATGTTGGAGGGGTTTTAGTCAAATGGTCGTATCCACGAGGGAATAGAGAGAGAAGAAAGTAGAGAATAGGAGATAGAAGAGAAGAAAAAAATAGGCAAGAGACTCAAATATGCCAAAGCCTTTACATAATATAAAGATAAAGCTCAATGATTCAAAGCACTATGTATTGAGATGATTTAAAAAAATCCTTGTTGGGGACTACTTGAAAGCAATGGCTAAGCATTACATAACCTAGAGCTCCCTGGTAGACCAAAAATACATACGAAAAACTAGCTTCTTCTTTGTTGCTTAGGTAGTGAATCTGATGGTTCTGTTGGCTTCAAATGGGGGGTAAAGCCTGAGGACACTTGGTCAAAATTTTCAGAGATTGCTCCTTCTTCTACTGCTCATTCTAGAGTGCTATTTGCTACCTAAAAACTATGATCACGTACACCTAGATTCAAAAGCCCCTCTTTTTGCATAAAATCTACGAAAACCATTTGAAAAGCCACTTGTTTTTTTGCATGTCACCCTATTCTAGAAGTGTTCTATGGTTTTTCAAGATATTTGCAAGAAATAATATCCAAAATAGGCTAAAATTATCTAAAAATCTCATATTTTTGAACTATCCATACTATGGACAACACTGACACTAATGACTAATATGGCATTGACGCTCCAGATCACAAAGAAAGGCGGATTATGTTGCACTTTAGAGTTTTTTGCACTGCATCCGTGTAGGAGCATGACATTGTGAAAAAAGAGGGGTTGGCAAAATGATGGTACATTCTTGACTATTGTAATCTCACTATACAAGAGTACACAAATTATTTTATGAATTTGACCATGTACGTGGAGAGTATTAGTGATGATGCCAAATTTCATAAGTACATCTAACCATACTATTTGATGCAATTGAATTAGCTAAAAGATATGTAAGAAATTATTGTAAGAATGAGAGCTTTCAGCAAGGTTATAAATAGCCCCATACCCCATGGAGGTCAGTCCCATATGGGGATGGTTTGAGAGAAAATTCCACTTCTAATACTAACCCTAAAATACACACTCACCCTCCTTCCATGCTGAAAGAAAGCACAAAACTTTTGGGATAGCACTTGGCTCTAATACTGAGAGTAAGTATGCTGAAAATAGACACTCCACTACATCACCTTCCAATGGCTCAAGTGGCCAAAGGTTCATTTCCCCAGAGGTTATGGAGGAATGGAAGGAAAAGGGCCTATTCTTTAAAGTGGGAAATTTTCATCTTATCCCACACCTCATAATTGTTCAATCTTCTTTGTGTTGTCTTTGAAGCACATCTAGTCTATGTGTGAGACTTGAGTATTCATTGTTGTAGCATCAATGACTTGTTACTATAGAATTTATTAAGTATCAAAAGGGGGTGCTAGAAATATCCATGCCACTCATGAAGTGTATTATAGTTTTGCTCATTTGGGTCCTCATTTATATTATTTATACTTTACCTTGTGTTGATACCAATTAAGTGCATGATCTTGTGTTATTATAAGACTATCTTCCTCAAGAGAAAAGATTATTAACTAAGGAAGATAGTGGAGTACGTATGAACCCAACTAAACATGAACAATGCCCTTTCCAATAAATGTGTATTTCATCCATTGTGGAACCTCCTTCTTAGAGGGTATTTGACCATGAGAAACATGAAAAACAATAGCCATAGCTTGAGATACTCAAGATTTGCTAAGTGTTGTCATGAGAATTGATCCATCACCTAAAATTTCTCCCTCTCTTATTTTATATCTTTCTTTCTCTCTCTCTCTTTCTTTGTCGCCCCTCTCTTTGTTTCTCTCTACCCCCTTATGGATGGGTGTACACTATGTAAAGTCTCATATGCTATGCATGGGGGCTGAGGGACTATAGCTACCCTACATCGGAGTGTTCCTCATCCCATGGTATTGCACCGAACCTTGCCACCTTTTTTCCTTTGTGTGTGACTCAATATGTAGAGCATAGGAGGAGGTAGCACAGATGATGTCAAGAAAACACACACTCTCTCAGCTCTCTCTTCATTCTTTCCCTAGCAATATTGAAAAGGAAAAAATGGAAAATGAAAACTAGTGATCACATCTTTACAATATGCTCCACGTTTAAAAATGCAAAAGTTTTGCATGAAAGTTTAATATTTGAGATGGGCTATTCATTCAATTAGGAAATCTATTGGATAATCACATGAGGCTATATCTTGAAGTCCCATTCAAGGATAACGGGTTATTATGCTCCAAGTTCTCTCATGCTATGGTAGCTCGTGTCAATATGCATGAGCTTAAAAGTAATGTTAAGCCCATATGCTATGGGAATCCATGTCTTACACTCCATGAATATGGATACACACTACACACTCTAGTTGGCAAACATCACTTACCTCCTTGAATGTTGACAACAATGTTCTCTTGAAGGCCAAGTTGAAAAAAACATTCTCCACCATAATGGATGAAAGGACCATTGATGTTTGTGGGTCGTGTCATTACCTAGCTAGATGTTGCAAACAATTTCCAATTTTGATGAGGGGATTCTTCTAATCCTTGAAGGCATATTTTAAAATTGATCTCTCTATATCCTCTAAGTGATTTCTCTTTGGCCCATCATAAAGTCGAAACTCATTTTTCCATCTAACCCTCAACTTGTCAAAGCTAAATTTTCTCTATTAACATAGTTTTATGTTATTCTAAAACTTTCTCCATGTTGTCCATATCTACAAACACACATGCACTCGTGCACACACACAAACAAAAACTAAATTCTATATCACTATACACACATATACATATATCCATATACTTACATTTATACTTTAATAAGAGAATCTGTATTTTTCAACAAGCATACATGAGTAGATGTAATCATATCTTGACTATGAGAACAATATATATATGCACACATAAATGCACAAAAACCCTAAAACATATAAGCATATAAAACCACCTTTAATAAAATTTAATGATGTGTAACATAATCATGAAGCATTTTTTTCATGATGTATAACATGATATAATACACATTTTTAGTACAATACGTAAAATACACCAATGTACACACCATCAACATATGCATGGGCATAGAGATGGAGAATAATTTTGATGATTGTAAAGACCTCAACGAATATATCAACAAGTACATGGAAAAAAATAAAAATGATGTGGCCCTTGAAGTGTAATGAGTAGGATACATAGGAAATAGGGATTAGACACACAGTCACACTAACCGGGGTATATAAGGTGTAAGAGTCCTAGTTTAGAGCAACCAATTATTATCAAGAACATACTTTTCACCTTCACCTCCATATTTCATGGATTCCTTTTCCTTTCTCCCCTCTTTTCACTCTTTCTCTCTCCTCTTTTAGTCTTTCCTTCTCTTCTTCTTTCTCTCTCTTCAGCTCATTCTCCTCTCTCCTCTTAGCTTCATTCATTACAAGTGGAACAAAAGCATCAAGTTTTGGCCCTTTTCTCCTTTTTTGTTTCTCACTTTCCCAATCGCAAGCCCTAGTTACTCATGTTACAACTACAGGTATAGTAGGAAGGACCATAGTTAGTCTCAGCTTTTTAGAACAAGTAGGAGCTATGGCTAGAGACTTAGACATATATGGAGGTAAAATGGCTAACTTAGCAGGTCGTCTCTCCTTTTCATGAAAATTTAAAGGGCTCCAAGCCAATTTGAAAAACTCAAGAGTTAGAAGAGGGAAAAAATCTCAATTACTTTTTGCCTCAGCCTTCCTTCTCTCTCTTCTCCTACAAACTGTCATGGCCGCTAGTCCCCCATAAACCTCAAGATCTTGCTTGAGTCCCCCTCCAGGACCTCAGCCACTACCTGGGCTTGATTGCACACGCCCCTAGAAATAGTTTAAGCATCCTTGAGGGTGAAGAAGAATAGATAGAAACTCCATGCAGCAACGGGCAATTTACAACACAAATTGTGTTGTTACTCCTGTCCTTCTGCTCTAGTACTCAACATCTCGTTTGGCCTTCCTAACACTTGGAGAACTAAATGAACAAGATTTGGATCTTCTCCTCTAACATTTGAGCTCCCGCATGTGAAAACCCTACTATACATTGTTTGAGGCAGCCATTCAAGCTCAACCCAGGCTCTTAGTTCAACCCACAACCTCTAGAAGCTCAGTCCTCTAAGAGATCCTTCACCGCCTTTTGCCCCCTCTTACTCGGATTGATGTCATGCAGCTCAACATGCAAATAATTTTAGTGGACCACCATGACAGCTCCATTTAAGTTTTTTATATTTGAGATTCAATCTCAGAAACAAACTTGCGAGCCGCATCATGATTGGAAGCATTCGAATTCTTGAAGTCTTCACCCATTGGAGTGCTCCAACCAATCGGGCTTGGTTGATGAAGTAATTGGCGTCATGGTGCATCATGCTGCAACTATCTTCTCCAAATATAGAAGAGGTATGCCAATGTGATCTTAATCTCTCATCTTAATCTACTATTGCTGAGCTTGATTCATTTTGTTGGAGAGATTAAGGTTGCAAAGGTTTTATTAGTTCACTCCTTCATTATATACATTTTTCTATTGAAATCAATATTCCAATTGTTTTTTTATGCCACATGATTGATCTCAGCTCAATTGCATTTACTGACATTAACCCCTCTTGCTCTCTTGTGTGCTTGGGTTAATACCAAGTGAGTAATAAGCCTTTGTAAATGGGTAAGTAGCAGTCAGTGAGTCACTAGACTGCCAAGGTAATCCCTATCATAGCTCTTGTCCATTCTTGCATCTCATGAAACAACACAATGTCTCCTTTCTAATGCATCTCATGCCGATTTCTTAATAAAAATGTCTGTCATATATACTCTGGCTAAGGGAAAAGGTTGATGCCACGCGAGGTGGTAAGCCAAAATAGAGGTGACCCTCCCACCACTTAAGATCCTAAAGGGGTACAGAACCCAATCGGGTGGAAAGTTTTCCGATGATATCCCCGTAATCCATAGATTGATACTTGTATGCAGACATAGGTACTCTCCTATGGTCACCACCACTCCTGATGAAATGGTCTCCTTTGGATACCCTTTCAGTGCTTATGGTACATATATACGACACTTGAAGTGTACGTAGTTAGAAGAGATGTATCGCATTAACCTCAACTTATGTAGTGATGATAGAGCATATGGACATGTAAATGTGCTTGATATGGTGATCAGTATGCTCATGATGCTACTTATCATGTTTGTTAGGCCCCTCAATCTATGAGACATTCATATAGAGCTTTTGCATCAAGTGACAAACATTGTTTTTTTATCACAATCGATCTAGAGAGTCATAAAAATTTAATTACACAAAAAACTTTATTACACGTGGGAGGGCTTTTTCCCCTCTGGTTTGAATAAAAAAATCTACCCAATCAAAGCTACGGTCTAAAAGCTATGGCCGTTTTTGTACACTAAGGTCACTGTGGATAGGGTGTAGACCACTCTAAGATAGACACAAAAATCAATTGTAAAAAATTGTGATAATTTTATGTCATAAATCTTCATATTTAACTTGAAGCGGACTTCCTTCCTTTTGATTTGAATCAAAAATTTTATCCATTGGAGTTTCCCACCAAAAGTTACATCTCATTTCCTAACACTAGTTTCTATGGACTACATCCAGATCATTGGCCACAAAGGCAAAAGTAGGGCTTGTGAAGAACTTCAAATGGATATTAGAGGCTCCAAGATCTCCATTAATCATGAGCCTAGCTTCTAGTTCAACACACAATTATCATGGTGATATGCATGAGGAAGTGCCTGATATGGATCCCTACAACCTTCTCAACCACACTTTATGTTAGCACAAGCTTTGTCACATGGAGAGGTATAATGACATGGTCACCAACCACTGCCAAATGATGCCCAAATTTGATGAAGAAATCCAACAAATGGCCCTTTCAAACTCTAGGACACTCAGCACAACTCACCACTCTTCTAGCTTAGCTAGCTACAGCTTCATCTCAAGAGAAGACAAATGAATCCAAGCATGAGCTTTGACGCCCTCCACCATTGGAGTCAGTACATGGTCAATGAGGCATTCTTGGATCTAAGGGTATTCTCCCTTCTACCTGTGAAGTTGGTGAACTCTTCATTGATGTCCATAATGAGCCTCTATTGATTTCCCCCATCAACCATGTACCCAACCCTCCAATGAGGCCCTCTCCCACCGTTGGTCGAAGCTCCCCCACTTTCCCTCGAAGCCCCAATGGAACTTATATGAATCAGTCCCATCATGCGCAGGATGGTATTAATGGCCAACATGGAAATCATAGGCAACATGGCAATAATGGACAACATAGCTATACTAGACAACGTGGTATGTTTGGGCTATAAAGTATGTATGGCCATCATCGTATGTATGGACAAGAATGATTTCATAGGCAAGAAGGCCCTCATGATATACATATAACAAGATTCTTCTCACTAAGTACAATGGGTAATCTCTGTCACCATCAGCCTTGGAGGAATGAACATCCAATTTAGAGTCCTAGCTTAATATCTATCCCCGCACTCATGATCAAACGATTATCTTTGCTTCTCTCCACTTGGAAATATTTTCCCACACATGGTGGTGCTATATCAATTGAGAGAATACTCACATCATTAATTGGGAAGACTTTAAAATGCATATGCAGCTTGAAGTATTTATATCCCCCGTGAAAAAAGAGCAATGGGCAAGACAATAGTACACTCTTGAACAACATAATCTCATTGTGTGAGAGTACACAAATCAGTTTATGAGCTTGACCATGTATGTGAAGAGCATTAGTGACGATACCAAATTGCATGAGTACATCTATGGATTGGAAGCAAGCCTACCAATGGATGTCATGGATCAAAAGCCTACCATACTATTTGATGTAATTCAATTGGTTGAAAGATATGCAAGGAAGTGCTATAAGAATGAAAATTTTTAGCAAGGTTATGGAAAGCCCATTACCCCTTCAAGATTGGCCCCATATACAGAACTGGTTTTAGAGGCGATTTCATGCCTAATAATAACCCCAAAATACCCACTTATCCCCCCTTCCATGCTGAAAGAAAATATGGCAATTTTGTGATAGCATTTGCCTCTAATGCTAAGAGTAAGTATGTTGAAAATAGACATTCCACTACATCACCCTCTAGTCTAGCGGCCAATAGTTAATTTCATTGGATGTTGTGAAGGAACAGAAGGAAAAAGGCCTATGTTTTAAATATGGGGATAAGTACACTATCGACCATGCCTCCAAGTGCCCCTAGCCAAGGTCAAGGTTCATAGTATCTATGTCATGGAAGATTGGTACAATGATGGGGATGAATTACATGTTGACCATGTTGGGCATATTGAGGATGTGGAACATGAGCAATTCTATGACCTAGAGGATGGGTTTCCTTTTTACCTGGAAGTTGTCCATGTCAAGCACTTGATTTGACATCCCACCTAACTACCACCTCCATTTGCTCCATCTCCTTGGATATTGGGACGCTTTTCCAGAGCCCCAACATCCTGCACATTGAAGCTACACAAGGAGCTTTTGAAACATTCCTATGCGGGAAAACTTATGAAATGTAGAAAGTTCTCTAATTTATCCTAGGTATGTATATATGGACTCCCTGTATATAACTAGGGAATTGCATTCCACAACTAGTGAATTACATTTCCCACATCTCATGGTAGGGCATCCTAGGCATGCACATATGATTTCCTTATATCTAGCTAGGAAATTTTATTCTCCACATCTTAAAGTAGGGATTTATAGATCATATAAGTAGGGAATCATATTTCCCACCTAGCATATTAGGGAATTGTAGGCTATATAACTAGGGAATTCAATTCCCCACATTTCAAAATAGGAAATTAAACATATCTATATCAATAATATTAACTTAATGGGAGATTACAAATAGTCATACCAATATATAATTTGTGGAAAGTGGTCACCAAACAAATTAGGCTTAAATTAAGTGATCACTTAATCATACAACATTTCTTCTCATCCCTTTTTACAAAATTTGCCAAAACTCTTCTACTTACTCCCCTAAACATTATTTGGTGGTGCACCAAGCCCTATGAAGGTAACTATATTGATAAAAAAATTAATATTGAGCACCGTGTGACCTAGCTCAATATTTATGAAAATTAGGAGCCTATTGTATGTGCCATTTTTTCATCTTCTTCCACACATTTCTACTGCATGTGCATTGCTAAAAGAGACAAAAAGGATCCTCTTTTCCATAAGGCTAATGTCCTAAAATAAGCATCCACATACTTATCTACCTCTATGGAAAACTTCAACATAACTAACCTCCAAACAAACATATAAAACTTACAGAGAATATTTTAAGGACGCATACATAAGTTTAAGGACACATGGCACATCTTACCTATGATAAAGCATAGTTGAGGTTAAAACTCGTATAATAGAAAATGTGATAGATATCAAAACCCCAAGCCAAATGGGTTAGTTTCTCAATGCACATGTGCTAAGAGGTAACCATTAAAAAATTAGATACAGAGGTACCTTGTTGATTTCTTGTAATTGTACAAGTTTTTCAAAATTTGATATCCTTTTGAGAATTAATAGGCCAATTTAATATTTTCATTAATAACAATTATATCTACTCTGCAGCCCAACGTATTCAATCAAAATAGAAAATTTAGGTGATGAATCAATTCTCATGACAACACCTAGAAAATCTCGAGTATCTCAAGCTATGGCTATTGTTTTTCATGTTTCTCATGGTCAAATATCCTCTAAGAAGGAGGTTCCACAATGGGTCAAATACAAATTTATTGGAAAGGGCATTGTTCATGTTTAGTTGGTTTTAAACATACCCCACTATATTTCTTGGTTGATATATCGAGCTCCACTCGTGATACGCCAGGGTGACCGTTGTATATTTATGTCACCGACTTGTCAGTTGCAGACGCGGTTGGTACACCGCCCATGAATAATAGCTACATGATAGCTATCCTTATCTACTCTAGTTCGTGGCTCAGTTAGTATGCCACCTTAGTTAGTTGAGTTTGGTTTGAGACCCATATATAGGGTTCTTCTATTTCTTTGTACTTGAGTTCTTTTGGCTTACACAACTAAGAAGAGGAAAACTGTTTTCAGCCTCCACCCTTGTGTGTCTTCCCCCATTGTGCAAGCAAGAAAGCTTCAAGCGAGACTCCTTCCTTCTCTCCCACAATCTTGACATGGTATCAGAGCCTTGTTCGTGGTAAGGAGCTCAAGAAAGCAAGCCAAGCTCGCGGTGGTCTGGTAAGAGGAGCAGTGTTGCTTTCATTTCCTGTTTTGGGAGCAGATCTCTGCAGGTAGCACAGCCGGAAATTGCAGGAGTGCATTGTCTCAGGTTGAGACGCCCTTCGCGGTGAAGCAAGAGGGCAGTATATGCAGACGGAAGTTTTCTGCACGCACTCAAGAAAAGGCTCAGTTTTATGCTGTGCGACCACTGTTCTACAGGTCGGTGAAAAGTTACTGTAGAAATTGCATCGTATGCTTGTGCGTAGAGACATTGGGAGTTTCAGAATCATCCTTGGTTCCTGTTTATGCAAAATCGTCACTAGGAAGTGACTGTGTGGTCAAATACCACTTTCGCCAGTTTTGCAGATTTGCCCTTGTGAGGGTGAAGCTGTGTTTTTTGCAGTGACAGAATTTCTTGCAGTATTCTGTAATGGCGTCTGATTCTCTTTCACAGATTGTCACTGAAAAGCTTGACAAGAACAACTTCCAGGCATGGAAGTTTAGAATGACGAATTTCCTTATAGGAAAAGGATATTGGGAATTTGTTGCAGGAAATGAAGAAGAACCAGTTCTTCCTGATGTTCCCAATCAACAACAAATGCAGGCATTTAAAACATGGCATGAGAGAGCCAGGAAAGTTATGTATTGGCTGTCTATAAGTATTTCAGACTCTATGATTGTGCATATTCAGGATGCAAGTACGCCAAAGGAGGCATGGGATACTTTGTCAAAAATGTATAGCACAAATACGCAAGCCAGGAAAATGCAGCTCAAGCAAGAGTTGCATAATGTGCAAAGAGAAAGTATGAGCATCAACGACTACCACATGAAGGTGAAGAAGATTGCAGATGCACTTGCTTCCATTGGGTCGCCAGTGGAAGATGATGATTTAGTTTCCGTGACCTTGAATGGTCTAGGAAAGGATTATGCACAGTTTCAGACATCCATTTCAGTTCGTGAAAGATTTCCTGATTTTGAGGAGTTGATTGCTCTTCTAATTTCTGAGGAACAGAGAAATGGTGGTGCATCTTCTTCAGGAGGAACTTCAAAAGAAGCTGTCTTCTACTCAAATGCTGGAAGAGGTAGAGGCAGAGGTAGAGGAGGCCGATTTGGAGGCCGTGGCAGAAATCAGAATATGCAGCAAACTCAAGAAAACCAGTCCTATGGAGGAGGACGTGGTAACTCTAGAGGCAGGGGGAGCCAAAGAGGTCGTGGTGGATGGCAAAGAGGCCAAAATGCAAACAGTAATGTTGAATGCTACTACTGTGGTAAAATGGGTCATATGGCTAAAGACTGCTATAAAAAGCAGAATGACATCATGAATGAAAAACTGCAACAAGGGAATTATGCATCTTCTAGTAGACAGGGTGATGACAGAAATGAGCATTTGTTCATGGTGCAGCACATGAACAATTCTATGACAAGTGCAGAAGAAAGCAATGATGTATGGTATGTTGACTCAGGTGCATCAAACCACATGACAGGTCATGCAGAATGGATGGAGGATGCAAGGAAAATGGAAAAACCAGGATTTGTGGAGACTGGTGATGATACTGCACATCCTATTGTGCAGATTGGAAAAATTCCCTTGTCTATGCAGGGTGGGAAAAAGAAATACCTGTCCGATGTATTTCATGTCCCGAATATCACCAAGAATCTGGTTTCAGTTGGTCAAATGGTTGAACAGGGCTTGCAGGTCAGATTTAATCCTCATGGATGCTTTGTTGAGGATATGAAAAATAAAGGTTGCTTGATAGCAAAAGGAAAGAAGAAGGGCAGAATGTTTACATTGGATGCAGACATGTCTGAATTGAGTGCAGCAATGTTTGCACATGGGACCGGTGTAGTTGCAGATATTGATATCTGGCATAAACGCATTGGTCATGTTAATGTACAGCGACTTAAATCAATGCAGGCCCAAAATATTGTTGCAGGATTGCCCAAATTCAAGGTTGCAGAAATGCATAAGGTATGTGAAGCCTGTCAGTTTGGAAAACAGGCAAGGAAACCATTTCCTAGACATGTTCAAGAGAGTGAGAAGCCATTGGAATTAATTCACTCTGATGTGTGGACAACTAAAGCTGCATCTCTTGGAGGCTGTCATTATTTTGTCAGTTTTATTGATGACTATAGCAGAAAAGTTTGGGTGTATTTTATGAAAAAGAAAAGTGAAGTTTTTGGGCATTTCAAAACTCTTAAAGCTATGGTTGAAAAAGAAATAGGCTTGCAGATAAAATGCCTAAGGTCAGATGGAGGGGGAGAGTACCTCTCAAATGAGTTTGCAAAGTTCTTGCAGGAGCATGGCATAAAGCAGCAATATTCATACAGTTATACCCCACAACAAAATGGAATTGCAGAAAGGAAAAACAGGCATATTGGAGAGGTATCTCGTGCCATGCTCAATGAAAAAGACTTGCCAGATTTTTATTGGGCTGAAGCAGTTGCTACAGCAGTCTACATAATGAACAGGACTCCCACTGCAGCAATACATGGAATGACTCCAGAGGAGAGGTATATTGGTAGGAAACCAGATATTTCTCATTTGAAAATTTTTGGTTGCATTGCCTATGTACATGTGCCAGATGAGCTGAGATCCAAGTTGGATCCAAAAGCTGAGAAGTGCATCTTTATTGGTTACTCTCTGCAGCAAAAAGGGTATAGATGCTATAACCCTTCTACTCGTAAGTTTACAGTGAGCAGAGATGTTGTTTTTGATGAGATGAGTAGCTGGTATAAACCAGTAAATGTGATTGATGATGAAGATGCACAAAATGGTAATGCTACACAGAATTCACAGCAGCAGTCACAAAATATTAGTGGACCTGGAGCGTCCTCTAGCAGTGGTTCACATTCTTCGCCATGGACAGGCAGATTGAGATCAGGAGAATCTTCTCAAAGCAATGCAGATAGTGGTATGCAGGTATCACGAAAAGGAAAAGAGAAGGTTGATCAGCCCATGTTTGATGTGAATGCAGGTCACTCTTATGTGGATGGTGAATCCAGTGGCTCAGAACAGAGCATTGATGATGAGTTGGGTATTCCTTCTATTGTTACACCTGGAGTAAGGAAGACCAGGGATGTTTTGAGAGCACCTGGGAGTGAACCTACTTTGCGCAGGTCTACAAGAGCTAGGTATCCTGTGGATAGGCTGAAATATGATGGATTTACAGCCATTCACTATGCATATATGGTCAAAGTGATACAGGAACCAGAACCCACATCTTTTGAGCAAGCCATGGGAAAAGAGAAATGGGAGAAAGCCATGGATGAAGAAATGGATGCCTTGGAAGCAAATGCTACATGGGAGTTAGTACCTTTGCCTAAAGGTAAGAATGCAATTGGCTGTAAGTGGGTTTATAAGGTGAAGCACAATGCTGATGGTTCTGTGAACAGATACAAGGCAAGATTAGTAGTCAAGGGGTATGCACAAACATATGGCATTGACTATGAAGAAACATTTAGTCCGGTTGCAAGGATGGCAACCGTAAGAGCAGTCATTGCTATGGCTGCATCAAAGGGATGGTCTTTACATCAGATGGATGTAAAGAATGCCTTCTTGCATGGTGATTTGCAAGAAGAGGTCTATATGGAGCAGCCACCAGGTTATGTGCATGCTGTTCATCCTGAGTTTGTTTGCAGGTTGAAGAAAGCCTTGCATGGCTTGAAGCAAGCACCTAGAGCATGGTCTGACAAGATAGGACAGTATCTTGTCACTATTGGCTTTCAGATTTCCAAGGCAGATTTCTCACTTTATGTGAGAAAAACAGAGAAAGGTATTATGCTACTTGTCATTTATGTTGATGATTTGATTATGACAGGTGACAGTGATGAAGATATCCTTCATGTGAAAATGCTATTGAAGCAGAAGTTTGAGATGAAGGATTTGGGAGAGCTGCGTTATTTCTTGGGCATTGAGGTGATTAGATCACCAAGTGGGATACAGCTCTTGCAGAGGCAGTATGGATTGGACATGCTGTCCAAATATGGGATGACAGGCTGTAAGCCTATTTCAGTTCCTTTGGAGCAAAATGTGAAGCTGAGCATAGATGCAGGTGAGCTTCTAGAAGACCCTACTATGTACAGACGCATAGTAGGAAGTTTGATTTATATGACTATTACCAGGCCAGATTTGAGCTATGCTGTTGGATTGGTAAGTCAGTTTATGCAGGCTCCAAGGAAACCACATTTGGATGCGGCTAGATGCATACTCAGGTATGTGAAGTCCACATTGCAGTATGGACTATTTTATGAGACTGGGGTTCAGATACAGTTGCATGGATACACTGATGCTGATTGGGCTGGTAGTATTTCTGATAGACGATCTACCAGTGGATATGTATTCTCTTTTGGGAGTGCTGCAGTCACTTGGAGCAGCAAGAAACAGCCTACAGTTGCCTTGTCGAGCACAGAGGCTGAGTACAGGGGTGCAGCAATGGCTGCATGTGAGGTAGCTTGGTTGCATAAGCTACTTTATGATATGCATCAGTCTACAGAAGGGCCAGTTGTCATTTATTGTGACAACATGAGTAGTATACACTTGGCAAATAACCCAGTCTATCATGCTAGAACAAAGCACATTGAGGTGCATTATCACTATGTGCGAGAGAGGGTTTTACTAGGTCTTATTGATCTAGTTTATGTCAGCACAGAGGATCAGGTAGCTGACATATTCACGAAGGCATTGGGCGCAGAGAAGCTGCGCAAGTTCAGAGACCTGCTTGGTGTGCAGGAATTGGGATTGAGCTTGAGGGGGAGTGTTGAGATATCGAGCTCCACTCGTGATACGCCAGGGTGACCGTTGTATATTTATGTCACCGACTTGTCAGTTGCAGACGCGGTTGGTACACCGCCCATGAATAATAGCTACATGATAGCTATCCTTATCTACTCTAGTTCGTGGCTCAGTTAGTATGCCACCTTAGTTAGTTGAGTTTGGTTTGAGACCCATATATAGGGTTCTTCTATTTCTTTGTACTTGAGTTCTTTTGGCTTACACAACTAAGAAGAGGAAAACTGTTTTCAGCCTCCACCCTTGTGTGTCTTCCCCCATTGTGCAAGCAAGAAAGCTTCAAGCGAGACTCCTTCCTTCTCTCCCACAATCTTGACACTTCTCTTGAGGAAGATAATCTTATAATAACACAAGATCATGCACTTAGTTGGTATCAACAAAAGGTAAAGTAAGAATAATATAAATGAGGACCCTACTGAGCAAAACTACAATACACTTTATAGAGTGCCATGGATATTCCTAGCATGTCCTCTTCATACTTAATAAATGCTATAGTAACAAGTGATTGATGCTACAACCATGAATACTCAAGTCTCGCACATAGACTAGATATGCTTCAAAGAGAACAAAAAGAAGATTGAACAATTATGAATTGTGGGATAGGAAAACAACTTCCCACATGTGGTAGCTCATCAATATCCAATAGTTTCTCAAAGCTCCAAGAAGACCATTCAATAGTTGTATCATTTGGAAGGCTACATAATGTCAAAGAAGATTCAAGCCTTGAGCTATTGATCATACCAACGACTAGATTCACAAATTATCCATAAGAAAATGAAGACCATCCAATAGTTGGAACATTTGGAAGGCCACATAATGTCAAAGAAGACTCAAGCCTTGAGCTATTGATCATAGCAATGATGATACTCACAAATCATCCTTAAGAATATGCACTTAACTTCATGAAATCAATAATTGTAGCATTTGGAAGGTCACTTAATGTCAAAGAAGATTCAAGCCTCCAGCTATTGATCATAGCAATGATGAGACTCAAAATCATCCTTGAGAATATGCACTTGACTTCATAAAATTGACTACAACAAATATATACTTGAGAAGCACCAATCAACCAAGAACATTAAGTGGGAAATTAAGTTGACTATATGAAATTAAGTGAAACAAATTTACACTTGCAAAGCACCAATCAAAAAGCATTCCTCAATATGAATGTGAAATATTTTATGGGAAGGCACTAATCACCCCCCTCAATTACTAGTTTACACATCAAATCTCACATCCTCTGTGAATTTGTGTGTGCATGTTTAGTTGAGTGTGATGACCATCTACCTATGTAAGTTTCTCCTCCTTTGCACATTCTTTTCCCAAGAGTTATAGGATTAATTTGAAGAGAAACCCTAATGGATCATCAAGCATAGCCCGAATCACTCAAATGAAAATGACATATCTTCTTGATTTATGTTTGAACAATTTATTTGACATGATTGTTATATCTAATCATGATATTGTGATTAGAAGACACCGTTGATGGATAGAATAGTCCCATAGTTGATGCGACACTTGTGCAACAAGTTGCAAAGTCACATGATCTTGTGATTTGATCACAAGGGAATGGCCAATTCCTCAAAATGAGATTGGCAGATTCTTACGCAAGTTTATCTTGCAAGAGGATGAATAATTATCCTGATATAGTACCTTTCTTGGGTAAAGATAATTGCTTGGAAGCAAAAGACCAATCAATAAATTGAAATAACATATGAACTTAAGATATTGATTAAGTCGGGTTAATAGGATACGGCCCTAACCCAGGATATTGGGTTAACAAATAAATCCTTGGGGATCTTGCCAAGTCGCAATTGATCCCGTATCAAGTGTTGGATACATTCGGAAAGAAGGATTCGCTCCTTAGCAGTTGGCCAAAAATAACGACCAATGGAAATGATTGTGCTTGTAACAGTTTTAAGAGCACTGTTTTGCTTTGTTTGCTCAAAGAATTAAAGGATGAAAAGATATCTAATGCTTCAGGTTGAAGGCCAGAAGGGAGAGGTAGCTTCAGTTATCCCCGACTGCCTACCTGACCCTAACCAAGGGGGTTGTTAACCGCGCCGGGAAGGTGACCAAACCCGCCACGAGAGGTCTCTCCGTTGAGTGCTACTTGGAGCAGGAGGACGCTTGGGTGCCAGAGGGGGCTCTGGCCGTAAATCCCTTGCTTTTCGGGCCCTGCACAAGAGGCCAACGTGACTTGGGATTGGATCTCGAGGCCCGCATACTAGTCTAGAGGGGTGGAATCATGGATTAATAATCCCTGTGGATTGCTAGATAGCCTTCGGGCGGATTATGGATAAGCCTACGGGCTGGATGTTATAAATGTATTCCAAAGATAAATATAATAAGCTGTTGAAAATGAACTTGTTTGACATTGCCTTTCTATGTCAAGTGTTATGATTACGTAAAGGAACCAGTGCTTAATGGGCTAATTAAGGAAGCTTATTGATACATGTCCAACTAAATGTGTTAGGTAATTAGATAACTAAAACAACTTGAGGAAAGTGCAGTGGATGTGGCCATGGGTCCGTCCTATGGAAGGGTGGTCCCGGTTGGCTGGGAACTTTTCTCAATCATGATGGACAGCAAGAAGATCATTTCAAAGGATACGAACAGAAAAAGGGCACTGACCTAGAGTCTAAGTTATAAATGATCCCGATTTACGCTATTTTAGGGGAACGGAATGGGACTACACCTTATGGCAGAGAGGTTGAGCTTCGCATCCCTCTCGTTTCTCATTCTCCTTGAACCAAGTGCAGTGTGAATCCGCTTCGGACCTAGCGTTTCTGTGTAAAGTAGTTCGCTCAGGTTTGACGCTAGTTATCGTTTAGGAAATGACCAATGGGGAAAACCTTGATTCAGGTGGGTCCTAAGTGGGAACGGCCAGAATACTTCTACTACGTTGCAGACGTGGAAAGTCCTAGATCGCAAACCCCATAACATTCCATGGGAGTGCCAGGCGGAGCTTTCTAGACATCCTTTCCGATGGATTGCTAGGACGTGTCCTGAAGACAACAGGTGGACATGTTACAAATTATGACCTCATCAAAATTTCTTTCACACACTGAATTTCAAAATTAAGCATGGATCAAACCATATTTTTATCTATTACCTTCTAAGTTATAGTTGTAAGATTTTAACTAGTTATATAGTTGTTAAATATTTCATTTCATGTGTATTTTAATCAAATATAGTAAGTGTAACATACATCATCCGTAAATGACAAATCAATTCTTTAACAAAATCAATTTATACTATATTCCATGGTCAGATGCACCATTGGTTTTAGTTATCTTTCACATTATTGTATGCCTAATGCTCTAATGGACTCTAACTTTTCTACTAAAGAGGATTTATTTTCCACTCTATATAATTTTTTATAGTAGCCTAGTCTAAACCTTTGATATTGCTACCATGGATATGATCTCGAAATTGTAACTACTTTGACTTCACAATTCACAACATCTTATACATGATGGATATCTTGCATCAAACATTGAATGTGACCAAACAAACCTTAAGTTGTTTTGTAGACTAAGGTTTAGTGGTAATCTCTATAAATAATTTAGTCTATCATAAAAGCCAATTTTGAGCCTCATAGATACACCGAACATAGTTGCCAATCTTTTGGGTAAGATCTATGCCTCCTTGGAGGATATTCATGTGGACTCTTCAACTTATTGAAAATACGTTTCAAGAAATTATGTCATAGATAGGGGGACTTGGGAGATTCCCAAATTATCTAATATGGTGTTTCTAGTAATTTATCTTGTAAAAGAGCATTGATTCTCTCCTATGCAAGTTGTAAAGAATAAGAGGCAGTGATTAAGGCCAATGCTAATAAGAAAAATGAGGAAAGAGAGTGGAGGGATGGACAAAGGGACCAAAAAGGGGAATAGCACACCAAAAAGGAGATAGGGCATGTATAAAAGTCAAAAAGTGAACGATAAAGCTCATTCTTGGTGTGTGACTAAACTTGCTCTCTTCTTACTTCTTGCTCTTGTTTCATTCTTGTATATGAAAGAGGGATTTTGAGAGAGGAAGAGTGTGTATGTGTGAGATTGAGGGACCATGGAGAAGCTCTTCTTCTCCTCTCTTCTTCTCTTCTTCTTTCTCACGCATATGGCTATGAAGGTTGAAGATTGGAGCTTCGAGATGGAGCTTGTTTTAAAGCACATATTGGATCATGGAGCTATTGACAAAATCATGGAAGGAGGCACCTCGATTGAATTCAAAGTTAAGCTTACTACATTTGTGTGTGGCAGAGTATGCACTGCTATGTGAAAGGTAGCCATAGCTCTCAGCTTGAAACGCTTGAGGCAAGAATGGTTTGTGGGTCTTGGCGGTATGATTGCAAGAGTCAAAACACCATTCTTGTCTATCTCTTACCCTCTCTTTGAACATGGTATCAAATCTGGTCTTTGTTAGAGCTGAACTTGTATAGATGGACTTGACCTTCAGTTTGTGAACCTTCAATTTGTGAGAAACCCTACAACAACTTTTTTTTCTTTTGAAGAAGCCATATCTTGCTACAAAATGAAATTTTGGAGAAATGGCATTGACTCTCTTGTTGTTTTTGCACCATATTGGAGAATATGGAAACTTCCCATAAGTTTGGGACACACAGTCTAATCTTTGGATTTGTCATAACTTGAACACTGTAACTCCAAATCGAGCTCTCTATAGCTCAATAGATTCCATTTTTCAAGTGGCTTCCAATGTTGGGTCAGACAATACGGTTTTGAGAAACTTATGGGTGTGTTATCTAGGTGCCACCTTTTTAATATTCAAAAAATGGGAGTTGGGAGATTCCCAAACTCACTAATATTGTGTTTTTTAATGTGGTCTACAAATTTTTCAAAAAACGTTTTTCCAAATTATTCATAGATTTTGAGATATTCAACACAAACTTGTCTAGGATGGGTGTTTACTATAATAGACATCACTCTCATTTTGTCTTGAGATGTTAGTAGAATGTTTTTCAAATACCTAAAAATGCCTATGGATGGCAACACCACTAATATATTGAAGCTCTTGTGTGATATTTTGTTTTGGTACCTCACTAATACCTAACAGTTGAAAACATTGATTGAATAGTGGCTACTAATTTATTTGTTACATGCTCTTAATGCTTTCAAATTTACAATGTCTGATGCCTTGAACAATTTTTGCTTAGTTTAGAGTTGATTAACTATTAATATGTAGATTGTGATCAATATGAAATAGTTTTTGGAAGTGTACATTGTGTGTCTCTTCTCTCCCTCTCGTGTCTCTATATATCTTCTCTGTTTACACCTCAACATGGTACTAGAGCTATCACTATCCACTATAACCAAGTATTTCTATGTAAATTTCATGTATTATGTATGTTATGAGCATGTTATGTTATGAATTTTAAGCATAGAAGAAGTTTACTCGATCATCATTTAGATTGCAGATATGTTGAATTGTAAATATGCCTTCCTTGGACACCCTGAAAGTTTCTATTTGGAAAACTATTAAGAAAATTTCTTTCTCAAGAAAACCAATTTTTGTGATGTGCTAGGACTTACAAGCTTTCTTCTTAGTAAATCCATGCTCAATTTTGAGTTTTGTGTCAAAAGTTATGTCACTTCAGGTAAACTCTTGAGTAAGTTACTCATAAATATATATGTGCATCACTTGGGTTTAAAATAAAGCATTTTTAAAATACAGTTTTTATACATTTTTAACATACAAAAGGGTGTACCAGATAGGGTTTATTTATAGATTGAATAGAAAAGAGTTATGTTTTATTCAAAAAAAAGTCATAGATAAATATGTTTATAAATAGGCCTTGAACGCACATGATGTAGAGGATATACATATAGTAACTTCCCTAAGGGTAAATTGGACTAAAAACATGAAAATAAATAGGATAACAACTTTTCGTGTTGTGCAGACTTCTACAACATAGGTTTTGTCACAATTCCTCACTCTTGAATTTTTGCCAAAATTAGCAAGATTATCATCTATTATTAGCTAAAAAGTAAAATGATAACATTTTCTCATTGTTCATATTTCTCATCTATATTGGGCTGATTTATTCTCGCACACGTATTGTCTATTCTAGGTTGCTTTATTCTTTTCCAAGTTTCATCTATCTTGGGTCTCTTTCTTTTGGAGTATGCTTTTTTAACTCAATATCTTTCTTTACAGCATAGTTTGTACATGTGACTTGTTGTGCTATACTTTCATCGTCATTTCCTATATGCTATGCAGTTTCTGTAATATCATATTGTACATATTCTCTGAGCCAGATATGTCAAATTCTATAATCACATCAGCTCATTTCCTTCTAGACAACGTTATGTCTCTCATGTTCATGGACAAGTATTGCTTGGATGGAAAGTAAAGATGTTGCTAATCCTTGAAGCTAATGACTTGCATGATATTCTTCTTGGTAATTATGAATGTCTATCTCAACCAATTAATTAGGCTTATGATAATACCCTTGAAACTGAAGGACCTATCTTTTAAGATTTGCAAATTTTTTATAATGAGTGGGTCAAACATGACAAATCAGCTCATTGGTATATTCTTTTTTATCTTCAAGAATCTTTTATGCTTGATGTATGTATTATTTCAATATCACAAGTTATATAGGAGTATTTCATGGCAAATCTTGAGAAGAGATCTATTACATAAATATTTTATCTTCATAGTCAGCTCATTGAGTTACAATAAAACATTAGAACTTCTATGGCAACACAAATCAAATCATTCATAACATTATCAATCAGCTTGCTACTCTACTGGTGTTGCCATTCCATGAAAGCAATTCATAACAGAGCTTCTTCACAATGTAAAGAATCTTGCTAATGATAATATTGTTAACATATTATCTAACAAAATGGGATTAATTTTGATTAGGCTTGTATATCCTTGATTGAATATTTACAATGACATAAATGATGATACACAAATCAAGAAATAACTATGACCTCATAAGAGGACACATAGTCAGAAAAATGGACCAAGATTTACTTTCTTGAAGGCGTCCCTTTTCACACTTTACATGTAGGAGTCATCGTGGTGGTAACTTCACTCGTCTCAAGTTTCCTAATAGACATTGTTATTATTACAATCGAAATGATCACACTACAGATGATTACTGGGCAAAATAATATAATGAAGAACATGCTATTACAAATAAACAACCAGGTTTATCTAGATATTATTCTTCTTATGAATTTTGCAAAAAGAGTGATCATTCAACCCATCTATGTTTCAAGGGGCCTGTTGATTCAAATCGTAATAGAGCATATGTTGATACACATGACAACACTACTGAACAAGCAAATTATATGAGTTATTCTATCTCTCCGAAAAGAATACTCCATATTCATGATGAATCTTTTTTTATTACAGATTCTAATGCTGTGAGAAATATGACATATGAGTTCCAATGGTTACATAATTATCATTCTATTCTTGTCAAGAAAATTGTTTATCTTATTGATGACACAACCTTTCAAGTCAAAGGTATAGGTGATTTATATCTCGGTACTCATTTTTCAACAAGAATTTTTCGTGGAGTTTTACATATTCTAGATCTACAAAGGAATCTTCTTTTAGTTAGCAAGACTTGTGAATCTTAGTGTCTTTGTCAATTTTGACCATAGCAAGTGTCGCATTGAGAAATATGACCAAACCATAGCTATCGCTACTCGAAATGACACTCTTCTTGAGTTACACTTAAAATGAAAATGTTGTAAATATTATTAGAGCTCTTGGTGATCTTAAGAGAAAAATATGGCATCATCACTTTGTTCATTTTGATTTCTCTAAGCTTCTCAATCTTTATTGGCATGATCTTGTTCAAAATATGAAATTCAAAGCTCATCTTCACATGGATATTTGTGAATATTGTGCACTTGAAAAACATTTTCACAAACCCTTTTCCATTTCCACCACCACAACTCATTCCAAAGATTTGCTTGATCTTATTCACACTGATATCTGCATACCTTTTTCTCCATCTCTTAATATTAGTGTTTCATGACTTTTATTGACGACTTCTAAGATATACCACTATTTTTCTCTTGTGACACTCATCAGAAGATTTATTGCCTTTTAAGAAATATCAAAAAGCTACAGAACTTCATACTGGTCATTGCATCAAGAAACTTCATAGTGATAATGGCGAAGAATACATTTCAAATGATTTTGATGATTATTGTAATAATCAAGGTATTCATCATGAACATATGGTTCCCTACTCTCCTTAATAGAATGAAATTTTGGAACATAAAAACAATACTATCCTCAATGCCATGCAACATATGCTCATTCATTCTGGCTTATCTCAAAAATTTTGGGTTGAAGCAGTCTTAACAACAGTATTTGTGCAAAATCATCTTCTTACGATTGCTTTTTCTCGTAAAATATCAATTACTACTTGAATAGGTGAAACTCCTTCTAGTACATATTTTTGAACCCTTAGATGTATTGCTTATATTCATGTTCCAAAGAGAATTGGAGAAAACTTTAACCTCATTTGAAAGTTTTTTTCATTGGATATCAAAATTTCTCTAAGGGATACAAGTTTTATGATTCATCCTCCAAGAATGTAATCCTAAGTTGTGATGCTATTTCAATGAGCAACTTAAGGACAACACATGGTTTCAAGAGGATGCTAGAAGGATGTGGTCACTAGAGGACATTGATGATACAAAGTCATTACTGACTGCTTTTCCTTTTCTATATGATGATGAACCTCCTTCATGGGATAATATTGACTCTTCAAATCATGATTTACAACATGCACCTATTATTGCTAATGATGTCCTTGGCATTGATCTTTATGTTGATATTTCAATTAATAATAAGCATCATGTTTATGATGCTGATATTATTAAAAATTCTCTCAATATTTGTGAAGACCATCTCTCTTATATTGATGCCATGTCATCCCCAGAAAAGGAACAATGGCAGAAGGCTATGGAAGTTGAATATGAATCTCTTCTCTTTGAAGGTACATGGATTCTAATTGAGTTACCACCTGGACGTACTACTATTAAATGCAAGTGGGTTTATAAGACTAAAACAAAAGCAAATGGAACATTTGATAAATTCAAAGCAAGGCTAGTTGCTAAATATTTTTCACAAATTGCAAAATTTTATTATCAAGAAAATTTTTCATATATTGTTTGTATTACCAATATTAAAGTCTTGTTAGTTTTTCCTATTGAGTTTAATCTAGAGGTTCACCAAATGGATGTGAGAACTCCTTTTCTTAATGTCTATTTCAAGGAATAGATATATATGGAGCAACTAGAGGGATTTGTAGTCAAAAATAAGGAAAATCTTGCTTGCAAACTTCATTGAATACTCTAGTAAGTTACTCATGAATATATGTGTGCATCACGTGGGTTCAAAATAATGTATTTTTAAAATACCATTTTTATAAAAAATTTACATACAAAAGGGTCTAATATAAAGGGTTATTTATAGATTGAATTAAAAAAGGTTATATTTTATTCTAGAAAAATTCACAGATAAGGATATTTATAAATAGGCCTTGAACGCACATGATGTAGAGGATATACATATAGTAACTCCCCCGAGATTGGATACTCTATGGTCTCAAACAATCTTCATGAGCTTGGTATCGAAAGATTGATCTCTTCCTTATAAAACAAGGTTTTATCTCTTATTCTTTAGATCCTAACTTATATGTCAAGTGTGCTTTGCAATGATATTTTTGTTATTCTTGCTCTATATATCAATGATACCATACTTGTTTCTAACTATCTCAACTTTTGTAATGAAGATTATGGCCATCCTTCTCTCTATGTCCATGCATGATATGTCCAAGTGATCAAATGAGTGCAGATATATTCACCAAAGGACTTAATGAAGCACGCTTCTCTCTATTGCACTTGGAACTTGGAATTGTCTCAACTTCAATCTTTGGGAGTTAATCTACTATGATATTGTAGTGTCATTGTACATGCCCCTTGTAAGCATCATACACTTCACATGTACATACACCTCTGACCTCTTGGTCATCTTTATACATACATACTTAGTTTCACTTCACATATAGAGATTCACTTTACATGCACACAATAATACTTCTTAATCACATTTGTCCATTTGTATATAGGAGCTCAAGTTTTTTCCTCGTGCTCTCCAACAGTTTTCTCATTTGTTGCTAGAGACCTTTGTTTGAGTGGGGGTGTTGGAGCTATATATATCTCACCCTATCTAGACTAGGTCACACATATATATATATAGTGATTAATATGAAATAGTCTTTGGGAGTGTACATGGTGTGTCTATTCTCTCTTGCATCTCGACATATCTTCTCTCTCTACATCTCAACAAGTTATAACATGCCTTATGTTAGTTACTATTCTAGGCAAGGACCTCCTTTATGTTTGCATAAGTTTTATGCATCTAATGGTGCTTGTATGGACATGTTTTGATGTTGGGATATGGTGATAATGTCCTGAGATATTTTTGAGCTGATTTGAGATATTCTTGAGCATATTTTAATTGTCATTTTGTTTTTGTAATGGAGTTTTCATCTAGCACTTATCTAGGCACGTAATCCATAAATCAGCTTCAAGTGGTTGTATTGAATATAGTGATTAATATGAAATAGTCTTTGGGAGTGTACATGGTGTGTCTCTTCTCTCTTGCATCTCGACATATCTTCTCTCTCTCTACATCTCAACAAGTTATAACATGCCTTATGTTAGTTACTATTCTTGGAAAGGAGCTCCTTTATGTTTGCATAAGTTCTATGCATCTAATGGTGCTTGTATGGACATGTTTTGATGTTGGGATATGGTGATAATGTCCTGAGATATTTTTGAGCTGATTTGAGCTATTCTTGAGCATATTTTAATTGTCATTTTGTTTTTCTAATGGAGTTTACATCTAGCACTTATCTAGACACTTAATCCATAAATCAATTTGACATTGGTCAAGTGATTCAAGTGGTTGTATTGAATCCTTGGGTGTCATATACATGTATAGAGTTATTTATTAGAGTTTTTGAATTGCAGATCTAAACTACAATTTTCATTTTTGGATCTTGGTTACACTATCATTGATTGTGGAAAATACAGTTGGTTTATGTCTTGAGTAGTTGATGATATTTGCAATTACAACTAGTAAACTATGATAGGGTTCTGGAGATTGTTTGAAGGCACTATTGTTGCGTAATTGAAAAGACATTGCATTGTTTTGAACTAGTAGCATTATGGCTAATACAACAAGAACTCATTATATCACTTAAATTGTGGGGGAGAAGCTTGACAATAAGAACTTTGCTCCATGGAATGCAAAAATTCTAGATTGGAAGAGGTCATTGGGATTAACATAGTGGAGATGAAGCCAGCAGACCGAGATTTCCTGACAGAAATCCTACTCGAGTAGTAGAGAGCTCATAAGTAGTGGATGAAAAGATCTTGTAAAGTTCTATATTTCTTCTTCTTATGCATAGCAAAATGCTATGGCTATGCAACTCACTAACTGTCAAGCTCCAAAGGATGCATAGGCAATTCTTATGAAAACTATAGCAATGTCACTCATGCATGGAAAATTCAATTAAAGTAACAATTCAATAACATGTCAATAAATTGCAAAAGCATGCAATTTTATACCATAGAAATTAAAACCATTTCAAATTAGCATGCTTCTATTGGGTCAAAGATCAAGGATGGTGACATGATTCTAGTTACTTTAAATGACTTGGGCTAGGAATATGAAGCCTTTGACACATCGATTTCTATACAACCAAACCCCCCTAATTGGGATGAGTTATTTGCATTGCTACTACATGAAGAAGTCAAGCTTGGTTTGAATACATGTTTGAGTACCTCTAAGAGAAGAGATATAACCTTTTACTTTAGTTAGAGAGCTAGTGGTGGTAGGGAACATGGAGCCTTTCCAAGTCGTGGTGACACTCGAAACGCCTATGGATAGCAATAATAAATTACCTTGCAGAATCGAAATACATGAGGTCAAAGAGGATGAGGATTTTTTCGAAGCAGGGAAAAATCACCTACAAGTAGGGATGGTTCTTGGTAGTCTCATGATCAATTGAATAGAGATAAAGATTGTCATTCTTATGACATATATGGATATATTAATTTTTAAAAAATAAAAAGTAGGTTATTATAAAATCAAAAGGCAAGCAACATGATTAGTATGCATCCTCTAACAATGCTAGTGATGATTAGTCCGATATGCTATTTTCTATTGTAACGTGTCCACTTGTATCTTCAGGACACTCTTAGCAGTCCATCGGAAAGGATGTCTAGAAATCTCCGCCCGGCACTCCCATGGAATGCTACGGGGTTTGCAATCTAGGGCTTTCAGTTCCTGCCACGTAGCGGAAGTATTTCGGCCGTTCCCACTTAGGATCGACCTGAATTAGGGTTTCCCTTATTGCTCATTTCCTAACAGCAACTAGCGTCGGACCCAAGCGAACTACTTTACGCAGAAATGCCAGGTTCGAAGCGGATTCACGCTGCACTTGGTTCAAGGAGAATGGGAAACGAGAGGGATGCAAAGCTCAACCTCTCTGCCATAAGGCATAGTCCCATTCCATTCCCCTAAAACACCGTAAATCAGGTTCAATCATAACTCTAGGTCAACGCTTTTGTTGTTCGTGTTCTTTGAAGATTTTCATGCTGTCCATTGTGATTTGAGAAAAGTTCCCAGCCAACCGGGACCACCCATCCATAGGATGGACCTATGGCCCATCCTCCGCACTTTCCTCGGGTTGTTTTACTTATTTAATTACCTAACACATTAGTGGGACATGTAACAACCAGCTTCTTTAATTTACCCGTTAGGCACTGGTTCCTTCACGTAATCTTATCACTTGACATAGAAAAACAATATTAGACAAGTTCTTTATTAACAGGTTATCATAATTATCTTTGAAATATAAAGAGTCCAGCCCGTAGGCTTATCCACAATCTGCTTGAAGGCTATCCAGCAATCCACAGGGATCACTAATCCAAGTCTCCCCCCGTAGACTAGTATGCAGGCCTCGAGATCCAATCCCGAGTCACGTTAGCCTCTTTTGCACGGCCCGAAAGGCGAGGGATTTACAGCCAGAGTCCCCCTGACACCCAAGTGTCCTCCTGCTCCAAGTAGCACTCAACGGAGAGACCTCTTGCGGCGCGTTTCGTCCACTTGCCCGACGCCGTTAACAACCCCCTTGATTAGGGTCAGGCAGGTAGTCAGGGGTAACTAAATCTGCCTCTCCCTTTCGGCCTTCAACCTGAAGTATAGATATTCATTTATCTTTTAATTCATTGATCAAACAAAGCCAAACAGTGCTCTAAAATCTGTAGCAAGCACAAACATTTCCATTGATCGTTTTTGTTGGCAAACTGCTAAGGAATGAATCCTTCCTTTCGAATGCAACCAACACTCGATCCGGGATGACTTGCAACTTGGCAAGATCCTCTATATCTTGGTTAGGGCGTACCCTATTAACCCGACTTGGTCAAACCTTAAGTTCATCAGTTATTTCAGTTTATCGGCTGGTCTTTAGTTTCCAATCAATCTTCTTCACTCAAGAAAGATACTAAATTAGGATGATTATTCATCCTCTTGCAAGATAACTTGCGTAAGGACTTGCTATCCTCGTTGTGAGAATTTGGTCATTCCCTTGTGATCCAATCACAAGGTCGTATGGCTCCGCACTTGTTACGCCAGTGTCGCATCGAACTATGCGACAATTGAGTCACGAAACAATTTGTTTCAGGTTACTAGGCTGATGTAGTTAGACCTAGGGTTTCCAAGTTTCATCTTGTAAGATTCTTAGGGACAAACCCTAGCTCATATTCAAAGTATGTTTCACTATCTCTACATTCGGTGAATGTGGGCAAGTATTTTGGGTATAGGAGTTTCAATTTTGGTAATACGTATCGATTAGGTTACGTATTAATTCCTAGTGAATTTCTTGGAATTTAACTCATTCCAAACAAGCACTCCGAGGTTTAGATGTTTTAGGTTTATGCCAATTTGGTTAATTCTAGAAGATAATTTCGAGATTACTTCCACAAGATTCGTTGTCTATGCGTGAATTGATTTTTCCACCCTAACTTATCGATTTGAGGTCAGGCATAGGTTAGGTTAATTTCAACTAATCTTCCCTTTACTTTGCGAACAAAATTCATGCTAAATAAGCAACCTTTTACTTGATAATTTATGAACTTGAAAAATGATAATTTCATAGAGTTTATGCATCGTAAGAATCATTTCATGCTTTGCACTTTCCATGATGATTCATTGCGAAGAGAATATGGGTTAATAGTGCGAGATGCAGTTTATACATCTAGGCTTAAATGAAGTATACTATTTTAATGGATAATAATCTAGTTTATAATTCATTTCAATGCATAAAGCTATTTGCTAGAAATGTGTTTATGCTTTCTTTAATTTGCATGTTTCATTTAAAAGTATTGATGATTAAGTTTCTTTGTTGTGAGCATCTATGAAAAAAATATATCCTATTTCTAACAGTTAACCTTGCATGATTGAATTACAACAATATCAAATAAAAATTAGGAAGGAAAACCTGGGTTTGGGGGTGAGATATCCATGTGGATGCGTGGAGATGACCCTCCCGCGGCTGTGCCTTGGACTTTCTTAGGAGGCATCACAATTGTAGCCTTTCGGACATGGAAGCAGCTTTACAACTCCTCTTTGGAATAGGGTGTTTCAAAATCTTTTGCCGATAAGACCCATTAAAGCCATGGGAGGGGCTTAATGGCCTTGTAATGGCTTGCACAAATGGGGAATAAATAAAGTGTGGAATCCCTTACGAGGATTTTGAGTGGGGAAGGAAGGTGTCAAACGACCCTCAATTACTCTCTTTTCTTTTTTTTGAGTGGAAAAAAAAAACAAGGCTGCAAGGGTATTTTTCATGGGAAAAGGAAAGGGCTAAGGTGAAATTTTATTAGGGAGAAAATGGGCTTATAGAATCCTAAGGGAGGAACTTCGAAGGGAAAAAAGTAGCCTTTAAAGGCTATACGTTTCGGAATGAGGGAAACGGCCTAAGGGCCTTTAAAGACCAACTTAGAGGGAGGAGGGGGTAATCCTAAAATCCCTTAGGAAGGGGTCTAAGGGAAATTAAGCACCCGGGGGGGGGGGGGGTTTCAGTATGTCACAAGGAAAGGGAGATAAGGGATTTTACACATGGGGGGGGGGGGGTTCCAAGGCCCAATGGAAAGGGGGCTTATAGGGGGTCAAAACTGGGGGGGAGGGGGGGTAATAAGACCTTTAAGACCTTAGATGTGTTGGGGGGAATAGGGGCTTATGAAGCTCCTTTTTAGAAGCTTCTAGGAGCTTCCATGTGTGGCAGGAGGGAAAACGACAGTGGAAATGTGGACGCATGCTGACGAAGTGGTTGCGGGCTGCGATGGCGGAGGCCAATGATAGCTTGGCCGTATGCGGCGTCTCCACCTTTCCCCTCTCGCAACAGCCGCGGAAACCTGTCCATCTCCCTCACGATCCTCTCATAGCAGCAGCAGGCGCAACCCTTTTTTTTCCTTCCTCTTTTGTCCCCCATGGCAGCAGCCCCCCTCTGTTTAAATAAGGGAGGGGAGGGGGGATCCTCCCTCTCTACGTGTCGAGAGGCATGGCACTCCCACACCTGCGAGCTCCCACCGAGGAGCTTCCACATCATTTCTATTCCCCTCCCCTTCTAGCACAACAGTCGGCTAGGGAGGGAAATAAGAAAAAAATTTGCATTATCCTAAAGAAATTATCAAAAGTGCCATATCATTATCCTCAAGAGGTAGTTTACGCAAGAAAATTTAGAACGCTACATTCTCTCCCCCTTAGAGGAATCGAGATGTCCTCATCTCGAGATAAACTGGGGATATTGATGGTTGAGAGTGCCTTCATCTACCCAAGTGGCATCCTCTTCGGGACAATCTTTCCACTGGATGAGATAATCTCTCAAGATTCTCGATCTCAATTGTCTCTCCGTAACATCTAAGATCCTGTCAGGCCTTAGTTCAAGGACTCCTTGACTGGGCATTACAACTTGTTGGTCAAGTACATGGTTAGGATTAGGTACATATTTCTTCAATAGGCTCATATGGAATACATTGTGAACCTTTAGGTTCTCATGGAGTTGCAATCTATAAGCATTAGGCCCTAGGCATTTGAGGATCTTGTATGGTCCACAATATCTTGGACTTAGCTTCTTGAAATCTCCTAAGGATAGGGAACTCTTCTTAGGGCATACGCGGATGAAGACCATGTCTCCTTCTTTAAAGATTCTATCTTGATGCTTCAAATCCGTGTATGCCTTCTGTCTATCCTTAGCTGTTTGGATGTCTTGTCTTATTGACTTTATTTGGTCATCCATCTCTTCCAACATCTGCCTTGAAGCTTCAACCCTTAAGGTTGGATCTGAAAAGTTTAGGGGACTTCGACAGTCATGACCATACAATGCTTGGAAAGGGGTCATCTGAATGCTTTGTTGGTAAGAAGCATTGTAGGCAATTTCAACCAAAGGCAAATATTGAATCCACCTCTTCGGCTCGCGACAGCAGTATGCCCTAAGCATGTCCTCCATGACTTGATTGACTCGCTCTGTTTGGCCATCCGTTTGGGGATGGTAAGCGGTGCTAAAGCAGAGTTGGGTCCCAATAGCTTCAAAGATAGCTCTCCAGAAGTGTGACGTGAAGAGAGAATCACGATCACTAATGATTCTTCTAGGTAAACCATGTAGCTTGAATATCTCCTTGATCAACAATCTTGCAATGTGTGAGGCTTTATAGTTTGTCTTTATTGGAATAAGGTGTGCAACCTTAGTATGCATGTCAACCACAACCATGATGGAGTTGTATCCTCCCTGGACTTGGGGTAGGCCTACAACGAAATCCATACTGATGAATTTCCATTTCGTTTGGGGAATGTCAAGCGGTTGCAGTTTCCCTGGCATCATGACATGTTCGGCTTTGATATGTTGACAAGACAAACACTCGGTGACATATTTGAGAATGTCACCTTTGAGCCTCTCCCAATGGTAGCTCTTTCTAACTGCATTAAGAGTTTTGGCATATCCAGGATGTCCTGCGAAAGGGGAATCATGAGCTTCCCATAATATCTTCTACTTAAGTGACTGACTTGCTAGTACACACAGCCTTGTTCTATAATAGACAAACCCATTATTGATAGAAAATTCATGATACTTAGCATGCAGCTTTTGATTCTGATCCTTGATAGAGATCTCCCTTAGCATTGTTTGGTAGGCTGGATCATGGCATGCATCCTCTCTAGCTAGCTCAAGTATAGGGTTGTTTGGCATACATACTTTTGTAGCTAGAGATCTGATTGTTGATGGATACTGTAAGATTAGGGAATTAAGGAATGCCTTGTGACTAAGTGCATCGGTAACTACATTCTCTTTTCCTGGTCGGTACTTGATTTCAAAGTCATACTGCTCCAACACTTCAATCCACCGACGTTGCCTCATGTTGAGCTCATTCTGGGTAAAGATCCACTTGAGACTCTTATGGTCAGTTACTAGAGTAAGCTTGTTACCCAACATGTAGTGTCTCCAAAGCTTTAGAGCGTGGATGACAGCTAGCAATTCTAGATCATGCGTAGCATAATTCTTTTCATGACTCTTCAATTTCCTTGAAGAGTATGCTACAGGATGACCTTCTTGCATGAGCACACATCCCAAGGCAAGTATGCTAGCATCAATTACAACCTCGAACTCTTTATTGAGGTCTGGAAGTTTTAGAATAGGTGCTGATACCAAACTTTGCTTCAATCTGTTGAAGCTATTTTGTTCGGGATTTGACCATGCAATGGAAGTTTGCTTCTTTAGTAAGTCCATCAGAGGTGCTGCAATCAAAACATAGTTTTTGATGCAGACCCTATACCATCCTGTCAATCCTAGAAAGCTGCGTATTTCTTTGACAAATGTTGGTATTGGCCATTCAAGCACAACTCTGACCTTGGCTGGGTCCACTGAGATTCCTTCTGCTGATACTATGAATCCCAGATATTCAATCTGGCGTTTGAAGAATGCACACTTTTTCATCTTAGCATACAGCTTATGTGACCTCATTGTCTCAAGGACAATCCGGAGTTGGGGTTCATGATCTTCTTCCTGTTTAGAATAGACTAAAGTGTCGTCGAAGAAGACAAGCATGAAATCATCAAGATATGGCCTAAAGATGTCGTGCATTAACCTGTTGAAGGTGGCAGGTGCATTCGTAAGTCCGAATGACATTACTAGGAACTCAAAGTGCCCATATCTTGTATTGAGGGCCGTCTTGGGGATATCTTCTTCCTTGATCCTTATCTGATAATAACCTGACCTGAGATCAATCTTGGAGAAGATCTTTGCACCCTGAAGATGATCAAGAAGCTCATCTATTCTAGGAATAGGGTACTTATTCTTGACTGTTGATTGATTAAACCCTCGGTAATCAATACATAGTCAAAGTGTCCCATCTTTCCTTTTCTGGAACAGTACTGGAGCTCCCCATGGTGAACTACTAGGATGGATGTAGCCCTGATCTAGCAATTGCTTGAATTGTTCCTTCAGATCAATTGCTTCTGGTACGGACGTTCTATAAGGTCTCTTTGCAATTGGTGCAGCTCCTAGTACTAAGTTAATCTCATGATCCACTTTGAGGCAGGAGTTCTGTCAACTCTTCAGGGAATACGTCTGCGTATTCCTTTAGCCAAGAAGGTCCTTCACTAGACTCTTGCTTCTGATCTAACTTGTTGAGTTTGATCAAGTAGACAGGTAATCCTTTTCTGACTCCTTTTATGATCCTAGATACTTTGGCCAATTGGATTCTTGGCACTCCAGCCTCACCTTGAGTTGTGACTAATTTCCTTTCAGAGTTTGGAAAGGAAACTTGAACCTTTCCACAATGAATGTGGGCGTCATTAGGCTTAAGCCAATCCATTCCGAGTAGACACTCATGGATACCTAAATTCATGACTCTGAATTTGACTGAAGTATTCTTTCCTCCCAGAAAGAATTCCACCTTAGTACTTTTCCTGGTACAAGTAACCTCACGACCATTTGCCAATTCCACAAGCAAGGTAGGTGCTTCTACTATGGCTATTCCTAATCTTTTTATACAAGTTGGTGAGATAAAGGAATGTGTATTGCCACAATCAATCAAGGTCTTGAAACTTTTACCTTGATAGTCTGACGGTGTCTGAAACACCGAGAACTAGCGATTCGGCCCTTTCTTGTGTACAGCGGCATGGACTGTCGCCCTTTCAAACTCTGCTTCCATGGTCGGATCTTCTTCTTCTTTTTCTTCGCACATTTGTCTATTGGCAACACAGGTGGTTCTTCCTCTGCCTCGGATAGCAGCTCCTTGACCATTATCTTTTCCTTGGAAAGGCGCTTGGCGATGTCCTCCACCAAGCTTAGGACTTTGCCTCTTGAAGTGATCGGGCTCGTTGCAGTGGAAAAAATGGAGGTTTCGGCCATTGCCTTGAGTAGCAATAAAGTTGTTGATATTATTAGTCCTTGCTTTCTTTCTTTGTCCCTGATTATGACCTTGAACTCTCTTTATTTGAGGTCTGAATGCTTCTCTGTTTGGGTCATTATAAGACCAAGTTTTGTTACCCCTTGGTCTAGCTTGCACCTCCTGAATTATAGGTGCCGCTCGAATGAGTGCGTCCTGAAGATCTAATGGATGCATAGATTCGAGACGGGTATTTACTGGTGGATTTAAACCTGTACAAAATTTGGACACCTGCTGTGTCATGTCCATCTGTGGTGCATACTTAAGAAGTGAGACAAATTTAGAATAGTATGCATCAAGCGTGAGCCCCAGTTGTTTTAGCTTGTAGAACTCGTTCATTTTCTGCGTGCGATATGCAGGTGGTAGCTATCTTCCCTGCACGGCTTTCTTCAGCTTCTCCCAGGTAACAGATCCCTCCGCGATCCCTTGATCTCTACATCATTGCTTCCACCAAAGCCTGGCTTCGTCGGTGAGCTTTAGCTTGGCGAGCATAGCCTGATTGGCGGGTGCAGTACCGGCTGCTTCGAAGTAATCCTCCATGGATTCAATCCAAATCTCTACATCCACTTGGACGGACTTGCCTCTCCCGTCAAAATCGGGCAGCTTGATTTGCTTGAGAAGAAACTTATTCTCTTGGATTACAGCAGTACTTTATGTAGGAGGCGAACTAGGAACCTGTACCTGGGGTTGTGCCTGGATAAAGGTTTCTTAACGTTATTATAAGATAAACGTTATTGATTTATATTATATCTTCAATTTTGTTATCACGTAAGCAAAGTAACTACTTAACTTTTTATCAATTCTCATGCACAATCAGACATTGATAAAAGGAAGTCTTATTTGTATTTATATGGGCATAGCCCTTTTGAAATACAACATTTCTTGCGATGATAAGCCAACTGTTACATTTAGTTTGGGGAGAACAGCGTTGTATTACATTTATCTACAAGAATTGTATAATAGTATGGTTTTGGGTCATGGATCTTTAGGGATCGGTAAGTCATTGGAAGTTCAGGATATCCTTTCCATTGGAATCCATTCTTCTCACGGCAGCCCAACACTTTAACCCTGTCGGTGGGGATTACACGGGTTACTTCCTCATATACATATGAGTTCATCTCAACCCTCCGACCTCGAATATGTAAAGTTGAGTTTACGTGAACTTCCACAAAAATGAACAGCTTCACGACTTCAGGTCTTCCAATCACTTGATCCTTTTTAAGTTGGTTTGTAGATAAGCAAACTGATGGGCGGCTATATAGTAGATTCTTGAAGCACCCGTCCATCTTCGTTCCATGTACAAAGGTGATGGATTATAGATTTACTCTAGGATGTTCATCATCTCAACCCTTTGTTGGTAATGCGGAGAATGCATTGCAGTCATAAATATGATTCGAAATACGAAGAACTTGTTCCACGCTTCGTAATTCTGCAAGACAGCATTGGAAGTAAGGAAATGTTTAGAACATCAACATTTTCCTTACTTCATTTTATTAAGATTTCATAAAACAATTCCATTGTTGGTTGGCTCTGATACCAACTGTAACGTGTCCACTTGTATCTTCAGGATACGTCTTAGCAGTCCATCGAAAACGATGTCTAGAAAGCTCCACCCGGCACTCCCATGGAATGTTATGGGGTTTGTGATCTAGGGCTTTCCGTGTCTACCATGTAGCAGAAGTATTTCGGCTATTCCCACTTAGGATCGACCTGAATTAGGGTTTTCCTTATTGGTCATTTCCTAACAACAACTAGCACCGGACCCAAGCAAACTACTTTATGACGCAAAAATGCCAGGTCCAAAGCAGATTCACGCTGCACTTGGTTTAAGGAGAATGGGAAACGAGAGGGATGCAAAGCTCAACCTCTCTGCCATAAGGCATAGTCCCATTCCGTTTCCCTAAAATAACGTAAATCGGGTTCAATCATGAGTCTAGGTCAATGCTTTTGTTGTTCGTGTTCTTTGACGATTTTCCTGTTGTCCATCGTGATTTGAGAAAATTTCTCGGCCAATCGGGACCACCCATCCGTAGGACGGACCTATGGCCCATCCTCCGCAATTTTCTTGGGTTGTTTTAGTTATTTAATTACCTAACACATTAGTTGGACATGTAACAACCATCTTCTTTAATTAACTCGTTAGGCACTAGTTCCTTCACGTAATCTTATCACTTGACATAGAAAAACAATATCAGATAAGTTTCTTATTAACATGTTATCATAATTATCTTTGAAATACAAAGCGTCCCACCCGTAGACTTATCCACAATCCACCCGAAGGCTATCCAGCAATCCACAGGGATCACTAATCCAAATGTCCGTATGCGAGCCTCGAGATCTAATCCCGAGTCATGTTAGCCTCTTGTGTAGGGCCCAGAAGGCGAGGGATTTACAGCCAGAGCCCCCCCTGGCACCCAAGCGTCCTCCTGCTCCAAGTAGCGCTCAATGGAGAGACCTCTCATGGCGGGTTTGGTCCACTTCCCTGGTGCGGTTAACAACCCCCTTGGTTAGGGTCAGGCAGGCAGTCGGGGGTAACTGAAGCTGCCTCTCCCTTCACGCTTTCAACTTGAAGTATAGATATTCATTTATCTTTTAATTCATTGATCAAACAAAGCCAAACATTGTTCTAAAATCTGTAGCAAGCACAAATATTTCCATTGATCGTTTTTGTTGGCAAACTGCTAAGGAATGAATCCTTTCTTTCGAATGCAACCAGCACTCGATCCAGGATGACTTGCAACTTGGCAAGATCCCGTATATCCTAGGTTAGGGCGTACCCTATTAACCCGACTTGGTCAAACCTTAAGTTCATCAGTTCTTTCAGTTTATCGACTAGTCTTTAGTTTCTAATCAATCTTCTTTACTCAAGAAAGATACTAAATTAGGATGATTATTCATCCTCTTGCAAGATAACGTGCGTAAGTACTTGCCATCCTCGTTGCGAGAATTTGGCCATTCCCTTGTGATCCAATCACAAGGTTGTATGGCTCCGCACTTGTTGCACCAATGTCGCATCGAACTATGCGATAATGGAGTCACGAAACAATCTGTTTAAGGTTACTAGGCTGACGTCATCAGACCTAGGGTTTCCAAGTTTCATCTTGTAAGATTCTTAGGGACAAACCCTAGCTCATATTCAAAATATGTTTCATTATCCCTACATTTGGTGAATGTGGGCAAGTATTTTGGGTATAGGAGTTTCAATTTTGGTAATACGTAACAATTAGGTTACGTATTAATTCCTACTGAATTTCTTGGAATTTAACTCATTCCAAATGAGCACTCCGGGGTTTAGATGTTTTAGGTTTATGCCAATTTGGTTAATTCTAGAAGATAATTTCGAGATTACTTCCACAAGATTTGTTGTCTATGCGTAAATTGATTTTTCAACCCTAACTTATCGATTTGAGGTTAGGCATAGGTTAGGTTAATTTCAACTAATCTTCCCTTTACTTTCGAACAAAATTCATGCTAAATAAGCAACCTTTTACTTGATAATTTATGCAATTGACAAACGATAATTTCATAGAGTTTATGCATTGTAAGAATCATTTCATGCTTTGCACTTTCCATGATGATTCATTGCGAAGAGAATATGGGTTAATAGTGCGAGATGCAGTTTATACATCTAGGCGTAAACAAAGTATACTATTTTAATGGATAATAATCTAGTTTATAATTCATTTCAATGCATAAAGCTATTTGCTAGAAATGCATTTATGCTTTCTTTAATTTGCATGTTTCATTTAAAATTATTGATGACTAAGTTCCTTTGTTGTGAGCATCTAGGACAAAAATATATCCTATTTCTAGCAATTAACCTTGCATGATTGAATTACAATAATATTAAATAAAAATTAGTAAGAAAAACCTAGGTTTGGGGTGAGATATCCACGTGGATGCTCGGAGATGACCCTCCCGCCGGCTATGCCTTGGACTTTCTTAGGAGGCATCGCAATTGTAGTCTTTCGGAAGCTTTACAACTCCTCTTTGGAATTCCATCGTCCCTCCCTTGCACCGTCCATCGGAAGGAGTTTTAGAAGGCTCCTTTCTTGAAGTAGGAATTTCAAAGAAAGGGTGTTTCAAAATCTTTTGCTGATAAGACCCATTAAAGCCATGGGAGGGGCTTAATGGCCTTGTAATGGCTTGCACAAACGGGGAATAAATAAAGTGTGGAATCCCTTACGAGGCTTTTGAGTGGGAAAAAAAAAAAAGGCTGCAAGGATATTTTTCATGGGAAAGGAAAGGGCTAAGGTGAAATTTTATTAGGGAGAAAATGGGCTTATAGAATCCTAAGGGAGGAACTTCGAAGGGGAAAAAGTAGCCTTTAAAGGCTATACCTTTCGGAATGAGGGAAAAGGCCTAAGGGCCTTTAAAGACAAACTCGGAGGGAGGAGAGGGGTAATCCTAAAATCCCTTAGGAAGGGGGCTAAGGGAAATTAAACATGGGGGGGGGTTCCAAGGCCCAAGGGAAAGGGGGCTTATAGGGGGTTAAAATCGGGGGGGGTGGGGGGGGTAATAAGACCTTAAAGACCTTAGATCCTTTGGGGGGAATAAGGGCTTATGAAGCTCCTTTTTAGAAGCTTCTAGGAGCTTCCACATGTGGTAGGAGGGAAAAAGACAGTGGAAATGTGGACGCGTGCTAACGAAGTGGTTGTGGGCTGCGATGGCGTAGGCCAATGATAGCCTGACGGTACGCGGCGTCTCCACTTCTCCCCTCTCGCAACATCCGCGGTAGCCTCTCCATCTCCCTCACGATCCTCTCATAGTAGCAGCAGGTGCATCCCTTTTTTTTTCCTTCCTCTTTTGTCCCCCATGGCAGCAGCCCCCCTCTGTTTAAAAAGGGGAGGGGAGGGGGGATCCTCCCTCTCTACGTGTCGCGAGGCATGGCACTCCCACGCCTGTGAGCTCCCACTGAGAAGCTTCCGCATCGTTTCTATTCCCCTCCCCTTCCAGCACAACAGTCAGTTGGGGAGGGGAATAAGAAAAACATTTGCATTATCCTAAGAAATTATCAAAATTGCCATATCATTATCCTTAAGAGGTAGTTTACACGAGAAAATTTAGAACGTTACATCTATGACACATGTATCGAAGGTATGCTTGAGTAAGGAAAGGCTAATGAAAAGTGGTACATTGACTTAGGTGCCTAAAATCATATGATCTCACATGGAGAATGGTTTGCAAGATGATTGCAAACTCTAGCAAAAGGGAGAGGGAGAGAGAGAATGCACTCTCCCTCCTTCTCCCTCTCTTTCTCTTTCTCTCCCTCTCTCATTTCCTCCCCCTCCCTCTCCCTCTCTCTCTATTTCTCTTTCTCTTTCTCTTTCTCTTTCTTTCCCTCTCCCTCTCCCTCTCCCTCTCCCTCTCCCTCTCCCTCTCTTTCTCTCTTACTCTCTCGTTTCCTCTCCTAAACAAGCAAAAAATAAAGTAATTTAAACATTAAACAAGCTAAAGGGAGAGAGAGAGAGAGAATGCACTCTCCCTCTCTTTCTCTCCCTCTCCCTCTCTTTCTCTCTCTTTCTCTCCCTCTCCCTCTCCTTCTCTTTCATTTCCTCTCCTAAACAAGCAAAAGAGAACGATTTAAACCTTCAACAAGCAAAAGAAAGAGAGAGGGAGACTCATCAATGAGATATGGCGAGCGTGGGCGGCTTCTCTTTGCAACGAGGGCTCCTCCTCTCCTTCGCGAACAACGGCAGTGGCGGCGGCGGCAGCGGTGGCAGCGGCAACAAGTCTCTTCCTCTTCTTCTCTCACAAAGCCTTTGCTCTCTCCCTCGCTCTTGCTCTCAAAAGGCGAAACAAAAGAAATGAAAACGGCGCTCGGGTTTCGGCCGCGTTTTTTTTCCTGCGGCGTCGCTATTTGCATAGCAAATGCGACGCAAATAGCGACGTCAATAGCGACGCAAATAGCGACGCCAATAGCGACGCCGATATCCGCCGTCGCTAATCGGCGTCGCTAATTGCCCAATTCCTTGTAGTGTGTTGCAAGTGTAATATATGTCTTAAATCAAACTCTTACAATTGGTATTCATGATCTTATACCATATGAGAAACTATATAGACACAAGCTTATATCATCCATCTTAAAGTCTTTGGATGTATTGCTTACATATAAGTGTCAAGTGACAAGAGTAAGAAGTTAGATCTAAAGGCTGCTAAGTGTATCTTTATTTGCTACGCATAGGACACAAAAGCTTACAAATGCTATAGTGCGACTAGTCATGTAAGACATTGGTTAGCAAGGATGTAGTCTTTGATGTGCTAGCTTCATGTTATGGTGGTCCAAATGTGGTTATTTTTTATGGACCAATAGATGATACTCATGCTACAAATTATATTATGGATAGTACCATTGTTAGTGGGCCTATAGGTGACACATCCTCTACTATTAGCCAGGTCACTTGTGCAATCATGGTTCTATGTCTAGTGACATGGATATATCGGTGAGGGGGAGGCTAGATAAAGGCAAAGGAAAAATGTTACTAGGTCACTTACTTTTGGTTATGAGTCACTTGGTAGTGTCAATATTGAAAATGAACTTAGTATACCATATGTTACCATGCTTGGAGTTAGGCAAAGCATATGTGTAGCACCTCATGAGAGGGAATTGTATAGTGCACTACAATTAACAAGTTAGAGGGAGTTAGAAAGCCTATTGATAGGTTGACTTATAGTGGGTATTTAGCCAAACACTTTGCTTACATGACTAAAGTGATGGATCACAAACGAGCTTACGAAGTTCAATGAAATAGTTAGCAATAAGAATTGTGGGTAGCTATGGATGAACAATAAGCTGCATTAGCTTAAAAGTGAAATGCAAAGTAGATGGATCCCTGGAGAGATACAAAGCATAGCTAGTAACTAAAGATATGTGGAGTAGTATGGCCTTGATTATGAGGAAACTTTTAGCCCAGTTGTAAAAATGGACATTGTGAGAACTATCGTTTCTTTGGCATTGTCTAAGGGATGGAAGCTTTGGTAGATGGATATCAAAAATTGCATTTCTGAGGTTATAAAGGGTATGTGAAGTTGTATTTTCTTGATTATGAGGAGACTCTCAACCCAGTTGTAAAAATGGACACTTTGAGAACTATCATTGCTTTGGCAATGTCTAAGGGATGGAAGCTTTGGCACATGGATATCAGAAATGCCTTTCTAAATGGAGATTTTATTGAGGAAGTGTATATGGAACAACCTAAGTGTTATGTATATCTTGATTATCTGAATCATTTGTAGACTAAAAAGAATACTTTATGGTTTTAAAAATGTACCGAGAGCATGTAATGCTTCAATTAGCTTGTATTTACAACAACTTTGATTTTAGATGGAAAATGTAGATCATAGTCTATTCACAAAGACAGAGACAGGTTATACGGTTTTGGTTATTTTATGTAGATGGTATGAGCATTACCAGCAATGACGAAAATGGTATTGCAAAATTTAAATCCATGTTATATGCAAAGTTTAAAGTTAAAGACTTGGGAGAGCTGGAATATTTTCTTGGCATTCAAGTAACGACTACAACTCAAGGAATTTGGCCACTACAGAAATAGTGTGCATAGGATATGCTAATCAAGTATGGAATGATGGATTGTAAGGCCATGGAAAAATTTCTAGATTATGATGTCAAGCTTGGAGTTGATGTTAGCAATGAGATAGAGAATGTTACAATACACATGAAAATGGTCCATCCTACCATTACTCATCTTAATCTCAATTACTTAGTGGGATTGATTAGTTAGTTTATGAAAAATCCACAAAAACCTTACCTGGATGTAGTTAAGAGGATTATGTAGTATGTGAAGGGTTCTTCTAATTATGGGATATTTTATGAGTTTGGAAGACAAGCATAAACATTAGTATGATCATCTTTCATATCCACATTCAGCCCATTCAACATCTCTAGCAATGAGATAGAGAATGTTACAATACACATGCAAATGGTCCATCTTACCATTACTCATCTTAATTTAAATTATTTATCGGGTTGATTAGTTAGTTTATGAAAAATCCACACAAACCTTACTTGGATGTAGTTAAGAGGATTATGTAGCATGTGAAGGGTACTTCTAACTATGGGCTAGTTTATGAGTTTGGAAGACAAGCGTAGAGATGTTGAATGGGCTAAATGTGGATCTGAAAGATGATCATACTAATGGTTATGCTTTTAGTCTTGGAAGTAGTATGGTTAGTTGGAGAATTAAAAAATAGTCTACAGTTTCTCTCTCTAGCATAGAGGAAGACTATAGAGGTGTGGCCTTTAATTGCATGTAAAGGAGTTTGGCTTTTTAAACTATTACATGACTTGGATATATAGATAGAAAAGAAGGTCACATTGCATTGTGATAAAATGAGTAGTGTGTTGTTGGCTAGCAACCCAGTTTACCATGCTAGATCAAAGCACATAAAAGGTCATTATCACTTCATCAAGAAAATGATACTTATAGGAAGATAGATTTCCTTTTCATGTGAAGACTCAAGACTGGGTTGCTGACATATTTACCAAATCACTTGGTAGAGATAAGTTTATTTACTTCAAGGAGCTATTGGAGTACATCAAATCTCTTGAGCTTGTTGACAAACACGGATCTAGAGCATGGCTATGGTGGTTCAAAGACGGGAAGAAGACTCATGTAGACATAGATTTAGACACTGATTGTCACACAAGTGAATTAGGTTTCAAGATTGAGACTTGAACTCATAAACACAATCTTGTGTGTGGACAATGACACTGATACTTTATTGAAAAGAAAAGAGTACTATCATTGCATTAAGAAAAGGAAGTAAGTACAATGCTTTATAGGAAAGTAGTAAACTACAGTAGGCACCACTGTGCATATGGGATAGGTAAACGTGCATGTTCTTAGCCCTGAAGCTCCATACAAAGAGGCTGCCAATAGGTGTGATTGTCTAAATCTCAACACCCCTCCTCAATCACAACCTGAAAGGCATAAAGTGTGGAGAGGCTGTAATGAGAACCACCTGCAAAGTGTGGGCACACCACAAACATGGTAGACACCAGAGGCTGTTGCAGAAAAATGCTAAGTGTGGGCACCAAAACATGGTGGACATCCAGAGGCTGTAACAGGGGCCTCACAAAGTGTACACGGACTGTAATGCCAAGTTACATGGGGAGTTTACAAAGCTTATGGCAAGACGCATTAGGGCTAGGAAATACAAGGCTTTTAAAACAATCTATCAGAGTAATGAGAGTAGAAGGACTGGTGAGATTTGTCATTCCGATCCTGGGAGTCTTCATCTTCCTTTTTTGGTACATGGTCTTCTTCTTATTTTAGAGCTGTAAGATAGGCCTTTTGAGACCTCTTTCTTGCATGGCAGAACTGTTAGATATGATCAATGCCCCACCCTCATTAGGTGCTACCAATGATTCATGGTGCTCAAAGTTGTAAGGCCCCCTTAAAAGTAAAGGGAAAGAGACAGCCAATACGGCTGAAGCAGAGTTGGAATTATTCATAGCGACCATTGAGGAAGTGTGCTCCTCGGCGCAAGAAGAATCTACCACTGACTCATGGGTGTTGGATAGTGGGGCCTCCCATCACATGACCAACAAGAAAGGTCTATACAGTTCTATGCAGCCTCTACAAGAATCCATCACTGTGACGGTTGGAAATGATGCTAAATGCCCTGCTGCGGGCACATGTACTATTTCTTTTGTTGCTACAAATGGTTAAGTCAAAAAGCTTTCAAATGTGTTGTATGTTCCCGAAATCAGGAGAAATCTCTTATCAGTTGCTGCCATAACTGATCTTGGTCATGAAGTGAGGTTCAAGAAGACAGGTGCAGAAATTATTGATAGTGCTGGCACAATTGTTGGCAAAGGAGAAAGAAGGAACAACCTGTATGAGCTAAGTGCTCTTACAGCCACCGCTGGAGTGGGCACAAGTAAGCTTTGGCATGAAAGGTTTGGACACATCGGATTTGCAGTATTGAAGGAGATGCAAAAGCAAGGTATGGTTGCTCACCTACCTACAATAACTGAATTGAAGGAACCATGTGAAGCTTGTATGATGGACAAGCAACAAAGAAAGGCATTTCCACAAGAAAGCAAGAATAGAGCACAGGCTCCTCTAGAGTTGGTGCATGCTGACTTGTGTGGTAAGATACCTACATAGGCCTTGGGGGGATCTTCTTATTTTATGTTGATTGTCGACGACTACAGTAGGAAGATGTGGGTGTACTTCCTTCGTGATAAGGCTCAAGCTTTTGGTAAGTTTAAAGAATGGCTAATACTTGTTGAGAATGAAACAGGGAAAAGTGTGAAGAAATTTAGAACAGATGGTGGTGGTGAGTTCAACTCAAAGGTTACTGTAGTCGTCGACAATCAACATAAAATAAGAAGATCCCCCCAAGGCCTATGTAGGTATCTTACCACACAAGTCAGCATGCACCAACTCTAGAGGAGCCTGTGCTCTATTCTTGCTTTCTTGTGGAAATGCCTTTCTTTGTTGCTTGTCCATCATACAAGCTTCACATGGTTCCTTCAATTCAGTTATTGTAGGTAGGTGAGCAACCATACCTTGCTTTTGCATCTCCTTCAATACTGCAAATCCGATGTGTCCAAACCTTTCATGCCAAAGCTTACTTGTGCCCACTCCAGCGGTGGCTGTAAGAGCACTTAGCTCATACAGGTTGTTCCTTCTTTCTCCTTTGCCAACAATTGTGCCAGCACTATCAATAATTTCTGCACCTGTCTTCTTGAACCTCACTTCATGACCAAGATCAGTTATGGCAGCAACTGATAAGAGATTTCTCCTGATTTCGGGAACATACAACACATTTGAAAGCTTTTTGACTTAACCATTTGTAGCAACAAAAGAAATAGTACATGTGCCCGCAGCAGGGCATTTAGCATCATTTCCAACCGTCACAGTGATGGATTCTTGTAGAGGCTGCATAGAACTGTATAGACCTTTCTTGTTGGTCATGTGATGGGAGGCCCCACTATCCAACACCCATGAGTCAGTGGTAGATTCTTCTTGCGCCGAGGAGCACACTTCCTCAATGGTCGCTATGAATAATTCCAACTCTGCTTCAGCCGTATTGGCTGTCTCTTTCCCTTTACTTTTAAGGGTATCACATACAGTTTCGGAACTTCTCTTGTGGGGAATTGTGACTCAGATTGGGCAGGAGACATTGATTCCAGGAAGTCAGTTTCTGGTTATTGTTTCTCTTTGGGTTCAGGAATTTTCTCTTGGATTAGTAAGAAGCAACCAACAGTGGCATTATCTTCTACCGAAGCAGAGTACAAGGCAGCTTGTTTTGCTGCATGTGAAGCCGTATGGTTGAGAAGGATTCTATAGCATATGGGAGTGCAGGATGAAGAACCAACTGTGCTGAGATGTGACAATCAGAGTTGCATCGCCATTGCCAAAAATCTAGTGTTTCATGCACGCACCAAACATATAGAGATCCAGTATCGCTATGTGCGTGATTTGATGGAGGATGGGATAATGGAATCGATCTACTATCCAACAGAGGAGAATGGAGCAGATATCTTCACCAAAGCACTTACGAAGGATCTGCTTCAAGTTCATCTTCAGAGACTCCGCATTGGGCCGAGGAGATAGTTCACCTATGGGTGGACATTGAGGGGGGGTGTTAGATATGATCAATGCCCCACCCTCATTAGGTGCTACCAATGATCCATGGTGCTCAAAGTTGTAAGGCCCCCATTATGAGGAGAAGCCAAATGTGAGCTCGGACATTGGTTGAGTCCTGACTTGTATATCAGATGAGGTCTATGTGACCGGATGGCAAAAAGGTGACTGTTGTGGGTCTAATCTTTGGGTTAGACGGAGTGGTTAAGCTGGTAGCAACTCGAGGCACATTGCATTGATCCCCTGGCGGGAGTCCGGGGGCAGCGCCCCCGGCCCGGTGGTAAAGGGAATATTCCCTAGAATATTCCCTAGCCGACTAGTGAAGGCTCATATGGTAGGTCCCGACCGAATGACCTTTGCGGGCTATAAAAGCTAAACCCCTTCGCAGCCATCACTCACTCATCTTTCACCCAGTCAGAGTTGTTGTTCCAGCTAGGCTTAAGCTCTTCACCTATCTTCTGTCTAGATCGCCATCTAAGCTTCACATAGTGGAAGCGCACGGGTGGACAGAGCCATCTTTGTATCAGTTGTTTGGAGTTAAAGAATTTACTGATTCTCCTCTTATCTGTTGTGTACTCTCTATCTCTTTCTCAGATTCTGTTCGCTCCGCTGTGTAATATTTTACAAGAACTTTCTAGTGTGTTCGGTCCTTTTGCAAAAGTCATAGAAGAGCTAATCCTTCTTGCCTTTGTACCTGTTGCCAACATATAATGCATGCTCATCTCTAGAGGTACTTGGTTCTTCCTTATTTTTTAGCTTCTTTTCCTCTTCTAACACTGATGCTTGGATATCAACAAGTTCAGGATTTGGCATGTTGATTAAAGTTGTTGACACATTATTATATTCAAGAGGCAAACTCTTAAGTAGAACAACAATGCAAAAATCTTCTTCCAATTTAATGTTGATTCCTGCAAGTTGGGTTAGAAGTCCTTCCATGTAATTTAGATGTGTGGCAAGTGATGTGATGGACTTCATTTCAAGCCTGAAAAACTCAATCAAGAGACCATGTTTTGATGATTTAGACTGTGCACTGAACAAGGTGTCAAGTCTCTTGCATGCATCCTGTGAGGTCTCACAGTTATCCACATGGTGGATATAGCTGTTGTCTAGCTCCAGTTTGATAATGGCCTAGGCTTTGTCATCATTCTTTTGCCAAGTAGCTGCAAGGTCCGCATCCCGAGGTTTCTTCTCTTCGCCATTTGTGATGGCCTAAAGACCCTTCTTCATCAAGATGAGCTTGATGCGGGTTTGCCAGGTGTGAAACCCAACTCCCTTGAACCAAGCTATCGGTGAGCCTTTTCCCATGCTGAAGAGCTAGAGCAATAGCAAATCAGTTCCAAGACTCTCAGATTTTACAAGTGAAAGAGTAGATTACAATGTGTCAAGAGACACAAGTAATGGTAGTGTGAAAACACATTATGTTTGACTTGATGTTGAGCTTGAATCTTCCTTTTTGGGTCTCTGATCCTTTGTCGATCTTTCCAGGTTCTTCCCCTCCTTGATTTGATGCTGGGGCAGTAGATCAGAGTGGCAATAGGTTGCTCCAGGTGGCAGGAGAGAGAAAATGATGAGATTTTTGAGCTTTGATGAAAATGGCGGCTGACAGTTTAGGGTTTCAGATAGGGGCCTATTTTTTTTTCTCTGTGTGGGCTGAATACTTGATCATTTCTCAAACTTTTTTAATGGAAAGAAAGCTTGACTCATGGGCTTTCATTGCCCCATAACCATCGTCAGGATCTGGTCGAGCAGCAGGCACACAAGACGACAAAACAAAAATAGGCGCATATCAAGCTCATATTATTCTCCTGTTAGTATGTATGACCAACATTAGCCTTGTCCAGATGTATCAACAAGTGTGAGACATTAAATAAGTTTGTGGTCTTAGATCCAGTGTGAATGGTCCTATGGACCTTAGTACTATTGTATACACTTATGCTATGTGTGTGGTTATGAGATATTGAATGAAAGAAGAATAGAGCATGCTTGCTCTTCACCTTGTCTCTGCCTCTCAATCTCAACATGGTATCAGAGCACCCATGACTGGGCTCTCTGGAAAGCATTTGTGAAGAAGGCTGGAAAATTGAAGCTTTAAGGTTCTTGAGAAGAAGGGCTAAGTGCTCCTGCTCTTGTAGAGGTATGCATCTACTCATTATGAGGTGTATGGTTGATATAAGTACTTGAGGCCAATATGGAGCATGAATGCATGGTTGACATGAGTCTGGAGCTCTCAAACATGTCCAAAACAACCACTAGAGCATGGGTACATGCAAAGAAGACATATAAACTAGATGTTATGCATTGAAGCTGAAATTTCTTACTCAAAATACACAAATCTAGAAGTCTTAAGCAGGTTGAAAATCTATCAAAAAGTGTGGGCAGCAAGCATTGGCCTTCTTGAAGCATTACATGTCTTTGGCTAACTCTTGTGGTGAGAGAAATGACTTGACATATATGTGTCAAATGTTTTGAGCATTGAGAAGGGAGTTGGATGCAAATGTTTGGAGCTAAAGCAAGTGGCTTGACACGGTTTTGAATGTCAATGAACTGTGGATGAACTGTGAATGTCTTGGTTGCTACTATGTCTTGAAGACGGGACAATCTTGGAAACTTTCAGGTTCATGTATTGGTTCCCATGTATGGCGGCATATGTAAGTGACATTTTGAGAGGTTTGGTGGGGTGAAATATATTGTCATTGACTATTTTACTTGGCTGGAATTTACAGCAACTGTATCTTGCTCTTGTACTTGAAGTTCATGATGTATTCAGTGTCAGATTGATATGTTTGAAACCCCATATGCAAAAATAAAACTATGAACTGCTGTAAGTGTTCTTGGGGCATGTATCCTCTGTGTTGAGCTCAAAGAAGAGTTGCTGGGTATTTTCAGTTTCAGCCTATAGAGTGCTTGTCTTTACATGAACAAGTTTCCCAAATACATGCTGGTTTTGCATTGAATGCAGTCCGTACATGCAGGCTACAATACCTAGGTGATTGTCAAGTGTCAGGAGGTGAATGTACCATTGTTTTCAGGCTGAAATACTGATTGTTTGAGCACAGGGATTGCTGAAAATTGTCATAAACAATTGCAGGCTCAAACTGAATTGTTAGGAAGATTTTGGCTTACAGGTAGTCAGACAGAGCATACGACATGGCTAATCAAGAGAGAATTGACAACATAACCCAGATAGTGGGGGAAAAGCTTGACAGTAACAATTATGCCCTATGAAAGTTCCGCATGGAGAACTTCTTAATAGGGAAAGGCTATTGGGAGTTGGTGACTAGAGCGAAAGCTGAACCTGAGCTCCTAGATCAACCTACGGCTGATCAGAGACGATTACACCGACCTTGGACAGAAAGAGCTCGTAGAGTCTTGCACTGGCTCTCTTTATGTATCTCAGATGCCATGGTAATGCAGATAATGAACTGTAGCTTTCCTAAGAATGCACGGGACATTTGGGTCAAGTATTATGGCACAACCACAAGTGCTAGGAAGATACAGTTGAAGCAGAAGTTCAACAACATGGAGAGGAAGAGTAGGTCTATACAGGATTATGTCACAGAGGTTGAGACCATTGCAGATCAGTTGGCATCTGTTGGTTCACAGATTGAAGATGAAGACATGGTTGCTGTGACTTTGAATGGCTTGGGGCCTGAGTATAAGTATTTTGACACTTCTGTGTCTGTGCGGGCTAAAATGTCTGATTTCAATGAGCTGGTTGCATTGCTTATCCATGAAGAGGTTAAGCTTGGCTTAGCTATAGGATCTAGCAGTTCTAAAAACAAGGATGGAGTTTTCTATTCCAATCAACGTGGCCATGGAAACCGTGGTAGAGGCTATGGACTTGGCAGAGGAGGCCAGCAAAATGCATCCCATGGCAATAACAACCAGTAGGTATCGATTGCAATAGGTGGTGGAAACTTTAGAGGTAGGGAGAGGTCTAGCCCTAGAGGTAGAGGCTCTTGGCAATAGCAACGTCCATTTGAAAATCTGAATAAGGATAAGGATTGTTATTACTGCGGGAAGTATGGGCATATTGCCAAGGATTGCTAGAAGAAGCAGGGCAATCAAAAAGGCAAACAACATGGACATTTTGCTACGTCTAGTCAGGCAGATGATACTTCAGGAGATAGATTGTTTGCCATGCAGTATGTAAAAGAGAGAGTTGCTGAAAAATGCGGTGATAATGCAGTTTGGTACATTGATTTAGGGGCATCGAACCACATGACTCCTCATGGTAATTAGTTCACTCATATGGTGGCCGAAAAACATGGCTATGTATATACAGGTGATGACACGTAGCATAGCATTGAGCATAAAGACAAAGCTCCTCTTGTGGTTCATGATGGCAGAAAGAAAAATTTGCATGATGTATTGCATGTTCCTTCGATTACAAAGAACTTACTGTCTGTTGGTCAGATGCCGGAGCAGAACTTGCAGGTTAGATTCAACAAGTATGGTTGCTTTATTGAAGAGTTTGGCAATTGATGCAAGTTGATAGCTCGTGGCCACAGGAATGGCAGAATGTTTACTCTTGATGCTACCTTGCCAGAGCTGAATTCAACTATATTTGCCCATGGTTCTGACACTATCAGAGATTTGGAAATTTGGCACAAGAGAGTGGGGCATGTAAATTTGCAAAGACTGCAAATTATGCAAAAAAAACAGCTTGTTACAGGTTTACCCAAGTTTCAATATTCAGATATTGGTCATGTATGCAATGCTTGCTAGTTTGGTAAGCAGTCAAGGTTGCCATTTGTCAAGCATGTAAGGCAGAGTACACGTCCGTTGCAGTTAGTGCACTTTGATGTTTGTGGGCCAGCCCATAATGTATCCATGGGAGGCTCGAAGTATTATGTGACATTCATTGATGATTACAGTCGCTATACTTGGGTTTACATTCTCAAGACAAAGGATGAGGTGCTTGCTGTTTTTCAGCAGTTTAAAAAGTAGGTTGAAAAGGAATTTGACTGCTATATCTCTTGCTTGAGATCAAATAGCAGTGGGGAGTATGTGTCAAATGAGTTTGACAACTTTCTAGCTGAAAATGGCATACGTAGGCAGCTTACCTGCAGCTACACTCCTCAGTAGAATGGGGTAGCTGAAAGAAAGAACAGGGTCTTGATGGAAGCTACTCTTACCATGATGAATGAGAAGAAGATGCTGCTCTATTATTGGGTTAAGGCTGTTATGACAGCCATGTATATCTTGAATCGGACTCCCACTGCAGGTATTCATGAGATGACGCCGTTTGAGAAGCTGTATGGCTATAAGCCAGATGTAAGTCACATGAAAGTCTTTGGTTGTCTTGCTTATGTGCATATTCAAGATTAAAAAAGGAAGAAGCTGGATCCAAAATTGCATAAGTGTATTTTCATTGGATATTCGCAGGAGAAGAAGGCATACAAATGCTATGATTCCTCTACCAGGGAGACCTTGGTGAGCATGGATGTTATTTTTTATGAGATGGGTTCTTGGTATGTATCACTGGCCACAGTGCCATGAGATATGCCTTATACTCATGTATCTACAGTGGATATGCAGCAGAGCATTGCTATGACAGGACCTAGTAGTCAAACAGTATCCCCATGGACAGGGAGATTGAGGAGCTCACCATCCACTGATACTAGTATGTTAGTGAGGGGGAGATATGATGTCATGGATAGCAAAGGAAAAGAGAAAGTTATTGAGGATGTATCTGGGATGATGACACCTGGTAGAATGACTTCTGGATATGAGTCTGTTGTCACTTTAGACAGTGAACTTGGTGTTCCGACTGCCTATACGCCTAGCGCAAGGCAGATCAGGTACATTCCGCCTCATGAGAGAGGGAAATCGAGCAGTGCACCACAACTTAGATGCTCACAGAGGGTCAGATACCCTGTTGACAGGTTGACATATAGTGGCTACACTGCAAAGCATTATGCTTACATGAAAAAAGTGATGGAGATCAAAGAACCAGGTACATATACTGAAGCAGTGGAAGATGAGAACTGGTGTGCAGCCAGGAATGAAGAAATGAATGCCTTGGCTGAAAATAAGACATGGGATCTTGTGCCACTGCCTAAAGGAAAAAAGACCATTGCCTGCAAATGGGTCTACAAAATCAAATGCAAGTCGGATGGTAGTGTGGAAAGATACAAAGCTAGGCTGGTTGATAAGGGGTATGCCCAACAGTATGGACTTGATTATGAGGAAACATTCAGCCCTATTGCCAAGATGGCAACCATATGCACTGTAATTGCTTTGGCTGCTGCTAGAGGCTAGAAATTACAGCAGATGGATGTGAAGAATGCCTTTCTTAATGGTGACTTAGCAGAGGATGTCTATATGGTTCAGCTAGAAGGGTATGTTCACCTTGATTTTTAGCATTATGTATGCAAGCTGAAAAAGGCACTGTACAGGCTGAAGTAGGCTTCGAGAGCTTGGCATGCTAGGATCAGTAACTACTTGCAGAGGTTGGGATTTACTGTTGGTAGGGCTGATCACAGCCTATTTACAAAGAAGACTAACAGTGGCTTGGTAGTGCTGGTCATATATGTTGATGATTTGATAATCACTGGTAATGATGACTTAGGCATATAGCATGTAATGAAGATGTTGAAATCTGAATTTGACATGAAAGATCTAGGTGAATTGAAGTATTTTTTGGGTATTGAGGTAATTAAGGCTGAAAATGGTTTATGGCTGATGCAGAAACATTATGCCATGGAAATGCTGAAAAAATATGGCATGGCTGAATGCAAACCATTGGATGCACCGCTTGATCAGAATGTCAAGTTGGACATTAGCACTGGAGCTGAAATTCAGGATGTGACTATGTACAGGAAGATGGTTGGAAGTCTGATCTACTTGACCATCACTATGCCAGATTTAAGTTATGCAGTTCGGCTCATAAGTCAGTTTATGTAGAAGCCCAAGAAGCCACATTTGGATGCTGTTAGGCGGATTATGAGATATGTTAAGTCCACTATAGATTATAGGCTATTCTATATGAGAGATAAGCCCTTGAAACTGGTTGGATACATAGGTGCGGATTGGGTAGGATGCTCATATGATTGCAGAACTACGAGTGGTTATGATTTTGGCTTTGAAAGTGGCATGATCAGTTGGAGCAGCAAGAAGCAACCAACGGTTGCATTGTCTAGTACTGAGGTAGAGTACAGGGGTGCTGCATTGGCAGCATGTGAGATTTCATGGCTACTCAAGCTTATGGCTAATTTGGATATTCAAGTGGATGCTCCGGTGACCTTATTATGTGACAATGTCAGTAGTGTACTCCTGGAAATGAATCCAATATACCATGCCAGGACAAAACACATAGAGGTACACTACCATTTTATCAGAGAGATGGTTCTTGCAGGGAGAGTAGATCTTATGCATGTGAAGATTGATGAACAGGTTGTAGATATCTTTACCAAGTCTTTGGGTAAAGATAAGTTTAGTAGTTTTAGACAGCTACTTGGAGTTCATTAGATGATTTGAGCTTGAGGGGGGAGTGTTAGAATATCAAGCTCATATTATTCTCGTGTTAGTATGTATGACCGACATTAGCCTTGTCTAGTTGTATCAGCAAGTGTGGGACATTAAATAAGTCTGTGGTCTTAGACCCAGTGTGAATGGTCCTATAGACCTTAGTACTATTTCATACACTTATGCTATGTGTGTGGTTATGAGATATTGAATTAAAGAAGAAGAGAGCATGCTTGCTCTTCACCCTGTCTCTGCCTCTCTCAATCTCAATAGTTCGAAAAAAATTCGACGATTTTGACAATGCTGGGGGCAGAGGTGGCTAATGTTAGCGGGGCTGTGATGTTGGACTATTGCGCCTTAACCAGAGGAAGAGGTCTTTAAAAGGAATCATCAGTGGATATGCTTTATATTGAGAGATCCAATGACTCCAAGTGAGTTGGGTCCTGTTGGCTATGGAGGACATCCAAAGTAGAAGTTGAGAAGATTGACAATGCTGAGCTCCAGGGTGTGCAATGCTTAGGTGTAAGGTGCCAGGGAGGAGCTCTGGAAGTAGAGAAACATTTTCCCGAAAGGAATTGTAGTGAGATATGACTTGTGGAGAGAGATCCAAGAGCTTGAAGCAGGCAGGGTGCAGGCTGGCTATGGCTGCCAAGGAAGGTCAAGTAGAGATGGAGGTGAGAAATGGAACCATGAGCTGGACTTGAGTTGACCTAAGACTAAGATGAGCTGTCAGAGAGTAGAGGAGAGCTAAGCCATGCTCAGTTGAGCTCTGATACCATGTTGACAAACACAGATCTGGAGCATGGCTATGGTGAATCAAAGACGGGAAGAAGACTCATGTAGACATAGACTTAAACACTGACTGTCACACAAGTGAATTAGGTTTCAAGATTGAGACTTGAACTCATAAACACAATCTTGTGTGTGGACAATGACACTAACACTTTATTGAAAAGAAAAGAGTACTATCATTGCATTAAGAAAAGGAAGTAAGTACAATGCTTTATAGAAAAGTAGTAAACTGCAGTAGGCACCACTGTGCATATGGGATAGGTGAGCTTGCATGTCCTTAGCCCTGAAGCTCCATACAAAGAGGCTGCCAGTAGGTGTGATTGTCTGAATCTCAACAGAGCTTGAGGGGGAATGTTGAAAATCAAGATTATTAGTGGTATTGACACCAACTTTACTTAATATCGCTATAGCTAGCTGTTACTAGTGGTTAGATTTAACTTAGAGGCTAGAGATATCTAGTTAATGAGTGATTTACTTGCATGCACTGTATGTGTGACTTAGACTTAACATCTTTTGTGTAACTTAGTTAGTGATCTACTTGCATACGTTGCATATGCAAATTAGACTTAAAATATTTTCTGTGTTATACAATGAATGAGTAGTGGAAGAAGTGTGAGAGTACACTGGTCTCTATTCATGGCTCCCATTCTTGTATGTCTCTTTCCATCTTTGAACAAAATGCATGAGAAGTACATGTTGCATCAATGTTCTTCTTGTTCACTTCTTCTGTAAGCAATGCACTCTCTACATCAGAATATTTAAAGTCATCTTCAAGAGATTATCACTTGAAGTAGTATAAATGTATCCAAGACTTAGATAGTATAACAAAAAATAACAAAGAATTTATATTATCCTAAAATTCAATGCCCTACAAGATAAATTGGTTGAAAATGAAGTGAAACGCATTTAGATGAGTGGACATAGGAGTGACCTTTTTCACATCAAGGTCCACAAGCTTCTTCAACCAATATGACTACAAAATAGGACTTTGCTCGTTAAAAATAGCACATATCTCTTTCCATAAATCATAAGCACCACCTTCACTTGTGATAACATTGAAATAAACCTGTTTAGAAAATTAATAGATAATGGTGGGCTTTCATAGATCATCAAGCTCTTCCCAATAATCTATATTCCAATCTTCTCACTTTATACCCTTGGCTTTTAGTGTCTTGGACTTGTTTCTCTTGCACAATATCTACCAAATTTGATTCTTCTAATACTAGAATTTTTGACATGCCACTTCTCAATATTAAATATGGCACTATCATTGGAGGAACTTGAAACACCTACAATTATGTTTTCCATCCAAAGAGAATACAAGCTATTGTAATAATAGTAAATCAATCCCAAAATTGAGCCTTAGTACATAGAATAGGAGGAATAATAATCCAATACACTATTATCCACAAGTAGGAGCCACTAGAGTACACAATATAGGTATTTTCTATTTAAAAAATAGATTAATACTAAATTTTTGCATGGCTATCCAAGGATAGAGTACATAAAAACCAATCTCCTACTACATTGAAGAGTCCAATCTCTATAATGAAAATATCAAAGTGCATTCATCGAAGTAAATCCAAAATGTCCAAGGGAAAAACAAAGCTCGGTATATATTTCTAATAACATCTCAATGCCCAAAGATATGGAAAAATACATTTGGAGCATATATCCACAATAAATCTCAAACTCATTAATGGGTAATTAGTAAACCAAATAGCCACTGCAAATATGTATACCCAGCAAAGCTCAAATTCAAAGATTAGAGCTCAAAATAAGCATATCTGAGCACAATAATCCATGCCAAGTATCAATATATCCATGTACATTCCTAAAGTTCATGTGGACATTAAATATATAAGCCTTCATAGTCAATGATTGCTGCCCATAGATAATTAAAGCACATAACCTTACAAATACTGAGCTAAACAAGTTGTACCTAATCCAAAAGCCTTTTGTGAGCATCAATGTATCATCTATGCATAAGAAGTAGGTCCCATAGGTATCACTAGAGCATTAACCAAGCAAATACTTGTTGCCAAAATAGTGAACATCAGGTTTGTCCTAAAACGTAAGTCAATGGTTGACTTAAATACTCAAAAAAAGATCAATATTGAAGCCTTAAATGCCAAGGAAGATATAAAGCAAGTGATAAATGATTCAAAGTTCATTTAGTAGGAGGATCTAGAGAAGATGTAGGATGCTAGAGATAGGAGCAACCCAAATAGGCACAAATCACGTTGGCTATTCTTAGGGTACTAGTCAATACATTCATATAGCATCCCCAAAGTTTATGTGGACATTCAATATATAATCCTTCATAGTGAATGCTTCATGTCTCATCAAGATGTGCTAAGGAGGTCAACCTTTCTTGCAATGATTTTGTTTTTCCCAGAGCATAGTTCAACGCAAACCTCACAGTAGGCAACTCATTTTCCAAGTGCAAGACACGCTCTTTCCCATATACCAATCGGGTGTGGCATGTTGCTCTCTTAAATGTCATATTATAAGCCCAAAAAACCACATGAAGTTTCTTGTCCCAATCGCGCTTTCCCTCAGATACAGTCTTAGATAAAAATCCCTATAAGTTATTTGTTGGTACTCTCTACTTGTCCATTCACTTGTGGATTATATGGGGTGATTTTATTATGTTTAACTTTCAAAGTGTTTGTGAAAGCTTCAATAACCTTATTCAGAAAATGTCTCCCACAATTGGACACCAATTCTCTAGGTGGACCAAAATAGCTTCAATAACCTTATTGAGAAAATGTCTCCCACAATTGGACACCAATTCTCTAGGTGGACCGAAATAGCAGACAATTTGTTCCATAATAAAAATAGTTGTTTCCTTGGCATTATCCTTCATTGTAGCTTGAGCTTCAGACCATATTGTAAAATAGTCCATCGCCACAATGATATAATTCTTTTCTGTGTAGTGGAGGAAGGATGCATAGGTTCCAAAAAATTGATTCCCCACTTTTCAAAAGGCAAAGACGCAATAATAGGATTAAGCGGTGTAATATTTCCGCACACTGCGTACCGTAAATATTGACTTCCCGCACGCCGTGTAAATCCTGTGCAAGGGTATCACCTACATCGTATTATTGGTAGCTTAATCCATACCATTCACGCTCAAAAATGAGGCCGCCACATTGTAAATTAGAGGCTGGGGTTGAGGACCGTAAAAACTGCGTGGGAACACCCTTTTTGAAGGGGCAATTGGATAAATTCAAGGCAAATTTTTTTTAATTATTATCCCTTCCCCCAGCCGATGCATGGCTGGAGGAGAGGGAGTGTGGCGGGGGAATGGCCATGGAGGAGTGAGTCGGACTGCATGAGGAGGAGTCCTCCACGTGTGTGGAGGCCCTCTTTCCCCCCCCCAAGGCCTATAAAAACCCCCCCCCAGGGAGTCAGGGGAGAGGGAAAGCGTGGGAGGAGGCCGCCGTGTAGGAAGTCGCTAGCCGCCTTCGGCCGCCACCACATTCCGCCAGACCGCCACAGCCCGCCGCCGTGCAGGAAGCCGCCAGGCCACCTCAGTCCGCCGCCATCCCTGCCCTCTTCACGACGAACCCCCCCCCTCGACGTTGCTGCAGGACAGAAGCTTCTTAGAAGCTTCCTAAGAAGCTTCTAAGAATTAAGGCCATAGGCCTTGATCCTACGTGACTTCGCGATTTTGAATCCGGTTAGGGAAATACCTATTCCCACGCAAGGAGAAGATAGCGATCCTCATGCATGATTATTTGATGTAAGTCCTAGTATGTCCTAGGAAGGTTAGTATCCAGATTATCATGCATTTTTACTATACTAAGGAAAGATAGAGTTATTGTGAACCATGTGATGCGTGGGAGCAATGAAGCACATGTTTACATGTAATATGTTAGTTGCAACTATTTTTCCTCTTTTGGATCTAGTTTATTGTCTCTAGGAAGGATTCATCCTTGTCGCGAGACAAGCATAATGAACTATCCAAATCACCTAGCCACAAAGGAATCATATGGTACGATAGACACCCCGAACACTAGCTAGGTTAAGGATTCGGCCAAGTTTCCAAATGTCGCTAAGTCGAAACCTTCAAGCCAATAGTCCTAACCACATTCCCAAAATGTTGAGCTAATTGGATGCTCATGTAAACAATAATCTAGGATTCCTACCTTAAGGACCAAGCGTTCAAGATGATGAAACTCGATTTGAGTTGGACTAAACGCTGTCGATTTAGTGAAATTAAGGATGGGTGGGTAAAAGACACCCTAAACCCTCCTTCTTGACTGAAGTTAATTCCGTGACCTGAATACGCCATTCATTAAGGGAAATGATCTCTTAGAATGGAGGCGACACTGGTGCAATAAATTGCAACGTCACATAGCTTTGCGGTTTGATCGTGAGAAGTTTTGCCATTCCGTGGATTAAGGTTGGTAGGTTCTTGCGCTAGTTTAAACTTGCAAGGGGAAAAGGGTAGTCGTCCTTTTACTCTATCCTAATTAGGGAAACTTTGTCAAGTTAAGGGAAGCTAGGCATTTGCTTGGACGAAAATGATTAATCAATAAACTAAAGTGACATGGTCGCTGGAATTTACCATAAACCAAACCTAAAGTATTGATAGGGTATGACCCTAGCCCAAGGACGATAGGAATCTTGCCAAGTTGCAATTGATTCCGGATCGAATGCAGGTTGCATTCGGAGAAAAGGAGTCACTCCTTAAGAGTTGCCAGCTAAAACGACCACTGGAATTGATTGTGCTTGTAACAGTTTAGAAAGCACTGTTTGCATTGTTTGCTCAATGAACTAAAGGATGAAATGATATCTAAATACTTCAGGTTGAAGGCCTGAAGGGAGAGGCAGCTTCAGTTACCCCCGACTGCCTCCCTGACCCTAACCAAGGGGGTTGTTAACCGCGCCGGGAACGTGGACCGAACCCGCTGTGAGAGGTCTCTCCGTTGAGTTCTACTTGGAGCAGGAGGACGCTTGGGTGCCAGAGGGGGCTCTGGCCATAAATCCCTCGCCTTCCGGGCCCTGCACAAGAGGCTAACGTGACTCGGGATTGGATCTCGAGACCCGCATACTAGTCTACGGGCAGAAGCTTGGATTAGTGATCCCTGGTGGATTACTGGATAGCCTTCGGGCGGATTATGATCAAGCCTACGGGCGGAACTCCTTGTATTTCAAAGATAAAAGGATAAAATGATAATAAAGAAGTTGTTTGACATTGTTTTCTTTATGTCCTGTGATAAGATTACGTGAAGGAACCAGTGCTTAACAGGGCTAATCAAGGAAGTTGTTTGTTATATGTCAAATTAATGTGGTAGGTAATTACATAACTAAAACAAACCGAGGAAAGTGCGGAGGATGGACCATGGGTCCGTCCTATGGATGGGTGGTCCCGGTTAGCCGGGAACTTTTCTCAAAAATCTTCAACGAACAGAGGAATGATCATCATCGCCAAAGCAAATAACGAGAACGATGACTTAGATTTACCTGTTACCCGACTCACGCTGTTTTAGGGCAACGGAATGGGACTATGCCTTATGGCAGAGAGGTTGAGCATTGCATCCCTCTCGTTTCCCATTCTCCTTGAACCAAGTGCAGCGTGAATCCACTTCGGACCTGGCGTTTCTGCGTAAAGTAGTTCGCTCGGGTCTGACGCTAGTTGCCGCTAGCTAATGACCAAACTAGAAAACCTTAATTCCGGTCGATCCTAAGTGGGAAACGGCCAGGACACTTCCGCTACGTAGCAGATGCGGAAAGACCTAGATTACAAAACCCGTAACATTCCATGGGAGTGCCGGGCGGAGTTCTCTAGACAGCCTTCCGATGGACTGCCAAGACGTGTCCTAGAGGATTCTAGTGGACAGGTTGCAGTTGGTATCAGAGCCAACCAACAAAGGATTTGTTTTTAGGAAATTTTACGAAGTAAAGAAAATGCTACTGTCCCAAACATTTCCTTACTTCAATGCTGTCTTGCAGAATTACGAAGCATGGAACAAGTTCTTAGTGTTCCGAGTCATGTTTATGACCGCGATGCATTCCATGGATTATCGACAAAGGGTTGAGATGATGAACATCCTAGACCGCATTTACAATCCATCGCCTGTGTACATGGAATGGAGATGGATGGGTGTTATAGGGATCTATTACATAACCGCCTATCAACCTGCGTACCTTCAAATTAACTTGAAGAGAATCAAGTGGATGGAGGATTTGAAGATCGTAAAGCTGTTCGTCTTTGTTGAGGCTCATGCAAACGCGACCCTACAGGTTGGAGGTTGAAGGGTTAACCAGAATAAGTATGTGTACGGGGAAGTGATTCAAAGAATCCCTGCCGACCGAATCAAGGTTTTGGGACGTCATGTGAAGAAGGGATATCAAAGGAAAAGATACCCTAATCTTCCAATGAACTATCGATTCCTTAAAATTGATGACCCCAATCCGTACTACTACTCAGTTCCTGTAGCTGAATGCAATAATATCTTATTCTCCTCAAATTAATGTATCAACTTGTTCCATCGCCCCAAGAAATAATTATACCTCGAAAGGGCTATGTTGATATGAATGGAATAAAACTTTTTTTTAAATCAACGATTGTCTCGACTATGAATATTGATAAAGAAGTAAAGTGATTTGGTCACTTGGCTAAAGGAATATGCGGACGTAGTTTCTGAAGAGTTAACAAAACGTCCACTTCAAAGAGAAGTAGATCATGAGATTAAGCCAGTAATAGGAGCTGCGCCAATTGCGAAGAGACCATATAGAATGTCTATATCGGAAGCAATTGAGTTGAAGGAATAGCTCAAGAAACTATTAAACCAAGGCTACATTCGACCTAGCAACTCACCATGGGGAGCTCCAGTCCTATTCCAGAAGAAGAAAGATGGGACACTTCGACTATGTATTGATTACCGTGGGTTGAATCAATCAACAGTCAAGAACAAGTATCCTATTCCTAGAATAGATGAGCTTCTCGATCGCCTTCAAGGTGCAAAGATCTTCTCCAAAATTGATCTCAGGTCAGGTTACTATCAAATTAGGATCAAGGATGAGGATATTCCAAAAACAGCCTTCAATACAAGATATGGACACTTTGAATTCTTGGTTATGTCATTCGGGCTTACAAATGCACCTGCCACCTTCAATAGATTAATGCAGGATATTTTTAGACCATATCTTGATGAATTCGTGCTTGTCTTCTTCGACGACATTTTAGTCTATTCTAAACAGGAAGAAGATCATGAACCTCATCTACGGATTGTTTTGGAGACAATGAGGTCTCATAAGTTGTATGCAAAAATGAAGAAGTGTGCATTCTTCAAACGTCAGATTGAATATCTAGGATTCATAGTATCATCAGAAGGAATATCAGTAGACCCAGCCAAAGTCAGAGATGTGCTTGAATGGCCAGTACCAGTATCCGTCAAAGAAATACGCAGTTTTCTTGGCTTGATAGGATGGTATAGGGTCTTTATCAAAAACTATGCTTTGATTGCAGCACCTCTTACCGACTTACTAAAGAAGCAGACTTCTATTACATGGTCAACTCCCGAGCAAAATAGCTTCGACCAATTGAAGCAATGTTTGGTATCAGCACCTATTCTGAAACTTCCTAACCTCAATAAGGAGTTCGAGGTAGTAACTGATGCCAGCATTCTTGCCTTGGGGTGTGTACTCATGCAGGAAGGTCATCCTGTAGCATATTCTTCAAGGAAATTGAAGAGTCATGAAAAGAATTATGCCACGCATGATCTGGAGTTATTAGCTGTCATCCATGCTCTAAAGCTTTGGAGACACTACCTGTTGGGTAACAAGTTTACTCTAGTAACAGATCATAAGAGTCTCAAATGGATTTTTACCCAGAACGAGCTCAACATGAGGCAACGTCGATGGATCGAAGTATTGGAGGAGTATGATTTTGAAATCAAGTATCGACCAGGAAAAGAGAATGTAGTTGCCGATGCACTCAGTCGCAAGGCATTCCTAAATTCCCTAATCTTGCAGAATCCATCAACGGCCAGATCTCTGGCTACAAAGGTATCTATGCCAAGCAACCCTATACTCGAACTAGCTAGAGAGGAGGCATGCCATGATTTGGCCTACCAAACCATGATAAAAGAAATAGCTACCAAAGAGCAGAATCTGAAGTCACAAGCTAAGTATCGGGAATTTTCCACTGATAATGGACTTGTTTATTACAGAACAAGGTTATGTATACCAACAAGCCAGTCACTTAAGCAAAAGATATTATGGGAAGCTCATGATTCCCCTTTCGCAGGACATCGTGGCTATGCAAAAACTCTTAATGCAGTTAGGAAGAGCTATCATTGGGAGAGGCTCAAGGGTGACGTTCTCAAATATGTCACTGAATGTTTGTCTTGCCAACGTATCAAGGCTGAACATGTCATGATGCCAGGGAAATTGCAACCACTTGACATTCCCCAAATGAAATGGGAATTCATCAGTATGGATTTTGTGGTGGGCTTACCCCAAGTCCAAGGAGGGTACAACTCCATTATGGTTGTAGTTGACATGCTTACTAAGGTTGCACACCTGATTCCAGTAAAGACAAACTATAAAGCCTCCGACATTGCTAGAGTGTTTATCAAAGAAATATTCAAGCTACATGGGCTACCTAGAAGGATCATTAGCGATCGAGATTCTCTTTTCACTTCACACTTCTGGAGAGCTATCTTTGAAGCTATTGGAACTCAACTCTGTTTTAGCACTGCCTACCATCCCCAAACAGATGGACAAACATAACGAGTAAATCAAATCATTGAGGATATGCTTAGGGCTTACTGCTGTCGGGAGCCGAAGAGGTGGATTCAATACTTGCCGTTAGTAGAATTTGCTTACAATGCTTCTTACCAGCAGAGCATTCAAATGACGCCTTTCCAGGCATTATATGGTCATGATTGTCGAAGTCCCCTAAATTTTTCTGATCCTACCCTAAGGGTGGAAGCTTCAAGACAAATGTTGGAGGACATGGATGACCAAATAAGGTCAATAAGACAAGATATACAAGCAGCCAAAGATAGACAAAAGGCATATGCGGATTTGAAACGCCAAGAGAGGGTCTTTGGAGAAGGAGACATGGTCTTCACTCGTGTACGGCCGAAAAAGAGTTCTCTATCTCTAGGTGAATGCAAGAAGCTAAGTCCAAGGTATTGTGGACCGTATAAAATCCTCAAATGCATGGGACCCAATGCTTATAAATTGCAACTTCCAGATAACCTAAAAGTTCACAATGTATTCCATATTAGTCTCTTTAAAAAATATGTACCCAACCCAAATCATGTACTTGATGACCAACAAATTGTAATGCCTAGTCAAGGAGTCCTTGAACTAAGACCGGATAAGATCTTAGATGTTAGGGAGAGACAGCTAAGATCTAGAACCTTGAAGGAATACCTCGTCCAGTGGAAAGATTATCCCGAAGAGGATGCTACCTGGATGGATGAAAGCTCTCTCAGTCTTCAATATCCCCAGTTTTTCTCGAGATGAGGACATCTCGATTCTTCTAAGGGGGAGAGAATGTAATATTTCCGCACACTGCGTACCGTAAATATTGACTTTCCGCACGCCGTGTAAATCCTGTGCAAGGGTATCACCTACATCGTATTATTGGTAGCTTAATCCATACCATTCACACTCAAAAATGAGGCCGCCACATTGTAAATTAGAGGCTGGGGTTGAGGACCATAAAAACTGCGTGGGAACACCCTTTTTGAAGGGGCAATTGGATAAATTCAAGGCAATTTTTTTTTAATTATTATCCCTTCCCCCAGCCGATGCATGGCTGGAGGAGAGGGAGTGTGGGGGGGGGGATGGCCATGGAGGAGTGAGTCGGATTGCATGAGGAGGAGTCCTCCACGTGTGTGGAGGCCCTCTTTCCCCCCCCCCCCCAAGGCCTATAAACCCCCCCCCCCCCCCCAGGGAGTCATGGGAGAGGGAAAGCGTGGGAGGAGGCAGCCGTGTAGGAAGTCGCCAGCCGCCTTAGGCCACCACCACATTCCGCCAGACTGCCACAGCCCGCCGCCGTGCAGGAAGGTGCCAGGCCACCTCAGTCCGCCGCCATCCCCGCCCTCTTCACGACGAACCCCCCCCCTCGACGTTGCTGCAGGACAGAAGCTTCTTAGAAGCTTCCTAAGAAGCTTCTAAGGATTAAGGCCATAGGCCTTGATCCTACGCGACTTCGCGATTTTGAATCCGGTTAGGGAAATACCTATTCCCACGCAAGGAGAAGATAGCGATCCTCTAGCCGTCTCGAAAAGCGAGAGTAAAGGAGTCCGTAACCACGACTACAATGGATCCCAAGAAGTTGCAAGGCGCGACCGCGGGAGGTTCATCTCCGAGCATACAAGTCGATATCTCCCCGAGCCCACAAGTCCAGGTTTTTTCGAGTTTAGTCTCGCATAAAGAAATGTTTAGGCACGCTTAATTCCATAAGGGAGAATGCATTTTACGCTTATTTTTAATGCATGTGGCAGTGTTAAAAATACATTTGATAAATTACCTCTTTAAACATTAGATAAGGTTGGTGCATGTCATGGAATTGAAACAGTTGCATTTCCGGAGTTGTCCGCCTTAAAGGACTAGCTGCATGTTGCTATTTTGGAACATTATCAAAGTAATGAGTCTAAACATATAGGACAAAGAAATGAAATTGATAAGTGCATTTGGTTACTAGACATGGTAGGCATAAGCGTGTGCCGCATTTTGGGTAATATCTTCCTTGTAATGATTTGTGGGGAAAAGTTAACACCCATAAGATATTATCCGGAAAGAAATAGAAGAGTACGAAAATGATCTTATGAACTTGCAAGTAGCATGTAACATGGAATAAGTTAACACTAGTTTTAGTTGGTATGAACTTCATTAACTACATTGTAGCTAGGGGAAAGTTGCGTGTTGCATAGTCATCATGCAGAAATTCCATTCATTAGGAGCCGTATCTAGAAAAGGTCGCATGGGTTATCAAAGCATGAGATTCTAAAGTGTAGACAACAAGGTTGTAAGCATGATTATTTGATGTAAGTCCTAGTATGTCCTAGGAAGGTTAGTATCCAGATTATCATGCATTTTTACTATACCAAGGAAAGATAGAGTTATTGTGAACCATGTGATGCGTGGGAGCAATGAAGCACATGTTTACATGTAATATGTTAGTTGCAACTATTTTTCCTCTTTTGGATCTAGTTTATTGTCTCTAGGAAGGATTCATCCTTGTCGCGAGACAAGCATAATGAATTATCCAAATCACCTAGCCACAAAGGAATCATATGGTACGATAGACACCCCGAACACTAGCTAGGTTAAGGATTCGGCCAAGTTTCCAAATGTCGCTAAGTCGAAACCTTCAAGCCAATAGTCCTAACCACATTCCCAAAATGTTGAGCTAATTGGATGCTCATGTAAGGACCAAGCGTTCAAGATGATGAAACTCAATTTGAGTTGGACTAAACGCTGTCGATTTAGTGAAATTAAGGATGGGTGGGTAAAAGACACCCTAAAGCCTCCTTCTCGACTGAAGTTAATTCCGTGACCTGAATACGCCATTCATTAAGGGAAATGATCTCTTAGAATGGAGGCGACACTTGTGCAATAAATTGCAACGTCACATAGCTTTGCGGTTTGATCGTGAGAAGTTTTGCCATTCCGTGGATTAAGGTTGGTAGGTTCTTGCGCTAGTTTAAACTTGCAAGGGGAAAAGGGTAGTCGTCCTTTTACTCTATCCTAATTAGGGAAACTTTGTCAAGTTAAGGGAAGCTAGGCATTTGCTTGGACGAAAATGATTAATCAATAAACTAAAGTGACATGGTCGCCGGAATTTACCATAAACCAAACCTAAAGTATTGACAGGGTATGACCCTAGCCCAAGGACGATAGGAATCTTGCCAAGTTGCAATTGATTCCGGATCGAATGCAGGTTGCATTCGGAGAAAAGGAGTCACTCCTTAAGAGTTGCCAGCTAAAACGACCACTGGAATTGATTGTGCTTGTAACAGTTTAGAAAGCACTGTTTGCATTGTTTGCTCAATGAACTAAAGGATGAAATGATATCTAAATACTTCAGGTTGAAGGCCTGAAGGGAGAGGCAGCTTCAGTTACCCCCGACTGCCTGCCTGACCCTAACCAAGGGGGTTGTTAACCGTGCCGGGAACGTGGACCGAACCCATCGTGAGAGGTCTCTCCGTTGAGTTCTACTTGGAGCAGGAGGACGCTTGGGTGCCAGAGGGGGCTCTGGCCGTAAATCCCTCGCCTTCCGAGCCCTGCACAAGAGACTAACGTGACTCGGGATTGGATCTCGAGGCCCGCATACTAGTCTACGGGCAGAAGCTTGGATTAGTGATCCCTGGTGGATTACTGGATAGCCTTCGGGCGGATTATGATCAAGCCTACAGGCGGAACTCCTTGTATTTCAAAGATAAAAGGATAAAATGATAATAAAGAAGTTGTTTGACATTGTTTTCTTTATGTCCTGTGATAAGATTACGTGAAGGAACCAGTGCTTAACAGGGCTAATCAAGGAAGCTGTTTGTTATATGTCAAATTAATGTGGTAGGTAATTACATAACTAAAACAAACCGAGGAAAGTGCGGAGGATGGACCATGGGTCCGTCCTATGGATGGGTGGTCCCGGTTAGCCGGGAACTTTTCTCAAAAATCTTCAACGAACAGAGGAATGATCATCATCGCCAAAGCAAATAACGAGAACGATGACTTAGATTTACCTGTTACCCGACTCACGCTGTTTTAGGGGAACGGAATGGGACTATGCCTTATGGCAGAGAGGTTGAGCATTGCATCCCTCTCGTTTCCCATTCTCCTTGAACCAAGTGCAGCGTGAATCTGCTTCGGACCTGGCGTTTCTGCGTAAAGTAGTTCGCTCGGGTCTGACGCTAGTTGCCGCTAGCTAATGACCAAACTAGAAAACCTTAATTCCGGTCGATCCTAAGTGGGAAACGGCCAGGACACTTCCGCTACGTAGCAGACGCGGAAAGACCTAGATTACAAAACCCGTAACATTCCATGGGAGTGCCGGGCGGAGTTCTCTAGACAGCCTTCCGATGGACTGCCAAGACGTGTCCTAGAGGATTCTAGTGGACACGTTACAAGCGCGCACTTAAAATTTTCTCTAGCATCGTGTCTTTGACAAACATCACAACCCTTAACATTTGAAAAATCATCTTGGAAAATCATTGGCTACTTAAATCCATCCAATAAAATGACATTCACATGCTGAATCATGAAATTACTCTAGACTAAAGGATACCTCATCGGACACCACACAATGAAGATAAATCTCATCCATATCTTTCCTATATAAAGGATCTGCTACTATTGAAAAGCGAAGTACTTTTGCTGCTTAATCTTTATCTTCTCATCTTTAGAAAGAGTTTCTGCCAGGTTGCCTATTGATAGATAATGGATGGTGGACACATACCACGACAAAATAGAGGTTGCATCAATTTTGCATAAGTCGTTGCAATTAGCCTACTCTTCCTTAGGCTCACCAAAATCAACTAGGCACTCCAAAATAACCTGCAGCTTTGGTGGCTTGCTCCTAATCTCATAATCAAACTCTTACAAAGAAATCAGCCACTTGGCTAGGTGCTTAGGGAGTTGAAGCTTATTCAGCAATAAGCACAATCCCTTTGCCTTGATAAAGAATACCACCTTCTCATTAAAAATATAATGTCTAAACTTTTTGGTGGTAAATACCATAGCCAAGTAAACCTTCTCCAAATAACTATAGCAAAGCTCTAAAATTTTCAACTTATGACTTGCGAATGCAACAAGATGATAAAGTTGTGCCTCCCAAATTTGGGATAAATAACAACTAATACTATGCTTTGTCACAGCTACGAAGATATAGAAAATCGCACTCCTTTTTGGAGCTTTTAAAATTAACTCTTTGGATAATTCCATTTTAATATCTTCAAAACATACTTTGCATGTTTTCATCCATTAAAAAACATTCCTATGAGATAAAATATTCATAAAAAAAGGGTAGCAAATATTCAACCAATCAATCAATGAATCGACAATAATATCCCACAGATAAAACAAAATTGTGAACATCTCTAGGGTAAGTGGGTAGACTTAAAGTCACAATAACAACAATCTTTTTAAGATTGGTGGCAATACTAGCTGCAATCACAACATGACCGAATAACAAACCATAAGGCACCTTGAATAGGCCAAAAGCCATCACATGATACACAAAAGTACCACAATTTATAATAAATGTCGTTTCTAACTTATCATCTTCAGAAATGGCCATTTGGTTATAGCCGGTAAAAGAGTCCATAAAAGAGTATATCTCTTGCCTACCAACAACTAATCTAAAATTTGATTGATAAAGGAAAGAAGATAATAATCCTTCACCATCTACTTGTTCAATTCATTAAAATCAACACGCAACTAGATGTAATTGTTCTTTTTCTTTCTTATTACCACAAGTGAACACTGTTTTGTATGTTTAATAGGGAAGATTAGACCAGCCTTCCTTGAATGCATCAATTCCTCGAAAAGAGGTTCTCTTAACTCAAATGGCATGGGTCTAATCTTCTTCCTGACCTTCTTACTACCTTCCTTCAATAGGATCATATGCATGGCAACAAAGCGGAAAATCCCCTTCAGTTCATCATAACTCTATGCAAATACATCCCTAAACTCCTGCAAGAGTGCCACATAATATGCACACTTGTCAACAGATAACATAGTGGCAAGTTTAATGGGGTGGGGATCGTTGGGAGTCCCAAGATCTAGCTCTATCACATTAGCATCACGAATCCTATCCTTTGCATCTATTGGCTCATTTAAACATACTTGGTAAACCTTCTCAGTGTTGGAACCCTCTTCAAAATCACTAGAACTTGACATTTCAACAACTGAAGTTCCCTCGAGTGCCTCCCATTCTGTTGTGGGAGATAATGTCCTTCCATCCAGCGGGCACTTAGGGTATGCATCTAGAATTATTCTCTTTAACCCATATCCAAAAATCAATCCACCAGCTAGGATATCTACAGAACAATCAAAATATAATATCAATAGATGTGTAAGCAACAACTGACAGCTTGGTCTTCTCGCAAATTAGATGACATGAAAGTCAAGGATGCACTCAATGTTGGCAATTATCACATATACTTGTGTTACCATTCCTTCTAGTTGTCTTAGGCTATCATCAGCTATTTTTAAAACTATTGTGACATCCTTTTGAATTGGTAAACCCAATCTCTCGGACACATCCATACTCATAATATTTACAAATGAATCAAGGTCCACCAATGCACTATCTATCAAGATTCCATCAACATATGCCTACACCCTAGGGCACTTCTTCTTTATATGATCCCACCATTTGCTTTACACTCAATAGACACCAAAAGTTTCAATGACATAAACTGGTTGTAAGATTTTCTTAAGCTCCTTATGAATGTTTGGTGACAATTGAATCACTTGTAGTAGATTCACAACTGGTTTAACTTCATAAAGCGTGTTTGCTAAGTCAAAACTCATAGAATTTTGCTATTACTCTCTTCTCTTTCCACATCAGTTTCTATTTTGGCTTCTTAATAATCTTAGTATCCTCCTTTTCTTTCAATTTTCATTTTTTAAAAACCAAAGGATCCTCTCAAAAAACATCATTTTTAAGAGGACCCTCCTAGGCATCCAACACCTTCTTGTCATCCTTGCTAGGTTTAGGATTAGCTTTGCTTCTACTAATGTCATCATTATTAGTGTCCTTCAATTTATGACCTCTAGTGACTACCTTAACATTGTTAGGAGATAAACTCTCGCTAATTTGGCAAAGTTTCAACTAGAATTACCCCATTGGGTTCTTCCTCGAGTGTGGACTTTTTCCTTCTCAAAATTTTCTTAGGGTCCTCTCCGTTAATATTCTTGTTATTCACATGATGGTTCACAGGACCAAGTTACCAACTACCCTGTTGGAGAGAACTGTCCCTACTCCAATAGGGTGTGGCAAAGTGACCAAGCTTCCCACATTTATCACATTTGTTATTACGATAATTATGATAGGAATGATGTCCACTACACCACTTACAAGATGGGTCCCCATCATTAGGCTTTCTTGTACCCATCAGATTTTGTTGACGCTTTAAGAAATTAACATCTACAAAGATCTAGTAGTATTGCTCAGTGATCATATCAGTATAATGTTTCATCATATCTTTTACCTCCTCTATAACTTTTTATGGAGAGAACTCATAACCAATGGGTTCGGTAGCTATCCTCTCACTAGGCTGCATAACATGCAAAGGGGTTGATAGATTTTGCATCATACTTCGTCTATCATTCAGGTTTGTCATAGGGGTACTCATTACACCTTAATGTCCACCAACTAATCCCAAATTATTTGTAGGACTGAATAATTAATATCGTATGATTTTTGATTGATTTTAGAATTATTTGGATAGGTTTGGATTGATTTTGATAACCCATGATATTTTTTGATGAAGATATATTGATACGATAGGTTTTGATGATGTTGTGATAGCTTCTATATGATCTTGTTTGAGCCTCTTGAGCTTCTGTTCTCTTCAATTTTGTTTTTTTTTATTTGATTAAGTGAGGTTGGGATATTGAAAAATGAATTTTGAGGTTTTATGATAGCTTATTGAGTGATTTATGATGGGTTTATTTGGTTTTAGTTGAGTTGAATGTTTGTTGTTTAGTTGTTGTGTCCTGGAAATATTGATGATAGGCCAACAAATGTAGTCCCATTGTCAATTTTTAAGGGAGGGTACAATGAAGACCCTGATCTTCATGTAGTAGAGTTTATGGTAGCATGTGTAGCTGGCAATGTTAGAACCCCCGAGCATTGGTTAGCAACATTCCCTGTCACTTTCAAGGGCATGACATTTCAATGGTATGAGAGACAAGCAGCATGAACTTTTGGCACATGGGAGGACTTGAAGTTGGGCTTCCTCACAAAATCCAGGCATCATGAAGGTTTTGAACAGCGAATACAAGAGGAGTTCATGAACCAGTCCTCTGGAGAAAGAGTAGAAGCTTATGTCTAACGAATGGAATCCATCATGAAGAGATGGACCAATCATCATTTAGATGAAGGCATCAAGAAAGGAGTGTTCCTCAGAGGACTACAACCAAAAGTTCTCAAGTTCATGGAACTGAGAAGGCCAATCAATCTGCAAGCTACAATAGTGAAAGGTGCAAGACTATATGAAAAGTTGAAGCAAGGTTGTCAATGATCTCAGGAAGAGGAGTCTAACCTTCTTCCATGCCAGGAATGGTATACCCACCGAATTCAGTTCCACGAATAGTTTCCTATCCCTATCCCTAGATACAAATAATGCCGCAGTACAATGCACCTAATCCACAATGGCCACAAACAACAATGCCTCAAATGATGGTTCAACCATAACAATAGTGGCCTCAAACAGTTCCTCCAATGGCGGCTCAACAACAATGGAACCCTACCAACTCGAATCAACAGCCCCAAGTCTCAACAGGAGCTTTGAATCAAAACTAGAATAGAGGACCTGCTAGATCAACCCAACTCGTGTATGCAATAATTACAGAAGCTTCCCAAAGTCCTACTACAAGTACTTCAGGAGGTGAAAATTTGAAGGACTACCTATCGAATTCAGTCACAAGTATCAAGAAAGAGCTTATGGATGTGATTAGAGCGCAACTACAGAAGTTGAAGGTGAATACCACCAATATATCCACTTCTCTAAGAGGTGGGATATATGTGATGCATTCTAATACATGGGGTGGAAAGTGAATGTACGTAAAAAAACCAACCATTCCTGGAGCTTTCTATTCATACTCTTTGAGGAAGAACCATAGAAAGAATATTTGCTCTCTGAAAGAGATGCATGAACGAAGAAAGAAAGATGAGGACACAAGATTCAACTTGTTGGAATCCAAAATGATAATGTTGGACATTGGACCAAAGCCTAGGGAGTTTGGTCCTAGTTTGGATACAAGGAGGTTTTCCTCTCAGAGTTACAGAGGATAACAGACTGCTGGTGGTGGTCAAAGATCATAGGTGGAATGTTATAGATGTAGAGAAAAGGGTCATATCTCACCGAATTGTCCAAACCCTAGAATATTTGTGGATTACAAGCCCTTATGCAGTCAATGCAAAGGAGAAGGCCATACTGCAAAAGTTTGTCCAAGTCCAGCCCCTATGAAATCTGCTTCTGATACCCAACAGAAGACCTAAGAACCCACTTCCAATTTGGTAGAATTGAAAGTGGCTACCATAACACATTCAAAGAAAGGATAACTTGTAGTTCCAAAATCATCTTGATGAGAAGAAGAGGCCTAAGCATTGTTCCCTCTGTGGTGACCAAGTTGAACAGAACCTCAGAACTCGTGAAGGAAGTAGATGTGGCTTACACTGTCCTCCATCCTGGAACCCCGGAAATTGGTGTATGGATATAAGGATGCTTTATTATAGATGCATTGATTGATGGAGGCTCATCAGTAAACATAATGATGGATGTGAGAATGAAGGATCTAGGATTGCAAGGAATGCAGCCTATGCACTGGCTTATCAGATCAGCAAACCAAAGCAGAATCAAACCGTTGGGCATCCTTTCATATGTAAAAACAACTCTTGCAGGAAGAGACTATTGGCTAACATATTTGGTGGTCAAACCAAATTCCTACAAGACCTCATAGCCTCTGCTAGAAAGACCTTGGCTTTTTGAAGCAAGAGCAAGGACGGACGAGTTCAAAGGAACCCTAACCCTAGGCAGAGAACCCAATAATGTGGTGTTGAAGTTGTATAGATTGCAAAAAGATAATATATCTACGTCCATCGAAGTCATAACAGACTCCTCCAATGAAGTAAGAGATGGTACATTAGGAGACGAAGAGGCTGTCAAACAGATCTTTCCCAAAAAAATAGAGGCACAGTCCCTAACAATGGGCACTATAAGCCAACTATCGAAGGAAGAAAAGTCTTTGGCTATGGGTGAATACCTCTTACCTAAACCCGAATTGACTTTTTAAATCACTTCTGACAGTGAGATAGAAGTATGGATGTACTGCTCTCCCTGTTACATAGGAGTCACAGAGTCCGAGACAAAGATAGAAGCAGAGGCAGAGTTAGAGGCAGAGACAGAAGCAGAGACAGAGATAGAAGTAGAAGCAGAAGTAGAGGACATAACAGAGAGCTTGTTCTTCTCTTACAGAACACCCACAGATGTAGAAACAGAACTTGAAGAGGACAAAATTGATAATGCAGACGAAGATTATGAAAGCGAGCTAGAAGGATCTATCCTACTTCTAGAAGGCAGAGATGAGGAAGACATTCTTGAAGCCTCAGAAGTAAAAAATCCCTTTTTGTTTGATAGAATGATTGTGGTACCCTTTGGATTGATCGATGAATCATGTCATACACAAAGGCTTTATAAGAAATGGATTAAGAAGAATAGGTGTTAACCCCAACATGAAGAAAGCAAAAGAAAGTGGAAAAGACGCAAGGAAAAGGCAGAAAAAAGGTAGCCCGACTGAAGAAAGAAAAGGAGAAAAGGCCAAAAGTGCAAGGGCAACCTTAAAAGTCCAAGGCAAATACAAAAGGGGAAAGGCGCATCTTTAAATAAAAAGGCGCACCCTAAAATCTTGTAAAAGAGCGCCAGCGGCTCTCACCCGTGCAATTTGTAAATGTAGAGGGGCGGTGAAAAGGAAGCTAGGAAGATAGAAGGACAATGGAAAAAATGGCCTAGGCTATGGCCCTAGGCTATGGCCGGCCATATAAAAAGGGGATGACCACCCAAAAGGGATTTAGGGTTTTGTATATAAAGTTGAAAAGTGAATGAGGAGCTCATTCTTTGGTGTGTGGCAAAAGGAGTCTTCTTCTTCCTCTCTTCTTCTCTCCCTCTTGCTTGTGTGTGCTCTTGAGAGAGGGAGTGTGAGAGTGTGAGGGAGTGAGGGTGTGTGAGAGTGAGGGATCAAGAGGGTGAAGCTCTTCACCATCTCCTCTCCTCTTCTTCTCTTCTCTTCTCTTCTCTTCTCTTCTCTTCTCTTCTCTTCCGCGCGCGGCTATGGAGGATGGAGCTTGGAGATGGAGGAAGCTTGAGGATGCTAGAGCTACCATCTAGGATCGTGGAGCTACCGGAGTGCAAGAGAGAGGAGGGTACTCGATCGAGCATCAAGGTAAGCTCACTACACTCATAGGATCGATGGCGCGTCGGCTAGGTGAGAGATAGCCATTAGAGCTCGCTTGGAACGCTTGAACAATAAGCGGTCCGTGGGTCTTGGCGGTTGAGCGAAAGCTGCCACATTTTGGTTTCATTGCCGAGACCAACGGATTCAAGCTTGAGCACTTGCGCGCCTCATATCGAGCATCGAAGTAGGGTATTCATCCCCGAAACGGAGCTTGAGATAGGTAGGAAGTTGGGTGTTTTCAATCTTCAGAACAAGTAAGTATTTTGGGATATTTTGGTTGTTGATGATTGGAAAACATGGAGAAACTAGTTCAGTGTTTTGCTTTCGATTTATGTTGTGTTTAGGGTAGACTAACAGTAGGAAATCACACACGAAGAGGCAGAGGGTTGCTGCTGAGGGGGAAAATCGCTGAAAACAGGGGGGAAAATGGAGTAAATGTGAAGGTAACTACGTAGGAAATGTCAAGAAAGGGATCTGTAGTGTTCAGGGAAGAACCAGCAGGGTATAAACTCTGGGAGGACAAGAGAACCCCCATTTCCAACCAACGGAGAGTGAGAGAGAGAGCAAGTTTGGCAACCGTCCAATTGACCAGGGCACGGAGGACATTGCGTTCGGCGATCCCCAGGTAACCGATCTCCCCCTCACCACTCCAACTCCATCGCTGGTGAATTTCGTGGTCAATAGTAATAGACATCTGGAGATAATTGGGCAAATCCGTGTGCGCAAGCTCATCGAACCGGCAGACTCGGACGTCCGACCCAGTGTCCGATTCCCAGAATCGGACACTCGGCCGATCCGAACAACCTGTCCGACTACTAGGATCGGACCAACCCGTGTGATTTTGAGAATCGGACACTCGGACCACTCGGACACTCGGACTTGTACCAACCCGTCCGACTCGGACACTTTGACTCGGACCCACCCTGTCCGATCGGATGAATTAATACATGTCACCAATCGGACCATCTACCCGGTCCGATTCCCAGAATCGGACCCGCCCACAACCGGACCACTAGGATCGGACACTCGGACCAGTGTGCCTGATTCTAGAAATCGCACCACCCTGTCCGATCGGACCATTCAGACGAATCGGACCACCCAAAATCGGACCAGCCCAGAATCGGACCCCCCTTGTCCGATTCATCGAACACTTGCCTATCGGATTTTTAAGAATCGGGCACTCGGACCTTAAGACTGCCACTCAACCCTGATACACCTGGTCCGATTCCCAAAATCGGACCACTGGTAAATGAGACCACTGGTAAATCGGACGTCCAATTCCTAGAGTCAAACCAAAATAAAACCTGACCCATCCAGGGACACACTGGGACACTCCACAGCGACCCACCCCCGCGTGAACAACAGGAAGTAGCACAAGACCCTAGAACCCGTTAGAATGGCCAGGACTAGAGTAGCAAGCCTATTAGGCCCGAAACGAGCGAGAGTGAGTGAGACATCGGGGAATTGCTCGCAGCACTCATGTTGAATTTCCGCACTTGAAGTACACTTCGGAAAGCTGAAAGCCTGATTGAGCACAAGTGCACGAGGAACAACACGCACTCACGAGTGACCATAAGTTGAGCACTGCATTCAAAAATTAAAGGGACCCACTCAGATAAATCACCCAAAAAAACCCACCACTAGGAGAAGACCCAAGGTATAGGCAAACGCGCGAGGCGCAGGGTAGGATCAAGCAAGGAGCGTCAACAACAAGGATCTGACTCACGACTGGGCGCAAGAATTCAACCATGACAGAGGGAAGCTCAGACCATCGGTTTACAGGGGAGCTCGATGTGAGCGCATTCCCAGACGCTATACAACAGATGATGAGTAGTTACGATGCGCATGCCCCGTACGAGCACTGTGGCAGGACGATAGATGCAATCATTGCAGACCTAGAGGAGGAGAGAAGGCTAGCCTGCAAGGCATTGCAGGGCATAGCCGAGTATAATAGAGACCAACAAGCCAGGAGCCTAAGGCAAAGCATGGAGCTGCATGAGGTGCAGTGAGTGCTGAACTTGGTTGGCCGGAATCGGACAGACCAGGAAAGAGCACTAGAGGAAGACCTGATGTTGGGCGAGCTCCTCATGAAACGGCTGCTCGATAACACCGCGGTAGAACAGAGTGCCACTGCGCTAGCAACATCGCTACTTGCAGGGCTGGGGGCAAACCAGGGCTCAAAGAGCCAAGCCAAAATACCTATTGTCGCCAAGAAACTCGACAAGTACCAGCCACCTGACGATCCATACAGCTTCATCGAGCAGTTTGAGCAAGTCTGTGAAGCCTATGGCCTCAACGACCAGGCTCAATGTTCGCAAGCATTCAGACTTTGCTTAAGCGATAAGGGTAGGACGTGGTATACAAGCCTAGACGCCATAGAACGAGCCAACTTCAATAACCTCAAGGACAATTTTGTCAAGAGGTTTGCCGAACCCGGATACTCTGACAACCTGCTAGTACGCTTGATGAATGTCAAGTAGAAGGAGAAGGAGGGCATCCGCGACTATGTGACCCACGTGAGAAGCCTCCTTAAAAGAATCCCCTTAGGTGACAGACCGACTAACAGGGCACTATCGATTGTATTCATCAGAGGAATTCAAGATGAGGAATTGTATAAGGCACTTGTAGGCAACTCAAGCTTGCAACGAGACGTGGTGGCTAGGGTTTTTGAGGAAGCCATCAGGGTCGATGACTAGCTTAAAGAGCGGAGCTCTAGGAGCTCAAACCTAGAAGAAACCAACCCATGGAGTTTAGAGCGAACATCAACCTCGAGCGAGCGATCAAACCCATCATCCCAAGATAAGGGAAAGACCATCGAGATGGACCAGGGCTTGGCCGAGGTCAAGACGGAATTGGCCAAAATACAAGACATGTTGAGGCGACCGACGGGTCCGCACGTCCAGTGCGTGTACTGTGGAGGAAACCACATGCCAGCAGAGTGTCAGGACCCTAGGTCAAGACCCTGCGCTAACTGCAGTAGGTTCGGCCACGATGCCGCACACTATAGACTACCATGAAGACTACCATACGCGCAACCCTATGGCCAGCTTTATCTGGCTAACAGGCTGTAGCCATTCTTCGGAAGGGGAGCCCCACTAGCCCTACTTGCACCTAATGATATGAAACCAGCTGTCCCTAGGTCCTACCGGCATTCCTAGACCGCCTGGTCCCTATGTGACCCACCCACCGAGCGATGCTCCCGTACACTACGTAGAGGAGCCCAGTGATGAAGAGACCTACATATACCCTTACGTCTCGCATGATGACAAGGACAATGAGGTCCTCATGGATTACTGACCCGTGCCGGTGATGGCATTAGAACGAGGACGGGGTAGAGGCCTAGGAGGGCAGCCACAGGATCCGGTCACTTGTTGGACTTGTGGACATCCCGGTCACGTCTCATCGCTCTGCCCCGAAAGAGAGCAGCAAAACAGGGACAAAGCTGACCAAAGGTGCGCAGAGTGTGGAATCACCCATCTTTTCATAGACTGCCCAAAACGGAAGTCGCCTTCCGGTTCAGCTAATTTGCTGTCCATCCCACTGGGGTTGTTTGGTGTTGAAAACCCCGATGGGGAGGCCACACCTATTCCCTTGGGAGTTATGACCCGAGCACAAACAAAGCAGGCCGGCATCTCTTTGCTAGGACCTAGCAATCTTGACGCGACCTCACTAGGAAAGAAAAGCCGTAGGCAAAAAAAGAAGAGATCGGAGGCTAAGGTCGCACTAAAAACCGACAGTGTTATGACCTTACCTCAAGGGAAGAAAGTCTCAGATGCGAAGGCAGAGACTTCAGCCCCTAAAACAACCCAAAAGGGAAGCCCTAAGGTAGGGGAATACCCATAGCCCAAGTGGAAATTAGAAGCCATAGAAAAGATGAAGGAATGGGTGAGGGAGGCTCAACAGCACCTCAAGGATGTTGAACCCATTACGGAGGACGAGATCAATGATCTCTTCAGCATAAGCACGCCAATATCACCGCCCCAACCTAAGTCTGCCGAGGCTACTATGCCAGAAGCAGTGCCATCGAGGCCAAGCCTAGACACAACAGAGCCACAGATCAGCCGCGGCCATTGTCCTGGACAGTCTAGGCTAAAGGAAGGACGAGTGTTTAGCAATCTCCTGACCACACTAGTAACCACCCCTGTAACGTTTGGCCTGGGAGATCTGCTTAAGCAGCACCCTGCCCTATGGCAGGACCTCAAGCAGTGGGTCGAGAGACCGCAAGAGCAGGCCGTGGCAGATCCTCAAGACCAGGATGTAGAAACACAATTTCCAAGTTTGACGCTACACTCCGGGCCTAAATCCTTGCACGTCAACGCTTTCTGGGAGGGCTCGGAGATGCACGCAGTCCTGCCGGTCCTAGCCCTGGGAGACGCAACGAGGAAGGGGATTGTAGACACAGGAACTGGGGTTAGTGTGCTTAGCCACGTAGTGCTACAGACATGGGGAAACCCGCCTGTCAAAGCTGCTCGGTTTAATGTCACGCTAGCAAACGGTATGCAAGTGAAGCCATTCGAGGTCTTGAAGAATTGGCCAGTGAAGATTGCAGGAGTCCAGTTCTCTGTCGACTTTATAGTCATGAAGGGAGTAGACTATGATATCTTATTGGGTCGACCCTAGATGCGCAATGCTAGAGTTATCGAAGACTGGGGTAACAACCTGATCTTCCTTGGCAACCGAACTGACGCCTTGAGAATAGAGATGGACACTTGGAAGACCTCACCAGTCGACCTAGACGCCATCTCTACTATGCTCAAGGGAAACACTCAGGACAAGGAACCCTATGGGTCCTTAACTAAGTATATCCCATGCCCAGAGGATGAGTGGGATTGGATGCACGTTCTCACTACACTTGACCTGCCGTTCTCAGACCATGAGGCGTATGAGCAGGCTGTCAAAACAATTGGCAAGCCAAAAGAAACACTCCCTACACCTGTCTACATGATGACCGCAAGTCTCCATGAAGGGCCTAAGCCTGTCATCTTCCAAGTGCCTACCAACAAGAGGGAACTCTAGGGAATACTGGAGCACTTAACGGTCCGACTGGCAGGCAACGCAGCCGCCAATCTCAAGCCTCTCCAGGACCTCTTGGAAGAGTCCGAGTGGAAGTGGACCAGGGTACATGAACTGAACCTCAGGTATAACTGGGCTTTGGTTCCCGACCAGCAAGACGAGGCAGAACAAGCCTTGGGAGACGATGAGCAGTCGAGCGATACAGATTCCTGTGATGAATATGAAGATTGCCAATCCTTCGATGATGAAAGTGAGGTGAGGTAGATACCATAGAATACGACACCGAAGGGCGAGAAATTGAGCAAATCCGGGCAGATGCTAAGCCGCAGAAGAGACAAGCCCTTAGAGTGGACCAAGGAGTTATGTGTATGAAATGTGATCGTGCTTGGTTGGAACGGATGGGAGCAGTGGACCTTGAGCAAGCCGGCCTAGCCCAACCAGGAACGGCAACACTGCTTAGAACCGAATCGCCATCTGAACTGCGGCCACCGGGGGAGACCACCTCCTCTAGTGAAAATGGGGGGTTTAACTCTGAATCGGAAGTAAATTTGGATAGTGACCCAGAAATCCCTAGGCCACCCATGACCAGATGCACCAAGGGGGACTTACCTGTCCACCTGAGGCACAGACGGTTGCGGGATGAGGTAGAGCGTCCCAAGGATGCACGATCAGAGGAACAAAGGAAGCCGCAAGACCTCCCTAAACGTTTCTCTAAATTCAAAAGAGGGGACAGGGTAGTGGTTCTGCTAAGTGCCAAGCGCCAAGGGCAAACCAGCGAACTAATCGAAGGGCCAGCCAAGGTCAAGGAGGTAAACCTAGCCCTGGAAGGGGAAGTACCCCGACCAGTGTTCATTGCCGAGGACTTGACCACGTAAGAAGAGTCCAGTCTTGTCACTCTTTTGCGGGAGTATATGGACGTATTTGCTTGGTCCTTAGATGAGCTACGAGGGGTAGATCCGAGTGTTGTGACTCACAACATACCCATGACAACGGATGCAACGCCGGTCAAGCAGCGACCATACCCCATGAATCCAAAGCATGCTCATGCTGTCAAGGAGGAAATCGACAAGCTGATGAGAGATGGATTCATTTACAAAATTGAGCACACAGACTGGGTGTCACCCATAGTCATTGTGATGAAGAAAAATGGCAAGATTTGAGTGTGCATCAATTAAAAGAAGGTGAACGCCACTACAAAGAGAGATAACTACCCCTTATCGTACACCGAGCACATGCTTGAGAGAGTGGCAGGTAAGGAAGCCTACAGTTTCCTGAATGACTTCTCGGGGTACAATCAGGTGCAAGTGCATCCTACAGACAAGCACAAGACCGCCTTCGCCACTGAGTGGGGCGTCTTTGCGTACGTAGTCATGCCCTTCGAGCTAACCAATGCCCCCGCCACCTTTCAACGCCTCATGTGCACCATATTCAAGGACATGCTTCGCAAGGAGTTAGAGGTCTTTGTCGATGACCTGTGTGTCCATTTGACATGGATCGAACATCTAGACAAACTCCACGCGGTCTTTGAACAGTGTCGCTTATACCGTCTCTCCCTGAACCCCTTGAAATGTCAGTTTTGGGTGAAGCACGGATGCATCTTAGGACACGTGGTGTCCAAGAATGGCATTGCCACGGACTTCTCGAAGGTCAAAGTTATCGTGGACCTTCCACCCCTAGGAAATTACAGGGGAGTTCAATGCTTCTTAGGTCACACATGATACTATCGGCGGTTTGTACTGCACTACGCGCTGATCTCTAGGCCATTGTACAAACTGCTAATTGTCTTTGAGTGGACTGAAGCATGCCAACGGGCGTATGAAGAATTGAAAAGGGCCCTAACAATGGCACCCATTCTACGAGCCACAAACTGGACCATTACTTTCCACGTACACATTGACGCCTCTAAGTTTGCCGTGGGGGCAGTGTTGTGCCAACCTGGTGAGCATAACCTAGATTACCCAATGAGTTTTGCTAGCAGGCAACTCATTGAGATGGAGATGAATTATTCGACAAAGGAAAGGGAGGGATTAGCCATGGTGTTCGCCGTGAAGAAGTTCTGGCATTACCTACTGGCCACCCCCTTCACCTTCTTCGTAGACCATCAAGCCCTGCTCTATTTAGTGAACAAACCTTGTGCTACAGAACGTATAGCTTGATGGCTTCTCCTGCTCTTAGAGTTCGACTTCTCCCTGGTGGTGCGGAAGGGAAAACAACATTACATGGCTGATCATTTATCCTGTATACCCACAGGAGAAGCCGCTGGACAAGGCATCATGGAGGAGTTATCGGACATCCACTTATTCCATCTATCCAGCAAGGGAAACCTATTCAGGGCCGATCTGACACCATAATGGGCAGATGACATAGTCCAAGTGCTCGAGCATGGGCTGCCCGAACGACCAATAGAACGGGCACGGCTTAGGCGCTTAATCCTGAAAATCCAGCCCTACCAACTGATTGCAGGCTAGGTCTATAGGCTGGGGCAAGACGGAGTGCTACGTAGGTGCGTATGTGAGCATGAGATGCACGATGTGCTCTCCGAGGCGCACAACGGTATTGCAGGAGGACACTTTAGCGGAGATACGACAGCACGGAAGGTACTGCAGTCCCAGCTATGGTGGCCCACACTTTTCCGCGATGCTACACAATTCGTCAAGCATTGTGACGAGTGCCAAGGGACAAAAGTAGCGGTTCGTAAAGATCAGATGGAGTTAACCCCTGTTATTGCTCGCCAACCCTTTGAAAAATGGGGGATTGACTTCATAGGACCCATCAGCCCCGCGGCACAATACTCACAAGCCAGGTACATCGTGGTGGCCACGGATTACCTCACCAAATGGGCAGAGGCGAGAGCCACGCGGAGAAACGATGCTAGGATGACTGCCAAGTTCTTATGGGAGCAAGTAATCTCGCGTTTTGGTTGCCCCATCGAACTGGTTAGTGACCAGGGAACACACTTTATCAATGAAGTGATAGCCCATCTCCTATCCACCTTTCTCATCATCCATCGCAAATCCTCACCATACTACCCTCAGGCTAATGGCCAAGCTGAATCAACCAACAAAATTCTCATCAATGTCCTGACTAAAGTAGTCTCAGCCTCACGAAGTGACTCGGATAACAAGTTGATGGCAGCCTTGTGGGCCTACCAAACAGCTTATAAAACGACCGTCGATCAAACACCTTTTAGGCTTACCTATGGGACTGAAGCCATTCTTCCATTAGAATTCTTCGTTCCTAGCCTGAGGATAGCACTCCAAGAATGATGGGAAGGGAAGGAAGCATGGACGCAACGCTTGGTTGAGCTGGAACGCCTATCAGAAGTTCGTCTCCTAGCCACCCACGCACTTATCTGCGAGAAAGCCCGACGCAAAAGCTGGTTTGACAAACATGTCAAGCAACGGGAGTTTGAGCAGGGTGACCTAGTGCTCCTCTAGTCAGTTAAAGGACATAAGCAAAGGATGAAATTCAGAGGTCTCGGACCCTTCAAGGTCCGGGCAATCAGCCGAACTGGTAATGTCGAGCTGGAAACAATGGATGGTGAAGGAATGGGCTTGTTCAATGGCAGTCGGGTCAAGAAGTACTACCCGCCCACTCATCCGTTACATGAGCCACCAATGGTAGAACCACCCGTCAAAATACGAGTAGCCACAATTACGGAAATCTGCGAGAATGAGGAGGAGCCTGTAGAATCCGCCTACCTCCGTGTCACGGTCACTGCCAAGCAGACGTGCTCCTTTGACGCCCTGATTGATGAGGGGGCGGATTTTCACGTTTTAACGCACGAGCATTGGATCCAGCTTGGCGCACCAATACTTGCGGGTCGACTCCGGTGATTTTCTCACAGATGTCCTCACGCACATCACACATGTAGGCATTCGACCCTGTGACCTGGACTGCGCTGCACACCTGGAATATAACCCCAACTTCTACGTTTGGCTTCTACATAAATAAACATGAATGCCTTGGCCCGCAACCTCCAATCCTAGGACGGATTCTTCTTTTCCAAAAGGGGGAAGGGGCAGTAAGGGGATAAATGGAGTTAAATCTAAAAAGTAAACCAAGTGTGAAAAGCTCAAAATTGAAATGCCATGTAAAAGGAGGTGATAGAAGTCTGAAAGGAAAAGTTAGGGCTATGGACAATAAAATCTTCTATGTTTGTGGTCGTCCAACAAATTGGTTGCCAAAAAATACTAAAAATGGAATTGGCTAAATGTGCAGGTGGCGACCATGGCAAGCCAAGACAAAGCAGGCAAGCTCCCCTTCTCGGAGGAAGAACAAGTGAAGTACGGCCTCACGGTGGAAACAAGAGCGTTTAACCAGCTAAAGTTTCGCCACATATTCAACCTGGAAGACGTGGTCATCGAGGAACCGGCGGTACGACAAATTATAGAGCAATGCCACCTACAGAGGTACCTGGACGCAGTGGGCCAGAGGATAAACTACACCCTGTGCGCCGAATTCTTGCGCACCTTCAACAGAAACAGGGGCACCGTCACGGTGCGGGACAGGGAAGCTACCAGATAAGTGCAGGTCGAACTGACCCCCAAACTAATAGAAAGGGCAGTAGGGCTCCCAAACAAGGTGGAGAGGAAACCAAAAAGAGACGTCTATGCCATGTTGGGGATGGAAAAAGTGAAGGTCCACACCAACGATGGAATTAGCCTGGCAAACATCCCCAATCAAGAGATTCAGCTTAGGCAAAGATGATGCATGCCCTGTTCTCGAGCCAGCGGTACAACAGCATTATGTCCAGAATCAATGTACCTCTGCTCGAAAGCATCGCTGCGCAATCGCTGGACGAGGTGAACCTCAATGGGTTTGTAAGGAAGACAATTGAGGCTTTGGCAAAGTCCCTGGCGACAGGAAGAAGAGCCATGGCAGGAGAATCCCCTTCATCCCGATCGACCCGCAAAGCCTCATCCTCCAAGGCCTCCACCATAGGGTTTGGAGGTGCCCTTACCGCAATCATCCATGAAGCGATAGGGCAGGAAAGAAAAAAGAGGGCCGAGGAGGAGCTGAGAAGGAGGGAAGAGGAAGATTTGGACCTGGCGACCCGTTGCTCCATCAAGGAACATCGAAGAAGAGACGTGGAAGGAGCAAGGGGTCCGCACCAACCTGAGGCACCCGATCCCAGCACTAGTGTGTCGGAAATTGTGCACCTGCCTCCTGTAGAAGGAAAAGGAAAGGACCCAATTAGGCCGGCCTCCCCTCTCCTCATGCCACCCATGCAAGCCACCCCTATCATGGTGACACCCCCTGCCACCGCCACCCAGGGGTACACCCCAAAAATCGATGAGAGCAATGTGGTCACCTCGCTGTAGTTTCTGGTGGAAAGGGAGCTGGCAAGGGAAGCGGCCGTGGCCACCCCAGCTTCAGGTGCCAAAATGGCAGCCACGGCTGAACTGGAGCAAGGGTCAAAAGTGAAAAGACAAAAATTAGAAGAGGTTGCCACCACTACAACCATGCCCCACCCCCCACCTCCAACAGGCCACTACGACGAGTACGTGAAGGAGCTGCTCGCACAGTTACAAAGAACCAGGCAGGAAAGGAGGATAGCCATGGAGGAGCTGGCAGCGGAACGTGAATCACAAGTCGCCCTCCAGTTGGACAGAGTGAAGCAGAGAACATAATATCAAAGGGAAATCGCTGTGCTCAGGGAGGAAGCCAGCACTAAGGAGGCAGAAGAACTAAGAGCCCTGAAGGAACGCGACGCTGCCTGGGAAGGAAGAAGGAAAATCTTGATGGAGCGTCTCAACGGGGAGAGGGAAACGAATGCCCACCTTCGGCGCAAGAATGATCAGTTATTTGCAGCCAACCTGGAAGTGCAAAGCCAGCTTGACAAAATCAGACAGGAGGCTGCAGAGCTGGATCAATTAAGGCAGAACAGGTGCGAAGGATGCAGGTGAAGCTGGACCAGCTCAATGTGCAAATCGCAGAGGAACACCACGAGCAGTCCCACCTGCACCATGAGCTCGAGGCCTAGCATCAACAACTCATGGCAATGACCCTCCATCAGGGGGAGAGCCTAGAAGATATGGAAAGAAGGGCAAAAGAATGGTCCGATCATAATGAGCATAGGGTACGAGACTTAGCACGCCGGCTAGCAAAGGCGGAAGGAGATAGGGTGCTGGCTGAGAATCAGGCAGAAGCAGCCCAGCTCTCCATGATAGCCCAACAGCACACCTTTCTCAATACGCTGCTCCACGCCACCAGACCAGAAGGAGATGAAGCCAATGATCAGCTGCTACAAAGGAAGCTAACCATTGCGCGCAGAGCTCTCACAGCAGGCCTGCACGTGCCGCTGCAGCTAGGAGGCCCGCCAGAGCCTAGAAGAGCAGAGAAGATATCTTGCACAGGTAGGCGACCTCGGTTTCACAGAGGAAAAAACACAAGAGGACGAGAAAGAAGAAGGGGGTGAATCGGAGCTCGATCTGGGACCTCAGGAGGAGGAATATGTCCCACCACCCCCTCAACCATAACAAGCTGAAGTACAGCCCCCTGATACATCTGCCGAGCGAAGAGCGGCCCAAACCAACCGTAGAAAAGAGATGGTGGAGAAGGCAAGAAGAAAGCTAAATGCCAGACCTGTCCAGAGACAGCCTGCCCCTCTCCTACTGCACATCCAAGATTCCCCTGCTGAATTCCGTACCGAATTGATTATCTGGGAACAACAGGATTATAACCACGACCCCTTCGACTTGCGCTTTGAGTTTCCCACTGCCTTGAATAGGGTACTGCCCATTCAGGATGTCATTGCCATGGGGGCAAGGCTCAAAGCCAAATGGTTAGCAGAGCGTGAGGCTCACCCAACTGCTTGGGGAGCCGAGGACCACGAGTTTTGGCAAGTTAAAGTCCTCCAGGTGCCTAGATCAATGGAAGGCTATAATTGCCAACCCATCTGGAGGAGACACATTTTTTACGTCAACCTGGAAGCATGGATGTCATTTTGCAATACCCTACCTTCAGAGAAAAACGACCCCACTTTTATGTCGTATCCTCGAAGGGTAGGAGTGGACTTCAACCCGTCCATCCACGTCAGGTTCGATTTCCCTATCATCTATAATACCAATAGCACCTCCCATAGAAACACCCTCCTTTTCACCGTCCCCGACTTGTATAGCTCTATAGATAAATTTCTTAGCGAATTCACCTCTTGCCCCAACCCCGCATTCATCACCACTTGTAATTATCTTAGGTTAATTAGGATCCTAGTCCACCAAGAACCCGCACCCCAAGAATGCCACCTCCCACCCCTCTATTTTGATCCCAACGCCATAGACAGCAACATCATGACTCGCCCTTTTCTTTTTCCATCTTTCTATGGTGCACTACTCGAAGACATGAACGATAGCAAATTCACCCAATGCAACCACGCCTTTCTTTCTACCACCACCCTCAAAACCCGCCCCCACATCAAAGGCTACTTGTTGAGTCGAAAATTCCTTAACAAGGCCCCCCGCCCTCCACCAACCCTTACCCACTATTCAGATGACAAGGAGTAAAACTCTTGTCATGCCCTTGTACCGTTGCCTCCATGTATACGCCTCCTCATGCTATTATATTGAAAAAAAAAAAAGAAGAAAGAAAGAAAGAAAGAAAAAGCACACACGATCACAGCACCGCACCTAGGGATCCTCAAATTAGGTATGACTAGCGACCTTGGTCAACTGGCTCCGTCCCTAATCCCCTAGCCCTTTCATACATCCCCCACAATTGTTGAGGGCACATTAAGGGCAGGACATACCTAGGGAGATCGCCTCGCCCATGATATTCCTTACACTCATCTCAACGCCCTTACAACCCACCGAGGTAAGCAAGGCTTGAAAGACAATGGAAAGCCCATAATGACGTCTCCAACAATCTTCAAGTATACTCCACATCTTCATTGACAAATTTTTCCATCAACTTAGCCCCTTGCTATACAAGGAACCAGGTCGACAATCTTCTAACTAAGTAATATCTAAGTATGCACAAGCACTCACATAATGCCTACACTGAAGTATATTCACAGTTTGGGTCCTCAAGTGCAGGACAATACTCTCAGCTTGCTTAGAGTTTGACCTGACTCCCAAACTAATCAAATATATCTTGTGCACAATAGGGAAGACTAGCACTACCCTTAGTGAGGGACCACCTGAGAGGTTTTCAATTGCAGGTGTTGAAGACCACAACGGAAGTGTCATTCGTTCTTCATCAACACCCAACTCTGACTGCTCACCCCTCACCATCCGACAAGCTCGGAAAGAATAGTCCTGTGCAGAATCCCCAACAAACCAACACGTGTGCTGGCCACCAATGCAAACCCCTTAAAAACCACAGGCGTCCTTGTCACCCACGTCTTCGGTGCATGCTACCACCTGCTACCTACGACAATGAGTGCCATGGGACTGGCACTCGTCTAGGAGGGGGGGTAATGTTAACCCCAACATGAAGAAAGCAAAAGAAAGTGGAAAGGACGGTGGGCAAAGGCGGAAAAAAGGTAGCCCGACTGAAGAAAGAAAAGGAGAAAAGGCCAAAAGCGCAAGGGCAACCTTAAAAGTCCAAGGAAAATACAAAAGGGGAAAGGCGCATCTTTAAATAAAAAGGCGCACCCTAAAATCTTGTAAAAGAGCGCCGATCTCTCACCCGTGCAATTTGTAAATGTAGAGGGGCGGTGAAAAGGAAGCTAACAAGATAGAAGGGCAATGGAAAAAAGAGCCTAGGCTATGGCCGGCCATGTAAAAAGGGGAAAAGGGGATGACTGCCCAAAAGGGATTTAGGGTTTTGTATATAAAGTTGAAAAGTGAATGAGGAGCTCATTCTTTGGTGTGTGGCAAAAGGAGTCTTCTTCTTCCTCTCTTCTTCTCTCCCTCTTGCTTGTGTGTGCTCTTGAGAGAGGGAGTGTGAGAGTGTGAGGGAGTGAGGGTGTGTGAGAGTGAGGGATCAAGAAGGTGAAGCTCTTCACCATCTCCTCTCCTCTTCTTCTCTTCTCTTCTCTTCTCTTCTCTTGCGCGCGCGGCTATGGAGGATGGAGCTTGGAGATGGAGGAGGCTTGAGGATGCTTGAGCTAGCATCTAGGATCGTGGAGCTATCGGAGTGCAAGAGAGAGGAGGGTACTTGATCGAGCATCAAGGTAAGCTCACTACACTCGTAGGATCGACGGCGCGTCGGCTAGGTGAGAGATAGCCATTCGAGCTCGCTTGGAACGCTTTAACAATAAGCCGTCCGTGGGTCTTGGCGGTTGAGCGAAAGCTCCCACAATAGGCCTTCCTTCAGCAATGGCTCTTATCATCCAAAGTTGCCCTTCCTTAAAGAAGATGATGATGATTCACCCTACCAACAACCCCTGGCCTTGCACCTCAAACAGAACGCAGGATGTTCATGTTATGTGACATTCTTGGATGCATCTTCAAAAGACAAATTCTTGAGCAAAGAAGTAATTCATCCCCAATCCCAACTTGAAACCTCAATGATACCCTTTTAGCCTTCCAAAGAGCGAGCTAAGCCTTCATTAAAAGACAACAATAGTTCCAGTGTATCATGAAAAGATGAGACCATTTCCTTGAAGGAGTTAGATCTCTACCTAGAAGAAATCCATGGGACATTTATCCTTGAAGTGGAAGGTGAAAGAAAATTGATGTTCTTGGATGTTGACGGTACTGAACTTCATGTGAAAGTGGGTCTAAATCTTCGAGAAGAAGAACTAGTGGCTCTACGAGACCTATTAAAGGAGAACTTAGACGTGTTTTCTTTGTCATATAAAGATTTAAAGGGGATTGATCCTGTAGTATGCCAATACCACATTGATCTAGAGCCTGATCCCAAACCTATGAGGCAAAGACACAAGTGTATGAATCCCAATTATTCTGCTTTAGTGAAGGTTGAATTATTGAAGCTCTTAAAGCTGAGTTCATTCATCTTGTGGCTAATAGTGAATGGGTTTCTCTTATTGTGGTCATACCCAAGAAGAACGAGAAACTTTGAATATGTGTGGACTTTCGAAAGAAGCTAAATTCTAAGACGAAGAAATATCATTTCCCTATTCCTTTCAGAGACCAACTATTGGACATAGTGGTAGGCCATGAGCTCTATTCCCTCTTGGATGGATTCAGTGGATACAACCAAGTCCAAATCACAAAAAATGACCAATCCAAAACATAGCCTTCAGGCTACTCCATATATACTTCCTTAATCAAATCACTGTTCAAGAAAGCATTCTTGACATCCATTTGCCATAACTTCCAGCCTTTTCATGCTGCCAAAGTAATGACAGTTTTGACTATTGCCATTTTAGCCACCAGAGTGAAAGTCTCCTCATAGCCAAGGCCATATTGCTGTGCATACCCATTTGCAACCAGCCTGGCCTTATTGCATTCTAACGAACCATTTGACTTGCAATTAACCTTTTACACCTATTTGCAACCCATGGGGACTTTGCCTTCTGGCAACTCAACCAATTCCCATGTCTAATTTTCATCGAGGGCTGCATACTCCTCATTCATGGTAGCAAACCAGCTATCATCTATAATTCCATCATCAAACTTTGAGGTTCTTTGTAACCTGTCACACTAGCCATATATGCATAATGGCAGGTTGAATAACCATTATATGTAAACCTGTCAATTGGTTTTCTGACTCTTCGTAACAATGGCTCACTCTGAGCTTGCCTCTCATGAGGCAATGCATATGACTCTGCCTTGCTCCAAGCATCATAATAGACGGAATGCCCAACTCACTATCCAAACTGTCATTGTTAGAGGACTCATAACCTATTGTAAGTGGACCTGTCACATCCTCAAGCATATTTTCTTTTCCCTTATCCAATCTCCCCCTCATTGACATATCCCTGTCAATGGACATAGGAGTATGACTCCACAAGCGTCCTGACCAAGGACTTACTGTAGGTGACCCATCACCTGTAGGACCACTCATAGATGTAATCACTGTAGGTGTATTTTTAGCATTACTAGTGCTAACTAATCCATTAGTAGCCAATGCAACCGGATTACAATACCACGATTCCCGCTTATCAAAAACAACATCTCTACTAATCAATGTCCCATGTGTAGACAGTACATAACACTTGTAAGATTTTTGGTCTTGTGCATAACCAAGGAACACACTCTTGATAGCTTTAGGATCCAATGTTTTCCTCTTTTCATCAGGAACATGCACATATGAAATGTTGCAAAATACCTTCAAGTGTGAAATGTTAGGCTTATGACCATACAACCTCTCATATGGAGTTACATCTTGAATCCTTGATGTAGGGGTTCTATTCAGCACATAGACAATAGTCACTACTACTTCAGCCCAATAACCATTTGGCAAACTCTTCTCATTCAACATAGCTCTTGCCGATTCCATCAATACCCTATTTTTCCTTTCTGCTACACCATTTGGTGTGGCGTATAGCTACAAGTTAACTATCTTCTAATCCCATGTTTAGCAAGATACCTCTCAAAGTAATTAGAGACATATTCTCCACCTCCATCTGATCTAAGACATATTCACCACCTCCATCTGATCTAAGACATGAAATTTTATAGCTACAAGTCAACTATCTTCCAATCCCATGCTTAGCAAGGTACCTCTCAAAGTAATTAGAGACATATTCTCCACCTCCATCTGATCTAAGACATGAAATTTTATAGCTCAACTCATTTTCAGCATGCTTCTTGAAGTCTTTGACTGCATCAAACACATCATCCATATGTTTCAGTATGTAAAGCCAAGTATACCTGGCTATTGAAATCATCAATGAAGAATACATAGTAACGAGCACCACCAAACAAAGCATTATGAGACGGACCCCATGCATCTAAATGTACCAAGTGCAAGGTTCGTGAGATATTTTGTACGTCTCATAAATGGAAACCATGCTTACTTTCCAAACTGACATGCATCACATACATGTCCAAAGTCATGATTCTTGAACTTAGGCAGTCCAAGTACAATCTCCTTTTGCTGCATAGATTTCAGCTTTTGTACATTCACATGGCCAATCTGCTTATGCCATATCTCAACATCCCATATAGCACCATCATCATGTGCAAACATGACTGCTTTCAATTCTAGAATTGACGCATCGAGAGTAAACATTGTGCCATCTCTTCGGCCTCTAGCAATCAATTTGTAGTCATTACCATATTCTTCAACAAAGCATCCATCTCTATTAAATCTCACATGCAGATTCTATTTTGCCATATGTTCAACTGACAAAATATTCTCAATTATTGTAGGTACATGTAGTACATCATGCAAGCTCTTTTTCTTACCATCAGGCATCAACAACGGAACAATTCTTATGTGTTGAATGTCATGTTGGGTGTCATCACCAGTACACATATAACCATATGAACCTGTAACGATCTCATCAAACCATTCTCCATGGGGTGTCATATGATGCGAAGCCTCTGAATCAATGTACCATCTCTCATCTCTATTCTGCCTAGATGCATTCTTAGACACATGCTGCATGCCAAACAACCTGTCAACCTGCTCATCATGAGCACCGCTAGAAGATGCATATTACCCATATTGTTTGCCCTTTGCCTTCATATCTCCCTGCTTCTTGTAGTAATCCTTTGCGATGTGTCCATATCTACCACATAATGAAAATCCTTATCTCTATTTGACTGATCATTTGACTGCCATGAACTAGATCTACCACCTCTACCATGGGGTGATCTCCCCCAACCTGTAAAGCCACCAGGCCCTGTGTATTTGTGCCATGCCAGGCATTCTGCTGATGATGTCCATAAGTGTTTTGAGTGTCTCCTTGACCTGGAAAGGAGCCGCAGCCTATGCCGCCTCTGCCATGCTGGCTAGAGTAAAGAATAATATCTCTGCTTTGAGACGTACTAGAACCTATATTCAACCCAAGCTTAAATTCCTCGTGCAACAACAAAGCAATTAGCTCATCCCAATCAAGGGATTCAGCTCTCATAGAAATAGATGTATCAAATGCTTTATACTCTTTGCCAAGTCCATTCAATGTCACTACAATCATATCATCCTCAAATACTCAAGATCCAATGGTGGCAAGCTGATCTGCTATGTTCTTGATCTCTGTAGTGTAGGTCTGAATGCTTCTATCATTCCTGGACATGTTATTGATTTGTTACTTTAGCTGAATCTTTCTTGCATGTGTTACATTTCCATAATTCTTCATGAGGATGTCCCATGCATCCTTTAGAGAACTACATCTAGTAATCTGTATAACCATATATTTTGATATACATAAGGAAAACCAATGTAACACCTCACATGCTCTCTCAGTCCATAGCTTATGAGCCCTTTTCTGATCATTTTTCTGATTCCTTTCATGCATTTCAGGTTCAGCCTCATCACCTATACGTAAGTCCCAATAACCTTTGCCAATCAAAAAATTCTTCATAGGGAACTTCCATAAAGAAATTTTTTTGTTGTGTAGCTTTTCTCCCACAATTTGAGTGATATTGTCATTGCCTTGAGAATTTTCCATAGTTGCAGCTTAGGTATTCAGTGATGTATACAACTCGTAAATATTTGACTTCTTTTTCTATAGTTAAGGACTAATTTCCTACTATTCATGATAGTTTCTTGCAATTCAAGACAGTTTTATTGACAACCTACTTGTTGTAAACTGTATTCTAATAATGAAAAAACACAGTCAACTAAGTATAAACCAAGCTCAATTTAGTTCAAAACATTCTATTGTAGTGGCAAAACATCCTAGCAACAAACTATATCCATACAAATATCAATGTTTGTAATGTATGCAAGTAGCAGTACCAAATACAGCTAGCCCACTGCTATAATGAGTAGTATTTTCTCTATTAAAACAAGAGTATTTAGACCTCAAAACAACCCCAAAATATCTCATTCAGTTGCCACTCTATGCAAGAATTGATACATGTCCAACCGGTCAAAATATATTGCATGTATCTCAAGTGAAGATGATAGGTATCCTTCATGCAAACAATAACCAATCAATACCCTAGTATATCCAGCCACAAATCAGTCCAAACTTTGGACTTTCAGCATTCACAATATCCCAAAAAGCATCTACCACTCAAGTGGTATGATCCGAGCATTTGTCAGTAGCAAATAAGCATCAGAGATACTTCAACCTTGTAGGTATATTGTTTCCAAATTTAGGAGAGCAACCAGTTCACTGTTTCCAGCCTGCAAATAAGTTCCAAAACTGAGCATTTAAAACTCCAATATCATGCTCAAATGCATGATAATAAGGGCATATACATTGTTAGGATTAAAGCCACCAGTGCCCTGGAATCACATGCTGTTTACTATAGTAAACAGACACTTTGCACAGGTCTGTACTGGATATCTCAAAATCTGTGAGGAGTTTTAAAAACTTTCTTCTAAAAAGTTGTAGACCATGTCCAAATGGTTAGGACATGAGGGTCGTTCCTCAAAAAACCATTTCTATAGCAAGATATATCTTCTGCAAAAAAACGAGCTGTTGGCACAGTCTCCTTTTTTTATGACGTTTTCTTCATATCTGATGCCTTGATGTCAAATGGCCATTGCCAAGCCTTCAGGCTTCAAGCATTCAAGCTCTCATACCATGTTGGAAGAGAGGGATAGAGACAAAGTGGAGTGGAAGATGAGCCTCAACTCATTGTTGTTCTTCTTTCATTATTCTTCCATAATACTAACTGAAAGAGACTTACACACATAGGTATGACTAACCAAGACTAACTGTGGTTAAGTCACTGACTACACCGACTTAATGAATGTCACACACATGTACATCTGTATCGAGCTAATGTTGGTCACACACATAAAGATAGACTGACTGAAGAGTAATGAGAACTTGATATTCTACAGGATACACTGATGCAAACTGGGCAGGATACTCATATAATCATAGATCTACAAGTGGTTATGCCTTTGGATTTGGAAGTTGAATGATCAGCTAGAGTAGCAAGAAGCAACCTACAGTTGCATTGCCTAGCACTGAGGTAGAGTACATGGGTGCTGCATTAGTAGCATGTGAGATTGCATGGCTCTGCTGAAGCTTATGGCTGATTTGGACATACAGGTGGATGCTCTAATGACTTTATTCTCCAACAAATCAGATATACCATTCTAGAACTAAACACATTGAGGTGAACTACTATTTCATTCGTGAGATGGTTCTTGCAAGTAGAGTGGATCTTATGCATGTGAAGATGGATGAGCAAGTAGTAGATATCTTTACCAAGTCTCTAGGTAAAGTTAAGTTCAGTCGATTTCAACAGCTACTTGGTGTGCATGGTTTATCTTGAGCCTGAGGGGGAGTGTTGAGACTTCAAGCTCATTATCTTTTGTGTGACTGACACTATCTTAGCTATGTCCAACTGTACATGTGTGGGACATTTAATAAGTCAGGTTAGTCGGTGTGACCTAGCCAGAGCTAGTCTTGGTCAGTGAAACCTAGTGTGTAACTTACTCTTTAGTAAGTAAATAAGTACAATGAAATAATGAATAGAAGGCTCTCTCTTGGCTTTCCTCTCTCTCTCTCTCTCTCTCTCTCTCTCTCTCTCTCTCTCTCTCTCTCTCTCTCACTCACTCACTCACTCACTCACACACACACACTCCCTCTCTCTCTCTCTCTCTCTCTTAACAACATTCTCCCCTCTCTATTGTTAGTCCTTTTGTAACCTTTCATGAGGATTATGAAGTGAATGTGGCCCCAGATTATGTAGCATACCTTACTATTGAGCTTGGTGATTATGTTAGGTTCTAACAAATGTGTTGTGAGTAGAGCTCATAGTGGTGCAAGAGAATAATGTTGCCTTACCAAAGTACATCCATCATGAGCAAGAGGATGCTCAAGACTAGCACTAGTAGATGGTTGCATATCACGATTCTTATCTCAATTTCATTGATGCTATTTTGGAGCATATAGCACATGCAAAAATGGAGGCCATGCACTAGTAAACTGTGTTGAAGTGAAGGGAAATCAATGTATCCATTGGGCCTAATTTTTTGGAGGCCCTCCACTAGCTTCACAACTAATAGATTAAGGAGGATTGGGATAAGGCAGTGCATTGGTTTTAGGCTAGTCTTTATGATTCATATTCAACACTTTCTGCTAGCAACAACCCAAATGAAGATGTATAATCATAGCACTAAAGTCTTGAGTAGTCAATTATCGCTCATACTTAGCCCCTCGTTTTTTTATTCATGAGTGCCAAACCTCTAGTCTTGGCAACAAGTACCACTCCATCCATGAGCTCTGTAGCTCAAGTTTCTATTTCTTTGAGTTTCAATATACATTTTTATACTCTTTGCATTGAAATGGATCCATAGATTTTTTAGGCTACTCTAGGAGTTGCTGTGAGGAAAGAAAAAAGGCAGTCAATAATGATGAAAATCAGCCCACTTTGAGTTCCTTGCTACATATTTTTAATTAATTTCCAAATGAAAATTCATGTAACGAGGGGAATACATAGAAGCTATAGGTTAGAGACCCACTCACACTTACTAGGGTATATAAGGGGTATCTAAGGTGTAAGAGTCACTACAAGATATAGGCCTTATACAAACATTAAAAGCGACGAAAATGTTCATAAAGAAATTTACCCGATCATCGCAAAAAGCATTGTTATTGGAGACACCATAGAACAATCGGTATCGGCATCATTTTCAGCGTCACTATTTATGTCGGTATGTGACACAAATAACGACGCTGATAACGACGCTTTGCGACACATTTTGTGATGCTAATAGGGATGCGTGCAGTAAATTTGCAATGCTAATAGCGACAATAACAATGATAGCAATAGGGAAAAAAAATTGTGGCAGGGCAATAAGCTACCCTGCCACATATAGCACTATGTGCTTTATTTGGTCCATACAAAATAGTTTCAAAAATGTGTACAATGCTCGTGTTAATAAAGACAAAGTATACTTAAATCATAACACTAAACATGAAATAAATACATGATCGCATAATGAAAGTGACCGATACAATCATGGCAAGATACTACTACATAGAAAATGTCTACATAGATCAGTGACCAAAAAATAAGGGTGTGTGAGCTCCATGGATCCAAGGGCGAGCTATAGATCATCGCCATTCGAAACCTCGTCCCGCAAGAAAGGAGCATCAAACAGACTCTGCAAAAAAACAACTACACATCAGTCCACCATACAATAATGCATTCTAATTCAACATGGTAACTACGGACAAGAAAGATGAGTGACTTACATGGTTGCCATGTCCATACAATCCGCTCATCAATACAATGAGATTGTGTCTCTCTGCATATTGAGTCTCAAGGCCGGTGGAATCGGGATTTGTAATGAAGTGCTACAAAAAAAACAAAATACAACTGTTAGAAACACGATTGTTAGTACAAAGGATATTGCAAAAAAATAAGCAAGTAAAAAAAAAGAAAAACTTATAAAGTCCTCCATATATGTCCTATGGCAACCACTCCCAAGTTGATGGATCTCTCCGGCCTCTAGTCGTGCCCTCAACACCTCGCGCTGTTGTCTTCAACGTCCTGGAGAATCTGTAGCCTCCTCCTTGAGGCGGCGCGAATCATCCATGTCTAACCACTTGGGCTTTAAAGCCCCACTCTTGAATGCCTTACGTGCGTCCGATCGTTTGTGTGACATATATGCATGTATACACTCTATCATCCGGCCCGTAGAAAACCTATATGCTACGGTTGGTACTAGAAAATCCTCATGCAAGGATGCTATTATGTAGTCCTTGCTCCCCTCCGCTATGTTCTTCCAATAATTCAAGACGTTGTGCTAAAAAACTTATTGGTACAACTCTCTCATGCGAGCCATCACCCTCCTCCCCTCATCATTCATGATGATGGCTTCTGACCTATCATCTACAAGGTAGGTAAACTCCTCTGGGGTATGCCTAAGATGGGTCCTCTCCCACCTACAACCACGCTCCTATCTAGGATACCCCTATACATTTGGTGTACCTACCGGGTTAGTATCTATCGGAGTAGCACCCATAGAGGTGCCACCTACGGACGGCTGAGCAAAAGTCAGAGTGAGTGGAGTAGATATCCCCATAGGTGTAACAAATCCCAGAGGTGACACAAATCCAATAGAATGATGAGATGGAGACACCGCATCCGTATCTCCACAACAACCACCTGAGCCACACTCTCTCAAACCACCATGAGAGCGAGAAGTAGCACCTGTATCCCGAGTTGACCGTGGGCTCACTGCATTCATATCTCTGCAGCATCCCCCTGAACCACTCCCTCCATCTGGCCCAAAGTCTGGAGTGTCAACCTCGTTTGCTAGAAACTGAAGCATTAGATCGCGGCACAGTAGATCTAATAGAGCAGCCTGACGATGTCCGAGACAACTCATGGTCCGCCATGTCTCTGAATCTCGCCATCGGATCTGGAGACACACGCGTGAAGATCTCCTACAGCTCCTCATTGCTCATTCCTTGACTTAGCCTGATGATCTAAATATCCACAAAAATCACTTGCACATACAAAATGATGTTAGCATAATCAATATAAAACATGCAAAGCACGATAATATAAATCTTTAAAAAATTATCTTACTTAAAATGCATATATTATGTACCCTTATAAGCGATTTGTCAACAAATTAAGTAGGTGGATGCTCCAAGTATGAAGTATCCTATGGTCCCATGTCAATCTCCTGACACAACTCTACATACACTGGAAGGTCGATAGACATGTCACCACAAAAGGGTGAGTCCACCTCGTTCTCAAAGAATTCTTAGACTCTTTTATTTCCATCATTGTTACCCAATGTTGGCTCCTCTACATGCTCCAAGCTTTCGATGACCTCCACCCCTTGCAATATCGACCCCTCTATTTGCATATTATCTTCATCTATGCTCGGAACATGGCTTTGATCATATACTCTTGCACTTCAAGAAGCTGAAGGTATAAAAAACAACAACTACTACAACAACCACAACAACAAACAAGAAAAGGAAAAAAAAAACTACTACTACTACTACAACCACGACAACTACGACTATGACTACAACTACCACAACAACAAACCACTACCACTACAATAAACAAGAAAAGAAGAAAAAACAACAGCAACAACAACAATAACGACAACAACAACAACAACAACCACAACAACTACTACTACTACTACTACTACTACTACTACTACTACTACTACTACTACTACTACTACTACTACTACTACTACTACTACTACTACTACTACTACTACTACTACTACTACTACTACTACTACTACTACTACTACTACTACTACTACTACTACTACTACTACTACTACTACTACTACTACTACGACCACGACAACTACGACGACCATGACTATGACTATGACTACCACAACAACAAACCACTACCACTACAATAAACAAGAAAAGAAGAAAAAACAACAACAACAACAACAACAACAGTAACTACTACTACTACTACTGCTGCAATAACAACAAACAAGAAAAGAAGAAAAAACTACTACAACAACAACAACAACAACAACAAAAAACAAGAAAACTAAACAGTAATAAATAAGAAAAAAAAAACTACTACTACAATAGCAACAAATAAGAAAACTACTATTACTACTACTACAATCACGACTATGATGACTATGACTACCACAACAACAAACTAGAAGAGAAGAAATTAAACAACTACTACTACTATCACTATCACTACCATTACTACTATTACGACTACCACAACAATAATAAACAAGAAAATAAGAAATTAAACAACCATTACTGCTACTACAACTGCAACAACCACAAAAACAACAAACAAGAAAATAAGAAAGTAAACAACAACTACCGCTACCGCTACCACAACAACAACAAACAATTTAAAAAGAAGAAGAAATAAAACAACAACAACAATAACAACAACCTCTCCCTCCCTCTCCCTCTCCCTCTCTTTCTCTCTTTTCCTATTATGTTTAATATTTTCTCCCTCTCTCAATACACATGATTTTTAACAAAAACAAGTAAAAGAAAAAGAGAAAAAACAAAAACAAAGCAAGAAGTAATAATGCACTCACCGTAAAGGCCCAAGGATGGATTCGACGGCTCCTCTATGCGACGACAGCTCCTCTTCGCCCTCCGTACACTTCCTCCTCCTCTTCGCGAATGGCGGCGCCGGCAGTGAGAAGCTTTCCATCTCCCTCTTTCTCTCTTTCTCTCCCTCTCCGTCTCAAATGCAAGATGGAGTTTGCTCTCCCTTTGGCTCCTCTTTCATTTGTTTGCGCAAAATAACATGCTCGGGTTTCGGCCCGTGTTTTTTCGTCTGAGCACCGACGCTATTTGCGTCACTATTAGTGTCGCATTTGCGATACTAATAGCGATGCAAATAGCGACACCACTATTTTGCATCAGAAACCGTTGTTGCTATGCCTTCGTATCCTTGTAGTGAGTTTGAGTTTAGGAAAACCAATTATTATCAAGAACATACTCTTCACCTTCATCTTCATCTTCCATGGATTCCTTCTCCCTTCTTCCCTCTTTTATTTCTTTCTCTCTCCTCTTTTAGTCTTTATTTCTCTTCTTCCTTCTCTCTTTAGCTCATTCTCCTCTCTCCTTTGAGATTCATTCATTAGAACTAGTATCAAAGCATCAAGATTTGGTCCTTTTCTTCTTTATTCTTTCTCCATCTAGTTCCTTTTTAAATCTAAAATCCTAGTTACTCAAGTTACACGTACATGTACAAAAGGAAGGACCATAGTTACTTTCAGCTTTTTGGAGCACATAGGAGCTATAACTAGAGACTCAAATATATTTGAAGATAAAATGGCTAACTTTGTAGGTCTTTACTCCCTTTCATGCAAATTTTAGGGGTTTCACACTCGGGGGATTCACTATATATATATTCTCTATATAACGTGCATTGATGGCCTATTTATAAATATCCTAATCTGTGAATTTTTCTTGAATAAAACACAACTCTTTTCTATTCAATCTGTAAGTAACCCCTTTATATGATACCCTTTTGTACATAAAAAATGTATAAAAACGGTATTTTAAAAACCCCTTATTTTGAACTCACGTTATATATACATATATTCATGAGTGATCCCCTCGAGGTTCCACACCAAGATTAGAGACTCGAGATTTAGAAGAGGGAAAAATGTCACTTACTTTTTTTCCTCAACCCTACTTCTCTCTACTCTCATACAAGATGCCACGGTTATCAGCTCCTAAAATATCCAAGAACTTACTCTAGCCCACTCCAAAACAACATTTAGCATTGGAACCCCCTCCCTAGCACTGTAAGCTTGAGATTAGCGATGGAGTGGGGGGTTGCTACCTTCACGCTTGTAGGGAAACCCGTGCAATTTTTAGTGCATTTTTTGTTGGCTTCCTCTACTTTTCCCAACCCTCTAGTTTCCTCCTGCTCATTGGTGCTCTTGGACGTTGTGGGACACTTCTTCAATAGCACTCTCTCCTCTCCCCTCTCTTGGCATTCTTGGCCCTCCAACAAACCCTAGAAGATGGACAACAGCATTAGACAAATTGGGCAGCCATGGATTCTTCACATGGAGCTATCTCAACTATTAAGGCTCAACCATCTTCACATGGAGCCACTCTTCACCTCTCTTACCCAGATTGAAGACATGGAGCCTAGTATATAGGGATTTCTTAGCAATAGACATGAAATCTCTCTTCAAATCTTTTGATCATTGAAGGTTAATCTTGGGCGTGGGTACAAACTCGGGAGCCCCCATGTAACGTGTCCACTAGTATCATCCCGGACACGTCTTAGCAGTCCATCGGAAAGGATGTCTAGAAAACTCCGCCCGGCACTCCCATGGAATGTTACGGGTTTTGCGATCTAGGTCTTCCCGCGTCTGCCACGTAGCGGAAGTATCCTGGCCATTTCCACTTAGGATTGACCGGAATTAGGGTTTTCCTGATTGGTCATTAGCTAACAGCAACTAGCGTCAGATCCCAACGAACTACTTTACGCAAAAATGCCAGGTCCGAAGCGGATTCACGCTGCACTTGGTTCAAGGAAAATGGGAAACGAGAGGGATGCAAAGCTCAACCTCTTTGCCATAAGGCATAGTCCCATTCCGTTCCCCTAAAACAGCGTAAATCGGGTAAGACGTAACTCTAGGTTATCGTTCTCGTTATTCGTTTTGATGATGATGATCATCCCGCTGTTCTTCGAGATTTTTGAGAAAAGTTCCTGGCTAATCGGGACCACCCTACCGTAGGACGGCGGACCCATGGTCCATCCTCCGCACTTTCCTCGGTTTGTTTTAGTTATGTAATTATCTAACACATTATTTTGACATATAACAATCAGCTTCTTTAATTAATCATGTTAAGCACTGGTTCCTTCACGTAATCTTATCACGTGACATAGAAAAACAATATCAAGCAAGTTCTTTTTTAACATTTCATCATTTTATCTTTGAAATACAAGGAGTTCTGCCCGTAGGCTTGTCCATAATCCGCCCGAAGGCTATCCAGTGATCCTCAGGGATCACTATTCCAAGCTTCCGCCCGTAAACTAGTATGCGGGCCTCGAGATCCAATCCCGAGTCACGTTAGCCTCTTGTGCAGGTCCCAAAAGGCGAGGGATTTACGATAGAGCCCCCCCTGGCACCCAAGCGTCCTCCTGCTCCAAGTAGAGCTCAACGAAAAGACCTCTCGCGGCGGGTTCGGTCCACGTTCCCGGCGCGGTCAACAACCCCCTTGGTTAGGGTGAGGTAGGCAGTCGGGGGTAACTGAAGCTGCCTCTCCCTTCAGGCCTTCAACCTGAAGCATTAGATACCATTTCATCCTTTAGTTCTTTGAGCAAACAATGCAAACACTGCTTTCTAAACTGTTACAAGCACAATCAATTCTAGTGGTCATTTATTTTGCCAACTGTTAAGGAGTGAATCCTTCTCTCCGAATGCATCCAGCATTTAATCCGGGATCAATTGCGACTTGGCAAGATCCCCAAGGGTTTGTTTGTTCACCCTTTTGTCCTTGGGTTAGGGTCATACCCTATTAACCCAACTTAACCAATACCGTAGGTTTTATTAACAGTAAATCCTGGCGACCATGTTGCTCCAATTTATTGATTGATCATTTGCTTCCAAGCAAATACCTAACTTCTCTTTACTTGGCAATTTTTCTCAAGAAAGGTGATATAACAGGATGACTACTCATCCTCTTGCAAGTTAAACTTGCGCAAGAACCTGCCAACCTCATTCTAAGGAATGGCAAAACTCTCTTGTGAACAAACCACAAGTCCATGCAACGTTGCAACTTGTTTCACAAGTGTCGCATCTATTTCATGGGATCATTTCACTCATTAAACGGCATTTTCTGGTCACGGAATTATCTCCATACAAGAAGCAGGGTTTAGGGTATCTTCTTACCCAACCCATTCCTAATTACACTAGGCCGACAATGTTCGGGTCCTAGGGATTCCAACTCAATCTGAGTTTCATCATTTGAACGAGTGATCCTTAGGGTAGAAACCTTAGATCATTTTATGCACGAGAGTCCAATTTTCCCTACATTCCATGAATGTGGGTAGGACCTTTGGTTCAAGGGTTTCGTCTTGGCAACAAGTGCAAAACTAGGTCGAGTCCTTAACTGCTAAACCCTAGTTAGCACTTGGGTTATTTATCATATCAGTTGAGCCATCCTATGAGAACCCCTTGCAGGTTAGGTTATTTAGATAATTTGATCTACTTGTCTTGTGACAAGGACGAGCCATCCCTAGAGATGTTAACTTGATCTTAAAGGAGAAATCTAGTTGTAACATCTCACAATTCACATAAACACGCAAATTCCTAGAATCATTTCCATGCTCTTCTATTTCTTACGAGGTTAATGACTTTCCCTAATGAATCATTCAATGAATATTTGTCTAAAAATGTGACGTGCGATTAATCGTTCCATGCTTAGTCAAAGGTGCACTTTAACAATTTCAACCTTAATGATAGGCAATAGGTGTTCTAGGCCGTCACTTTGACATGCACGACAAGGCAACATACTATTAAGGACGTTAAATGGATAGACAATTTCTTTATAGGGAAAATACCAATGATCTAATTTCATGTCATGAACTAATTCTAATCATTGTTTGAATAGTCGATTTATTTCCAGTTGCATTTAACTTGACTAGGTGATTTTGAGCATGCATAGGTGCTTCCTAATCCATGAAGTTATCGTGATTAATGCAATGCTTTTGCATGGAATCAAAACTAGTAAAAACCTGGACTTGTGGGCTTGGGAAGATATCCACATGAATATTAGGAGAAGAACCTCCCGCAGGCGCACCTTGTGACTTTTTAGGGGCCATCATAGGCGTAATTACGGACTTCCGATTTGCCTTTACCCTTACCCGATCGGTGAATTTACTTGCCTTGGTATGCAGCCTCAAGACCTTGCACTTCTCCCTCGTACGCAGGAGATACCTTCCAGAGTGTGGATCCTTGAGAATACCAGCTTGCGGAATTTGGCCTTATGGGAGGCCTTGCGGGGTTGGAGCTTGGTTTGTGGAAATGGGGCTCCTACAAAGTTCTTGGAAATGGGGATTTTATGAATGGAGTTTCAAAAATTGAGGCCTTACGAGGGTGTTCGTGGAAAGGGCTCTTGCGAATGGGCCTTGCAAGAATGGAGGCTTTAAGACTTCTTCTTCTCCTTCCCTAAAATCCTAGGGCCAGCCTTGTGGGTGATTGGTGGGAAGCTTGTAGGCTTCCCCTTCTTCTCTTCAAAGCCCGGGCTAGGGGATTTTGTGGGTGATTGGTGGGAAGGGGCTTGTAGGCTTCCCCTTCTTCTCTTCAAAGCCCGGGCTAGGGGAGTTTGTGGGTGATTGGTGGGAAGGGGCTTGTAGGCTTCCCCTTCTTCTCTTCAAAGCCCGGGCTAGGGGAGTTTGTGGGTGATTGGTGGGAAGGGGGCTTAGGCAAGCCCCCTTGGAAACTTCTAAGAAGCTTCTTACTACTATCAGAGACCACGTGGAAGAGAGAGGAGATGATATTGACGAATTGATGACGCGCAGGAGGCGAAATGAAGCAGTGATTTGAGGACGGTGTTTGAAGGCGTGTTCAGCTCCAGGCGTGCAGTGGCGCTGACGCAGCAATTGGCGGTCTTCAAAAGTGATGCGAGGGCTTCTTCCTTCACCATGCCTGATCACTCCCTCACGACCCTCAGCCTCACGAATCTTAGGTCCTTCCCTCACACAATTTCGACAGCCTATGGCGGCTGTTATTCGCGACTTTTCTCACGTCTCGACGGCGTTATGGCCATCTCCACGGCAGGGCCCTCCTCCATGGGAGCATTGTGGCTCTCTCCCATCACTCCCCCTCCACAAGTTTTATATAGGTGAGGGGAGGGGATCCTCCCTCCCCCACACGGCATCCTGCATGGGTTCACCCCCCCCAGGCATCCAACATGGATGCTTAGTCATCCTACCTTCCCTCCCTTTCCCCCAGCACGACAGTCGGCTAGGGGAAGGAGGGAAAAATTAAAATTTTTTCCATAATACTAACAATTTAATCATTTGGATTTTTAGTAAGAGGAGGTTCTCGTGAGAAGTGCGGTTTTGAGATCAGAATTGTTACATTCTCTCCCCCTTGGAGGAATCGAGATGTCCTCATCTCGAGATAAACTGGGAATATTGATGGTTGAGAGTTCCCTCCTCTATCCAAGTGGCATCCTCCTCAGGATAATCTTTCCACTAGATGAGGTATTCTCTCAAGGTTGTGGATCTCAGTTGTCTCACCCTAACATTTAAAATTTTGTCAGGCCTTAGTTCAAGGACTCCTCGACTAGGCATTAGAACTTGTTGGTCATTGAGTACATGGTTAGGATTAGGTGCATACTTCTTCAATAGGCTGATATGGAATATATTATGAACCTTTAGGTTCTCTAGGAGTTGTAGTCTGTAGGCATTAGGTCCTAGGCACTTGAAGATTTTGTATGGTCCATAGTATCTTGGACTTAGCTTCTTGCAATCTCCTAAGGATAGGGAACTCTTCTTTGGGCGTACGCGAATGAAGACCATGTCTCCTTCCTCGAAGATTCTATCTTGACGCTTCAGATCCACGTATGCCTTCTGTCTATCCTTGGTGGCTTGGATGTCCTATTTTATTGACTTCACTTGGTCATCCATCTCTTCCAACATCCGCCTAGAAACTTCAACCCTCAAGGTTGGATCTGAGAAGTTTAGGGGACTTTGATAGTCATGACCATACAATGCTTGGAAAGGGGTTATCTAAATGATTTGTTGGTAAGAAGCATTGTAGGCAAATTCAACCAAAGGCAAGTATTGAATCCACCTTTTTTGGTTTACAACAGCAGTGTGGCGTTAGCATATCCTCGATGACTTGATTTATTCGCTCCGTTTGGCCATCAGTTTGGGGATGGTAAGCTGTACTAAAACAGAGTTGAGTCCCAATGGCTTCAAAGATAGCTCTCCAAAAGTGTGATGTGAAGAGAGAATCACGATCACTAATGATTCTTCTGGGTAGCCTATGTAGCTTGAATATCTCCTTGATAAACAACCTTGCAATGTTTGAGGCTTTATAGTTTTGTCTTTACAGGAATAAGGTGTGCAACCTTAGTAAACATGTCAACCACAACCATGATGGAGTTGTATCCTCTCAGGGCTTGGGGTAGGCCTACAACAAGAATTCACACTGATGAATTCCCATTTCATTTGGGAAATATCAAGCGGTTGTAGTTTCTCTAGCATCATGACATGTTCGGCTTTGATACGTTTGACAAGACAAACACTCAATGACATATTTGTAAATGCCACCTTTAAGACTCTCCCAATAGTAGCTCTTCCTAACTGCATTGAGAGTCTTGGCATAGCCAAGATGTCCTGAGAAACGGAAATCATCAGCTTCGCACAATATCTTTTTCTTAAGTGACTGGCTTGCCGGTATACATGCTCTCATTCTATAGTAGACAAGTCCACTATTGACAGAGAATTCATGATACTTAGCATGTAGCTTTTGTTCCTGGTCCTTGATAGAGATTTCCCTTAGCATCTTTTGATAGGCTGGATCATGGCATGCTTCTTCTCTAGCTAGCTCAAGTATTAGGTTGTTTGGCATGGACACCTTTGTAGCTAGAGATCTAGCTATTGATGGATTTTGCAAGATTAGTGAATTAAGGAATGCCTTGCGATTGAGTGCATCAGTAACTACATTCTCCTTTCCAGGTCGGTACTTGATCTCAAGGTCATACTCCTCCAGCACTTCAATCCACTGACATTGCCTCATGTTGAGCTTGTTCTAGGTAAAGTTCCACTTGAGACTTTTGTGATCAGTCACTAGTGTAAACTTGTTACCCAGCAGGTAGTGTCTCCAAAGCTTGACAACTAAAAGTTAAGATCATGGGTAGCATAATTCTTCTCATGGCTCTTTAGTTTCTTGAAGATTATGCTATAGGATGACTTTCCTACATGAGCACACATCCTAAGGCAAGCATGCTAGTATCAGTTACTACCTCAAACTCCTTACTGTGGTCTAGAAGTTTTAGAATCGGTGCTGATACCAAACTTTGCTTCAATCTATCAAAGCTAGTTTGTTCGGCAGTTGACCAAGCAATGTTTACTTCTTCAGTAAGTCTGTCAAAGGTGCTGCAATCAAAGCATAGTTTTTTATGAAGACCCTATACCATCTTGACAATCCAAGAAAGTTGCGTATTTCTTTGACAGTTGTTGGTATATGGCCATCCTAGAACATTTCTCACTTAGGCCAGCTCCACTAAGATTCCTCTACCGATATGATGAATCCCAGATAACCAATCTGATGTTTGAGGAATGCACATTTTGTCATCTTAGCATACAGCTTGTGTGACCTCCTTGTCTCAAGGAAAATCCAAAATTGGGGTTCATGATCTCCTTCCTGTTTGGAATAGACTAGAGTGTTATCAAAGAAAACGAGCACGAAGTTATCAAGATATGGTCTAAAGATATCCTGCATTAACCTATTGAAGGTGGCAGGCGCATTCGTAAGCCCTAATGACATAACTAGAACTCAAAGTGTCCATATCTAGTGTTGAAGGTCGTCTTTGGGATATCTTCTTCCTTGATTCTTATCTGATAGTAACCAGACCTAAGATAATCTTGGAGAAGATCTTGGCACCCTAAAGACTATCAAGAAGCTCATCTATTCTAGGAAAATGATATTTGTTCTTGGCTGTTGATTGATTCAACCCTCTGTAATCAATACATAGTCGAAGTGTTCCATCTTTCTTTTTCTGGAACAATACTGGTGCTTCCCATGGTGAACTGCTAGGATGGATGTAGCCTTGATCTAGCAGTTGCTTGAGTTGTTCCTTTCAGCTCAATTGCTTCCGGTATAGACATTCTATAGGGTCTCTTCGCAATTGGCGCAGCTCCTATTACTAGCTTGATCTCATGATCTACTTCTCTTTGAAGCGGGAGTTCTGTTAACTTTTCAGGAACTACGTCCGCGTATTCCTTTAGCCAAGTGACCAAATCACTTTACTTCTTTATCAATATTCACAGTCAAGACAATCGTTGATTTTTTTTTAAAAAAAAGTTTTATTCCATTCATATCAGCATAGTCCTTTCGAGGTATAATTATTTCTTGGGGCGATGGAACAAGTTAATACATTAATTCGAGGAGAATAAGATGTTGTTGCATTCAGCTACAGGAAGTAAGTAGTAGTACGGATTGGGGTCATCGATTTTTAGGAATCGATAGTGCAACTTGTTACACAAGTGTCGCATCTATTTCATGGGATCATTTCACTCATTAAACAGCATTTTCTGGTCACGGAATTATCTCCAGACAAGAAGCAGGGTTTAGGGTGTCTTCTTACCCAACCCATTCCTAATTACACTAGGCCGTGGGTCCTAGGGATTCCAACTCAATCCGAGTTTCATCATTTGAATGAGTGATCCTTAGGGTAGAAACCTTAGATCGTTTTATGCACAAGCGTCCAATTTTCCCTACATTCCATGAATGTGGGTAGGACCTTTGGTTCAAGGGTTTCGTCTTGGCAACAAGTGCAAAACTAGGTCGAGTCCTTAACGTGCTAAATCCTAGTTAGCACTTGGGTTATTTATCGTATCAGTTGAGCCATCCTATGAGAACCCCTTGCAGGTTAGGTGATTTAGATAATTTGATCTACTTGTCTTGTGACAAGGACGAACCATCCCTAGAGATGTTAACTTGATCTTAAAGGAGAAAGCTAGTTGTAACATCTCACAATTCATGTAAACACGCAAATTCCTAGAATCATTTCCATGCTCTTCTATTTCTTATGAGGTTAATGACTTTCCCTAATGAATCATTCAATGAATATTTGTCTAAAAATGTGACGTGCGATTAATCATTCCATGCTTAGTCAAAGGTGCACTTTAAAAAATTCAACCTTAATGATAGGCAATAGGTGTTCTAGGCCGTCACTTTGACATGCACGACAAGGCAACATACTATTAAGGACGTTAAATGGATAGACAATTTCTTTATAGGGAAAATACCAATGATCTAATTTCATGTCATGAACTAATTCTAATCATTGTTCGAATAGTCGATTTATTTCCAGTTGCATTTAACTTGACTAGGTGATTTTGAGCATGCATAGGTGCTTCCTAATCCATGAAGTTATCGTGATTAATGCAATGCTTTTGCAAGGAATCAAAACAAGTAAAAACCTAGACTTATGGGCTTGGGAAGATATCCACGTGAATATTAGGAGAAGAACCTCCCACAGGCGCACCTTGTGACTTTTTAGGGGCCATCGTAGGCGTAATTACGGACTTCTGATTTGCCTTTACCCTTACCCAATCACTGAATTTACTTGCCTTGGTACGCAGCCTCAAGACCTTGCCCTTCTCCCTCGTACGCAGGAGATCCCTTCCGAAGTGTGGATCCTTGAGAATACCGGCTTGCGGAATTTGGCCTTATGGGAGGCCTTGCGTGGTTGGAGCTTGGTTTGTGGAAATGGGGCTCCTACAAAGTTCTTGGAAATGGGGATTTTATGAATGGAGTTTCCAAAATTGAGGCCTTATGAGGGTGTTCGCGGAAAGGGCTGTTGCAAATGGGCCTTGCAAGAATGGAGGCTTTAAGAGCTCTTCTTCTCCTTCCCTAAAATCCTAGGGTCGGCCTTGTGGGTGATTGGTGGGAAGGGCTTGTAGGCTTCCCCTTCTTCTCTTCAAAGCTCGGGCTAGGGGAGTTTGTGGGTGATTGGTGGGAAGGGGCTTGTAGGCTTCCCCTTCTTCTCTTCAAAGCCCGGGCTAGGGGAGTTTGTGGGTGGTTGGTGGGAAGGGGCTTGTAGGCTTCCCCTTCTTCTCTTCAAAGCCCGGGCTAGGGGAGTTTGTGGGTGATTGGTGGGAAGGGGGCTTAGGCAAGCCCCCTTGGAAACTTCTAAGAAGCTTCTTACTACTATCAGAGACCATGTGGAAGAGAGAGGAGATGATATTGACGAATTGATGACGAGCAGGAGGCGAAATGAAGCAGTGATTTGAGGACGGTGTTTGAAGGCATGTTCAGCTCCAAGCATGCAGTGGCGCTGACGCAGCAATTGGCGGTCTTCAACAGTGATGCGAGGGCTTCTTCCTTCACCATGCCTAATCACTCCCTCATGACCCGCAGCCTCACGAATCTCAGGTCCTTCCCTCACACAATTTTGACAGCCTGTGGCGGCTGTTATTCGCGACTTTTCTCACGTCTCGGCAGCGTTATGGCCATCTCCACAACAGGGCCCTCCTCCACGGGAGCATTGTGGCTCTCTCCCATCACTCCCCCCCCACAAGATTTATATAGGTGAGGGGAGGGGATCCTCCCTCCCCCACACGGGATCCTGCATGGGTTCACCCCCCCTCAGGCATCCAACACGGATGCTTAGTCATCCTACCTTCCCTCCCTTTCCCCCAGCACGACAGTCGGCTGGGGGAAGGAGGGAATAATTTAAAAAAATTCCATAATACTAACAATTTAATCATTTGGATTTTTAGTAAGAGGAGGTTCTCGTGAGAAGTGCGGTTTTGAGATCAGAATTGTTACACCCCATCATAAATTGAAGCATTTGAATGCTTGAAGGCTTCATCCATTGGAGTGCTCCAACCAATTTGGCTTGCTTAATGAAGAAATTGTCATCATGGTGAATCATGCTTCAATCATCTTTCCGAATCACTAAAGAGGTATGCCAATTTGGCTTAATGAAGAAATTGTCATCATGGTGAATCATGCTTCAACCATCTTTCCCAATCACTAAAGAGGTATGTCAATCTGATATTAATCTCTCATCTTAATCCACTTAGTGTTCTTAATTCCCTTTGTTAGAGAGTTTAAGGTTTTATAGACTTTACTAGTTCAATCCTTCATTTTATGCATATGCCCACTGAAAACAATACCTCGTTTGCTTCCTAATGCATCATGAATAATCCTAAATCAATTGCATTTTCTCACACTAACTCCTTCTTGATCTTATGTACTTTGAATTAATCCCAAGTAATAAGAATTTGTAGATGGGTAAGTAGTAGTAGCCACTAATGAGTCACTAGACTGCTAAGGTAATCCCTATCCATGCTCTTGTTCATCCTTGCATTTCATGAAACGGCCCAATGTTTCCTTTCCAATGCATCTCATGATAATTGATCAATGAAAATTTTTTCCATGTATACTCGGACTGAGGAAAAAGCCCAATGCCAAAAAGGAGGTGATAAGCCAAAAGAGAGGTGACCCTCCCTTACCACTTATTAAGACCTTGAAGGGGTACACAACTTGGCCCAAGGGTAACTTAGGCCCACCTCCCTCTGATCCAGAGCCTGATACTTATATGCAGGTGTAGGTACCCTCCTATGGTGACCACCACTCTCGTTGATGAAATAGTCCCCTTTGGACACCCTCTCATTGCTTATAGTACCCATGTATGACACTTGAGGTGTATACATCCAGAAGAGATGTATGGCATTAAGCTCCACTTATGCAGTGATGATGACAAAGCAGATGGATATAAAAATGTGCTCAAAATTGTGATCAGTATGCTTAGGATGCTATTTATGATTTTTCACAGGCCCCTTAGTCTATGAGATATCCGTGTAGTGCATTTGCATCAAGGACAAATAGTGTTTTTAGTCATATTAGTCAATCAGGATAGTCATTAAGATTCAATCATAGAAAATTCTATATTATGCTTGAGACTAAACTCTATATCTCATCTGAAAGAGGGATTTTCCCCTTCTAATTAGAATAAAAAATATCCCCAAGAAGAGTAAGGTTTGAAAGTTATGACCATTTTTGTGCACTGAGATCATTGTGGATAGGGTGCAAATCACTCTAGGATGATAGACACAGAAATCCAATTGTAGAAAATTATGATTATTTTCTATCACCAATCTTAATAGCTACTATTGAAGATGGCCTCCTCCCTTTTGATTTGAATCAGGAATCTCACCAGATTTTTCGACCAAAAGTTATATCCCATTTACTAAGAATGGGTCCTATGGACTTCATCTAGATGGCTAGCCAGAAAGGCAAAACTAAGTCCCATGAAGATCTCTAGAGGGAGATGAGAGACTCAAAGGCCTCAATGAATGATGAACATAGCTTGATATAATATTTCCATGGTGATGTGCATGAGGAAGTGCCTGATAGGGATCCCTACAGTGCCTACTCAAGCACACTTTATGTTAGCATAAGCTTCATCACATGGAGAGGCATAATGATATAGTCACCAACCATTGCCAAATGATGTCAAAATTTGATGAAGAAATTGAGAAAATGACCGAACTTAGCAAACCGTGGAGCATCTCAACACTCTTGTAGCTCAGCTAGCTACCACTTCCTCCTTAGAAAAGGTGAATGCATCCAATTGCAAGTCTCGATGCCCTCCACCACTAGAGCCCCTACATGGTACACATGGAATTCTTGGATCCAAGGATATTCCCCCTTCTATCTATGAATTTTGTGAATTCTCTCATGCTCATGGAAAGCCTTTTCTGAGCTTCCCCATCATCCATGCATCCAACCCTCCATTGAGGCCCTCTCCCACCATTGCTAGAAGCTCCCCCCAATGGAACTTATATGAATTAGTCACATCATGGAAAGTATGGTATTAATGGTTTGACAGTATGGAAATCATGGGTAATATGGAAACAATGGGCAGTATGTCTATAATGGGCAGCATGGGATAAATGCACAACATGGTATGTATGGGTAGGAAGGTACGTTTGGCCATCATGGTATATATGGATAGCAAGGTTTCCATGGGTAGCAAGGCCCTCTTGATCTTTGTAACAAGAATCTTCTTACTAAGTACAATGGGAAATCTCCCTCACCATCATACTTGGGAGAATGGACATCCAAGTTAGAGTCCTACTTTAACATCTATCCACTCACGGATTATCAAGAAACTATCTTTGCCTCTCTCCACTTCGAAGGATTCACCCACACATGGTGGTGCTATGTCAATCAAGAGAATCATCTATTCATTGATTGAAAAGACTTTAAAATGCATATGGTTCAAAAAGTTGTATCCCCCATTGTTAGAGGGTTTTAAGTCAAAAGTTTGTACCCATGCGGGATTAGAGAGGGAAGGAAAGAGAGAATAAGAGATAGAAAATAAGAAAAAGAATAGGCAAGGGATTCAAATCTACACAATATAAAGACAAAGATCAATGATTCAAAGCACTATGTATTGATAGAACATGAGATGATAAACAAAATCCTTGTCCTGGACCTCTCGAAAGTAATCTTCAAGCATTAGATCTCATGGAGCTCCCTAGTTGACCAAAAACATGGACCAAACTCTAGCTTCTTATATTCCTCGAATGGAAAATCTGATGATTTCATTGGCTTTGATGAAAGGGGAGTAAAATCACATGACACTTGCTCACGATTCTCCCAGATCACTCCTTATTCTTCCTCCTTGTCTGAAATGTTGTTTATTGCTTGAAAACTGTGATCACATCTATGCATGAATTTGAAAGCCCTTCTTTTTGCATGAAACCTCCCAAAACTCACTGAAAAGACACTTGGTTTTTTGCATGTCACCCTATTCTAGATGTTTTCTATACCTTTCTAGGATATTTGCAAAAAAAAAATCCAAAATATAAAAAATAGGCTAAAATTATCCAAAAATCCTATATTTTTGAATCGCCTATACTATTATGGATACTGACACTAGTGGACTAATATGGCATTGACTCTCTGGATCAATAAGAAGTCCAGATGCTGATGCACTCTAGGGTTTTTCACACTATGTCTATGTAATGGTACGACATCCACCCCCTCAAAACCTGCACATGCTTCGATATGTGCTACCAATGCACCACCCAGGTAAAATACCCATTGCATCAACTTGTCACTCATCATGCACATAAGAAGGCATCTCTCTAGATCATAGATCAAAATGATTAGCATTTTCACAACTCAAATATCATACTAAGTATCTGCTCCAAGGGCATTAGGCCTTGGGTGTTCATAGCAATAAAGACTATCAATGCACCCATCAATAAAGACAAAGCAACATGTCTACTCTTTTAGAGTTCAATGCATGGAAATCTACTTATACGGACAATTATGTACCATATCAAATATAAACCGAGCCTCACTTGCATCCAATACATGCTGACCATCACCAAGAATAGTAAAGCAGTCCATATCTTGAAGTATCTTTGTATTGTATATCAAGGCCTTTGACAAAGCATCCAAAACTATTTCCAATTGTGGATCATTATATCTAACATCATTTAAAGGCATATCCTCAATCTCATAAATTGTCTTAGAAATGATAATGGTATCCTACAAATCATGTGCATTCAACACTTCACCAATCTCCCACTGAGTCTCTGCATCAAGTAAAACATGAGCTTCATAAACCTCTTTAGATGCATTAAGAAAACCTACAGATGTAATGGTTGACTCTTTCACTATAAGATCTTCCAAGGCATTGGTGGTTGAGTGACTCAATATCAGATTGTAGCTTATATGTTAGCTACCTCTTGCTTGCTATCTTGTTTCTACTCCTACCCAACCTCTTCCATAACATGCTTGAGAGGTGCCTCATTTTTAGTTTTAGTCTAATCCATACTTCTTCTCACTCCCTCAGATTTACGTGCATTATCTTCATCTCTTTTCCATTTCTTTTCCACAAGTACATCCATGTTTTGCACTTTTGCTAAATATGTATACATTGAATATACATATGTGGTGATTCCCAACCAATTTTGTCACGAATGTCTTGCCCTACATGAGACATTTCACTAATAGTAACTTTCTTCTTTTCAGCTGCATGCAAAGCATGTGTCCATATTGCAGTCTTCGGACCAACCATCACTTGGCTAGGCATTCTATCCAACTATAGACCAAAAGTAGTAGCATGTACAGCCACATAAGCATTTTGAACAACCAAGTCTTCCAACAACATTTGCATACCTCTATTTCCAAATCTCAAAGTGAGAGTCAATCCCATTTCTTGTGCATGGATCTTGCCATCTTTCCAAAAGATAATCTCTCATTCTAAGCCCTCTTGATAAGTGGCAGAATCTTTCCTTTCATGCTACAAACTATCACACCACATACATCATTTCCTTAGTTTAAGAGCTCTTATCCATACCCTCTCCTCTTGTCCTTTCTTATCCAATTTTGTGACCTTTAACTGAAGATATTACATGTGTTTAACCAATTAATCTAATACACTTTCCCTAATAGTGGGAACAACATGTACAACTATAGGGTTAGCCAGGAAAGTGGGTGGCTTAGTGGATACATCAACTATTTTTCCCATAATGGTGGGCAAGAGAGATACATATAATCTTTCTCTTCTTCTATGATTTTTCACCAGTGTAATAATAACTTTCTTAATATGCCTCCAGGTTTTTTTAAGCCCTATGTCTGTAGTTTGATCCTCTAACAAATCATGGAGCTTCTCTTGAAGCTCAAGATATTCGGTATATAGAAACAATTAAAAATTTTGACTTAAAAGAGCTTGTTGTTTTGAAAGATCTAATTGCTTAAATAAATTTTCAAATTCTCTTAATAACTCTGTAGCAACAAGACCCCTATTGGATTGTAGAATCCACTTCTAGAAAGTCTTGTGGGTAATTAGATTGGTATCTTCAATGTAAAATTCTTCCCTGAGTGTCTTCTTGAAAGTTACCCAATTAGCATCCTACATGTACAATTCAGTAACTCGTACTTTGAATTCATGTATAGTGACCCGTACCAAATATTGGCTCCATGCAAGTTGAGCCACCCCAAAGAACTTCATCTTTTGACCATAGGTATGCAAATATGCAAATATATTTCTACCATTACACAACTTCATCTCATGCTCTACTACCTACAAAGCATTCATCACAATAGTTTCTATTTGAGCAAAATCCCACATCACTTGTTATTGTTGTTGTATGTGCATAAGCATGTTTATATTCTACACTACCTGTTGTAAAACATCACTAGAAATTGTGCTTGAAGGTTCTCCCATCTTGTCTTTTCTTATGATGACCTTTCACGTTAGGTTCACCAATGTTGGAGGGGCTTTAGTCGAATGGTCGTATCCACAAGGGAATAGAGAGAGAAGAAAGTAGAGAATAGGGGATAGAAGAGAAGAAAAAAATAGGCAAGAGATTCAAATATGCCAAAGCCTTTACATAATATAAAGACAAAGCTCAATGATTCAAAGCACTATGTATTGATAGAACCTGAGATGATTTAAAAAAATCCTTGTTGTGTACTACTTGAAAGCAATGGCTAAGCATTACATAACCTAGAGCTCCCTGGTAGACCAAAAATACATACGAAAAACTAGCTTCTTCTTTGTTGCTTAGGTAGTGAATCTGATGGTTCTGTTGGCTTCAAAAGGGGGGTAAAGCTTGAGGACACTTGGTCGAAATTTTCAGAGATTGCTCCTTCTTCTACTGCTCTTTCTAGAGTGCTATTTGCTATCTAAAAACTATGATCGCGTACACCTAGATTCAAAAGCCCCTCTTTTTGCATAAAATCTACGAAAACCATTTGAAAAGCCTCTTGTTTTTTTGCATGTCACCCTATTCTAGAAGTGTTCTATGGATTTTTAGGATGTTTGCAAGAAATAATATCCAAAATAGGCTAAAATTATCTAAAACTCTCATATTTGTGAACCATCCATACTATGGACAACACTAACACTAATGACTAATATGGCATTGATGCTCCAGATCACAAAGAAAGTCGGATTATGTTGCACTTTAGAGTTTTTTGCACTGCATCCGTGTAGGAGCATGACATTGTGAAAAAATAGGGGTTGGCAAAATGATGGTACATTCTTGACTACTGTAATCTCACTATACAAGAGTACACAAATTATTTTATGAATTTGACCATGTACGTGGAGAGTATTAGTGATGATGCCAAATTTTATAAGTACATCTAACCATACTATTTGATGCAATTGAATTAGCTAAAAGATATGTAAGAAAGTACTATAAGAATGAGAGCTTTCAGCAAGGTTATAAATAGCCCCATACCCCATGGAGGTCAGTCCCATATGGGGATGGTTTGAGAGAAAATTCCACTTCTAATACTAACCCTAAAATACACACTCACCCTCCTTCCATGCTGAAAGAAAGCACAAAACTTTTGGGATAGCACTTGGCTCTAATACTGAGAGTAAGTATGCTGAAAATAGGCACTCCACTACATCACCTTCCAATGGCTCAAGTGGCCAAGTGTTCATTTCCCTAGAGGTTATGGAGGAATGGAAGGAAAAGGGCCTATTCTTTAAAGTGGGAAATTTTCTTCTTATCCCACACCTCATAGTTGTTCAATCTTCTTTGTGTTGTCATTGAAGCACATCTAGTCTATGTGTGAGACTTGAGTATTCATTGTTGTAGCATCAATCACTTGTTACTATAGAATTTATTAAGTATCAAAAGGGGGTGCCAGAAATATCCATGCCACTCTATAAAGTGTATTATAGTTTTTCTCATTTGGGTCCTCATTTATATTATTTATACTTTACCTTGTGTTGATACCAATTAAGTGCATGATCTTGTGTTATTATAAGACTATCTTCCTCAAGAGAAAAGATTATTAACTAAGGAAGATAGTGGAGTATGTATGAACCCAACTAAACATGAACAATGCCCTTTCCAATAAATGTGTATTTCATCCATTGTGGAACCTCCTTCTTAGAGGGTATTTGTCCATGAGAAACATGAAAAACAATAGCCATAGCTTGAGATACTCAAGATTTGCTAAGTGTTGTCATGAGAATTGATCCATCACCTAAAATTTCTCCCTCTCTTATTTTCTATATTTCTTTCTCTCTCTCTCTCTCTCTTTGTTGCCCCTCTCTTTGTTTCCCTCAACCCCCTTATGGATGGGTGTACACTATGTAAAGTCTCATATGCTATGCATGGGGGCTGAGGGACTATAGCTACCCTACGTCGGAGTGTTCCCCGCCGTCCCATGGTATTGCACCGAACCTTGCCACCTTTTTTCCATTGTGTGTGACTCAATATGTAGAGCATAGGAGGAGGTAGCACAGATGATGTTAAGAAAACACACACTCTCTCAGCTCTCTCTTCATTCTTTCCCTAGCAATATTGAAAAGGAAAAAATGGAAAATGAAAACTAGTGATCACATCTTTACAATATGCTCCACATTTAAAAATGCAAAAGTTTTGCATGAAAATTTAATATTTGAGATGGGCTATTCATTCAATTAGGAAATCTATTGGATAATCACATGAGGCTATATCTTGAAGTCCCATTCAAGGATAACATGTAATTATGCTCCAAGTTCTCTCACGCTATGGTAGCTTGTGTCAATATGCATGAGCTTAAAAGTAATGTTAAGCCCATATGCTATGGAAATCCATGTCTTAAACTCCATGAATATGGATACACACTACACACTCTAGTTGGCAAACATCACTTACCTCCTTGAATGTTGAGAACAATGTTCTCTTGAAGGCCAAGTTGAAAAAAACATTCTCCACCATAATGGATGAAAGGACCATTGATGTTTGTGGGTCGTGTCATTACCTAGCTAGTGGTTGCAAACAATTTCCAATTTTGATGAGGGGATTCCTCTAATCCTTGAAGGTATATTTTAAAATTGATCTCTCTATATCCTCTAAGTGATTTCCCTTTGGCCCATCATAAAGTCGAAACTTATTTTTCCATCTAACCCTCAACTTGTCAAAGCTAAATTTTCTCTATTAACATAGTTTTATGTTATTCTAAAACATTCTCCATGTTGTCCAAATCTACAAACACACATGCACTCGTGCACACACACACACAAAAACTAAATTCTATATCACTATACACACATATACATATATCCATATACTTACATTTATACTTTAATAAGAGAATTTGTATTTTTCAACAAGCATACATGAGTAGATGTAATTATATCTTGACTATGAGAACAATATATATATGCACACATAAATGCACAAAAACCCTAAAACATATAAGCATATAAAACCACCTTTAATAAAATTTTATGATGTGTAACATAATCATGAAGCATTTTTTTCATGATGTATAACATGATATAATACACATTTTTAGTACAATACGTAAAATACACCAATGTACACACCATCAACATATGCATGGGCATAGAGATGGAGAATAATTTTGATGATTGTAAAGACCTCAACGAATATATCAACAAGTATATGGAAAAAAATAAAAATTATGTGGCCCTTGAAGTGTAATGAGTAGGATACATAGGAACTAGGGATTAGACACACAGTCACACTAACCGAGGTATATAAGGTGTAAGAGTCCTAGTTTAGAGCAACCAATTACTATCAAGATCATACTTTTCACCTTCACCTCCATATTTCATGGATTCCTTTTCCTTTCTCCCCTCTTTTCACTCTTTCTCTCTCCTCTTTTAGTCTTTCCTTCTCTTCTTCTTTCTCTCTCTTCAGCTCATTCTCCTCTCTCCTCTTAGCTTCATTCATTACAAATGGAACCAAAGCATCAAGTTTTGGCCCTTTTCTCCTTTTTTGTTTCTCACTTTCCCAATCGCAAGCCCTAGTTACTCATGTTACAAGTACAGGTATAGTAGGAAGGACCATAGTTAGTCTCAGCTTTTTAGAACAAGTAGGAGCTATGGCTGGAGACTTAGACATATATGGAGGTAAAATGGCTAACTTAGCAGGTCGTCTCTCCTTTTCATGAAAATTTAAAGGGCTCCAAGCCAATTTGAAAAACTCAAGAGTTAGAAGAGGGAAAAAATCTCAATTAATTTTTGCGTCAGCCTTCCTTCTCTCTCTTCTCCTACAAACTGTCATGGCCGCTAGTCCCCCATAAACCTCAAGATCTTGTTTGAGTCCCCCTCCAGGACCTCAACCACTACCTGGGCTTGATTGCCCACGCCCCTAGAAACAGTTTAAGCATCCTTGAGGGTGAAGAAGAATAGATAGAAACTCCATGCAGCAACGTGCAATTTACAACACAAATTGTGTTGTTACTCCTGTCCTTCTGCTCTAGTACTCAACATCTCGTTTGGCCTTCCTAACACTTGGAGAACTAAATGAACAAGATTTGGATCTTCTCCTCTAACATTTGAGCTCCCGCATGTGAAAACCCTACTATACATTGTTTGAGGCAGCCATTGAAGCTCAACCCAGGCTCTTAGTTCAACCCACAACCTCTGGAAGCTCAGTACTCTAGGAGATCCTTCACCGCCTTTTGTCCCCTCTTACTCGGATTGATGTCATGCAACTCAACATGCAAATAATTTTAGTGGACCACCATGACAGCTCCATTTAAGTTTTTTATATTTGAGATTCAAGCTCAGAAACAAACTTGCGAGCCGCATCATGAGTGGAAGCATTTGAATTCTTGAAGTCTTCAACCATTGGAGTGCTCCAACCAATCGGGCTTGGTTGATGAAGTAATTGGCATCATGGTGCATCATGCTGCAACTATCTTCTCCAAATATAGAAGAGGTATGCCAATGCGATCTTAATGTCTCATCTTAATCTACTATTGTTGAGCTTGATTCATTTTGTTGGAGAGATTAAGGTTGCAAAGGTTTTATTAGTTCACTCCTTCATTATATACATTTTTATATTGAAATCAATATTCCAATTACTTTTTTATGCCACATGATTGATCTCAGCTCAATTGCATTTACTGACATTAACCCCTCTTGCTCTCTTGTGTGCTTGGGTTAATACCAAGTGAGTAATAAGCCTTTGTAAATGGGTAAGTAGCAGCCAGTGAGTCACTAGACTCCCAAGGTAATCCCTATCATAGCTCTTGTCCATTCTTGCATCTCATGAAAAAACCCAATGTCTCCTTTCTAATGCATCTCATGCCGATTTCTTAATAAAAATGTCTGTCATATATACTCTGGCTAAGGAAAAAGGTTGATGCCACGCGAGGTGGTAAGCCAAAATAGAGGTGACCCTCCCACCACTTAAGATCCTAAAGGGGTACAGAACTCGACCGGGTGGAAAGTTTGCCAATGATATCCCGGTAATCCATTGATTGATACTTGTATGCAGACATAGGTACTCTCCTATGGTCACTACCACTCCTAATGAAATGATCTCCTTTGGATACCCTTTCAGTGCTTATGGTACATATATACAACACTTGAAGTGTACGTAGTTAGAAGAGATGTATGGCATTAACCTCAACTTATGTAGTGATGATAGAGCATATGGACATGTAAATGTGCTTGAGATGGTGATCACTATGCTGACGATGCTACTTATCATGTTTGTTAGGCCCCTCAATCTATGAGACATTCATATAGAGCTTTTGCATCAAGTGACAAACATTGTTTTTTATCACAATTGATCAAGAGAGTCATAAAAATTAAATTACACAAAAAAATTTATTACACGTGGGAGGGATTTTCCCCCTTTGGTTTGAATAAAAAATCTACCCAATCAAAGCTATGGTCTAAAAGCTATGGCCATTTTTGTGCACTAAGGTCACTGTGGACAAGGTGTAGACCACTCTAGGATACACTAAAAAACAATTGTAAAAAATTGTGATAATTTTATGTCATAAATCTTCATATTTAACTTGAAGCGGACTTCCTTCCTTTTGATTTGAATCAAAACTCTCATCCATTGGAGTTTCCCACCAAAAGTTACACCTCATTTCCTAACACTAGTTTCTATGGACTACATCTAGATCGTTGGCCACAGAGGCAAAAGTAGGGCTTGTGAAGAACTTCAAATGGATATTAGAGGCTCCAAGATATCCATTAATCATGAGCCTAGCTTCTAGTTCAACACACAATTATCATGGTGATATGCATGAGGAAGTGCCTGATATGGATCCCTACAACCTTCTCAACCACACTTGATGTTAGCACAAGCTTTGTCACATGGAGAGGTATAATGACATGGTCACCAACCACTGCCAAATAATGCCCAAATTTGATGAAGAAATCCAACAAATGGCCCTTTCAAACTCTAGGACACTCAGCACAACTCACCACTCTTCTAGCTTAGCTAGCTACAGCTTCATCTCAAGAGAAGACAAATGAATCCAAGCATGATCTTTGACGTCCTCCACCATTGGAGTCAGTACATGGTCAATGAGGCATTCTTGGATCTAAGGGTATTCTCCCTTCTACATGTGAAGTTCATGAACTCTTCATTGATGTCCATCATGAGCCTCTATTGATTTCCCCCATCAACCATGTAGCCAACCCTCCAATGAGGCCCTCTCCCACCGTTGGTCGAAGCTCCCCCACTTTCCCTCGAAGCCCCAATGGAACTTATATGAATCAGTCCCATCATGCGCAGGATGGTATTAATGGCCAACATGGAAATCATAGGCAACATGGCAATAATGGACAACATAGCTATACTAGACAACGTGGTATGTTTGGGCTATAAAGTATGTATGGCCATCATCGTATGTATGGACAAGAATGATTTCATAGGCAAGAAGGCCCTCATGATATACATATAACAAGATTCTTCTCACTAAGTACAATGGGTAATCTCCCTCACCATCAGACTTGGAGGAATGAACATCTTGTTGAGATATCGAGCTCCACTCGTGATATGCCAGGGTGACCGTTGTGCATTTATGTCACCGACGTGTCAGTTGCAGATGCGGTTGGTACACCACCCATGAATAATAGCTACATGATAGCTATCCTTATCTACTCTAGTTCGTGGCTCAGTTAGTATGCCACCTTAGTTAGTTGAGTTTGGTTTGAGACCCATATATAGGGTTCTTCTATTTCCTTGTACTTGAGACTTCTTTTTGGCTTACACAACTAAGAAGAGAAAAACTGTTTTCAGCCTCCACCATTGTGTGTATTCATCCATTGTGCAAGCAAGAAAGCTACAAGTGAGACTCCTTCCTTCTCTCCCACAATCTTGACATGGTATCAGAGCCTTGTTTATGGTAAGGAGCTCAAGAAAGCAAGCCAAGCTCGCAGTGTTCTGGTAAGAGGAGCAGTGTTGCTTTCATTTTCTGTTTTGGGAGTAGATCTCTGCAGGTAGCACAGCCGGAAATTGCAAGAGTGCATTGTCTCAGGTTGAGATGCCCTTCTCAGGTTTTATGCTGTGCGACCACTGTTCTACAGGTCGGTGAAAAGTTACCACAGAAATTGCATCGTATGCTTGTGTGCAGAGACACTGGGAGTTACAAAATCATCCTTGATTCCTGTTTATGAAAAATCGTCACTAGGAAGTGACTGTGTGGTCAAATACCACTTTCGCCAGTTTTGCAGATTTGCCCTTGTGAGGGTGAAGCTGTGTTTTTTGCAGTGACAGACCTTTTTGCAGTGTTCTATAATGGCATCTGATTCTCTTTCACAGATTGTCACTGAAAAGCTTGACAAGAACAACTTCCAAGCATGGAATTTTAGAATGACAAATTTCCTTATGGGAAAAGGATATTGGGAATTTGTTGCAGGAAATGAAGAAGAACCAGTTCTTCCTGATGTTCCCAATCAACAACAAATGCAGGCATGAGAGAGTTAGGAAAATTATGTACTGGCTATCTATCAGTATTTCAGACTCTATGATTGTGCATATTTAGGATGCAAGTACGCCAAAGGAGGCATGGGATACTTTGTCAAAAATGTATAGCACAAATATGCAAGCCAGGAAAATGCAGCTCAAGCAAGAGTTGCATAATGTGAAAAGAGAAAATATGAGCATCAATGACTACCACATGAAGGTGAAGAAGATTGCAGATGCACTTGCTTCCATTGGGTCGCCAGTGGAAGATGATCATTTAGTTTCTGTGACCTTGAATGGTCTAGGAAAGGATTATGCACAGTTTCGAACATCCATTTCAGTTCGTGAAAGATTTCCTGATTTTGAGGAGTTGATTGCTCTTCTAATTTCTGAGGAGAAGAGAAATGGTGGTGCATCTTCTTCAGGAGGAACTTCAAAAGAAACTGTCTTCTACTCAAATGCTGGAAGAGGTAGAGGCAGAGGTAGAGGAGGACGATTTGGAGGCCGTGGTAGAAATTAGAATATGCAGCAGACTCAAGAAAACCAGTCCTATGGAGGAGGACGTGGTAACTCTAGAGGCAGGGGGAGCCAAAGAGGTCGTGGTGGATGGCAAAGAGGCCAAAATGCAAACAGTAATTTTGAATGCTACTACTGTGCTAAAATGGATCATATGACTAAAGACTGCTATAAAAAGCAGAATGACATCATGAATGGAAAACTGCAACAAGGAAATTATGCATCTTCTAGTAGACAGGGTGATGACAGAAATGAGCATTTGTTTATGGTGCAGCACATGAACAATTCTGTGACAAGTGCAGAAGAAAGTAACGATGTGTGGTATGTTGACTCAGGTGCATCAAACCACATGACAGGTCATGCAGAATGGATGGAGGATGCAAGGAAAATGGAAAAACCAGGATTTGTGGAGACTGGTGATGATACTGCACATCCTATTGTGTAGATTGAAAAAATTCCTTTGTCTATGCAAGATGGGAAAAAGAAATACATGTCCGATGTATTTCATGTCCCGAATATCACCAAGAATCTGGTTTTTGTTGGTCAAATGGTTGAGCAGGGCTTGCAGGTCAGATTTAATCCTCATGGATGCTTTGTTGAGGATATGAAAAATAAAGGTCGCTTGATAGCAAAAGGAAAGAAGAAGGGCAGAATGTTTACGTTGGATGCAGACATGTCTGAATTGAGTGCAGCAATGTTTGCACATGGGACCGGTGTAGTTGCAGATATTGATATCTGGCATAAACGCATTGGTCATGTTAATGTACAGCGACTTAAATCAATGCAGGCCCAAAATATTGTTGCAGGATTGCCTAAATTCAAGGTTGCAGAAATGCATAAGATATGTGAAGCCTGTCAGTTTGGAAAACAGGCAAGGAAACCATTTCCTAGACATGTTCAAGAGAGTAAGAAGCCATTGGAATTAATCCACTCTGATGTGTGGACTACTAAAGCTGCATCTCTTGGAGGCTGTCATTATTATGTCACTTTTATTGATGACTATAGCAGAAAAGTTTGGGTGTATTTTATGAAAAAGAAAAGTGAAGTTTTTGGGCATTTCAAAACTCTTAAAGCTATGGTTGAAAAAGAAACAGGCCTGCAAATAAAATGCCTAAGGTCAGATGGAGGGGGAGAGTACCTCTCAAATGAGTTTGCAAGGTTCTTGCAGGAGCGTGGCATAAAGCAGCAATATTCATGCAGTCATACCGCACAACAAAATGGAATTGCAGAAAGGAAAAACAGGCATATTGGAGAGGTATCTTGTGCCATGCTCAACGAAAAAGACTTGCCAGATTTTTATTGGGCTAAAGCAGTTGCTACAGCAATCTATATAATGAACAGGACTCCCACTGCAGCAACACATGGGATGACTCTAGAGGAGAGGTATACTGGTAGGAAACCAGATATTTCTCATTTGAAAATTTTTGGTTGCATTGCCTATGTACATGTGCCAGATGAGTTGAGATCTAACATGGATCCAAAAGCTGAGAAGTGCATCTTTATTGGTTACTCTCTGCAACAGAAAGGGTATAGATGCTATAACCCTTCTACTCGTAAGTTTACAGTGAGCAGAGATGTTGTTTTTGATGAGATGAGTAGCTAGTATAAACCAGTAAATGTGATTGATGATGTAGATGCACAAAATGGTAATGCTGCACAGAATTCACAGCAGCAGTCACAAAATATTAGTGGACCTGGAGCGTCCTCTAGCAATGGTTCACATTCTTCGCCATCGACAGGCAGATTGAGATCAGGAGAATCTTCTCAAAGTAATGTAGATAGTGGTATGTAGGTATCACGAAAAGGAAAAGAGAAGATAGATCAGCCCATGTTTGATGTGAATGCAGGTCACTCTTATGTGGATGGTGAATCCAGTGGCTCAGAACAGAGCATTGATGATGAGTTGGGTATTCCTTCTATTATTACACGTGAAGGAAGACCAAGGATGTTTTGAGAGCACCTGGGAGTGAACCTATTTTGCGCAGGTCTACAAGAGCTAGGTATCCTGTGGATAGGCTGAAATATGATGGATTTACAGCCATTCACTATGCATATATGGTCAAAGTGATACAAGAACGAGAACCCACCTCTTTTGAGCAAGCCATGGGAAAAGAAAAATGGGAGAAAGCCATGGATGAAGAAATGGATGCCTTGGAAGCAAATGCTACATGGGACTTAGTACCTTTGCCTAAAGATAAGAATGCAATTGGCTGTAAGTGGGTTTATAAGGTGAAGCACAATGCAGATGGTTCTGTGAATAGATACAAGGCAAGATTAGTAGTCAAGGGGTATGCACAAACATATGGCATTGACTATGAAGAAACATTCAGTCCGGTTGCAAGGATGGCAACCGTTAGAGTAGTCATTGCTATGGCTGCATCAAAGGGATGGTCTTTACATCAGATGGATGTAAAGAATGCCTTCTTGCATGGTGATTTGCAAGAAGAGGTCTATATGGAGCAGCCATCAGGTTATGTGCATGCTGTTCATCCTGAGTTTGTTTGCAGGTTGAAGAAAGCCTTGTATGGCTTGAAGCAAGCACCTAGAGCATGGTCTGACAAGATAGGACAGTATCTTGTCACTATTGGTTTTCGGATTTCCAAGGCAGATTTCTCACTTTATGTGAGAAAAAGAGAGAAAGGTATTATGTTACTTGTCATTTATGTTGATGATTTGATTATGACAGGTGACAGTGATGAAGATATCCTTCATGTGAAAATGCTATTGAAGCAGAAGTTTGAGATGAAGGATTTGGGAGAGCTGCGTTATTTCTTGGGCATTGAGGTGATTAGATCACCAAGTGGGATACATCTCTTGTAGAGGCAGTATGGATTGGACATGCTGTCCAAATATGGGATGACAGGCTGTAAGCCTATTTCAGTTCCTTTGGAGCAGAATGTGAAGCTGAGCACAGATGCAGGTGAGCTTCTAGAAGACTCTACTATGTACAGACGCATAGTAGGAAGTTTGATTTATATGACTATTACCAGGCCAGATTTGAGCTATGCTGTTGGATTGGTAAGTCAGTTTATGCAGGCTCCAAGGAAACTGCATTTGGATGCGGCTAGACGCATACTCAGGTATGTGAAGTCCACATTGCAATATGGACTATTTTATGAGACTGGGGTTCAGATACAGCTACATGGATACACTGATGTTGATTGGGCTGGTAGTATTTCTCATAGATGATCTACCAGTGGATATGTGTTCTCTTTTGGAAGTGCTGCAGTCACTTGGAGCAGCAAGAAATAGCCTACAGTTGCCTTGTCGAGCATAGAGGCCGAGTACAGGGGTGCAGCAATGGCTGCATGTGAGGTAGCTTGGTTGCATAAGCTACTTTATGATATGCATCAGCATACAGATGGGCCAGTTGTCATTTATTGTGACAACATGAGTAGTATACACTTGGCAAATAACCCAGTCTATCATGCTAGAACAAAGCACATTGAGGTGCATTATCACTATGTGTGAGAGAGGGTTTTACTAGGTCTTATTGATCTAGTTTATGTCAGCACAGAGAATCAGGTAGCTGACATATTCACGAAGGCATTGGGCGCAGAGAAGCTGCGCAAGTTCAGAGACCTGCTTGGTGTGCAGGAATTGGGATTGAGCTCGAGGGGGAGTGTTGAGATATCGAGCTCCACTCGTGATATGCCAGGGTGACCGTTGTGCATTTATGTCACCGACGTGTCAGTTGCAAATGCGGTTGGTACACCGCCCATGAATAATAGCTACATGATAGCTATCCTTATCTACTCTAGTTCGTGGCTCAGTTAGTATGCTACCTTAGTTAGTTGAGTTTGGTTTGAGACCCATATATAGGGTTCTTCTATTTCCTTGTACTTGAGACTTCTTTTTGGGTTACACGACTAAGAAGAGAAAAACTGTTTTCAGCCTCCACCATTGTGTGTATTCCCCCATTGTGCAAGTAAGAAAGCTACAAGTGAGACTCCTTCCTTCTCTCCCACAATCTTGACACATCCAAGTTAGAGTCCTAGCTTAATATCTATCCCCGCACTCATGATCAAACGATTATCTTTGCTTCTCTCCACTTGGAAGGATTTTCCAAGTGGAGAGAACGATTATCTTTGCTTCTCTCCACTTGGAAGCATTTTCCCACACATGGTGGTGCTATATCAATTGAGATAATACTCACATCATTAATTGGGAAGACTTTAAAATGCATATGCAGCTTGAAGTATTTATATCCCCCGTGAAAAAAGAGCAATGGGCAAGACAGTAGTACACTCTTGAACAACATAATCTCATTGTGTGAGAGTACACAAATCAATTTATGAGCTTGACCATGTATGTGAAGAGCATTAGTGACGATACCAAATTGCATGAGTACATCTATGGATTGGAAGCAAGCCTACCAATGGATGTCATGGCTCAAAAGCCTACCATACTATTTGATGTAATTCAATTGGTTGAAAGATATGCAAGGAAGTGCTATAAGAATGAAATTTTTTAGCAAGGTTATGGAAAGCCCAGTACCCCTTCAAGATCGGCCCCATATACGAAACTGGTTTTAGAGGCGATTCCATGCCTAATAATAACCCCAAAATACCCACTTATCCCCCCTTCCATGCTGAAAGAAAATATGGCAGTTTTGTGATAGCATTTGCCTCTAATGCTAAGAGTAAGTATGTTGAAAATAGACATTCCATTACATCACCCTCTAGTCTAGCGGCCAATAGTTAATTTCATTGGCTGTTGTGAAGGAACAAAAGGAAAAAGGCCTATGTTTTAAATATGGGGATAAGTACACTATCGACCATGCCTCCAAGTGCCCCTAGCCAAGGTCAAGGTTCATAGTATCTATGTCATGGAAGATTGGTACAATGATGGGGATGAATTACATGTTGACCATGTTGGGCATATTGAGGATGTGGAACATGAGCAATTCTATGACCTAGAGGATGGGTTCCCTTTTTACCTGGAAGTTGTCCATGTCAAGCACTTGATTTGACATCCCACCTAGCTACCACCTCCATTTGCTCCATCTCCTTGGATACTGGGATGCTTTTCCAGAGCCCCAACATCCTGCACATTGAAACTACACAAGGAGCTTTTGAAACATTCCTATGTGGGAAAACTTATGAAATGTAGAAAGTTCTCTAATTTATGCTAGGTATGTATATATGGACTCCCTGTATATAACTAGGGAATTGCATTCCACAACTAGTGAATTACATTTCTGTAACGTGTCCACTAGAATCCTCTAGAACACGTCTTAGCAGCCCATCGGAAAGGTTGTCTAGAAAACTCCACCCGGCACTCCCATGGAATGTTGCGGGTTTTGCAATCTAGGACTTTCCGCGTCTGCCACGTAACGGAAGTGTCCTGGCCGTTCCCACTTAGGATTGACCGGAATTGTTCGGTCATTTACTAACAGCGACTAGCATCAGACCTGATCGAACTACTTTACGCAGAAACGCCTGGTCTGAAGCGGATTCATGCTGCACTTGGTTCAAGGAGAATGGGAAACGAGAGGGATGCAAGGCTCAACCTCTCTGCCAAAAGGCATAGTCCTATTCCGTTCCCCTAAAACAGCGTGAATCGGGTAATCGGTAATTCCAAGTCCTCGTTCTCATTACTTGTTTTGGTGATGTTGATCATCCTTCTGTTTGTCGAAGACTTTGAGAAAAGTTCCCGGCTAACCGGGACCACCCATCCGTAGGACGGACCCATGTCCTTCTGTTCGTCGAGGACTTTGAGAAAAGTTCCCGGCTAACCGGGACCACCCATCCGTAGGACGGACCAGGGTCCGTCCTACGGATGGGTGGTCCCGGTTAGCCGGGAACTTTTCTCAAAGTCCTCGACGAACAGAAGGATGATCAACATCACCGAAACAAGTAATGAGAACGAGGACTTGGAATTACCGATTACCCGATTCACGCTGTTTTAGGGGAACGGAATAGGACTATGCCTTTTGGCAGAGAGGTCGAGCCTTGCATCCCTCTCGTTTCCCATTCTCCTTGAACCAAGTGTAGCATGAATCCGCTTCAGACCAGGCGTTTCTGCGTAAAGTAGTTCGATCAGGTCTGATGCTAGTCGCTGTTAGTAAATGACCGAACAATTCCGGTCGATCCTAAGTGGGAACGGCCAGGACACTTCCGTTACGTGGCAGACGCGGAAAGTCCTAGATTGCAAAACCCGCAACATTCCATGGGAGTGCCGGGTGGAGTTTTCTAGACAACCTTTTCGATGGGCTGCTAAGACGTGTTCTAGAGGATTCTAGTGGACACGTTACAGTTGGTATCAGAGCCGACTTACAATGGAATTGTTTTCATAAAAATTTCATTGAAAGATGAAGTAAAGAAATTGTTCCTGTCCAAACATTTTCTCATCTTCAATACTGTCTTGCAGAATTACGAGGCGTGGAACAAGTTTTTGGTATTCCGGATCATGTTCATGACTGCAATGCATTCTCCGCATTATAGGCAGAGAATTGAAATGATGAACATCTTGGAGCAAATTTATAATCCATCACCGCTATATATAGAGCGAAGATGGACTGGGTCTTCAGGAATCTATTACATAGCTGCCCACCGGTTCGCTTATCTACAGATCAACCTGAAGAGGATCAAGTGGTTGGAAGATTTGAAAGTCGTGAAGCTGTTCATTTTTGTGGAAGCTCATGTGAATTCGACTTTGCATATTCGAGGTCGTAGAGTTGAATTAAACTCATATGTATATGAGGAAGTAACCCGTGTAATTCCAGCTGATAGAATTAAGGTATTGGGCCGCCATGGGAAGTATGGATTCCAGCGGAAAGGATATCCTGAACTTCTGATGAATTATCGATTCTTAAAGATTCATGACCCAAAACCCTACTATTACACAGTTCCTGTAGACAAATCCAATACAATGTTGTTCTCCCCAAACTAAATGTAATGATTGGATTATCATCACTCGAGATGTTGTATGAGGCTACGCCATATAAATATAAATAAGGATTTCTTTTACCACTATCTGATCGTGCATCAGGGTTGTTGCAAAAAGTTAAGATGCTTCATGAGTTACGAATTAGCTGAACTAAAGATAAGCTAATGTCAATTATCATATAATAATGTTAAGAAAACTTTTATGCCAGGCACAACCCCAGGTACAGGTTCCAAATTCGCCCCCTACATCAAGTACTACTGTGATCCAGGAGAAGAAGTTCCTCCTCAAGCAAATAAAGCCACCCGAGTTTGACGGGAGAGGCAGATTCGTCCAGTCGGACGCTGAGATTTTGATTGAATCTATGGAGGACTACTTCGAAGCCGCTGGCACTGCACCAACCAATCAGGCCATGCTCGCCAAATTAAAACTCACCGGTGAAGCCAGACTATGGTGGAAACAATGGTGCAGGGATCAAGGGATTTCAGAGGGGTCCGTTACCTGGGAGAAGTTAAAGCAAGCCGTGCAAGGGAGATATTTGCCGCCTGCATATCGTACACAGAAAATGAATGAGTTCTATGAGCTAAAACAGTTAGGACTCACCCTTGACGCATACTACTCTAAGTTTGTCTCACTGTTAAAGTATGCGCCACAAATGGACACGACACAACAGGTGTCCAAGTTTTGCACAGGCTTAAATCCACCTGTAAATACCCGTCTCAAATCTATGCGACCATCAGACCTTCAGGATGCACTCATTCGAGCGGCCCCTATAATTCAGGAAGTACAAGCTAAACCAAGGAGTATTAAGAATTGGTCTTATAGCGACCCAAGCAGAGGAGCATTCAGACCCTAGGTTAAGAGAGTTCAAGGCCACAATCAGGGACAAAGAAAGAAGGCAAGGACAAATAACGTCAACAACTTTGTTCCTACTCACGGTAATGGCCGAAACATCCGATGCTTCCACTGCAATGAACTCGGTCACTTCAAAAAGCAATGCCCCAAGCTCAGCAAGGGACACCGTCAAGGTATTGGCCGCGGTCAGGGACCCGCCGCCCGTGGAAGGGGAAGAGCTGCCTGCATTACCAATAGGAAAAGATGTGAAGCAGAGGAAGAGGAGGATCCGACTATGGAAGCGGATTTCGAAAGAGCGACGGTCCATGCCGCTCTACACAAGAAGGGGCCGAATCGCCAGTTCTCGGTAATTCAAACACCGTCGGACTATCAAGGTAAAGGTTTCAAAACCTTGATTGATTGTGGCAGTACACATTCCTTTATCTCACCAGCATGTGCTAAGAGATTAGGAATAGCCACAGTAAAAGCACCTACCCTACTTGTGGAATTGGCAAACGGTCGTGAGGTAATTTGTGCTAGGCAAACTGCTAAGGAGTAGTTCTATCTGGGAGGAAAGAAAACCTCAGTCAAATTCAAAGTCATGAACTTAGGCATCCATGAGTGTCTACTCGGGATGGATTGGCTTAAGCCCAATGACGCCCACATCCACTGTGGAAAGGGTCAAGTTTCCTTTCGAAACTCTGACAGAGAGTTTGTTATGACTCAAGGTGAGGCAGGAGTGCCGAGAATCCAGCTAGCCAAGGTATCGCGGATCATGAAAGGGGTTAGGAAAGGATTACCTGTTTACTTGATCAAACTCAACAAGTTAGATCAAAAGCAAGAGTCTCATGAGGGACCCTCTTGGCTAAAAGAATATGCTGACGTATTCCCTGAAGAATTAACTGAACTTCCACCTCCAAGAGAAGTTGATCATGAGATAAGGCTAATACCTGGAGCTGCGCCAATTGCAAAGAGACCTTATAGAATGTCTATTCCGGAAGCTATTGAGTTGAAGGAACAACTCAAGCAACTGTTAGATCAGGGCTACATCCGGCCTAGCAATTCACCATGGGGAGCTCCAGTTCTATTCCAGAAGAAGAAAGATGGGACACTTCGACTATGTATTGATTACCGTGGACTGAATCAATCAACAGTCAAGAACAAGTATCCTATTCCTAGAATAGATGAGCTTCTTGATCGCCTTCAAGGTGCAAAGATCTTCTCCAAAATTGATCTCAGGTCAGGCTACTATCAAATCAGGATCAAGGATGAGGACATTCCAAAAACGGCCTTCAATACAAGATATGGGCACTTTGAATTCTTGGTTATGTCATTCGGCCTTACAAATGCACCTGCCACCTTCAATAGATTAATGCAGGATATTTTTAGACCATATCTTGATGACTTCGTGCTTGTCTTCTTTGACGACATTTTAGTCTATTCTAAACAGGAAGAAGATCATGAACCTCAACTACGGATTGTTTTGGAGACAATGAGGTCTCATAAGCTGTATGCAAAAATGAAGAAGTGTGCATTCTTCAAGCGTCAGATTGAATATCTAGGATTCATAGTATCATCAGAAGGAATATCAGTAGATCCAGCCAAAGTCAGAGATGTGCTTAAATGGCCAATACCATTATCTGTCAAAGAGATACGCAGTTTTCTTGGCTTGACAGGATGGTATAGGGTCTTTATAAAAAACTATGCTTTGATTGCAGCACCTCTTACCGACTTACTAAAGAAGCAGACTTCCATTACATGGTCAACTCCCGAGCAAAATAGCTTTGACCAATTGAAGCAATGTTTGGTATCAGCACCTATTCTAAAACTTCCTGACCTCAATAAGGAGTTCGAGGTAGTAACTGATGCCAACATTCTTGCCTTGGGGTGTGTTCTTATGCAGGAAGGTCATCCAGTAGCATATTCTTCAAGGAAATTGAAGAGTCACGATAAGAATTATGCCACTCATGATCTGGAGTTATTAGCTGTCATCCATGCTCTAAAGCTTTGGAGACACTATCTGTTGGGAAATAAGTTCACTCTAGTAACCGATCATAAGAGTCTCAAATGGATTTTTACCCAGAACGAGCTCAACATGAGGCAACGTCGATGGATTGAAGTATTGGAGGAATATGATTTTGAAATCAAGTATCGACCAGGGAAAGAGAATGTAGTTGCCGATGCACTCAGTCGCAAGGCATTCCTTAATTCACTAATCTTGCAAAATCTATCAATAGCTAGATCTCTAGCTACAGAGGTGTCCATGCCAAACGACCTAATACTTGAGCTAGCTAGAGAGGAAGGATGCCATGATCTAGCCTATCAAAGGATGCTAAGGGAAGTCTCTATCAAGGACCAGGAACAAAAGTTAGAGGCTAAGTATCGTGAATTCTCTGTCAGTAGTAGACTTGTCTACTACAGGACGAGAGTATGTATACAAGCAAGCCAGTTATTTAAATAGAAGATATTGTGCGAAGCTCATGATTTCACTTTCTCGGGACATCAAAGCTGCGAAGGATAGACAGAAGGCATACACGGATTTGAAGTGTCAAGATAGAATATTTGAGGAAGGAGACATGGTCTTCATTCACGTATGCCCAAAGAAGAGTTCTCTATCCTTAGGAGATTGCAGGAAGCTAAGTCCAAGGTATTGTGGACCATATAAAATCCTCAAATGCCTAGGACCCAATGCTTATAAATTGCAACTTCCTGATAACCTAAAGGTTCACAATGTGTTCCATGTTAGTCTCTTAAAAAAATATGTACCCAACCCAAATCATGTACTTGATGACCAACAAATTGTAATGCCTAGTCAAGGAGTCCTTGAACTAAGACCGGAAAAGATTTTAGATGTTAGGGAGAGACAGTTGAGATCTAGAACCTTGAGAGAATACCTCGTCCAGTGGAAAGATTATCCCAAAGAGGATGCTACCTGGATGGACGAAAGCTCTCTCAATCTTCAATATCCCCAGTTTATCTCGAGATGAGGACATCTCGATTCTTCTAAGGGGGAGAGAATGTAATATTTTCGCGTACCCCGTACCGCAAATATTAACTTCCCGCACGCCGTGTAAACCCTGTGCAAGAGTATTCCCTACTTCATGATTATTGGTAACCTAATCCACACCATGCACGCTCAAAAATGAGGCCTCCACGTCGAGAATTAAAGGCCGGGGTTGAAGACCGTATAGCCGCGAGGAAACAACCGCTTGGGAAGGGCAATTGGATAAATTCAAGGCAAATTTTTTTTATTATTATCCCTTCCCCCAGCCGATGCATGGCTGGAGGAGAGGGAGTGTGGGGGGGAATGGCCAAGGAGGAGTGAGGTCGGGCTGCATGAGGGGGAGTCCTCCACGTGTGTGGAGGCCCTCTTCCCTACCCCTCCCAACGCCTATATAAACACCCCCTAGCTAGAGGGTGCAGGGGGGGGTGCTGGACGTGCTGGACGAGGAGCTGAAGGAGGTCGGCGTGCCGGACGTGAAGGGGGAGGTCGCCGTGAAGCAACACACTGCCGCCCAGACCACCAGTCCGCCGACGCTGCCACCCAGACCGCCAGTCCGCCGTCGCTGCCGCCCAGACCGCCGCCCCGCCTGAAGCACGACCCCCCCCGTGGCCTGTAGAAGCTGAAGCTTCTTAGAAGCTTCTTTAGAAGCTTCTAAGGGGGGGGCCTCCTTAAGCCCCCTTCCCACCACATTCCCCAAAAGACCCATTCATACCCCTCCCCGGAACTTGAAGAGGAGAGGGTGAAGGCCGTAAAGACTCCCATAAGACCCTTCGAAAAAGGCTTTCGTAAAAGGACTTTGAAGGCCACAAGCCATCCAAGAATCAATTCCGTGCCAACTCCAGTTTTTCCTAAAAGAACTCCTAAAGCCCTTTGCCGCAAGCGCCATCCCGCAAAGAAGTCTTCCGCATACGAGGGAAGGCAAAGGTCGGAAGGCTGCATGCCAAGGCAAGACAATTCGTAGACCACAAAGGCAAATCAGAAGCCGAATCTACGCCTACGATGGCCCCCAAAAGATCACAAGGTGCGACTGCGGGAGGTTCATCTCCGAGTATACAAGTGGATATCTCCCCGACCCCTCAAGTCCAGGTTCTTTCGAGTTATTTTCGCATAAAGAAATGATTAGGCGCGCTTAGTTCATAAAATGGGATTGCATTTTTACGCGTAACTTTAATGCATGTGGAAATTGGAAAAAAAATACATTTGATAAGTATCTTTGAAACATTAGGCAGGATTGGAAATTTGTCATGAATTTGAACGAGTTATCCACCTTAGAAGACTAGTTGCATGTAGTTTTGGTACATTATCAAAGTAATGAGTCTAAACTTAGGGCAAAGAAATGGAATTTATAAGTGCATTCTCTTCCGTCCTAGACATGGTAGGAATAAGCGTGTGCCGCATGTTAGGCAACATCCTCCTCGTAATGATTTCATGAGGCAAGGTTAACACCAAGAGATATTATCCGAAAAGAAATAATACAGTACAGAAATGATGGACTTGCAAATAGCATGTAAAATGGAATGAGTTAACACTAGCTTTAGTTTGGTATAAACTTCGTTAAACTACATTGTAGCTAGGAGAATGTTGGGTATTGCATAGTCATCATGCAAAAACGTCATTCATCACAAACCGCATTTAGGAAAGGTTTCATGGTTCGTCAAAGCATAAGATTCGAAAGTAGACAACAAGGTTGTAGGTATGATTATTGATGTAAGACCTAGTAGGTCCTAGGAAAAGTTAGTGTCCAGGTTATCATGCATTTTTACTACACCAAGGAAAGATAAAATTATCGTGAACCATGTGATGCGTAAAAGCAATAAATCGCATGTTTACACGTATTGGTGTAGTTGTAACTATTGTTCTCCATTAGATGTAGTTTATTACCTTTAGAAGGTTCATCCTTGTCGCAATACAAGTATATCGAGTTGTCTAAGTAACCTAAAACACAAGGGATTCATATGGGCATGGCTCAGTCGATATGATAGGTATCCCAAATGCCAAGTGCAACAAGAATTCGACCTAGTTTTACACTTGTTGCCAAGTCTAAACCCGCAAACCCAAAGATCTTACACACGTTCACGAAATGTCGAATCAATTGGATGTTCATGCATAAAATGATCTAAGGTTTTATCCTAAGGATCATTCGTCCTAATGATGAAACTCCGACGGAGTTGCAAATTTCTAGGACCATGGGACAACATAATTAGGAATGGGTTGGAGGATACCCTAAACCCTGCTACTCGGCTAGAGGTAATTCCGTGGCCGGAGGACGCCATTCAATGGGTGGAATGATCCCGTGGAATGATGCAACACATGTGCAAAAAGGTTGCAACACCGTATAGACTTGAGATTTTTCCACAAGAGAGTTTTGTCATCTCTCGAAATGGGGTTGGCAAGTTATTGAAAGAATTTAACTTACAAGAGGATGAGTAATCATCCTGTTACTCACTTTTCTTGGGGAATAATTGCCAAGGAAAAGGAAAGTTAGGTATTTGCCTTGAAGCAAATGACCAGACAATAAACTAAAGCGACATGGTCGCTGGAATCTACCACAACAAGACCTAAAGTATTGGTAGGGTATGACCCTAACCCAAGAATGATAGGAATCTTGCCAAGTTGCAATTGATTTCGGATCGAATGCGGGTTGCATTCGGAGAAAAGGAGTCACTCCTTAACAGTTTGCCAGCTAAACGACCACTGGAAATTGATTGTGCTTGTAACAGTTTAGAAAGCACTGTTTGCATTGTTTGCTCAATGAACTAAAGGATGAAAATATATCTAAAGCTTCAGGTTGAAGCCTGAAGGGAGAGGCAGCTTCAGTTACCCCCGACTGCCTGCCTGACCCTAACCAAGGGGGTTGTTAACCGAGCCGGGAACGTGGATCGAACCCGCCGCGAGAGGTCTCTCCGTTGAGTTCTACTTGGAGCAGGAGGACGCTTGGGTGCCAGGGGGGGCTCTGGCTGTAAATCCCTCGCCTTCCGGGCCCTGCACAAGAGACTAACGTGACTCGGGATTGGATCTCGAGGCCCGCATACTAGTCTACGGGCGGAAACTTGGATTAGTGATCCCTGGTGGATTACTGGATAGCCTTCGGGCGGATTATGAATACGCCTACAGGCGGGAACTCCTTGTATTTCAAAGATAAAAGGATAAAATGATAATAAAGAAGTTGTTTGGCATTGTTTTCTTTATGTCCTGTGATAAGATTACGTGAAGGAACCGGTGCATAACAGGGTTAATCAAAGAAGCTGTTTGTATATGTCAAACTAATGTGGTAGGTAATTACATAACTAAAACAAACCGAGGAAAGTGCGGAGGAATGGACCATGGGTCCGTCCTATGGACGGGTGATCCTGGTTAGCCGGGAACTTTTCTCAAAGTCTTCGACGAACAGAAGGATGATCAACATCACCGAAACAAGTAATGAGAACGATGACTTGGAATTACCGATTACCCGATTCACGTTGTTTTAGGGGAATGGAATGGGACTATGCCTTCTGGCAGAGAGGTCGAGCCTTGCATCCCTCTCGTTTCCCATTCTCCTTGAACCAAGTGCAGCATGAATCCGCTTCAGACCAGGCGTTTATGCGTAAAGTAGTTCGATCAGGTCTGACGCTAGTCGCTGTTAGTAAATGACCAAACAATTCTGGTCGATCCTAAGTGGGAACGGCCAGGACACTTCCGTTACGTGGCAGACGCGGAAAGTCCTAGATTGCAAAACCCGCAACATTCCATGGGAGTGCCGGGTGGAGTTTTCTAGACAACCTTTCCGATGGGCTGCTAAGACGTGTTCTAGAGGATTCTAGTGGACACGTTACAATTTCCCACATCTCATGGTAGGGCATCCTAGGCATGCACATATGATTTCCTTATATATAGCTAGGAAATTTTATTCTCCACATCTTAAAGTAGGGATTTATAGATCATATAAGTAGGGAATCATATTTCCCACCTAGCATATTAGGGAATTGTAGGCTATATAACTAGGGAATTCAATTCCCCACATTTTAGAATAGGAAATTAAACATATCTATATGAATAATATTAACTTAATGGGAGATTACAAATAGTCATACCAAGATATAATTTGTGGAAAGTGGTCACCAAAAAAATTAGGCTTAAATTAAGTGATCACTTAATCATACGACATTTCTTCTCATTCCTTTTTTCAAAATTTGGCAAAACTCTTTTAATTACTCCCCTAAACATTATTTGGTGGTGCACCAAGCCCTATGAAGGTAACTATATTGATAAAAAATTTAATATTGAGCACCGTGTGACCTAGCTCAATATTTATGAAAATTAGGAGCCTATTGTATGTGACATTTTTTCATCTTCTTCCACACATTTCTACTGCATGTGCATTGCTAAAAGAGACAAAAAGGATCCTCTTTTCCATAAGGCTAATGTCCTAAAATAAGCATCCATATACTTATCTACCTCTATGGAAAACTTCAACATAACTAACCTCCAAAGAAACATATAAAACTTACAGAGAATATTTTAAGGACGCATACATAAGTTTAAGGACAAATGGCACATCTTACCTATGATAAAGCATAGTTGAGGTTAAAAGTCGTATAATAGAAAATGTGATAGATATCAAAACCCCAAGCCAAATGGGTTAGTTTCTCAATGCACATGTGCTAAGAGATAACCATTAAAAATTTAGATACAGAGATACCTTGTTGATTTCTTGTAATTGTACAAGTTTTTCAAGATTTGATATCCTTTTGAGAATTAATAGGCCAATTTAATATTTTCATTAATAACAATTATATCTACTCTAAAGCCCAACGCATTCAATCAAAATAGAAAATTTAGGTGATGAATCAATTCTCATGACAACACCTAGCAAATCTTGAGTATCTCAAGCTATGGCTATTGTTTTTCATGTTTCTCATGGTCTAATACCCTCTAAGAAGGAGGTTCCACAATGGGTCAAATACAAATTTATTGGAAAGGGCATTGTTCATGTTTAGTTGGTTTTAAACATACCCCACTATATTTCTTGGTTGATGAGCTCTTCTCTTGAGGAAGATAGTCTTATAATAACACAAGATCATGCACTTAGTTGGTATCAACAAAAAGTAAAGTAAAAATAATATAAATGAGGACCCTACTGAGCAAAACTACAATACACTTTATAGAGTGGCATGGATATTCCTAGCATGCCCTCTTCATACTTAATAAATGCTATAGTAACAAGTGATTGATGATACAACCATGAATACTCAAGTCTCACACATAGACTAGATATGCTTCAAAGAGAACAAAAAGAAGATTGAACAATTATGAATTGTGGGATAAGAAAACAACTTCCCACATGTGGTAGCTCATCAATGTCCAATAGTTTCTCAAAGCTCCAAGAAGACCATTCAATAGTTGTATCATTTGGAAGGCTACATAATGTCAAAGAAGATTCAAGCCCTGAGCTATTGATCATACCAATGACTAGATTCACAAATTATCCATAAGAAAATGAAGATCATTCAATAGTTGGAACATTTGGAAGGCCACATAATGTCAAAGAAGACTCAAGCCTTGAGCTATTGATCGTAGCAATGATGATACTCACAAATCATCCTTAAGAATATGCACTTAACTTCATGAAATCAATAATTGTAGCATTTGGAAGGTCACTTAATGTCAAAGAAGATTCAAGCCTCCAACTATTGATCATAGCAATGATGAGACTCAAAATCATCCTTGAGAATATGCACTTGACTTCATCAAATTGACTACAACAAATATATACTTGAGAAGCACCAATCAACCAAGAACATTAAGTGGGAAATTAAGTTGACTATATGAAATTAAGTGAAACAAATTTACACTTGCAAAGCACCAATCAAAAAGCATTCCTCAATATGAATGTGAAATATTTTATGGGAAACAAATTTACACTTGCAAAGCACCAATCAAAAAGCATTCCTCAATATGAATGTGAAATATTTTATGGGAAGGCACTAGTCACCCCCCTCAATTACTAGTTTGCACATCAAATCTCACATCCTCTGTGAATTTGTGTGTGCATGTTTAGTTGAGTGTGATGACCATCTACCTATGTAAGTTTCTCCTCCTTTGCACATTCTTTTCCCAAGAGTTATAGGATTAATTTGAAGAAAAACCCTAATGGATCATCAAGCATAGCCCGAATCACTCAAATGAAAATGACATATCTTCTTGATACATGTTTGAACAATTTATTTGACATTTTGGCATGCTCATCATATACAAATATGATATGGAGTCTTTTCACAACTGCACCACATAGTTTACACATTAAAGAAATGGATTTTATCATATCTCCTTCAAATTCTCCTCTAAGGATGCTCTTCTATTTGGTTGTGTCTTGTATACGATGATTATTGGTATGATATAATGCAACAGTCCTTTATTTCAACCCTTTTCTAGCTAAAGAAAGTAGCATTGCAAAATCTTCCTTGACCTTTCAATAGGGTATCACCACATATGTTTCTTACATGATAAAACCTTGAGAATTCATTTAACCACTAGCCTCACACAAGTTACCAATTTGGGACTTCATCTTTAGGGTCTATCTAAGATAAAATGAATTGCTAAGAATTGGTCATCTCCTTATCTTGAAATCTTGTATTTATATAATAATTTTGACCCTTCTTGTTAGTTCAGATTACATGATAGCTTTTGAGGGGCTATCCATTGTTATTAGATGCAACGGTTTCTTGTTTTCATTGAAATCTTGAAGGGTTTTATGTGGTTTGTGACCTTACTCTCATTGAAACCAAAATACAGATTTTTATCCTCATGAACCCAATTGAGTGCCCTTGCTCTTGATTCTTGAAAGGGGTTGGTATTTTGAGGCCATAATTAGGGTAGCCTATATTCTAGCTTATAAATTGAAACATTCTATGTTTGAATATTTCACTAAGTTAGTGATTATTTGTAATACACATTATTGATTGTGCTTTACTACTTGCACACACATCTTGTGTAGAACATGCTATTGATGATGCACCTTTGGTTTCTACTCTATTATGCATCATTCTATGGTTAGACAGACATTCTATTTCAATATATATAATGATTTGCACTACCTAATCATGAGCATAGATAATTAGTAGTTACGGGCTCAAGCTCGGATTGCTTCAAAGCTCTCCCTTCTCCTACTAAGGCATTACGAAATGAAAATTATAAGTGACAATGAGTATTATTTTATGATATTTGATAGGAGTTGTACTATTAGGGCATTAAAAAAAGAAAAAATAAGTGGTAAAAGTAAATTATTTCAATGGCTAGGTTTAGGAACCTTCATCTTGGTACCAAAGTGATGACTCTCTCTCTCTCTCTCTCTCTCTCTCTCCCCCTCCCTCTCTCTCTCTCTCTCTCTCTCTCTCTCTCCCCTCCCTCTCTCTCTCTCTCTCTCTCTCTCTCTCTCAAGATGGAAATGCCATCTCAACAGTTGGATGAATAGGAAGAAGGGAGGAAATACACATTATTGATGGTGCTTTACTACTTTCACTCACATCTAGTGTAGAACATGCTATAGATGATGCACCTCTGGTTTCTACTCTATTATGCATCATTCTATGGTTAGACAGACCTATTTCAATAAATATAATGATTTGCACCTACCTAATCATGAGCATAGATAATTAGTAGTTACAAGCACAATCTTAGATTTTCGCTTAAAAGCTCTCCCTTCTCCTACTTAGGCGTTAGGAAATGAATTGAACATTATTTTATGATATTTGATTGGAGCTGTATTGTTAGGGTATTAAAAAATGTACAAATAAGTTGTTAAAGTAAATTATTTCAATGGCTACGTTTAGGAACCTTCATCTTGATACCAAAGTGATGACTTTCTCTCCCTGCCTCTCTCTCTCTCTCTCTCTCTCTCTCTCTCTCTCTCTCTCTCTCTCTCTCTCTCTCTCTCTGATCAAGATGGCAATGACATCTCAAGAGTTGGACGAAGAGGAAGAAAAGAGGAAATACACATTATTGATGGTGCTTTACTACTTGCACACACATCTAGTGTAGAACATGTTATAGATGATCCATCTTTGGTTTCTACTCTATTTTGCATCATTCTAAGGCTACACATACCTTCTATTTCAACATATATAATGATTTGCACCTACCTAATGATGAGCATAGATAATAAGTAGTTATGGGCACAAGCTTCGATTGCTTCAAAGCTCTCCATTCTCCTACTAAGGCATTAGGAAATTGTAATATTAGGGCATTAAAAAAAGAAAAAATAAGTGGTAAAAGTAAATTATTTCAATGGCTAGGTTTAGGAACCTTCATCTTGGTACCAAAGTGATGACTCTCTCTCTCTCTCTCTCTCTCTCTCTCTCAAGATGGGAATGGCATCTCAACAGTTGGATGAACATGAAGAAACAAGAAAACACAATCAAGAAGAAGGGTTCAGCCCATGCTAGGGTACTTTCCCTCAACATAGTTACAATCTTTAGTAGCCTTGACCCTCTACATTGTTCTCTCCACTATCCTCCACACTACACCCCCCTCCTCATTGATTTGATCCCTCCTAAATTGACACTTATCTCATCTCTTTGATGTTTTCCTTAATCAATGGTATGGCCCTCCAATTAGTAAGCTCTAGTTATAAGGCCTATGGAGCCTTCGAGCCTGATAGATTGAGAAGGAGAGAAAGAAAAAGAAGAGCCTTTGGAGTCCACTCCATGAGAAGATGGCTGAGAGAAGGGGTAGGAAAATGAGGAGTCGACATCCAAGCTGAAATCCTTGTCCTTGATCCAAGATGAGTTAGGTTTCTTGTTGGTCACTGATACATGTCTGGTCCTGGTAGACAAAAGTATAAGTTATGCTTCTGCAAATACATTTGAGGATTTGAATCTATCATGCGTGCTCCTCTAGCCGCTCTACTCTAAGATAAACTTTGTAAGACCTAGCGAAATATAATCAGTTACTTTGCCTATGATCCTCACTCCACCATACCACCATCTTATTGAGCACCATATTGGGGAATATGAAAATTTCCCAGAAGTTTGGAACATGTGGTCAAATCTTTGTATTCGTCATAACTTGAGCACTATAACTCCAAATCGAGCACTTTGTAGCTCAATAGATTCCACTTTTCAAGTGCTTTCCAATGATAAGTCACATCATATGGTTTCAAGAAACTTATGGGTATGTTATTTGGGTGCCACATTTTCAGTATTAAAAAATTGGGAATCGGGAGATTCCCAAACTCACTAATATTGTGTTATTGCACAGGCTCACAATGGGTTCAGCAAGACTATATGTTTTGTCCTCGGAATGTTGAGCAAGGTCGAACGTGTTTTGAAAGCACCTTAGGCAATATGAGTTTGTTATCCAACCAAAGAATTGGCTATTGAGGTACTTTCATATGTATTTTGAAGGAAGTTCCTTTCCAAAAATTTCATAAATTGGAATGGAGAGACCAATGTAAATTATAAACAATATTAATGGAGGAAAAATAGAAAGGAACCTAATAAAGATAGAGATCACACAATAGTTATCCCAAAGTGAGCCACCAAGAATGATCACAAGTTGGATCCAAGAGCGAAGCACCAATCAAGAGTGAGTAAACAATGATTTTAGCATACAATATGCGAGATGCCAAATAGGGTTGCCTTTGTGTAGGCTACAAGTAGGATGAGACTCAAGAGGAGGAGACCCAAGAGGAAAAGACTTAAGAGTATGCCATATAATAAGAGGGTCACCGGAGAAACCACAATAGCACTTTATAGAGAATCATACATATTTCTAACATGCCCTCTTGATATAATAAGAGTATGAGATATAAAAACTGGGTCACTAGAGAAGCCACAATAGCACTTTATAGAGAACCATACATATATCTAACATGACATCTTGATACTCACTAAATGCTATAGTAACAAGAGATTTCAATGGTGGAAAGTAGTCAAGAAATGCTAGGACCATGGATGCTTTATACATAGACTAGATGTGCCTGAAGCCAACACAAAGAAGACTCCTCAAGTAGAAATCATGGGATAATGATACAACTTCCCACGTGTGGTAGTTCACCAATGTCCATGAGAGTATAAGTGTTTCTCAAAGCTCCAAGAAGACCATCCAATGGTTCTAAATCATGGACACACACAACAAATTGGATCTCAGAGTGAAGGACCAACCAAGAGTGAGTAAATGATGATTTTGGTACACAATGTGTGGGTTGCCAAATATAACCTTCTTTGTATAGGCTACAAGTGAGATGAGGCCCAAGAGGACAAGACTTAAGAGGATGAGACCCAAGAGGACAAGACTCAAGATTATGAGATATAATAAGAGAGTCATGAGTGAAACTGTAGTAACACTTTACAAAGTAGAATGCATATTTCTAACACACCCTATTGATACTCAATAAATGCTATAGGAACAAGGGGATACAATGGCACAAAGAAGGCAATAAGATGTTGGACCCTTGGATGCTCAAGTCCTACACATAGACTAGATGTGCCTCAAAGAAAATGCAAAGAAGACTCCTAAGTAAAAAGCAAGAGATAAGCCAACAACTCCCCGCATGTGGTAGCTAACCAATCTCCACTATAGTCTAAGTAAAAGAGATTCTCAAAGCTGTAGGAAGACCATCCAATAGTTCTAAACCATGTGTAGATTTTCGAGGGCCACAACAGATATCTACGTTGGTAACATAGTCATCCTTTGTGCATTCTTGCCCCAATGATAACATGATTAGTGATAGCAGAGCCTTGATGGATTATCAAGTGAACATGCTCAATAACATGAAAAGTAAGAGATAGGGTAGGATTGGAATCTCTAAATGTTTAAAATGTCATGACAATTGTTATGGAGCTCAATCGATGAATTGTCTCACCATAATAGCATGATACAAACACCACATGATATTTGAGACACTTTGGATTGAAGATAATTATGGATTATCTCACCACATGAAAATAGTTTTGGAACTCAATAGATGAATTATCTCACCACATAAATCATGATTCATGCATCACATGATATTCAGGATACTTTGGTTTGAAGATAATTGTTTATTACCTCACTAGATATAGCATGGTCCATACATCAACATGATCTTTGAGACACTTTGGTTTGAAGATAATGAGTGACCATTTTTATATATTTACGACAAGGAAGAATCTTCTAAACACTTTACATTTCATGGCATATTTTGATAATAGCTTGTAACATGCCCACCCTCAAATTGCGGGACATGTCTTAGCAGCCCACCGAGAGATCAATCTAGAAGATGCCACCCGACACTCCCAAGGAATGACACGGGGTTTGCCAACTAGGGTTTCTTGAGTTTGCCTCGCAACAGAACTTAACCGATCGTTCCTAATAGGATCGACCTGAATTCCACGTTCCTAGCAGTCGAGTCTTCCAAACAACCTTCTACCGTCTGATCTACAACCACTCCACTTTGCGTAGATACAACTGGACCCAAGCAGACTCATACCGCACTTGGTTCAAGGAGAATGGGAAATGAGAGGGATGCATCACTTGACCTCTCTACCCATAGGGCATATTCCCATTCCAGTCCCCTAAAATGGTATGAATCAGAATTTCTAACCAACATTGTCTAAGGTCATCGTCTGACCTTCCCTAACATTCCTCACTAACATTTCCTTTTGAGGAAAGCTCTCAGCTAACCGAGACCACCCTTCCATAGGATAGACCCATTGGTCACATCCACCATGCTTCCCTTGGGGGTTGTTTTAGTTATCTAATTACCTACCACATTATGTTTGACACATAAAAACAGCTTCCTTAATTAACCTTGTTAATCACGGGTTCCTTTACGTAATTTAGGGCACTGACACAAAAACAAGATAAAACAAGATCAAACACTTAAATTATCTTCAGATTAATGTTTGTCTCCTGCCCATACAGGAGAATTAAGTGTTTCTTTCTGCCTCTGCAGAACAATCCTTCTGTCTCCCATCAATAAAACCCGAAGGTTTATCCTCCCAATATTCCACCTTGTAACTAGTATCAAGGCCTTGAGATCCCATCTCGAGTCATGTAGAACACTTGTGTAGGACCCGGAGGCATTGGGATTTATGGCTAGAGCCCCCACTAGCACCCAAGTGTCCTCCTATTCCAAGTAATTTCCACAGAGAGACCTCTCATGGCGGGTTCGGTCCACATTCCTGACGTGGATTCATAACCCCCTTGGTTAGGATTTGGCAGCTCGCGGGGGGTAGTTAGAGCCATCCTTCCTTAATTATTCCTTCAGGGAATCAATCACAGATGAAGCACCCAGCTTACAAACAATTACTAAGGAAAACATCCCTTTCATTTCCAATCAAGAAAATATCATTTTCTACATCAAGCAATCACTTGCTTATAAACCACTTGTCCTTAGTAGGGATCTCCTCTTATCAAGGCAACCAGTCAATTCACTTAGAAATATCCTTTTTGAAACAACGAAGCATAAGCCTTGATCAACATTCCATTTAGAGTCAGTTTAGTAGCCTGGGTTAAGCCTAGAGGATATCCACTTTCAATAGTCTAAGAAAAGATCCTTAAAAACAACTCACAAGAACGTGTGTTTAATCACTCGACTTCTTTTGAATCCCTCTTTCCCTTGGGTTTTTCTCTAGGGATCCAAGTTGTGAATCCTCAATTTTCTTGCACATCTTTTAACATACTTGGTAATGTTTAAAGCGTGTTAAATATATTGCATGACTTGTCATACATTCTTTCTATCTTCTCTTAGTGCGATGCTATGTAGTATTTTCTAACCAAACTTATCTCGCATGCACAAGGTGTGTTTAGTATATTAGTACAACCTAAATAATCTTTAACTCTATTCTTATCTAGCAATGAGTACTTGTTCCTAGAGTGCAACCTAAACAATCTTTAACTCTCTTCTTATTTGGCAATGAGTACTTGTTCCTAGAGTGCAGGGTCTCATGTGACTTGAGTATATAAATTTTAAACTCAATTCACTTATCGCCTCTATGCTCTAACATAAGTAAAAGATAATCATATAATGCATAAAAATATTTCCTTATAAGCAATCCATGAAAGTCTAAGAACCTTTTAGTATTCTTAATGCAATTTTACCCTAATATTTCATGCAATCTCCAAACATAAACATTGCTTGTCATAGGATAGGACAACCTATTCGTGGTATACAAGATCAAGACCTATCTTCCATGTGGAATGCAAGATAGATTACAAGTCCTTTATGCTTCTATGCAATTGCATCCTATGAATGGAAGCTAATATTTCATGTATTTATTTTAATCACAGGAGTAAACTATGGACTATAGTTAACAAATCATGCACTAAACTAAGTGAAAGTCTATCATTTTATGTGACATATTATGAAAACCTTATCATTTCATGTGGCAAAATGAAATCAATAGTTCTTCCCTAGGACAAGGAGAACCTGGTTTTCCGAGACGGGGTCTGGGGTTGCGCTAATTCGCGCGTTGGCTATACTCGATGCTCCATTATTGGCCGCAATTCCAACGGCTCCAACTGCACCATGAATTCCATCTGTACTTGTCCCCTGAGCATCTAGGGTAGCTCCCATGGTCTTCACTTCTTCTTTATGCTTGGGGGCCATGGTAAGTAGCTAGCCCAAAACTCTCACTCTACTTCCCTTTCCTTCCTTCTCTTCTCCTCCTCTTCTCTCTCTTCTCTCTCACTCTTCTCCTTCTCCTCCTCTCCTTCTCCTTCTCTCACTCTTCATCCCTTCTCTTTCTTCTCTTCTCCTCCTCTTCTCACTCTTCTCTCTCTCCCTTCCTTTTCCCTTCTCTTCTTTCTCTTCTCCTCCTCTTCTCACTCTTCTTCCCTTCTCTTTCTTCTCTTCTCCTCCTCTTCTCTCACTCTTCTCCCCTTCTCTTTCTTCTCTTCTCCTCCTCTTCTCACTCTTCTCTCTCTCCCTTCCTCTTCCCTTCTCTTCCTCCTCTTTTCCTCCTCTTCTCTCATTCTTCTTCCCTTCTCTTTCTTCTCTTCTCCTCCTCTTCTCTCACTCTTCTCCCCCTTCTCTTTCTTCTCTTCTCCTCCTCTTCTCACTCTTCTCTCTCTCCCTTCCTCTTCCCTTCTCTTACTCCTCTTGTCCTCCTCTTCTCTCACTCTTCTTTCCTTCTCTTTCTTCTCTTATCCTCCCTTCTCACTCTTCTCTCTCACCCTCCTTCTCCTCTTCTCTCCCCCATTAATTCTCTTCTTTCTCCTCCTTTACGCGGATCACATCCGGGGGTGGGGGGTTCGTTGAAGTCGACGAAGAAGGGAGGTGCTGACATCATGGGAGGCAGGGGGTGGCGTGCTCTAATAACCCGATTGGGGGGGGATTCTGACAATGGGGGGGAGGGGGAGAAAAGGTATGTCACCGACAAGGGTATGCTACTACCGTAGGCACAGAGGAGAGGGGTTCCGACCGCACACAACACGAGGGGAGGAAGACTCTCGTGAATGCTAGGGAGGAGCGGAGAGCCAAACCTGTAGCGGAGGGGGAAAATTTATAGGTGGAGGGGGAGAGGTGGCACAGTGGTGCCACCCGCCACTTGGGGCGGGGGGAGACTCTTGTGAATGCAAGGTAGGAGCCGAGAGACAAACCTGCAGCGCAGGTTTGGCTCTTGTGAATGCCAGGGAGGAGCCGAGAGCCAAAATTGCAATGGAGGGGGAAAATTTATAGGTGGAGGGGGAGAGGTGGCACGGCGGTGCCAGCCGCCACCTGGGGCTGCATGCCCCCCTCCCTTTACCACTTGGCTCTCTCTCTCTCTCCCCACCATGCAGTCGATAGGGGAGAGAGAGGGGGTAAAAAAATTTAGGAAAAAATTGAAAATTTCCTTGGGGGGGTCGTATGGGGATATTACATAGCTGATTTAGGGTGATAAATTGACATCATCACAAAAATCATGTTTGAGGAGAACAAGAAGCATCTTATAATCTTCTAGAATTCAAAATCCCAATAGGAAACACTACATTGAGCCATGAGGAAGAACATTGCAAACTACCAATGCTTTTTCAAGTAGGTTGGAGGGTGCTAGGGTTATGATAGTGTTCTAATTAATAGTCACTACTATGGGCAGAAAAAATCTATTCACGAAATCCGTCTTGCTATCAGTTGAAGACCATACAAGGATGTCCTACCAAAGGTGTGGATGATGGTTGTGTTTGTGGGAAAGGATGTGGACATGGTCTTCAGCAACGTTTCTCAATCTTGCTCTCGTCCTAGCAACCATGGAGGTTGAAAATTATTAGGTTATAGAGCTCCTATGGGAAGGCTCCATTGGTAAGTCTACAAAGGCATGTGCAACTATACTAGTTGCATATGGAAACAATCAAGCTTCAAGACACTCTCACATCCTTGTGTAAATGAATGGATTCACATACATTGATCAGATGCATTTTTCTACACTTTTTCTCAAAGAGTGTGGTAATGAAGTTCATCCTTAAGCATGGCAAGTGCATCAAGCAAGAATTTGAGGTAATCCTCTTTTGTAGGGCATGCATAAAACCATTGCCTGCCTTATCATGGTCACAATCTCAATAATAAAATTTTTAAGGCAAATCCCTATGCTTATCTTGAAATTCTACACATCTATCTCAAATCCAAATTAGATGTTAATACAGAGCAACCTGAGCTCCCCCATATTGCTTTTGGTCATAGACAAGGAGCCTCAATTCTTCTTCTGTAGGAAAGGCACAGTTTGAGGTTCTTAATACAATAAGTGGTCCCTTGTGAAGTTTTTATATCATTCATTTGCACTGCATTTTTTGTCCACTCAGTCTATGGGGGACTGCACCTTGCTAAATTTCAATGACTTGTGGGTAAAGTAGTGTGGTATCAATCACATGAGGAGCTTTAAGAATCTTTCCATGACAGTCTTGGTGAGTCAAATGCAAAGGTTAAGGAAAATGAATAAGGTTGTCATTGATGTCACTTGTGCATCAACTATTGATACTTATGTAGCACTTTCAACTTATTGTGCTATAAGTAGCATTCCTCCTATTGTGTTTTTGCTAGCAAATAGAATTTAAATTACCTAGCTGGTGTAAGGAATTGCCAATGGGGTAGTCTTATTGAGATTGGAAACCAATTTGGATAGGTGCACGTGTCTATTTTTGAGAAGTGACAGAACCAATGCCCATATACTTGGCTAAGTCTTTATAAACCCTTCGCTTAGAAGGCTAGAAAACTGCAGCCATAGAGATTTTGGGTGGGAGGTTCCTAACCACGTTATTATACCTCGAAGAAATCCTGGGAACATCTATGCTTCTTGTGAGGGTTTTGTTATGTGCAAAGAACTTGGCTTGACTAATTAGATTCCCGTGGTAGTCGGTGCACAAGCTCGAAATGCCAATCTAGTGTATCTATATCTCAACAATTAATGTGGTGATCTCAGTCCTCTTGAACTGCTTTGTAGAAACAAAAAAATGCTATAGAATGAAGATGCTTCATTAGAATTGATTTAATAGCAGCAACTTCATTATCCTGATTAGATAAGAACCTCAAGCATGCTAGCTGGGCAATCACATGTCTATTATAGCAAGTCAAGATGCCTTGTAAATGGTCTATGAAGTATGTCCTCCATTTGTATGATTCTATGGGAGGTAACATCTATCAAAAGTGTGGAAGTGATGGAAGCACTGCCTTTCATTGTGCTATTGCTGGTGGGTCCACAACCAAAGAAAAATCTCCAATGCTTTTGACACAGCTAGATGCTACAGGCACTACAACAGCTAATGACAGTGTAGAATACCAGCGCATCTCCCATGTTATACCCCTATAGTCAGCAGACTAGCATGGTACTCAATTTGACATTGAGACACATATATTATTAGTTGGGACTTGTCAATTTGTGTGTGTAAATTGGTACATGCCTAAAAGTAATGAATGGCCTAGTTAGGTAGAAAAAGCTTTCATGTCGTTGATCAGTGTAGTTTGTTTGATGTTTGCTTTTGCCCTACACCATGAGTAGGGCTACTCTACATGTAAATTGCATGTGTTGTGCTTGAAAAAGTGTGATAGGCGTTGATAATATTTTATCATAGGATTTAGTCTCTGGATCTTTAGTAATTGGTGGATAGTTTATTAGATTGGGATTTAGTCACAGTGCAAGTAAAATGACAGGTGTAAATGTGAAGCCATCAATGATGTGGGATAAAAATGCAAGCTTCTGCCCATGAGGAGGAAGAAGAGGGAGGTTCATGGTCATGCCCATCCATATTTTTAATGGATGCAAGTCAAACTCACATAATGCATTATCAAACTCATGATTGATAAATCTTTCTTTGCTGTGTAGGAAATGTGTTTTTCTTTGCTTATGCTTTTTTGGTTGGCTATTGCTTGTTTATCTATTTACCATGATCTTGATTTTCATGTCTTTATGATAGGAAACACCACACTTGGGAGATAAGGAGAAAGTGGAGGATATCTTAGATTCCCAACTCAAGGGACAACATAAACAAAAAGAGTTGACTTAGGTTTGTATAACCCTTTTGATCATGCACGATGGCTTAGAGCCATCTGACATCTTCTAATCATATAATCTTGTAATTTCTTTCGTAATTAATATAATTAACTATTACAAGAAAAGAAAAAGAGAGATTCTATTGTGTTTTTGTCTCGACATCCTAGTTGATGCCATCCTCTAGGTAAATGACCTACACAGGGGACATGGCAGTTGTGTCAACCCTAACGTGACATGATTGATGCACAGGTTGGGAGCATCAAAGATAGGACCTGTTGGTGTAAAAGACAAGCTTTGGGCATGCATAACTCTACATATGAGCTATAAAATTGGACAATCACAGGTGCAGGCTGCTAGACCCTCATTTATCAAGAGCAACTGGGCCTATAGGGCCTGTAAAATTTGGTGCTGTGAATGCAGATACATTTGCACATATATAGAGGGATAGACAATTTGTAGGAAAGCCTATTTTTTGCTACACATTCTTTTAGGGTTTTGCATTTACAGTAGGCACAATCTAGGGCATAATCGTCAAGGGGCAAAGGGCAACAACCTTGAAGATAGACCTGCAGCCGAGCACCGGATATTTGTTGACACTAGGAGAATAACTAGAGTCATAGGATGGTATCACTCACATCCACACATCACTTTCCTACCTTCTCATGTTGTTGAGTATTATCGTATTTGAGATTAAATTATGGCTAGTGAATAAAATAGTATTTTTTGCTCTTCTACAACCACCTTTTAGCATGATCAAACCTACAAGTGAACTCATCCTTGTGCTTTCTTTTAGTTGAGTTGTTTGTGATTGCTGAACTTCTAAATGTGGGTGCATGCTCTCTATTTGTTGCACTTAAGGGAGGTTAATTTATGTAAAGCTTTGAATACATTGGGATGATGCTTAACTTTGCAAATGTGCAGACTCAAGGAATGTACCAATTAATGAAACCATGCTTTGTAGGCCTCATATTCTCTTTTTTTAGTGTAGATGCCAACAAGGTTGGGTTCACTTCTTTATATTAACCATTAGTTGGTCCTAAGATAAGATTAAAGTTTTGATATAGGTTCTAGTGAAGCTTTAGGTGGATATTGGGGTGTCATTACTTGCCATTCATACCAGAAAAGCTTTTCTTGTGAGGCACACATTGGTATAACTTTTTAATCGTTTTTTGCTTGTAAGTTGATTATGGAATGCTGACAAGTCCTTGGCACATTTCCTTGCTAACTACAACTTGCTTGCCATGATGACTTTATGTTGGTAATTTATATGTTGACAAGTCCTCACATCATAGGTCCTTGATGATTACAAATGTTGGACAGTCTAGGATTTTAGTTTATAATTGTATATTCCCCTCTAATGGGAGTAAAATAAAACATGAAAACTCTTCTATGGTTATTTTTTCTAGCTTAGAGGTAGGTAGGATTCAGGAAACTGCATTTCAAGCATCTAATGGAAGGCAGAAGGAAGTAATGTGGGTGCCAATCATAGGATAGAATATGACGGAATCTTATAGCGATATGGAGGTTGATAGGGCATTGGCACACTCAATATCGATGTGAAGTTCTAGCCATTCTAAGAGTGTTGAACTAGAAATTATTAACCTCCACGTACACTTCATAATTGTTGTCGGATTCATAGACTATAACTACATGCATATGATGTTTAGTGAGAATTATAAATAACAAAACATGTAGAAGATATATTGTGATAAGGTCATTTCATTTATATGCTTATTTTTTGCTGATGTCTTCTATGGTAGATGGGTTATGCAATTGCAAGAGAGAGGATTTTTTAATGGAAACTTGTTTAAATTTGACTAATCACTAGTCATTGTTGTCTTAGATATCCAGGATTTGTCTCTATCAATGCAAAATCTAGAGCTCCGAACTTCAAGCATGGTTGCAGGAGCAGATGGCCTTGGAATTGAACATACACTTAACTCAAATTCATCAAGTACTAATCGGTCTAGGTCTTCAATTAAAAAACCCTTAGCTGCTATCAAGAAGAGTGCCCCTCTTATAGTATTTGTGCATTGAGAAGTCGGTTCGTTTCAACATGCATATCCTATGTAACAAGTTGCAGCCCTCACTCAACAACATTTGGCTATGTTGATGCCATGCATACATAAAGCTTTGGAGAATAGTGATTGGGCAACAAGGAAGGTAGCAATTGAAACACTTTCTCGCATTGGTTCCAATCTTGGTTTTGCATTAGTGTCTTTCAAGTCAACCACCTTGAGTGTCCTTGAATCTTGTCGGTTTGACAAGGTTTTTGCTTTACCATTCTGTGATTTGTTTTTTATGCTTTTTGTCATATTCTTGAAAGACATGCTTTATCTATGAATATATAATTTCAGATTATTTCCTTACTTAGGTGAAACTAGTAAGAGATAGTGTGTATGATGCAACACAACTATGGAAAAACCTTCTAGGGGAGCAGAATGTGAATCTTCTTCATCACCAAAGAAAGCTAGTATTCTGTTTCGAAATATATTTAGTTGTCTAGTTGTGCAACATATTTGGAGAAGGTTGGGACTACAATAAAAAGGCATATCTATTTGTCTAGTTGTGCTTTTCATGCTTTAAGATGTGACAAATTATCATTTCTTTTAGAGTGAATGAAGCTTCAGATTTGTCTTATTGGTTAAAAATTGTAGGTTTAGATGTGTTTAGAGTATTATAGTAGGTGTGTTATAATAGCTATATATAGGTTTCTCTCTTGATTCATGGCATTTCCTATAATAGCTATAGATAGATTGCTCTAGCTCCTGTTGCCAATGTTGGCCCTTGTATCACAAGGAACTTTCAATCATTCCCTACATAGGAAAAAAAAAGGGAATTCCCTATCAATTTCCTAGTTAAGAATGTACATAATTAGAGAAAGTAAATGATAGGAAAAATGTAACATTTCCTAGTTAGAGAAAATTCCTACATAGAGAAAATTCCCTATGTAGTTCCCTATGTAGATAAATTCCTACACAGGAAAATTTCCCTATGCAGGAAATTTTTCCAGAGGGAAATCTCCCTATGTAGAAAATTTCCTATGTGATTCTCTAGTTTCTCTAACTAGGAAATGTTTAATTTTCCCTATCATTTACTTTTCCTACTTATGTGTATTTTTAAACTAGGGAATTGATAGGGAATTCCCATTTTTTTCCTATGTAGGGAATGATTAACAATTACTTGTGGTAGTATTCATGGGAAGTATGTATGTATCATTGTGGACACTGGTAGTACTCACACTTTTGTTAATAAATCAGCACACATGTATGTCTCGCAATCCCCCTATGCTTGGAAAAAAATTATGTGGCATTGATTGAACTAAATACCTTAGATATGGGCCCCATTGATGTTGTCTTTGGTTGTGATTGACTAAAACAATTGGGAAAAATTGCTATGGACTTCTCTTAGCTCTACATGGAGTTTATGATTCATGGACAACTTATCTTCTTACAGGGAATTGGAGAAGATGCTGAGTTTCAGCTCATCATTATAGCAAAGCAACTCAAGCGGGAGTTCAAGAAATGCTCACATATCTTTTTCTTGGAATTCAATAAGGAAAATGGAGGTTATCCCTCCAAAGTATCTAAGAATTTAGCCTTGCAGGCCTTACTTGAGAAGTATAGTGAGTTATTTCAGATGCCTACAACCCTTTCCCTCAAGAGGCAAGTGAACCATTGAGTTGATCTAAAGCCCCATTCCAAGCCAATGAACAAGCCACCTTACAGACTCTCCAAGTGTGAATGTGAAGAGGTTGAAAAGAAAGTCAATGAGTTTTTGGAGATGGGTTTCATTGAATCGAGTTCCTCCCCTTATACATCCCTTATCCTGTTAGTCAAAAAGAAAGATGGCTCTTTCCACATGTGCATCAACTACAGAGACTTGAACAAAATTGTAGTGAAGAACCGCTACCCCATCCTATGGATTGATGACTTGCTGGATGAGTTGAAAGGGGCATGCTTTTTCACTAAGATCAATCTGTGCTCTGGCTACTACCAAATCCGTATGAGGAAGATTGATGAGAACAAAACTGCCTTCAAGACTAATCTTGGGCTTTGTCATTTTCTAGTGATGCCTTTTGGATTGACTAATGCCCCTGCCCCATTTCAGAGCCTCATGAATAAAGTTCTTCATCCCTTCATGTTCAAGTTTGCACTAGTGTACTTTGAAAACATCCTCATTTACATCAAGTCACAAGAGGAGCACTTGGTAAATGTCAGAAGGGTGTTTGATACATTGAGAGAGCATCGACTCTTTGCTAAGGAAAGTAAATTTATCTTCATGTAGACATGTATGGAGTACTTGGGACACATTGTTAGAAAAAAGGGCATATATATTGATGCTAAGAAGGTGCAATGTGTTAAGGACTAACCCACTCCATCCACCACTACTTCATTACATGGATTCCTTGGTCTCTCCTCATTTTATAGATGCTTCATTAAACCTTATGCCACCATTGCAGCAACTTTGACTGATTGACTAAAATAGGAATCTTTCTTTTGGGATGCCACTACTGCTCATTACTTTGAATAGTTGAAGGAAATGCTTACTTCATCCCACATCCTTAAATGCCCTAATTTCTCCAAGATGTTTACCATTCAGTGTGATACGAGTGGCAGTAGGGGTATTGGTGTGGTCTTGTTGCAAGAGCATGGTATGATTGCATTTGAGAGCCACAAGTTTGATGACAAGGAAGTCCACTGCATACCACCCCCAAATAGATGGCCAGACTGAAAGAGTAAATAAATGGGTTGAGACATATTTGCAGTACTTTTTCCATGATGTACAACATAGTTGGGATACATGGCTCCACTTAGCTGAGTTTGCCTATAATAACTCCACCCACTCTACCATTGGGGTTTCTCATTTTGAGGCATTATACGGGTATAAAGTTTCCCTCCCTATAGTCTTATTTAATGGTAAGATTAACCTTTAGAGCAAAGTTGAGTTGGATTGCATGAATGTCCTACTTCAACAATGCAAAGTGAATCTTCAAAAGGCACAAACTCACATGAAACTCTATGCCGATGAGAAAATAAGGCATTTGGAATTGCAAGAAGGGGAATTGGTCCTCTTGAAAGTGGCTAAGTCCCGTTACTCCACTCTCAAAGAGTGTAGTAGTAACAAGCTAGCCCATTGTTTCTATGGCCCCTACCAGATCCTTATTGAGATAGTTTGTGACTTGGCCTATCAATTAGAGCCTGCCCCTACGACCAAGATTCACAATGTGTTTGATATCCACCAACTGAAGCCCTTCATTGGTACCTCAATATACTATGTGGAAGAACGTTTCCCCATAGACGAAGAAGGTACCATTCAATGTATCCCTAAAGCAATCGTTGGACAATGAGATAAGCACTTAAGATCTCGATCCATCGAGTACCTCATCAAATGGAAAGGCCTACACCTAGAAAAAGCCTCTCGGCACCCAACCACTATTTTCCATAAATTTCCTCATCTCCAAGATATCCATTGGACTAAAGACTAGGCAACTATGCCCTCATTTGACCACCCCCTACTTGCAGACTACATATTATTTTAGAGTAGTTTTGTAATTGCCCAAATCTCAGGAATGTGCTTCCTACATGGGTTGAAAGTACATGTCATAAGTTGTGTTTCAACATGTGGCATGCCCCATTTGGAGCAACTTTTCAAAATTTATGACAAGTTTATCTCAGTAGGCCTATCATGGATAGTATATTGTCCCTAATCTTTACGCACCCATTCTCATTGTAATGTAGCTTAGAGTAGTACTCTGCACCCCACTCCTTAAGCCTATCTATCACTCCACTACAAGATATAGGCCTTATACGGATGTTTAAAGCGACGAAAATGCAAATAACAAAATTTTCCCCCATCGTCACAAAAAGCGTCGTTATTAGCAATGCCATAGAATAGTCGGTATCACCATCGCTATCAGCGTCGATATTGGCATCGGTATCAGCGTCGTAAATAACAACGTTGATACCAACATCAATACTGACACTGATACCGACGGTTTGCGATGTATATAAGGACGCCAATAATGACGTGAGCAGTAAAATTTGCGACGCTAATAGCGATGGTAGCATGGAAAAAACAAAATTGTGGCAGGGCAGCAATTTACCCTACCACATATAGCACTGTGTGCTTTATGAGAGCCATACATAATAGTTTCTGCACTACTATGTACAATGCGCTTGCAAACAAAAACAATGTATATTGAAATCATAAAACTGATACATGAAATAAATATATGATCACATAATAAGTGATTGGTACAATCATGACAGGATATCACTAATACATAGAAAATGTCTACATAGATCAAGCGACTAAAACATAAAGGTGTGTGAGCTCTAGGGATCCAAGGGCGAGCTACATATCCTCGTCCCCCGAAAGCTTGTCCCGCTGCAAAGGAGCATCGAATGGACTCTGCAGAAAAAGAAACAACACATCAGTCCACCATACAATACTGCATTTAAATATCTCATGGTAACTATGGACAAGAAAGATGAGTGACTTATAGGGCCGCCACATCTATACAATCGGTCGATCAATGCAGTGAGACCATGCCTCTCTGCATATCGAGTCTCAAGGCCAGTCGAATCGCGATTTATAATGGAGTGTTGCAAAGAAAATAAAATGCTAATTGTTAGAAACATGATTTTCATCCATGCTCTCAAGCTTTGGAAACACTACTTGCTAGGCAACAAGTTTACCTTGGTGACAGATCATAAAAGCCTCAACTGGATCTTTACCCAGGATGAGCTCAGCATGAGGCAATGTCGATGGATTGAAGTGTTGGAGGAGTATGATTTTGAAATCAAATACCAGCCTGGAAAGAAGAATGTAGTTGCCGATGCACTTAGTCGCAAGGCATTTCTAAATTCTCTAATCTTGCAAGATCCATAAAAAAACTAGATCTCTAGCCACAAATGTATCCATGCCAAACAACCCAATACTTGAGCTAAAGTCATGACGAATGACAAATTGGAGGATAACTTGCATAAAACCTACAAAGATTTACATCAAGGAACTATGCCTACAACCTTTCATTTAATGCAATTGAATTTCATGCTTTGATATGACATGCAACCTTTTCTAAATGCAACTTCGATGAAATGAAATTTATGCATGACGAATAGGTAACATGCAACCCTTTTCTAGATACAACATCATTAATGAAGTTCATGCAAGACGAATATTATAAGACTAATGTTGACTTAATCAATTCCACAAGCATCTTCGCATGCAACTTGCAAGTCCATGGTTTCATTTCCATGCTATGCAATTTTTCGGACAACATCTAACGGATGTTAACGATTTTTCCTCATGCGAATTGCAACAAGGAAGTTACTGCTTAAATGCAATATATGCTTATTCTTTCCATGGCCAATCAAAGATGCACTTAAAAATTTCATCTTTTAACCCTAAGAAATATGTGTTTAGGCTTGTCACTTTGGAAATGCACAAAAAGGGTAACATGCGACTAAGCTCATAAGATGAATAAGTAATTTATATTCATAAATTTCCTGTGAATTTTAAGCATGCCCAACACGGAATTAAAATTCCAAGAACCTGGGTTTGAGGACTTGCAATGATGTCCACGTGTAAACTTGGGTTCGAGACTTCCGCGCGTGCGCCTTGCAACTTTGGCTTTGAAGCCATCGTTGATGACTTGAACTCTGCGATTTGTTCTCGCTTTTACACGATCTCCAAACTTTCTTCGAGCTTTTGTAAAACAGCCTCAAAGTCTGCCTAATTTCTCCCTTGCACATGAATACCCTTTACGGATGTCAGTTATAAGCAACCGTGGACAAAGCCGCACAGGGCTTATGGGAGCCTTATCCTTAGAAGCTTCTAAGGAAGCTTCCAAGAAGCTTCTGCTTTACAGAAAAATGACATGGAAGGAGGGGGGGTAATGATTGGAGGGGAGATTGGCAACGAAGAAGGGGGGGTGATCATGACAATGGCGGCAGTGGTATGGCAACGGCATAGCAGCAATGTCAGTCCGGCGGTCTTCACGGTGGCAGCCAACACGTCGCAGGGCGGTAGAAGCAGCAGCACCACAATCTCCTTTTGTTCATGCCTCCCCCCAATGCCTAAGGGGGAGGTTATATAGCCATTGAGGGGGGGAAGGGGGGAAACTCCACACACGTGGAGCTTTCATGCCTTCTCCCTTCTCCCCATGCACTTTACCACTACGCCTTCTTCTCCCACTCCCTCTCCCCCTACCATGCATTGGCTGAGGGGAGGGGTAATTCAAAATTTTCCCCTTAATCTTACCCATTATCCAATTTTCCCCTTTTTTTCTAGAAGGGTGTTCTCATGCAGCTTTGCAGTTTTTAAGCCCGGCCTCATTTGCACAATGCGGAGGGGCTCATTATTGCGCATGCGGGGTAAGGATTTAACCGTCAATATTTACGATGTTGGAGATAACTTTGCACAGCTTTTGCGCAGGTGTGCGATGATCAAATCTCTTTAATATTTGGAGCGAAAATGATACATTCTCTCCCCCTTAGAAGAATCAAGATATCCTCATTTCGAGAAGAACTGGGGCTATTGTTGGTTGAGAGTACTTTCATCCTTCCAAGTGGCGTCCTCTTCGGGATAATCTTTCCATTGGATGAGACATTCTCTCAAGGTTCAGGATCTCAATTGTCTCTCCATAACATCTACGACCTTGTCAGGTCGTAGCTCAAGGACTTCTTGGCTAGGCATTACAACTTGTTGATCATCAAGTACATGGCTAGGATTAGGTACATACTTCTTCAGTAGACTGATATGAAATACATTATGAATCTTTAGGTTCTCAGGGAGTTGGAGTCTATAAGCATTGGGTCCTAGGCACTAAAGGATCTTGTAGGGTCCACAATACCTTGGACTTAGCTTCTTGCATTCACCTAAGGATAGGGAACTTTTCTTGGGGTGTACGTGAATGAAGACCATATCTCCTTTAGCGAAGATTCTATCTTGATGTTTCAAATCCGCGTATGCCTTCTGTCTATCCTTGGCAGCTTGGATGTCCTATTTTATTGACTTCATTTGGTCATCCATATCTTCCAATATTTACCTTGAAGCTTCAACCCTCAGGGTTGGATCTGAGAAGTTTAAAGGACTTCGACAGTCATGCCTATAGAATGCTTGAAAAGGGGTCATCTGAATACTTTGTTGGTAAGAAGCATTGTAGGTAAACTCAACCAGTGGCAAGTACTGAATCCACCTTTTTGGTTCACAGCACCAATGTGCCCTTAGCATATCCTCGATGACTTGGTTGACTCGCTCCGTTTGACCATCCGTTTGGGGATGGTAAGCTATACTAAAACAGAGTTGAGTCCCAATGGCTTCGAAGATAGCTCTCTAGAAGTGTGATGTGAAGAGGGAATCACGATCACTAATGATTCTTCTAGGCAACACATGTAGCTTGAATATCTCCTTGATGAACAACCTTGCAATGTCTGAGGCTTTATAGTTTGTCTTAACAGGAATAAGGTGTGTAACCTTAGTAAGCATATCAACCACAACCATAATGGAGTTGTATCCTCCCTGAACTTGGGGTAGGCCAACAACAAAGTCCATACTGATGAATTCCCATTTCATTTGGGTAAAGTCAAGTGATTGCAACTTTCCTAGCATTTTGACATGTTTGTCCTTAATATATTGACAAGACAAACACTTAGTGAAATATTTGAGAACGTCACCTTTAAGCCTCTCCCAATAGTAGCTCTTCTTGACTGCATTGAGGGTCTTGGCATAGCCAAGATGTCCTGAGAAAGGGGAATCATGAGCTTTCCAAAGTATCTTCTTCTTGAGTGACTGGCTTGCCGGTATACATAATCTCATTCTATAGTAGACAAGTCCACTATTGATAGAGAATTCTTGATACTTAGTCTGTAGCTTCGAGTCTTGATCCTTGACAGGGATCCCCCTTAGCATCTTCTGATAGGTTGGATCATGGAATGCTTCTTCTCTAGCTAGCTCAAGTATTGGATTGTTTGGCATGGATGCCTTTGTGGCCAGAGATCTAGCTATGCTGATGGATTTTGCAAGACTAGAGAATTAAGGAATGCCTTGCGACTAAGTGCGTCGGCAACTACATTCTCCTTTCCAGGCCGGTATTTGATTTCAAAATCATACTCCTCTAGCACTTCAATCCACGGACGTTGCCTCATATTGAGTTCATTCTGGGTAAAGATCCACTTGAGACTTTTATGATCCGTCACTAGGGTAAACTTGTTACCCAGCAGGTAGTGTCTCCAAAGCTTGAGAGCATGGATGACAGCTCACAGCTCTAGGTCATGTGTAGCATAATGCTTCTCATATCTCTTCAGTTTCCTTGAAGAATATGCTATAGAATGACTTTCTTGCATAAGCACAAATCCTAGGGCAAGTGTGCTAGCATCAGTTACTACTTCGAACTCCTTACTAAGGTCCGGAAGTTTCAGGATAGGTGCTGATACCAAACTTTGCTTTAATCTGTCAAAACTAGATTGTTCGGCAGTTGACCATGCAATCGATGTTTGCTTCTTCAGTAGATCCGCCATCAGAGATGTTGTAATCAAAGCATAGTCTTTGAAAAAGACCCTATACCATCCTGTCAATCCAAGGAAACTGCCTATTTCTTTGACAGTTGTTGGTATTGGCCATTCTAGAACATCTTTGGATCCACATAGATTTCTTCCCCTGATACAATGAATCCCCGATATTCAATCTAACGTTTGAAGAATGCAAACTTCTACATCTTGGCATAAAGCTTGTGTGCCCTCATTGTCTCAAGGACAATGCGAAGCTGGGATTCATGATCTTCTTCCTATTTGGAATAGACTAAGGTATCATCGAAGAAGATGAGTACAAAGTCATCAAGATATGGCCTAAAGATATCTTGCATTAACGTGTTGAAGGTGGCAGGTGCATTCGTAAGCCCAAATGACATGACTAGGAACTCAAAGTGTCCATATCTTGTGTTGAATGCCTTCTTTGGGATATCTTCTTCCTTAATCCTTATCTGATAGTATCCAGACCTGAGATCAATCTTGGAGAAGATCTTCGCACCTTGAAGACGGTCAAGAAGTTCATCTATTCTTGGAATAGGATACTTGTTCTTAATGGTTGATTGATTCAACCCTCTGTAATCAATATACATCCGAAGCATTCCATCTTTCTTCTTTTGGAACATCACTAGAGCTCCCCATGGTGAACTGCTAGGACGGATGTAGCCCTAATCTAACAATTTCTTGAGTTGCTCCTTCAGCTCAATTGCTTCCGGGATGGACATTCTATAAGGCCTCTTTGCAATTGGCGTAGCTCCCAGCACTAGCTTGATATCATGATCAACTTTCCTTTGAGGCGGAAGTTCTGTCAGCTCTTCAGGAAATATGTCTGCGTTCCATGAAGGTTCTTCACTAGGTTCCTGATTCTGATCTAACTTATTAAGCTTAATCAAGTAGACATCTAGTCCCTTTCTAATTCCCTTTATAATCCGAGGTGCTTTGGCCAATTGAATTTTTGGCTTTCTAGCATCTCCTTGAGTTGTGACCAATTCCCCTTCAGAATTTTGAAAGGAAACTTGGCCCTTTCCACAATGAATGTGGGCGTCATTAGGTTTAAGCCAATCCATTCCAAGCAAACACTCATGGATACCTAGGTTCATGACCCTAAATCTGACCGAAGTCGACTTTCCTCCCAGAAAGAATTCCACCTTAGCACTTTACCTGGTACAAGTGACCTTACGATGTTTTGCTAATTCCACAAGCAAGGTAGGTGCTTCTATTGTGACTATTCCTAATCTTCTTGCACAAGTTGGTGAGATAAAGAAATGCGTATTGCCACAATCAATCAAGGTTTTTAAGCCTTTACCTTAATAGTCCGATGGTGTCTGAATCACTGAAAATTGGCGATTCGGGCCTTTCTTGTGAAGGGCAGCATGGACTGTTGCCCTCTAAAAATCTGCTTTCATTGTTGGGTCTTCTTCATCGCACATTTCCCTATTGGCAACACAAGTGGTTCTTCCTCTGCCTTGAGTGGCGGCTCCTTGGCCACAGGCGGTTCCTTGGAAAGGTCCTTGATGTTGTCCTCCGCCAAGTTTGGGACATTGCCTTTTGAAATGAACGGGCTCGTTGTAGTGGAAGCAACAGAGATTGCGGCCATTACCTTGGGTAGGGACAAAGTTATTGACATTGTTGGTCCTTGTTTCTTCTGTTGTCCCCGGTTTTGACCTTGAACTCTCTTTGCTTGGGTCCTATATACTCCTTTGTTCTGATCATTATAAGACCAAGTCTTCTTACTTCTTGCCCTGGCCTGCACTTCTTGAATTATGGCCGCAGCTCAAATGAGTGCATCCTCAAGGTCTGTTGGGTGCATAGATTCGAGGAAGGTATTTACAGGTGGGTTTAAACCGGCACAAAACTTCGACACTTGTTGTGTCATATCCATTTGGGGCACATACTTCAGAAGAGAGACGAACTTTGAGTAGTATGCATCAAGGGTCAGACCCAGCTGTTTCAGCTCATAGAACTCATTCATCTTCTACGTGTGGTATGTTGGTGGTAAGTATCTTCTCTGCAATGCTGTTTTAAGCTTTTCCTAGGTAACAGACCCTTCCGCGATTCCTGGGTCTCTGCACCATTGCTTCCACCAAAGTCTGGCTTCGCCGATGAGCTTTAGCTTGGCGAGCATTGCTTGGTTGGCGGGTGCAATACCGGCCACTTCAAAGTAATCTTCCATGGACTCTATCCAAATCTCAGCATCAACTTGGATAGTCCTTCCTTTCCCATCAAATTCAGGCGGCTTGATCTGCTTGAGAAGAAACTTCTTCTCCTAAATCACGGTCGTACTTGGTGTAGGGGGTTGGACTAGGAACTTGTACCTGGGGTTGTGCCTGAGTAAAGGATTCTTAACGTTAACAACTCGCTAATCGTTACTATTATATTTCAGACCCAATTCAGCTTTCAGCCAAGAAACCTAACCACTTAAATTTTTATCAATACTCATAGACAAGATAGTCATTGATAAAAAGAAGTCTTTATTTCATTCATATGGGCATAGCCCTTTTGGCGTACAATATTTCTTGGGATGGTAGAGCAAGTTGATACAATAATTCGAGGAGAATAATGTTGTGTTACATTTAGCTACAAGAAGTGGGTAATAGTATGGATTTGGGTCATGGATCTTCAAGAATCGATAAGTCATTGGAAGATTAGGGTATCCTTTCCTTTGGTACCCATTCTTCTCGTAGCGTCCCAACACCTTGATCCTGTCGGCGGGGATTATGTGGGTCACTTCCTCGTACATATATGTGTTTAGCTCGACCTTCCAACATTCAACATGTAAAGTTGTGTTTACATGAGCCTCAACAAAAATGAACAGCTTTACGATCTTCATGTCCTCCAACCATTTGATTCTCTTTAGGTTGGTTCGAAGGTACGCAAATCGGTGGCAGCTATGTAATAGATTCCCGAGTCACCTGTCCATCTCCATTCCACACATACAGAGGTGATGGATTGTAAATACGGTCTAGGATGTTCATCATATCGATCCTTTGTCGATAATCTGAGGCATGCATCGCGGTCATAAACATGACCTGGAACACCATGAATCTGTTCCATGCTTCATACTTCTGCAAGACAGCATCGATAAGTAAGAAAATGTTCTTAACAGCAACATTTGCTTTACTTCTTCTTATTAAGTTTTCTTATAAAGACAGATCCTTCGTTGGTTCGCTCTCATACCAACTGTAACAGGTCCACCTGTTCCCTTTCGGGACACGTCTTAGCAGTCCATCGGAAAGAGAGTCTAGAAAGCTCCGCCCGGCACTTCCATGGAATGTTACGGGGTTTGCGATCTAAGAATTCCCGTGTCTGTCACGTAGTGGAAGTATTCTGGCCGTTCCCACTTAGGACCGACCTAAATCAGGGTTTCCCCTAATGGTCACTTTCCTAAACGGTAGCTAGCGTCAAACCCCAGGCAAACTACTTTACGTAGAAATGCCAGGGACGAAGCAGATTCATGCTACACTTGGTTCAAGGAGAATGGGAAACGAGAGGGATGCAAGGCTCAACCCCTCTTACTTCATCTCACACTCCCTCTCCTCCAGCCATGCATCGACTGGGGGAAAGGGATAATAATAAAAAAATTTGCTAATTTTTTTATCCACTATCCATTTTCCCCTTCCAAAAGGGTGTTTCCCCGCGGGTTTTTACGGTCTTCAGCCCCGGGCTCGATTTCACAATGCAGAGGCCTCGTCTTTGCGCGTGTAGGGTACGGATTAAGTTGCTGGTAATTACGATGCGGGAGATAACCTTGCGCAGGTATTACGCGGCGTGCGGGGAGTCATGTTTAGTAATATTTTTTGAGCGGAGATATTACAAGATTATCCTCTTCCAGTAGTAGGAGAGCCAGATATTTGATAGGTATCACTGTCTTGCGAGATGACAGTGGTACCAGACAGGGAAAGCTCTCACCTCTTTGTAGGGCAGTTTTTCCTCAAGAGTTTATGTGTGTCTGCTGAAAGTAATTTGTGCTTTCCGCATATTATGGATATGCCTAAAGCTACCAGGTAGTACTTGAATAGAAAATAAAAATAATTGAAGCTTGTAGGTCTTTTATAGAATGAAGATAGCGTAGATGGTCTTTATGATGGGCTATCATGCTCGGATACTATGGAGGATCTTTTAGTATTGTTGAAAATTGAAAATCAAGAGTTGCCATATGTCTTACAAGTCCATTCTCTGCTGATGTATTGCGAAATTGTTGATTTCATGCTCCGAGAAAATTTGAGGGCTGAGAATTCTCAGCAAAAAGTGTTCTTTGCTAAAATATTTTAGCAAAAAAATTTACAGGGCACTGATTTACAACAGCAAATAGGATTTATAGCTAAAGTAAGGTGCGAGGCTTAGTGTTGGGATGTTCATATGCAATCTGAAAAAGATATGGCTAATTTTTGTCAGTCAAAAGAGTTGGGTGGTGTTTATAATAAGTAGCACAATTTTGTTTACGAGGGTATTTATAGCAAGAGCTGAAATTTGTAGGTTGTAGCAACAGGCCATGCTCGCCAAGTTAAAACTCACCGGCGAAGCCAGATTTTGGTGGAAACAATGGTGCAAGGATCAAGGGACTTCAGAGGGGTCCGTTACCTAGGAGAAGTTGAAGAAAGCCGTGCAGGGAAGATATTTGCCACCTGCATATCATACGCAGAAAATGAATGAGTTCTACGAGCTAAAACAGCTAGGACTCACCCTTGACGCATACTACTCTAAATTCGTCTCACTCTTAAAGTATGCGCCACAGATGGACATGACACAGCAGGTGTCCAAATTTTGCGCGGGCTTAAATCCACCCGTAAATACTCGTCTTGAATCTATGCGTCCATCAGACCTTCAGGATGCACTTATTCGAGCGGCGCCTATAATTCAGGAGGTGCAAGCTAGACCAAGGGGTAACAAAACTTGGTCCTATAGTGACCCGAACATAGGAGCATTCAGACCTCAAATGAAGAGAGTTCAAGGTCACAATCAGGGATAAAGAAAGAAAGCAAGGACAAATAACGTCAACAACTTTGTTCCTACTTAAAGTAATGGCCAAAACCTCCGATGTTTCCACTGCAACGAACCTGGTCACTTCAAGAGGCAATGTCCCAAGATCAGCGGGGGACATCGTCAAACGCCTTTCCAAGGTGCAGGCCGCGGTCAAGGAGCCGTCACCCATGGAAGAGGAAGAACTGCTTGCATTGCCAATAGGCAAAGATGCGAAGAAGAAGATGAGGAAGATCCGACTATGGAAGCAGAATTCGAAAGAGCGACAGTCCATGCCGCTTTACACAAGAAAGGGCCGAATCGCCAGTTCTCGGTGATTCAGACACCGTCGGACTATCAAGGTAAAGGTTTCAAAACCTTGATTGATTGTGGCAGTACACATTCCTTTATCTCACCAGCGTGTGCAAAAAGATTAGGAATAGCCATAGTAGAAGCACCTACCCTACTTGTGGAATTGGCAAACTGTCGCGAGGTAACTTGTACCAGGCAAACTGCTAAGGTGGAATTCCTTCTGGGAGGAAAGAAAACCTCAGTCAAATTCAGAGTCATGAATTTAGGTATCCATGAGTGTCTACTCGGGATGGATTGGCTTAAGCCTAATGACGCCCACATCCACTGTGGAAAGGGTCAAGTTTCCTTTCGAAACTCTGAAAGGGAATTTGTCACAAGAGTGCCAAGAATCCAATTAGCCAAAGTATCTTGGATCATAAAAGGAGTCAAAAAAGGATTACCCGTTTACCTGATCAAACTCAACAAGTTAGATCAAAAGCAAGAGTCTCATGAAGGACTTTCTTGGCTAAAGGAATACGCTGACGTATTCCCTGAGGAATTGACTGAACTTCCGCCTCCAAGAGAAGTAGATCATGAGATTAAGCTAGTGCCTGGAGCTGCACCAATTGCAAAATGACCTTATAGAATGTCCATACTAGAAGCAATTGAGTTGAAAGAACAGCTCAAGCAACTGTTGGATCAGGGTTACATCCGGCCTAGCAACTCACCGTGGGGAGCTCCAGTACTATTCCAGAAAAAGAAAGATGGGACACTTCGACTATGTATTGATTACCGAGGGTTGAATCAATCAATAGTCAAGAACAAGTATCCTATTCCTAGAATAGATGAGCTTATTGATCGTCTTCAAGGTGCAAAGATCTTCTCCAAGATTGATCTCAGGTCAGGTTACTATCAGATAACGATCAAGGAAGAAGATATTCCAAAAACGGCCTTCAATACAAGATATGGGCACTTTGAGTTCTTGGTTATGTCATTCGGGCTTACAAATGCACCTGCCACCTTCAATAGATTAATGCAGGATATTTTTAGACCATATCTTGACGATTTCGTGCTTGTCTTCTTCGATGACACTTTAGTCTATTCTAAACAGGAAGAAGATCATGAACCTCAACTTCGGATTGTCCTTGAGACAATGAGGTCTCATAAGCTGTATGCAAAAATGAAGAAGTGTGCATTCTTCAAGCGACAGATTGAATATCTGGGATTCATAGTATCATCAGAAGGAATATCAGTAGACCCAGCCAAGGTCAGAGATGTGCTTGAATGGCCAATACCAGTATCCATCAAAGAGATATGTAGCTTTCTTGGATTGACAGGATGGTATAGGGTCTTCATCAAAAACTATGCTTTGATTGCAGCACCTCTTATAGACTTACTAAAGAAGCAGACTTCTATTACATGGTCAACTTTCGAACAAAATAGCTTCGACAAATTGAAGCAAAGTTTGGTATCAGCGCCTATTCTAAAAATTCGTGACCTCAATAAGGAGTTCGAGGTAGTAACTGATGCTAGCATTCTTGCCTTGGGATGTGTGCTTATGCAGGAAGGTCATCCAGTAGCATACTCTTCAAGGAAATTGAAGAGTCATGAAAAGAATTATGCCACGCATGATCTGGAATTACTAGCTGTCATCCATGCTCTAAAGCTTTGGAGACACTACCTATTGGGTAACAAGTTTACTCTAGTAAACGATCACAAGAGTCTCAAATGGATTTTTACCCAGAACGAGCTCAACATGAGGCAACGTCGGTGGATTGAAGTATTGGAGGAATATGATTTTGAAATCAAGTACCGACCAGGGAAAGAGAATGTAGTTGCCGATGCACTCAGTCGCAAGGCATTCCTAAATTCCCTAATCTTGCAGAATCCATCAACGGCCAGATCTCTGGCTACAAAGGTATCTATGCCAAACAACCCTATACTTGAACTAGCTAGAGAGGAAGCATGCCATGATTTGGCCTACCAAACAATGATAAAGGAGATATCTACCAAGGAGCAGAATCAGAAGTTGCAAGCTAAGTATCAGGAATTTTCCATTGATAATGGACTTGTCTACTACAGAACAAGACTGTGTATACCAGCAAGCCAGTCACTTAAGAAGAAGATATTATGGGAAGCTCATGATTCTCCTTTCACAGGACATCCTGGCTATGCTAAAACTCTTAATGCAGTTAGGAAGAGCTACCATTGGGAGAGGCTTAAAGGTGACGTTCTCAAGTATGTCACTGAGTGTTTGTCTTGCCAACGTATCAAAGTCGAACATGTCATGATGCCAGGGAAACTGCAACCACTTGACATTCCCCAAATGAAATGGGAATTCATTAGTATGGATTTTGTTGTGGGCTTACCCCAAGTCCAAGGAGGATACAATTCCATTATGGTTGTGGTTGACATGCTTACCAAGGTTGCACACCTGATTCCAGTAAAGACAAACTATAAAGCCTCCGACATTGCAAGATTGTTTATCAAGGAGATATTCAAGCTACATGGGCTACCTAGAAGAATCATTAGTGATCGAGATTCTCTCTTCACATCACACTTCTGGAGAGCTATCTTTGAAGCTATTGGGACTCAACTCTGTTTTAGCACCGCCTACCATCCCCAAACGGATGGCCAAACAGAGCGAGTAAATCAAGTCATCGAGGATATGCATAGGGCATAGTGCTGTCGAGAGCCGAAGAGGTGGATTCAATTCTTGCCTTTGGTTGAATTTGCCTACAATGCTTCTTACCAACAGAGCATTCAAATGACCCCTTTCCAGGCATTGTATGGTCATGATTGTCGAAGTCCCCTAAACTTTTCTGATCCAACCTTAAGAGTTGAAGCTTCAAGACAAATGTTCGAGGACATGGATGATCAAATAAGGTCAATAAGACAAGACATACAAGCGGCCAAAGATAGGCAAAAGGCATACGCTGATTTGAAACGTCAAGATAGAGTCTTCAAAGAAGGAGACATGGTCTTCATTCGAGTACGCCCTAAAAAGAGTTCTCTATCCCTAGGAGAATGCAAGAAGCTAAGTCCAAGGTATTGTGGGCCATATAAAATCCTCAAATGCCTAGGACCCAATGCTTATAGATTGCAACTCCCTAAGAACCTAAAGGTTCACAATGTATTCCATATCAACCTATTGAAAAAATATGTACCCAACCCTAATCATGTACTTGATGACCAACAAATTGTAATGCCTAGTCAAGGAGTCCTTGAACTAAAGCCGGAAAGGATCTTAGATGTTAGGGAAAGACAGTTAAGATCTAGAACCTTGAAAGAATGCCTTGTCCAGTGGAAAGATTATCTCGAAGAGGATGCCACTTGGATAGATGAAAGCTCTCTCAATCATCAATATCCCTAGTTTATCTCAAGATGAGGACATCTCGATTCCTCCAAGGGGGAGAGAATGTAATATTTCGCGTAAGAAACGATTATGGATAAATGGAATTTTTTTTAATTCCCCCCCTTATCCCTCCAGCCGACTGACGAGCTGGAGGGGGAGGGAAATAGTAGGAGCTATTAAGCTCCTTGTTGGAGCCTTATGGAGGGAGGGGGACACACCCAGGGAGGGAAGATCCCCCTCCCCTCCATTATTTAAACGAGGGGGCCGCCAGAGATCCCAAGAAAAAAAAACGCCATGAGGAAGAGAGGAAGGAGAGTCGTAGAGGCCGTCCCACTGCTGCGTTGTGTCGAGAGAGAGAGTGGAGAACACCATCGTTGGAGGAAGCAATCAGGCATGGGAAAGAAAGACGTCTCCAGCTCTGCCATACAGAGGTCGTGAAGCCGCTGGGGTCGAAGAAGACATTGCCAGTTGCCAACATATACGGCCGCCACATATTGCCACGTGGGTTCTCCATGACACCCCCCTCAAAAGAAGCTTCTTGGGAAGCTTCCAAGGACCTTAGGGAAGCCCCCTTTTCTGTGAACTTTCCATAAGCCCCCTTTTTCTCCCAAATTGCCAAAAAGGGTCTTCATATGGTATCCTTAAACCTTTTTCCCCCTCCCCTATAAAATTCCTTATAGGCCTTTAAGATTACCCCTGGAGTTTCCCCCTTAAGGCTCTATAAGCCTTTCTCCCCCCATCAAAATTCACCTTGCTACCCCCCCCTCGGGTTTTAATCCCCCTAAGCCCTCTTGTTTCTGCCCCCCCCCCCGATTTTAATTTCCCTAAGCCCTTTTTCACCCCCTTCTAACCTTTTAACCCTTTTTTCAAACCCCCTCATAACTCTTATTTTCCCACCACTCCCTAAGCTTTCTTCTTAATCCCCCCCCCCCCCCCCCGTATCCCCATTATTATTTTTCCCCGAACCTAAAAATCCAAACCATCATCATGGCCTTGGATGGTATCCCGTAGAGAGAAATAGTCATGAAATAAAAGATAGGGAAACTTTTTTGGATCCAAAGAGACCGTGGAATTCCAGAAGAAAGAGGAAAAGGCTATCTCACATTCGAACTACGATGCTGCCAAAGAAAGTCCAAGGTGTAGCTACGGGAGGGTCATCCCCCGGTATCCATGTGGATATCTCACCTCAAAGCCAGGTTTTTCTTCTTGGCTTTAATTCGGTTTTAAGTCGATGATGCAAAGAAAAATTGTTAAGGATAGGATATATTTGTTCGAGTTATTTGTAACGAAGGAGTTTAGCTTATGAATGACAATGTATAGAACTTAGTTTTCTTCAAATTGCATCAAGCATTATAAATTGCCAGCAAGATTATCCATTTACTATAGTAGTATATTTTGGTTAAATCCTAAGGTGTAGAAATTATATCTTGCACCATTAGTCTTATTCCTTTCGCAACGAATCGCTGTAAATGGTTAAATTCATGAAAGGTTTCTTTTGATGCTCAAATCACTAGGAAGTTATCTTTGCTAATTGCACATCTTAGCAAGGCAATTGCTGTTATTTGGCATGAGTTCATCTGTAAGGAAAACAGAAGTTAAAATTAAGCTGTATCGACTGGAAAGTAAATTATCACAAGGATAGCAAAACCGTGACAAGAAGATTAATGTTACCTTCCAAAAGATAACTAAACCAATATAAACATAGAAACATTCATACCCTAAGCACTTGACTACTTTCCTTACCGTAGGGACAATCAATTCGTAAAGATAAGAAACTAGGCTTTGTCCCTAAGGTTCTTAAAAGAAGAAACCCTAGGCCAGACATACGTCAGCTTAAAGAATCTAAACAGATTATTCCATCACAGGACTTGCGCAACAAGTATGAAATCATTTAGTCTTGTGATTGATTCACAAGGAGAAAGGGGTAAAAGAAGGGTAAAAACCCTCATCAAGGACGGCAGATCCCTAAACAGGTTACCTTGCAAAAAGACGTATTTTTGGATATCCTTCTAAATAAGGAAAGTTGTAAACTAGAAACTAGCATATCTAAGGCACTTTAGGGTTAACCAAGTTGGGTATGCCCTACACCGGAATGTAAGAGATCTTGCCAAGTTACAAGACACCTTGGGAACGAGTGCTGATACACTCAAAAAGGAAAGAACACTTCCTTAGCACTTTGCCAAACAACTCGGTTGATTAACGGAAATGTTTGTGCTTGCTAGAGATTTTAGAGCTCTGTTTGAAATATGAATTACAAATTAAATAAGTACCTATACTTCAGGTTAAAGGCCTGAAGGGAGAGGCAGATTCAGTTATCCCTGACTGCCTGCCTGATCCTAACCAAGGGGGTTGTTGACCGTGCCGGGAACGTGGACTAAACCCACCGCGAGAGGTCTCTCCGTTAAGTTCTACTTGGAGCAAGAGGACGCTTGGGTGCCAGGGGGGCTCTGGCCATAAATCCCTCGCCTTCCCGGTCCTGCACAAGAGGCTAACGTGACTCGGGATTGGATCTCGAGGCCCGCATACTAGTTGACGGGCGGAAGCTTGGAATAGTGATCCCTGGAGATTACTGGATAACCTTTGGGCAGATTATGGACAAGCCTACGGGCGGAACTCCTTGTATTTCAAAGATATAATGATGAAATGTTAAAAGAACTTGCTTGATATTGTTTTTCTATGTCATGTGATAAGATTACGTGAAGGAACCAGTGCTTAATAGGGTTAATTAAAGAAGCTGATTGTTATATGTCAAATTAATGTGTTAGATAATTACATAACTAAAACAAACCGAGGAAAGTGCGGAGAATGGGCCATGGGTCCGTCCTACGGTTGGGTGGTCCCGGTTAGCCGGGAACTTTTCTCAAAAATCTCGAAGAACAGCGGAATGATCATCATCATCAAAACGAATAACGAGAACGATAACCTAAAGTTACGTCTTACCCGATTTACGCTGTTTTAGGGGAACGGAATGGGACTATTCCTTATGGCAGAGAGGTTGAGCTTTGCATCCCTCTCATTTCCCATTCTCCTTGAACCAAGTGCAGCGTGAATCCGCTTCGGACGTGGCATTTCTGCGTAAAGTAGTTCACTCGGGTTTTGATGCTAGTTACTGTTAGCTAATGACCCATCAAGAAAACCCTAATTCCGGTCGATCCTAAGTGGGAACGGCCAGGATACTTCCTCTACGTGGCAGATGCAGAAAGACCTAGATCACAAAACCCGTAATATTCCACGGGAGTGCCGGGCGGAGCTTTCTAGGCATCCTTTCCGGTGTCTTGTATGATACTAGGGGACACGTTACACAATAGAATTGTTCGTGGAAAAAATCACCCCCGGCGATGCAATGAATTCGTCACCATTTCCGTCGCTAATTAGGATAGCGATGCTAATAGCGACTGTTGCAGAGTAAAATTTTGACGCAAATAGGGACAGTTACAAAGGGGCAAAAAATTAAGTGGTAGGGCATGTAGCCCTACCACCTTGCACTAAATATTCTTGTAATTCGTTTGCCAATGTCACCTACACTTAATGTCTAATAATTGTGTAATATATTTTTTTTAAAAAAAGAAATCCTATGATTTCAAAAGCTAAATATGCTCGAGTTTTCAAATTTTTTTTCTCAAATTAGCGTCGCTATTTCCGTCACTATTTGCGTCTCTATTACCATCATCAAAAGCATCCCTATTTGTGTCACTAACAAAATTAGCAATGCTAATAGTGACACATATAGCAATGCTGCTTTTTGCATCACAAATGGTTGTCGCTATTGTCCCATTCCCTTGTAGTGAATGTTTGGGATTCATTCGAAGAAGATGTGGAAGATAATTTTTTAGAGATAAATGTGGGTGAGCCACTTTGTGCTCATTTTTTGACATGATGAAGCTTGAGAGCTTGTAAAAGAGAAAATTTAGTGCCCAATGTGTTTATGTTGGCATGTTGCTTTAAGTATATTGTGGATGAGCATGCTCAATATTGCCTTGCTAAATGTGTACATTAAAGAGAAGGTGGTAGTAAAGTAGGCTAAGAGAGAAGCTCCTGGGAAATCACAAAGTTAAAATGATCAAGAGAAATAAAGCTTGCTTTTTATAAAAACTTTTAAAAATTCATTTTTGGAGGAAAAGTAACTTCGAGTTTCTGATGTGGCACTTTAAGAAGAATGGTGATCCGATCTTGGAGGATGAAAAATGCTTGTTACGAGGGTGAAAAGAAATGAATACCCCCTTCTTTCTAGGTAGGATCCACAAAAAGAAGTAGAGCAAGCCTAAGATGCCAAGGAAATTAAACACAAGCAATGATGACCATTGAAGAGAAACTAATCAAAGAGAAACACACTTCAATGGAAAAATTTTACATTTTGATCACAATTGATTACATTTCTTGTTTGGACTGAAGTTGAAGATATAAAAAAATCAAAGAAACCGATATGGATAAATTCATTTATGGACAAATTTGTTGCACATTTGGGACATCACTTAGAAATTTTATTTTATACAAGCCAAAATTTTTAGGTGAGTTGATCGACCATCTTTGTGAAAAAATGCAAATAACTAAATATTTCTCCTCTTCATACTATTCACAGTGTATTTAAATGAAAGGTTCAATAGAAACTCATATGCATCCTTACAAAGATAACAAAAAATCATCTAGAAATATGGGACTTAGAAGTTCCAAGTGTATTTTGGGCCTATGACATATCCAAAAATGAAAGCATATGACTTTTTCCTTTTCGATTGATCTAAAATTTGCTACCAATTGAAGCCTAGATACAAACCTTAAAGATGTTATAAAAGTGGAGCAATGAGGGGAATATGAACTCTTTAAAAGAGATATTGCTAAAACTACAAGAAGCCAATTAGATAGGCAAGAACCATTTGATTCTTTTGAAAGGATTCATAAGATAAACCCTCAAAATATCAACAAAAAGATCAAGGATAGAAACATAAAAAAGAGACTTGGTTTTAAAATACAACATGAATTTATTCAACACATTCCCAAATAGGAAGGACCATTGAAAGTTAAAGAAACATATAGAAATGGAACACATTCACATTAGGAAACTTGTATGGGAAGGCACATAAATAAATATTCAATGGATATCACTTTAAGAAATATGTTTCTAGACTAATGACTCTTGGGTATGTAGTATATGAATGCTTCTAATATAAGTTAGGGAAAGGGCTAAATATTTCACACGTTACCGAGAAACTAAAAATATCCCTAGATATGGAAGAATAAGATAAGTTATAACACTTGATTGCAAGCATTTAAGGTTAAAAAAAATAGCTCAAAATAACCAAATATCAAAAGATGGAGCAAACCAAGTGCTTATGAGCTAACCGTATGAAGTTGTCAATCTCTTTGTACCTGTCAAATCTTGTCCAAATTGGAGACACTGAGGATTTCTATTAGTTTTACTCATGTGCGACTCCCACTCTCTTTGACATCAATTGATGGAGCTATAAGGGGAACGGAGATTACACGCACACACACACACACACACACACACACACAGAAGATGTTATGTTTGTGATGTCTCTAATAGCTTTGTCATTATTTATAGAGATAATCACTAAACTTTAGTCTACAAAAAAACTTAAGGTTTGTGTGGTCACATTCAATATTTGATGCAAGATATTTATCATGTATAAGACGTTGTGAATTGTGAAGTTAAAGTAGTTACAATTTCAAGATCATATCCATGGTAGCAATATCCAAGGTTTGGACTCGATCACTATAAACAATTATATACAGTGGAAAATAATATCTCTTTAGTAGAAAAGTTATAGTCCATTAGAGCATTGCATACGATAATGTGAAAGATAGCTAAAACCAATGGTGCATCTTACCATGCAATTCGCCCAATGGAATTAGCACTCGAGACATTGAATATAGTATAAATTTATTTCGTTAAAGAATTGATTTGTCATTATGTGATGATGTATGTTACACTTGCTATATTTGATTAAAATACACATGAAAGGAAATATTAAACAATTCTCTAACTAGTTAAAATCTTAGACTATAACTTAGAAGATAAAAGATAAAGATATGGTTTCATTCACACTTAATTTTGAAATTCTAGTGTGTGAAAGAAATATTGATGAGGTCATAATTTTCATCAAATATCACAAACTACTTATGAATTACAAATGCACAATCATTATCTGTAAAGCTTTGTTTAAGCTCGCATATGTATTGCATGATCAATACTCAAAGGATTAAAGTAAGTTTAGATATGATAAATGAAAAGAGCATCATGTCTCTACCTTGTCTGGGAAATGTTTAACTATTTCAATATGTGGAGTTAATATGTAATTGTAAACCCTTCCTCAATGGCCCGATGATTGAAAGAGAGTTGTTCCATGGGGGACTAAAAGATTGGCAATGAAATACATGATTAGGTCAAATGCTCAAAATTAGAATTTTCTATTGGGTTGCCCTCATTGCAATAGATTTGAGACTTTTTTTCTTATATCATAAAACAACAAGGTTTTAAAAAAACAATATTATAAATTTATGAATCTAGAGATTCTTATATCTTATACTACAGTAGATTTAGAGTAAAGATGTAGGAGCATGACCCATTTGTATAGCTACAAGTGATAAGAAAGGGACAAAGGTAGCACCTTGTGATAGGCAAGACATAAGATGACACCATGACCTTCCATATGAGAGATGTCATGGATGAGAGTTTTCATCCACAAAGGGCATCAGATTCATCACCCACTATTCTTCTCCACACACACAAAGATGCTCCATAGGTTTCAAACAAGGTGAGATCATACAGAGATAAATTCATCTTCATCTTTTTCTTTAGTCTCTCAATGATTAGATGTGTTTTCTTTGTGCACTCTTGCTATGTTGTTCCCAATCTACTTTTGATTAATATGAGCTTGAAAAAGCTCTCTATATAGCTTGTATGAAGCAAAAAGTGAATGTATCTATGCAAGTAAATAGACAAAAAATTTGTAAACATGCAATGAAACCCCGAGGAATTCACTACATGTATACCCTCCATTTCACGTTTGTTCAAGGTCCATTTATAGATATCTTTACCTATGAGTTTTTCCTTAATAAAACATAATCATTTTCTATTCAATCTGTAAGTAACCCCCTTATATGGGACTGTTCTGTATGGAGCAAATGCATAAAAATGGTATTTTAAAATTCCCTTATGTTGAACCCATGTGATACATACATATATTAATGATTTACCTCCACATGAGTGATACACATTTTTACACCAATAGCAATATGCCATTAAATTACTCCATCAAATAGTACATGTAAGAGATGATATTGAAATTCATGATTCAAGATTGATTAAAGGTGAGCTTTCTAGGTTCATGAAAAATGGCAATAAATCAGTAAACAAATCTTGATGGTACCTACTAAGTTCTGTGTGTGTGTGTGTGTGTGCAAACATGCAAACACAACACACACATGCACACACATTATACATGTGTATACATGTAACACTTTTCATCTTGTAGATGTGCAAAAAGGTAAACATTTTGCATGGATGGTCTAGGGTGATCATTTGACTACTAATGTGAAGAAATGTATTCAATCGTCCACAAGAAAGCAAGTGTCTCCTTGGCTATAGCTATTATGGGACATATCTTTGAGAAAAAACATGCATTTGGGTGATTTGGTAGAAAACATGCATTTTGGTAGTAGTTTTTTTAGTGGCATATTTGTAGGTAAGGATCTAGCCTTGTTTACTTTTATGGTGGGCTAAATAGCTCATAGAATCGAACATCACATTAGGATCTTTAGTCATCGAAATAATTGTGTATTCTCAATTATGAATTCTCAAACCTAAATGTTTGATCTCCCCCCACAAAACTATGGATTGATAACCATGAAGATAGCCTAATATTAACATTTTTAATGTAGAAATGTATGTGGCCCATCCGAGGGGTCCACCTTATAAACATGTAAGATATCACTTGAGTTCAAAAGAAAGGTTATTATATTTAGTAAAATTTATAGGATTATATTTACAAAAGAGGCTTTTTAACTATAACTTGAAAAAAATCTTAAGTTTAGTAAAGTAAAAGGGGTCATTTTATGACCTTGTAGCATGAAAACAAAGGGTATTTCTTAATATCCTTTGAATGCACGTTATATAGATGATTTCTTATAGATGGACTTCGTGGGGTGACCCATCACCCTATTCTAGAGATTATTTAAACTAGCAAAAATGGGCATCATTATTAAATTTCATCAAATTACCAAATATTTCAAGCACAAAATTTACTTCATGTTCGTCAATAATTAATCATTTGGTAGACTTCAAACCTTAAAGGATACATACACCTATTTCATTTCTACATTGACTTCATTCTTTATTTGACTTCTTGTAATGACCATTTCTCATTTTCTCTTTCTTAAGTACAAGTTTTTCATGTAACGCTATTACATTATGTTGCTAATGAATAGATGTACACAAGTGACCTAACTAGCTCTCTCACACAAGTTTTTTGAACCTCACAATTTTTCGATAGTCAATGCTTGTATGTCGAATTGTAGAGAATACAATATTCTAGATTGCCATCATCAATGAGAGAAAGAGTAAAAGAGAATCAAATATATACACATTCTACATGTATCTCAATGGTCAACTATACATTATGAGAGAAGCCAATGAGCTTCTATAATCACCCTCAACATGTAGAGGCCTCCACAAACACCTTCGTGAAACCGGAATAAATGTATATCCATGAAGAGAAATAGCACAACTCACTCTTACAACCACAATCTTCAACATGTTGGACATGAACCAATATGGTGCAATTGTTAGAGATCAATAGATTCATCAATATTGTCACAACCAATTTATGAACATATATCACACCTCTCACACTACTATATACTCAAACCAATATCCAAGTAAGTAAAAACATGTCTATCCTACTCAAACAAAAGCCTCATAGGGTATCAAATATAGAACCGTTCTTTTCTTTATCTTCTTGATGTTCAATCTTGTCTTCTTTCTAACCTTTCTAATAGAATGAGACATGTCTTTTAGAAAATCTAACAAAAGAAAAAGAGAAAACTCTTTTAGTTCTTCAAGATATCCACTTGATCCAACCAAGCCAAATATCAAAAGAGTGAAATGAGCGCTATCATTGCTACTCACACAAGCTAGTAGCCGTCCATCCATCTATCATAGTCCTAGCTAGAACCCATAAGGCTACATCTAGTGTGATAATCAAATAACAATCCACTATGTTCCTCATCTTCGTGGCAATCATCCATATAAGAAAGCAATTAACATCGCAACATGCATGATACATCACTACAACAGAAACGAGGCATAGACGCACACGTTAGATGTAGCGTGTCCACTAGAATCATCCAGGACACGTCTTAGCAATCCATCGGAAAGGATGTCTAGAAAGCTCCGCCCCGCATTCCCATGGAATGTTACGGGACTTGCAATCTAGGTCTTCCCGCGTCTGCCACGTAGCGGAAGTATCCTGGCCGTTCCCACTTAGGATCGACCTGAATTAGGGTTTTCCTGATTTGGTCATTAGCTAACAACAACTAGCGTCAGACCCGAGCGAACTACTTTACGCAGAAATGCCAGGTCCGAAGCAGATTCACGCTGCACTTAGTTCAAGGAGAATGGGAAACGAGAGGGATGCAAGGCTCAACCTCTCTGCCATAAGGCATAGTCCCATTCCATTCCCCTAAAACAGCGTAAAATAGGGTAAGACGTAACTCTAGGTCATCGCTCTCGTTATTCGTTTTGATGATGATGATCATCCCGCTGTTCTTCGAGATTTTTGAGAAAAGTTCCCGGCTAACCGGGACCACCCAACCGTAGGATGGACCTATGGTCCATCCTCCGCACTTTCCTCGGTTTGTTTTAGTTATGTAATTATCTAACACATTAATTTGACATATAACAATCAGCTTCTTTAATTAATCTTGTTAAGCACTAGTTCCTTCACGTAATCTTATCACGTGACATAGAAAAACAATATCAAGCAAGTTCTTTTTTTTCGTTTCATCATTTTATCTTTGAAATACAAGGAGTTCCGCCCGTAGGCCTGTCCATAATTCACCCGAAGGCTATCCAGTAATCCGCCAGGGATTAGTATTCCAAGCTTCCGCCCGTAGACTAGCATGCGGGCCTCGAGATCCAATCCCGAGTCATGTTAGCCTCTTGTGCAGGACCCGGAAGGCGAGGGATTTACGGCCAGAGCCCCCCCTGGCACCCAAGCGTCCTCCTGCTCCAAGTAGAGCTCAATGGAAAGACCTCTCGCAGCAGGTTCGGTCCACGTTCCCGGCGCGGTCAACAACCCTCTTGGTTAGGGTCAGGCAGGCAGTCGGGGGTAACTGAAGCTGCCTCTCCCTTCAGGCCTTCAACCTGAAGCTTTAGATATCTTTTCATCCTTTAGTTCCTTGAGCAAACAATGCAAACAATGCTTTCTAAACTGTTACTAGCACAATCAATTCCAGTGGTCGTTTATTTGGCCACTTTCTAAGGAGTGAATCCTTCTCTCCGAATGCATCCAGCATTCGATCCGGGATCAATTGCAACTTGGCAAGATCCCCAAGGGTTTGTTTATTCACCCTATTGTCCTTGGGTTAGGGCCATACCCTGTTAACCCAACTTAACCAATACCTTAGGTTTTATTAATAGTAAATCCTGGCGACCATGTCACTCCAATTTATTGATTGATCATTTGCTTCCAAGCAAATACCTAACTTCCCTTTACTTGGCAATTATTCCCCAAGAAAGGTGATGTAATAGGATGATTACTCATCCTCTTGCAAGTTAAACTTCCGCAAGAACTTGCCAACCTCATTTCAAGAAATGGCAAAACTCTCTTGTGAACAAATCACAAGTCTATACGACGTTGCAACTTTTTGCACAAGTGTCGCATCTATTCCATGGGATCATTTCACCCATTGAATGGCGTTTTCTGGTCACGGAATTATATCCAGACGAGAAGCAGGGTTTAGGGTGTCTTCTTACCCAACCCATTCCTAATTACACTAGGCCAACAACATTCGGTCCTAGGAATTCCAACTCAATCCGAGTTTCATCATTTGAACGAGTGATCCTTAGGGTAGAAACCTTAGATCCTTTTAGGCATGAGCGTCTAATTGTGCCCTACATTCCGTGAATGTGGGTAGGACCTTTGGTTTAAGGGTTCGTCTTGGTAACAGGTGCGTGAAACTAGGTCAAGTCCTTAATGTGCTAAACCCTAGCTAGCACTTGGAGTATATTCTATCGATGTAACCATCCTAAATGAGTCCTTTGCGGTTTAGGTATTTTGGGTAAACCCATTCACTTGTCTTACGACAAGGACGAGCCATTCCTAAAGATATTGTCTTGATCTAAGACGGGAAAAACTAGTTGCAATCCCTAACTACTCTTGTTAAGACCAAGCACCTGCTAAATTTCACATAACTTCCATTGATCCTACTAGGACCTGGATTCACGATTCATGCTACTAAGCTTTTAGGGTTTTATGTTAAAATGAACCGTGCAGCCTTTCCCTAACTACATTTCTGAAAGAAATATTCGTGCACTGAATGAATGAAATTCTTACGTGCGATGAGTGTGCAACATGCAATCCTTTCCTAACTACACGTAGTTAAATGAGATTTATGCCAATTGAAGCTAGAGTTAACCTATTTAATACAGCCCTTAGAATTATTCCCATGCTTTGCTATTTCCTACGGGTGATAACGACTTCCTTAATGAATCATTACCAAGAAGATTTATCTAAAAATGTGACATGCCATTAATCTTTCCATGCCTAGTAAAAAGGTGTACCTCAATAATTTCAACCTTGTAATGAGGCAACAGTTGACCTAGGCTCGTCTCTTTTGAATGCACAAAAGGAAACTTACTGGTAAGGTCCTAAAAATGCATAGACACCTTATGTTCTTTTCATTCATTCCATTGACCGTACCAATGACCAATTTTCATATCTTGAGCTAATTCTAGTAAATGTTCAAATAGCCAATTCATTTTTCAATTGCATTTAACTTGACTAGTTGAATTTGAACATGCATGAGTGCTTCCTAATCCATGAAGTTATCGTGACTAATTCAATACTTTTGTGTGGAATCCAAATAGATAAAAACTGGACTTGTGGACTCTGGGAAATATCCACGTAAATACTAGGAGAAGATCCTTCCGCAGGCGCGCCTTGTGACTTTTTTTTAGGGCCCATCGTGAATTCGATCTTCGGTTAGCCTTCATGGATTTCGAACTTCTTGCCTTGGCTTGCAGTCTTATGATCTTGGCCCGTCTCCCTCTTACGCAAAAATCCCCTTTGAAGTACAGATCCTTGAAGAAGTACCGGCTTGCAAGATTTGGCTTACAGAAGGCCTTGCGGGGTTGGAACTTGGTTTGTGGAAATGGAGCTCCTACAAGGTTCTTGGAAATGGGGATTTTATGAATGGAGTTTCAAAAATTGAGGCCTTACGAGGATGTTCGCGGAAAGGGCTCTTGCGAATGGGCCTTGCAAGAATGGAGGCTTTAGAGTTCTTATTCTCCTTCCCTAAAATCCTAGGGCCGGCCTTGTAGGTGATTGGTGGGAAGGGCTTATAGGCTTCCCCTTCTTCTCTTCAAAGCCGGGCTAGGGGGCTTGTGGGTATACAATCGGAAAGGTTTTAAATCCCGGGGAGTAGAGGTTTTAAAAATTCACTTGGTGGAAATAAAAGGGGAAAAAAAAAGATCTAAGAATCGCCGGTGAAGGGATTAAATCCCGGGGAGTGGGAAAGAGGTTATGAAGAACTTCAAGAGGAAGGCCTAATAGAGCTATGGGAAGTGGAGGATTTAGATCCGGGAGGGGGGGGGAGAGGGGAAGGATTTGATGAGGCAACAACAAGGGGGGTGAAAGGGGCTTAAGGGGATTAAAACCGGGAGGGGGATAATAAGGTATAGGAAGGCACAAGAAGGGGGGTGAAGGGGGGCTTATTAAGTCCTTTGGCAGCTTTCCCCCCCAAGAAGCTTCTAAAGCTTCCCCATGTGGGGGGAAAAGCTTAACGGCGACTGACGGCGTGATGGGCAGGTGGCAGGGCCTGTGACTGCAAGCAGCATGCTGGGAGGACAGGCAGCGGATGGCAAAGTCAGGCGGCAGCGGCTCCTCCCTCCTTTGATGGCGTCGTTTTCCTTTGCCCAGGCGGCTAGCACAGCGAGTGTGTCCCCCTCTTCGACCTTCAAACGGCGCAGGAAAAATTCCTCCTACTCATGGAGGCCCCCTGCTCCGTTCTTACCCAAAGGGTTTATATAATTTGGGGGAAGTGAGGACCTCCCCCCCTACATGGCGAGGCGCATGTGCCATAGCTTAGGCAATCTCCAGCAAGGAGCTTGCCTACCATACTATTCCCCTCTTCCTCTAGCTCGACAGTCGGCTGGAGGAGAGGGGAAATAATTTAAAAAATTAGCTTATATCTAAGAATTTATCCAATACCATTATCCTCCATTGAGGCAGTTCACGCGTGCCTTCGGGATATTACATTAGACGAGCAAAGTCGGGCGCGTCTATCAGAGCGTCTATAAACGCGTGTAAACGTGCGTTTAAATAGACGCGAATTTTGCATCTATATATCCGCACAAATAGACGCTAATATAGACGCGTCAGCAGACGCACAATTATTTAACCACCTAAAATTAGCAATTTACATAATTGAAAAACCAAAGTTAATAATTATTTAACCACCTGAAATTGATTCTTGAGCATGCACATGTGCGCATGATAAAAACCATAGAATTAAGAATACACATTGAATCATTGAATTAAAAAAATAGAGTTAATAATTACTTTTTCATTGCTCTCTAATGAATGGCAGTTCCTCCAGTTGACAAGCCTGATATAAGTAATTAGCGGCAAGCGACAGAAACCTTACAAATAGTAGCAAGCATTGCAATATGTATCTCGTAATTTCTCTATGTAATTGAAGATGATAAAAGATACTTCCTTTTTATTATGGAAAATTCAATGCTTGCTTTAAAATTGACTATTGATTCTTGAATATGCACGTGTGCGCATGATAAAAAACATAGAATTAGGAATACACATATAATGAATCAATAAGCAAATTAAGTATGTTATAGTGAATGATCCATCTCATCTTCAATGAGATCAGCCCTTGCTAAACTATCTACTTCTAGGTCTATGTTACCAAGAGGTAACGAAACAAATAAGTCTATCCCACTATCAGATATGTTGCTATATTGCTCAATAACTTCATCAATATCATCGATAATCACATTATTGTCTTCTTTTGCGTTTCCTTGAACATCATCGCAAGGTTCATCTTGTACTATATCACGCATATCATCCATTATGGTGTCATCATGCACATCATCATTATTTGTTGGATTGTCATCTGCTATCTCCATGTCGGTAATATTACCATATATTGGTTTTGAACGATTAGATATAGGGATGACATACCACCATCGGTTATTGTTTACCATTGGATGATACACAACCTGTATTTGAAAAACAAAAGCAAAAATCTTAAGTACTTATTATATTGTATATATGTATCACATGTATACATATAAAAAAATTAGCCTTTGCATATATACCTCCTCGCATTGTTGAGGTAGTACTAATGTGTCATTCTTGTTTTGGTGAAATTTTGTAGAGTCAATGATTACAAAACCACTTGGATGATGTCTGATTGTGCAATGCTCACCATTTCTTACCACTTCTTTAAACCACTTCACATCCAGTACATATATAAAGAATTGTCTGAAGTCAAGCTTCAGAATATCTTGGAACAAGCCACAATAACCTTCCATGGTACCATTGGCAGCCTCGAAGTGAGCAAGGACACCACAATCTTGGGTATTTCTCTTTTCATCTATACGTTGAGTTCGAAGATGTTTACCCTCACACCAAAGTGCATTGAATAATGTGCACTAGTAGTAAAAGATAAAAGATCAAACATGTCAATTATTTATATAAAATAAAACTTATAGAAACAAATTAATTGATAGTATGTCTCACCTTTGATAAGCAACCTTGTGCGTATTCCCACTCTTCTTGAGATATATTAATTTCCTCCTCTTTTCCCATTCTCTCCATTTCCTCATGTAACCAATCTATGTCAATATGACGTAGGAGCGCATTAAGATGATCTGGAAATGAGACATTACGTCCGTATCTAGTGCGAAATTCTTGTCTTTCGCTTTTTCTTCTTGCCCTTGCTTCATTATATAGTGTCACCCATTTTCTCATAACATCACTATTGAGCACACAAAAACTATTTAACTTATGAAGTTCTTCTTTTGTTAGCACTTTACTCATTCCTTTTCCTTGAGGTACTATAGAGGTCATCCTCAAGTCTTCATCATCTTTCCATAGTTGTGGTTGAGAGGGATCCACTTCAGCAAGATATTTAGAGATATAAACAAGGGATGATTGCACTAACCAACCCTCAGCCATGCTTCCCTCAGGCTGTGCTTTTTGCCTCACAAAATCTTTCAAGGTTTTCATGAAGCGCTCAAGAAAAAACATCCACCTTACATGAACTGCCCCACAAAGTGCGATCTCATCAATCAAATGTACGAGTAAATGTAATTGAGTAGTCAAAATGGATTGAGGAAAATTTTCCTCCACCAAACAAACCACCTCAATAGATAATACTCGAGCATCTTGCAATGTGTTTGGATCAATTTTCTTCGAGCTTACATATCTGTGAATATGTATTTGAGAATTGTTTATTTTTGTGTAGAAATTCAAAGATATATAATGAAAAAATACAATGTATACACACCTCACAAGCTCTCCCATCTTGTAAATGATATCACGTACATCTTTGGAGGTGCAATGGGATATGCTAGTAGGAAGTACGAACTGAATGTAAACAATATTCATAGATGCAAATTGTCAGTAGAGGAAAAAGTCATCATACCCCAAAGTTTACACATAGTTACGCCACTAATTACTATATTCATGGTTAGAGATACCCTTACTTGAATCATTTTGTGCAAATTATGGGACTTCAAACCAGATAGTTACTCCACACCTCTTTTCTTTTTCTTTATGAAGGCTCCCTTGAGACATCTCATACATCCTGTGGGTGCTCGAAAGCTATATATTTGTTCCTTCACTATTTTTTCCTCGTTCTTTGACAATATCCAAGGTGTATGGGGTAGCTCAATCTTTTCTCTGGTTCCAATTCATGGCCAGGCTCGTCTCATGCGACCAATGTTACGTAAATCCTCCCTTACATTAACTGAATCGCGAGCCCCTATCAAGTGATCCCATAATGTAGATACAACATTTTTGAATATGTGCATGGGGTCCAACAGGTGATTGATCTTGAGTTCAGTCCAGTATGGAAGACGAAAGAATATAGAGAACCTAACAAACAAACAATATATTATGTAAACATTTCATCATGCTAAATACTTTAAAGTCAATCGAGAGAAATACACTTCTTACCAACTCATGCCATGTGGAGGGTGGCTGTCGGCATTAATCCATCTCTCCTTCCAATCTCGAATGGTTAGAGATTGTGGAGTCATTCCACTAGTAGGGAGAACATATTTGGGATGTTCAATAGGAAGAAATCGATGATGATTGGCGTAGATAACCTTCTTTAAACCTGCCGGCCTAGAGGAAACTAGAGAGGGATCGCAAATAGGACATGCATGATATCCTGACGTGGTTAAACTTGAAAAAACAAGTGAATTAATAAAATGCAATTGATTCAAGTCTTGAATTTCAAATATAGAGTTATATACATGTACCTGAACACTCTCCATATCCTCGAAAGTCGTGCATGGTCCACAACAACATGGCCTTCAATGTGAAATATCTAGAGGATGCAGATGCACTTGTATCTTGCACCTCAATACCTTCCCATAACATTTATAACTCTTCAATCAAAGGCTCTAAGTAAATGTCCATGTTTTTTACCTTGTGCTTTCCAGGAATCAGAAGGGACAACATCACATGTCCCTTTTTAATTGCCATGGATGGAGGAATATTATAGTTCACCAATACCACTGGCCATACACTGTATGATGTGATTTTGATGCCAAATGGATTGATTACATCCATACCTAAACCAAATCTCAAATTTCTTGGCTCTTCTTTGAAAACGGGCCACAAATTATCTATATGTTGCCATGCGGGTGTGTTTGCAGGGATCCTCCATTTTCCATCACTTGAATGATGACTAGCATGCCATGACATGAGCTTTCCAATAGACTTACACTTGAACATAAGTTTTATACGTGGAACAATCGGAAAATGTCGCAAAACCTTACGAGGCACATCCATTGACTTCATCTCCACTTCGTATCTTGATTTGCCACAAACAGAACACTCTCGTGCGAACTCATGAATCCCACGAAATAAGACACAATCATTGATACATGCATGGATCTTGACATAATCGAGGCCTCCCTGAGATGTCAAGTAATGTCTTGCTTGCGCTCTCTTAGCTGGCAATTTGTTTCCTTTTGGAAGCATTTGTGATAATAACCTACATATATTTTAAAAGTGAGTTAAAAAACCACCAACATATATTTCTGTCTGATTTCAAAATAAAGAGGTTAACAATTAATATTATGATTCATATATAAGCCAAACTGAATTGATACCTACTTCAATAACGCATCCAAACTGACATTACTCCATCCATAAATTGTTTGCAAGTTAAGTATCTCGAGGGACGCACAAAGAACGGAGTACGTACAACCTTCATACAACGGAGTAGATGATGCTACATATAGTGGATCATCTGGCTTCGTAGAGTGACCTTCTCCTTGAGCCGGTTGTGAAAATAGATGGTGTACCATGTTGTCCAAAATCTCATCCTCTATGACTTGATGGGGCATTTCACGAGGGCTACTATCATGGTCGTCAGTCTCTACTCTTCTTGAAGACTCTACCTCCTCGCGTCGACGTTTTGTAGCCTCTCGACGCCCGGGAGGGAGCATCTGAGGATGTGGCACCGCATCCTGCTCAACCACAAAAGGGAGTTTGATGTAGGTTGATATATAATTCCCCTAACATAGACTAGCAATCTTAGTGGTAAAAAAAAACAATGAATACCGGTGATTTTTCTTGGTCCCATTCTCCATACAAGCTGAGGTGTGACATTGCAATTCGAGGTGCTCAAAAAATACACCCTCGACAATGATCACACATGCATCTAATTTTTTGTCGTAGCCATGCATCTCGATTATGAAGACGCAATGTTTCATCCTCACTTGAGGATGTGCTCATTGACTCACCAGCTTGCACCGCACTAGGTGATGACGACGTCGACATGATTAAACCTAATTCATGACAACATCAAAATATTTGTCCATCATGTGTTTACATAAGATCTTAATTTTAAATATACAAAAATCATCATCTTAAAACTTATATTAACTTATCAAAACTTAAGAAAAATTCACTATCAAAACTTATCTTAAAAACAAAAAATCATGATAAATCCCAAATGCGCGTCTACATCCGCGTCTAACTACGCGTCCATACTCGCGTCTACATTCGCGTCTATACTCGCGTCTATTTGAACAACAGACGCACATATACATGCGAAAATAGACGCACACTTCAAAATTCAAACCATATTTAAATCATTTCTTTTCAAATTGCGCCTTTCCTTTCCTGCGTTTTTTGCGGTTCTGAAGCTTGAGTTTAGCCGACATGCAGTCTCTTCATGCCTCACCTAGTCTCTTCATGCCTCACCTCCTCATGACGCACCTCTTCTTTCATTTCAAACACACAAGAAGGGAAAAAGGAAAGCCAAGGAGAGGACGAAAGAGAGAACAAGAAAGAGGAGAACAAGAAGAAGCAGCAAGCAAGCAAACAAGCATCACAGGTGGGTAACTTACCAAGGAGAGGAAGAAGGAGAAGGAGAAGCGCCACCACCCGCCACACCAAACACCCAAGGTGAGTCTCTCTCTCTCTCTCTCTCTCTCTCTCTCTCTCTTTGTTTCTCTCTTCCTCTCTCTGCTCTGTCTGTGTATTGCTCATTTGTGATTCCATTATAATGTATTGCATTATGTAAATCGTCAATGGCTGTCGTCAGTCTAAAATCGGCCGACCCAGCGCGTCTACATCTCAGTGTAGAAGCGGACATAGACGCGCAAAAATTGTCTCCTCTCAGTGCGTCTGAGAGAGCATCTTACAGGCGTGTGCTGGCGCGTGTGCTCTACAATGCACACGCAATGATACACGCGCTGCACAGAAGTTTGACCTACAGTGTACATGCGATTTTAGACGCACATTGACCTGGGATACGCATCTAGTAGCGCGTCTGTGCTGCAGGTTAGATGCATAAATAGACACACATTGACCTGGGATGCGCGTCTGACAACGCGTCTGTGCTGCACGTTAGATACGCAAATAGACGCGCTGGACAGAAGATGAACAACAATGTTATGTCAAAGGCTTAAAAACTGCAATGTTATACTTTTATACACATTAAAAACTGCAAGGTCCTATTGTGTGACATCACCTAGAGCAAAATCTTGTTGCGTGGTATTGATTAACTCCTAAATAGAAGTCTAGTTAGATCTAAAAGTGACAAATTAGGAAATGGTATACTTTTATACACATTTATACAAACATTATATTCTTTACATAAAGTGAGATTGAAACTTGTGTGTTCTACATGTGGATCTCGTGAATTAGAGCCCTCACCTAGGCATATAGGCCTTAATGTGCCCTCTAGTCTATGGATAATCACCTCTACCCCTCATCCATGAGTTGCTTGTACTGCACAATATCCTCCTATGTTTTTTGTATGCAAATAAATTTGTCTTTTTCGTGTGTTTTTTTTGCAGATGTCGTATCCTGGTTCATCTAGCAATGACTCAGATGTGGATCGTATGAATGATACATTGGCCTCCTTTGGCAGAGGGGTCAATGCATTTTTTGGAGGTTTTCCTAGTAGGGAAGACTTCATGGGAGAGATGACCAGACACCTTGGCTGCTCTCCCACAGCGGAGGAGGTGTTCAGTGTCATGTCTGGGATGCCTCTAGCGTCTTTGCCTAGCACTACTTCCCAAAATCCACATGCAGGTACTCCACATATAGGTACTCCATATGCAGGTACTCCATATGCAGGTACTCCACATACAGGTACTCCATATGCAGGTACTCCATATGCAGGTACTCCATTTGCAGGTACTCCACGTGCTCCACGTGCATTGACTGAAGCACAAGCATCTGCAGAAGCACGTGCATCTGCAGAAGCTTGTGCGTCCAGCGAGGCAGAGGGCAGTTGACAGAGAGGAAGGAGGGAGAGTCGAGGGGGAGGATGAGGGTTGTGTGGGGGTTGCCTAGGAGGTGGTGAGCGATCACCCTCGCCAGTAGATCATGTAGAGGAGGTTATACGCCATTACTATAGAGTTACAGATGCCGGTGGCATCTTTCATGATGATGAGGGAAGGGATGTAATGGCGTACATGAGGAGCGTCGAGCATGCGACGTATAAAGATTGTTTCATTGCCTTCAAAAATCAGAAAAGCGGCTTGTGGCAGGAGGTGTTGAGGGCAGTCCTTAGGAGATACCCAAATCCTGAGGGTCAGTGATTCTCAGATGATTGGGGACGTACAAAAGTGAGGGATATGCTTCACAACAAAATATCCCACCTCATGACACGGGCCAGGGACTCATTGCGGAGGCTGGAGGAGGGGCGTGGAGCCTACAGCCAACCACCTATGTGCCACCGTGTAGAGTAGAAGAAAGCCAAGAAGAAAGCAGCTGAGAAAGTGAAGAGTCGCCAGCACGCAGAGGCGCGACGGATCCAAATGGAAATAATGGGATCGTCACATTACGGATCGGGCGGCAGAGAGTCGTAGGAGGCAGTGTTTGTAAGTATATTTTGATTTCTAGTTTTTTTTAATGTATATTTTTTTAAATTATTTATATATTTTAGTCTAATATATTGTGATGTCTAATTGTTTGTATATCTCTAAATGTTTTGCAGACTACCATCGTTGGTAGGACACCTACCCCTAAAGAGGTAGGTTACCATCGAGGCCATAACCGCGCAACGACATGGCTTCACTTTTATGAGGAGGGTCTCATCACTGAGGACCAATACAACCGGGCCATGAGGATTCGACAGCCAGAGGAGGTATGTTTTCCTTACTTTCCTATTAAAAGTATAACTAATTAGAACTTTTTCTCCACCTTGTCTATGTAAGCAACCCTGATCTTTTGTGTGTGTAGGCAAACCCTGATGTGGAGCACAGTAAGGAGGGGGATAGCGACACTAGTAGCCATGGTGGTACTAGGGAGGATGTTTCCTCTTCAGATTCGTAGAGGAGCACCATACCTCCTCATGAGGCCTTCTTTTCTTGTATATGTATGATATCTCTTTGAGCCTACTGCTTGCGGCCACGCTTTAGGTCGCAAGCACTCAAAACTTCCCTTGTAAATGCTTTGATATATAATGAATACATGGACTTTCACTTTCAATTCTCGTGCCCGTAAGATACATTGTCTTTTTCCCAAATACACAATCTGATGTATGGGAGGGGGGGAAAAAAAAACCAGCAACCACATGCTCTCTGGTTTTTTTTTCCAGTTCTGTTTTGCGCGTCTATCAGCGCGTCTAAATTGCAGGTAATTCGCGTTTATTCGCACGTCTATAATACAGACTACACGCGCTCATACACGCGCTGCATAATTCAAATTAAAAAATAAAATTAAATATCTTTTTTAGAAAAATACATTTTTTGTTTTCCGTTCGCGTCTATTAGTGCTTGTAAAAGTGCGTCTAAAAGCTTGTCTATATGTGCATGTATATGTGCGTCTATTGCGCGTCTATTTGTGCGTGTAAACTCGTCGATACATGCGATTATGGACGCATAATCATAGACACACAAATACACGGGCGGATAGACGCGCCCGTAAGTTTTTCTCTGTATTCAAAAATTGCGTCTAAATGTGCGTGTATGAGGCTTTTTTGTTGTAGTGCATGTTGACCATGACATTTATATTCCTTTTGATATTTAGTATCAATAGACCTAATCATCATAATCTTGGACCTCCATGCTATGGAACCTTGGTTTATGACATGAGCAACTATTTTGATCAAAAGAACAATGCCCTACACGTCGGTGTTCAGCAAAGCTCCCCATGGAATCTCAAAGCCTAGAAATCCCTACACATAGTTGCATCCATCGGTAAACGCTTCCAACTAAATATTGCTATGTAGGCCATCCTGGTTACACAATTTTTACCCCATGATTTAGGTCCCAAAACAAATGCATTGTACCACGTACGCCACATGCGAACACTTGTTAAGCCTATCTTATAGTCCACACCCTCCATACGCAGAGCCTTGCGATTAGATTGCATTGTTTCTAAATTAAAAGGGCAAGACCCGAAGCGAACAAGGCCAAAACATGCGGACGCCAACGTCTCACTTTCCAGTTCTCGCAAGAGACGGCGTTCCGGATTCGTGATGATTCATGGAACATAAGGGCAGTCTTACGCAGTGGAATAGCTCGAGCTCTCGTGCGATGCTGTATTGCTCTCGATGCAGTGGAATAGGACGATAAAAGAAGCGTCGCGTTTGAATAAGTGAAATTAATGTGATGGAGGCCGATCGGGATGAGACTTACATGGACACATGCATGGCGCAGGAGGTAAGTGATGATTTCATGGAACGTGAGGGTCTGTTTGCTGATAGACGTGCAGTGATAGGTATCACTAATACGTTCTCTCTGATACGTGTGTAAAAAGCGACAACGTAATCTCTGATACGACTCCTCTGATACGTTCTCTCTGACCCGGAAGCGAACGCCGACACCCCCCCCAGGGCTTGGGCAGGCTCGTGATGCGGTTATGGTCCAGAAACAGGAAGAAGAGACTGGTGAGGTTGGAGGCGAAGGCGTCGGGTACCTGGCCCGAGAGGCGGTTGTAGGCGAGGTCGGCATTGACGAGGTTGGAGAGCTGGCCAAAGGAGGCAGGGATGGGACCCCCGATGGAGTTGCTGAAGATGCGGATGTGGTGCAAGCTAGCCATCCCGCCTATCGAGGGAGGCAGAGTGTCCGTCAACTTGTTGTAGGAGACATCCAGCTCCTGCAAGGCGGCCAAGTTCTCAAAGGACGCTGGGATGGCCCCCGTGAGGCCGCCTTCCCCGCCGTCGATGAGCATGTTGCTCAGGTCTAGGCTCACGAGCGCGGTCAGCTTCCCCAACGAGGAAGGGATCGGACCGTGGAAGCAGTTCTGGCTCAGTCTTAGAGTGTGGAGGGCCGATATACACCCAGCAACACACGCATATATATATATATATAGACGCACACATACCGCACCCCTGTAGGGAATGGAAGTTGTTCGTTCCTATATCAGCGCACGAGAGTGAGACTACAGGAGTCGTATCAGAGAGAACGTGTGTAAAAAGCGACGCTCTCTTGCACATCCCTGCGCCCATCTCTCACACACACAAACGTAGAGACTAGACTAGGCTAGCTAATAGGCCGACGCTTTGCCCCCTCCGGAAAGAAGGAGCAGACAAGCGACATTGGCAGACAAGGAAACACCGAGGATCCCTCTCAGCTTTAATGTCCCTTGCTTCTGCAAACACACACCCCCATCAGTTAACTGTTTCTCTGGACTGATTGATTGATTGATGGATTGGGTCAGGTCTACAGGAGAGATTAACTTTAATTTGAGACATTCCTTTGGAATGAGTTTCTCTGTTTCGCTCCTGTTCGTAAATCAGAAGCGAGGGTTTCTTGGCTTTACATGCATAATACTTGATGTCAGAGAAAGAGGAGCATAGAGAGCTGTGAGAACCTGTCTTGCTGTATATATCCCCATGAATTAGGCAAGAACTAGATGCCATTTACCTCATAACCCTCTCATCAAGGGCATAATCTGTCTTAAGAGTAGCTTGAGCTGACAATTAGGTGCCCCATACCAGTTTTGCTTGAGAGAAAGGGTGTCATATAGACAAGCAAATGGGATTGCTGATTCTAGATTACTTGAGGGGCTTTGTGGGGCGGAGTGGTTTTTCCTTCTCTATGCATCATACATCAAAAGGTTTTGACATTCCTATGTGGAAAAAGGGGTTCCTAAGAGCCACCACATACCTAGCTAGTTGCGGTCCCGTTACCCCCAACCGCAACTAGCCAGGTATGCAATCCCTCCCTTGTAGAAGCTTGACATGATGATGTAGCTCAGAATGTGGCAATTATAATGAGGATCCGTTTTGAGCTTGTGATAATATTGTGTTTTGAGCTTGTTTGGATTAGTTTTGATAGGCTATTGTGATGTGTTTTGAGCTTATTTGGGTTAGTTTCGATAGGCTATTCATTGTTGTAACAATGTGGGCAACAAGCCTTTTTACTAAGAATGTTTATGCCTATTGTGTCCACTAGTCTTTCTGATATACTACATGTATACCATGATGTATACTACATGTATACCATGCTTGGGAAAGGATAACTGCTGTGATGGGCCTTATTTATAGCCCTAGGGACACGACCTTCCTATCCTAGCAGGGTTTTGTAATCTCTGACTTTGCTTGTTTTGAGGAGATGTCCAACCATGCTTGGGAAATGATAACTGTTGTGATGGGCCTTGTAGCCCTAGGGATACGATCTTCCTATCCAAGCTGGGTTTTGTTATCTCTTGTTTGCTTTTTATCCTATGTTTTCTCGAGCATAAGTTTATTATAGTAAGCTCCAAGTATCACTTGTTCGAGGAGATGTTTAACCATACTAGGGAAATAATAAGTGATGTGATGGGTCTTTTTGGCCCAGCCTGGCCCGATCTTCCTTTCCAGGCAGGGTTTTGTAGTCTCTCTCTCTGTAGCCTACTTATGTTTGTAGACTCAGAGTCAGCTTGAATTCCCCTTCAATTCACATGAGCCAAGTGACACCTTTGCACCACTTCATAACGTACATCTAGCTATACTTTACTGGAAGATCTAGTTTATGTATGTGCCCATAATAAATATAAAACTTTGAGATAACAATATTAAGTGAACATAGTTTTCTTTCACCCTATGAATATGCTTGTAAACCATATAGCACTATCGTATCCCTGCTCTACCCTTAGAAATAATAGACACATGTTTTTGCTAAACTAAGTCTTATGCATCTTTGGAAGATTTTGATACGAAGGTATTCTATAATTAAATCTCCTTGCACTTTCTACTCTTTGCAGCTTTCTAATTAAATCTCCTTGACTATGCTTATGGTTCTTGAATATAATTTATTTCCACCATAGATAAAAGTCTACTTCCCTTTGAGTAATGCTTTTTTTTTCCCGTTTGATGTATAACCTTTGATATGTAACTTTAATATATAGATGGATTATTTTCTATTTATGTCTATGTTTCAGGAAGCCATAATGAATAATTTAAGGAGATGTCAGTGCAATTATAAGTGTAGGCATTCAACCCTTGGTTATCATAATGTTACTAGACAAACTTACTTTGCACACAGTCGCAAGGATATGAATGGGATAATACATTCATCAGTTTTGGCTCAACAAGAAGGTCAAAATTCTACTAACAATGATGTTTCTATGAGTGAAGATAACCCTCCTATGGATCAACCATCATCTCACTCTTTGCCTAGACGCAGGCGTTTGTGGTGTACATGCAGGACATATTGTGGAGGTGGACGTATGGTTCCTCACTCAACATATGCAAGACACATGAAATTTGAGGAAAGATTTAAGAGTCTCGCTACTAATCTTGGTTTACATGACTCTCAAGGACTACCACAAGATGACATTCTACTAGAGCATAATGACATGGGAGATGAGGTCCATAATGACCCATCAGATGAGATTGGCAATTTAGACGAAAGGGAGGATAATGAGGTGGAACCACAACATGAAGCGTTCGAGATGGATGATGTTGAACCATCTTTACTTGACAAAATCCTTCAAAGAATAATTCAATTGCAAGCACTTTGGGATGAGCATCAAGCTTCAATTGAGTTTCAAGATAAAATGCTTAAAATTCTTTTTGGTGATATGGTCAGTTCTGATCCCCCCCAAGCACATATGGACAATATATATATGCCAAGCTTAGCCAAACTACTAGTGCAAATGCCTAACACATGGGATGGAGACTTGAATGGTATAAATATTCCTACTTGTTGGGAGAAACTTGGTATCATGTTCACACAGCTAGGTATGGTTAACTCCCAACGTTACAGGGTATGCCAAGGAAGTGAGAGCTCTATTCATGCACCATTGCTTTATCAGCCAAGCAAGGAGGATAACTACATTAGAGACACAATTGAATGCTTGTGTAACACCAGAAAAGGAGGAAGGAAGAAGTTAAAGCGTGATTGTTCACAATGTTGTGAAAAGTGTTCCAAGTTTCTCTATCGAGAAAAGATATGCTCTCTTTTGACTATGTCTCCATTAGAGAACAATTGCGTCTACTAACTAGAAGTAGAACTCTATGCCATGAATTGTTGGAAATGTGGAGAAATAAAAACAAATGGTTAATACAGGTGAATACACTTTGTGATTCTACAATAAATGAGTTTTGGGTTGGTACAAAATGCAAAAGTGTAAATGATTTTTGGAATCCTGAATCATACTTTGAGCTTCCATTGATATGTAATAACATGCATTGCAAACAAGTCTATACAGCTTGGCCTTCTACCCAAAGGTCACCATTGCTTAATCATTCATGGGATGATATTGAGAGTGCCTACAAGTTTATCTGCAAATCATGCCGAACTCACATACATGGGTACAAAAGGATTTGTAAGATACACTTTATTATCATGCTCGTCTTTTTAATTAATATAAATGAAATTTGATACATGTTACTAAAATGTGGTGTGTTTTGTGATAAATAGGGTGATCCACGCAATTTCGCATTCTTATTACATTGGGATGGATTCCAAGCCTCAAAGACAACCCAGAAGAATTGTGGAGTTGTTGAAATCAAAATTCTCAATGTTGGAAAGAGCTTCCTTATTGGAGTTATACTGGTTTTATTTATTCCATTCAGTTGCAAAAAAGTTATTGGAAGCTCTAGTAAACTCTTTCACATATTCATGCAGCTATTGATAGATGAATTAGAAAGTCTATTTGTTGATGGATTTGAAGTAGACTTCAATCATCCAGTTACACAGATTGTTGAGCATGAAAATTCTCTTAGTCGAAGATTCATTGGACGTGCTATCCTAATGATGGTAACTGGAGACCATCCAGCTCAGTGCAAGATTGGATCTTTCAAAGATGGTAGTCAATTGTTTTGTCATAGAGACAAAGCAATAGCCACTTTGGAGGGTGAGGGCTCAGGACGTTACTTGTATGGTCAAAATAGATTCCAGTTGAGATATAGACCAATTAAAAGATCAACCAATGAAATGCTTAGTTCTTTGACTATGGCAGAGCGAGCCCTCACCCAAGCAGAAAGAGAAGAGATTTTGAAAGATGCGGGACTTTCTGGTAGATCATGCTTGTGGAGACTATATGAACTCTATGGCTTTGATTTATCCCTAGACCTTGTATATGATTGTATGCATATTTTGGCTCTAAATTTTTTCTCAAAATATATATGTTCTCTAGTAAGGACTGTGGATAACAGGATGAAAGTAAAAATTGATGAGACAACACATCGTGTCACTAAAGTAACACTATACTCTATTCGTTATGGTCGCAGGCCAAGATATCCTAGTAAGTATTGTGAGAGCTACAAGGCTGAGGAAAATCAAAAGTGAATTCAATGGTGTTTGCCTTATGTACTATGTGAGATTGAAGGTATTTCGAAGGTATTCTATGACCTAGGATTGATTCTGATAGACATTGCTCATGCTTTTTACAACTACACTCGCGACAATGGTTGGTCTAGAGAAAATATAGACACTTTGAGAGATTTGCTTGGTTCATGGAGAGTAAGCTCTGAGGAGCTCTTAGGATCAAACTCAGCTCCTTTGGAACATGTTGCAAGTATAAATATTTTTTATTTTCTTAGTTTTTTCATTTATATAGCAATTATATTTCACTTTAATCGTATATATTTTCTTGCCTTACTAAATGTAGGTTTTGGAGAATTCTTGGATGACATTATTCGACATGGTAGTCATGATGCTTTCTGGTGTTATATTTATGAGCGTATAGTCTTAGTATATGTCAATATCAAAACAAATAACAAAGATAATGAGATTTCTTATGCAAACTACCAAAGACGAAGATTCTTTACATGGATATTTATGCATATTACAAAAGACCAACGTGACAGACTTATGCCGTATCAAAGGATGACAAGAGAACTTCACAAAGCTTTACTACCACCTGATGGATACTTAGTGGATTCTAATAGGTACGATGAATGTCCAGAATGGCATGCATCAGGTCTCATGCATGTATCATGTGTGGAGAATGCAAAAGAAATATGGAGTTTTTTAGAAAAGGCTAATGATTGTGCATGCAAAAGAGTGGCTCTAACAAAGGGAATAACCATAGGAGCAAAGAAGTTAAGACGCAGAGATGCAACTAATGAAGAAAAGAGATATGTTCATCATAGCTTCAACATAGAGGTGGAAACAGTGACAGAATATAAAAAGGTTTTTCTAAAGGGAGAAGTTTATAAAGTGGGAGATAAAGTGGTGGTAAGATGCGATGAAGACTCTAGAGTGGACATAGATGTTGGCCATTGAAAAGCATGCATATCATCATTTTTTTTGTTTGAATGCAATGGTGAAGTGAAACTATTTTTTGGAGCTTATTACTACAGACAATGTATTGTGGTTGAAAGTGGCCATGAAAGTCTAGTTGTGGATACCACTACAGGTATAAGTGTCTTGCAAAATGGTTTTGTTCCATTTCCATGGGATTGTATTAGACCAATACAATCATTGTTACACAAATTTATTCCACTTCAACATGGAAACAATATCATCGCATATGAGACAAAAGATTTGAGACCAAGGTCACGTTTGATTAAGATAGGTTGCATCGGTTGCATTCCTCCTTGGCTAGAGGAAAATGATATTGTCTATATGAAGTCTCATCTAGATGCTTTATGTGAGCCAAATGACCTCAAATGTGCGGTTATAAGAGCAGTACACTATGAAATGAAGTAAGTAAAAGTGGGATGGCTAACTAATGTACACTTGCAAGAAAATATTTGGAAAGTGAGAATAGAGGATCAAGATTGGAAGGATTGGTGGCTATGTAATTCCACAAAAAAGCAATGGCAAGTACTCAAAACAAAAGCAATTGCAATTGACAACAAAAGAAAGATTGTACCTACCATGTGGCGTTCGCATGAGCATGAGGCAACAATGTTATGACGGTAGGTTTATTGAAGTCTTTTGTTTTGTATTGCTTAATGTAATTTACATTTTCAAACATTATGACGGTATGTTTATTGAAGTCTTTTGTTTTGTATTGCTTAATGTGATATACATTTTCAAACATACATTGCAAATACTTTCTTATTGTTACCATGCCTATGTAGGTTTGCCATGTCGACTTCTAATCTAGAGATGATGGCTCTTTTGAAAAAAATGATGAGTGAGGATCCCAAACTACTTGGGCTTGTGGATTCAGTTGTGGAAGAAGTGAAAGGTAACTAACTCTAATAACTAAATTTATACCTAATTTTATTACTATTTTATGTGTTCTAATCCAAGTGCTAAGGAATTAAGTGATTTAGTTTGATATAGTACTTCTTTTTAAAAAATATAAGTCTCTTATGTTTCTAAACTTTGGTTTATTATGTGTACATAAAGGTAACAAAATCAGAAATGCAGGTACAAGAGATAATGGAACAATGAAAGCTAAGGAGGTCATTGGCCCTAATGTCTCTTCAAATCACGATACAGGTATATGTCTTTATTTCTACTAAACTTTGAAAATTTAAATCTGTACATATATTACATCTTGCTTTATTAGGTGATTCATTTTGAGATTAACTAGCTTTAATTAGTCTCTTTGCCAAATTTAAAATGTTCATAGTTATTCATATCTTTAAACTTTGAGTAATTGTGTGTATATATATAAACATAGATAAAATAACAACAAAACGTGGGAAAAGAGGTAATGTAAGAAAGGGAGATAAGGAGGTTACTTGCGATAATGTTTCTTCAAGTCAAGATGCAGGTACCAACTTTAAGGATCAAAAACTTGTACAAATTTGGTGACCCAAATTGATACACAATATCTAATTACTTTCTTTTGTGTTATTGAAAATTTTCATAACCTTGTATTATCGTTAGCTTTGGTTAACTCTATGTATATATAGGTAAACAAGTTACTAAAGATGACACAAGAGACAATGTAAGAAAGGAAGACATTGAGATTGCTTGCCTTAACACTTCTTCAAGCCAAGAATCAGGTATTATCAGCTTTCTTATGTTGATAATGAGCTATTTTTTGAAATGGTTATACTAACTAATGATATTTGATCACTTGAGTATCAATAGGAGTGATACGCATACCATCATATGATGATATCTATCGGCCACCCATGTTGAAATTTAGAGAAGAGGGTAGACTTTATGGAAAAAAGCTCTTGGCTGAATACTTTAAAAGTCAACACACTGTCATGCTCGAAAATTATCATCGAGTACATAGGTGATTTGAATCCTTAAACCCAGATGATCTACGTTATAAAAATGCGGATAAAAAGTATATCATGAAAATTATATCAGAGAATCACCATGAGATTTTACCATTGAAGTTTACTGGATGTGAGTACATATGGAGAGAGAATGACATATATGACTGGTGGAAGGGTACAAAGCAAGATGAAAGAAAGTATTTGAAGAAAAAAGATTCTTTAAAGAAGGTAAGTTGATTGTTACTTTTTTTAATTGGCTTTCCTAATATTTGAGGTGTAGATTCTTAGTTATTGAACTTTTAATCTTATGACATATAGAGAGAATTATCCACATCTCTTGGAGTGGATGATATAGATAAGCTTCAAAATGTATCAAATGACATAACATCATCAATGGTAAGATGATTTATAAGTTTGATATCATAAGTGTAGGATTGGCTCTTTTTCTCCCATACTCATTTAGGGGTGTCTATTGATGGCAGAGTGAACCATATGTTGCTACTATTGATTCTAATCAACTTGATGTATACATTCCTAGCATGGATGATATTGCGAATGAACAAGGTTTGAAAAAGGTATCTTATAATCTTATATGTTTATCATTTTTGTACTTGATTCCATATATTTTGAACATTTGATGTATACACATGATCTTATTTTGTTGATGTAGCCTCTTGAAGAAAGTAGCTCCTTTGAAGGACAACAATACAAGCAAACAGATTTATCATTGCAGGTAATGCTTTTGAGCTCATATCTAATAACTTTCTTTAAGAATGTCTCTTATACAGATACTTATACATTAACTTTCATTTCCCATAGATGAATATGTTCGTGGAGGAAGAAAAGAGCTTTGAAGAATTTCAATGTTATACATCCGATGACGTTCTTTGCTTTATATTAAATTTAAGATTAACCATATGATTCATGTTCTTAACAGTATCTTATCCTTTACATGCTTAAAATGTAGGATGTTGAAAATGAAGATGAGACACTTGATATGGAAAATTGTGCCAGCTTTTCAAAGTTATTGTCACATGGTTTAGACAAAATAATGTACTCAACTAAACGTCAAGAAACTCTGGAACAAAGTATCCATAGTTCAAGCAATGATAAGGTATGTAACTTTTTTTTCTATATAAATGTTTTTAATGTGATTACTAATTTTAGTTTTGAATGTAGGCTAATCCAAATGATGACATTAATGAAACATCTCGAAAAAGTCAAAGAAAGAGGAAGGTATTTGATATATGTTTGTGAGAGAACAATAGCGTCATAGTTTAGTGAATAACTAAATATATGATTTATTATATAACTATTTATTTTATGTGTTGACTAGCCAAGTGAGAAGATGAAGGATATTTTGCAACAAAGGAGCATGAAATGAGGTACCAGTATCAATGAAAAAGAACCAAAGGTGCTAGATGTAAATGTTTATATTTTTGTTTATGTCATACATGAAAAGCATAATCTACTCTTTTTATTTTATTTAAATTAGGAATTTAAAGATCTCCCAAACCAAGGCATTGAGATTAACATTTCAAATGATACTCAAATTATAACTTTATTGTTAATTTATATTTTAATTAGATATATATAATTGTAGTCATGTAGTTGAATTTGTAGCTTTGAGATTAACATTTCAAATGATGCTTAAAGGGTAGGTTTATAGTTTATATATATATATATATAATAGTCATGTAGTTAAATTTATGGCTTTTCATATTATAATTCGTGTCATTTAATTATCCATACATAGTATAATAAGTTACTTATTCTCTTTTAGTTATTCAATGCAGGTTAATATGACAAAAGAGAACATGGAAACCATACTTTTGAAGTATGTTGGTGTGCCTACAATTCATGATATGTACTTTTCTTTAAAGAGTACATACATGAATCTCCAAAAGATTGAAGCTAGCTTTCGAGTCTTGATTAAGGATACAAAGAAGCCAACAAGTGATGATATGATTAAGGAGATTGTTTATTGGCTACTAGGAAATGGCAAAGTTGTATTAAACAAAAATAGCAATGTGCTTAGTCTAGATGATGTGGAAGTTTTAGCGTAACTTCTACTTTGAGTTAAGAATTTATTGCTTTTCAACATATTGGAGATTTGAGGGATTACTCAAATATTTATTACTTTGGAACATATTGGAGATTTAAGGGATAAAACATTCAAGACACACATGTTGCTTAATTAGTTTTTAGTTCTATGCTCCTTTAAAAGTATTTTCATTTTTCTTTTGGCTGCTAGAAGTAGATGTTGATGTCTTAATTTGTTTAATCTATTTTGATCATTAGATGTATGTTATTGATCCTTACTTAGAAATGATGACATTCTCTATATAAATTTCTAGTTAAAAATTTATTGTGTAATTTCTTGTTTGATATCAGCATGTCTAAGAGTAAGGGCAAAGTAGATAAATTGATAAGGAAAAAAGAGAATTCCCACGAAATTCCGTAGTTGAAAGTACATATAAGTAGGGAATGCAAAAAATAGGAAAAATGAGAGATTTCCTAGTGAGAGTACCTAGGGAATCACATCTAGAATTTTTTTCCTATATATGGAATATTTCTTATATAGGAATTATTCCCTACATAGAAAATTCTGTATTTTCCTATGTATGAAATATTTCCTACATAGAAAAGGTCTTATGTGATTCCCTACTTATTCTCACTAGGAAATGTCCCATTTTCCCTAGTTTTTACTTTCCCCACTTATATGTATTTTCAACTAGGGAATTCCATGGGGAATTCTCTTTTTTTCCTATATGGGGATCGATTGAAAGTTCCTTGTGTACGTGGAGCAATTGGTGCCTCCAGGTTTGCCTCGGCAACAACATGACCTTCGGCGCCTCGAGTGCTTCGCCGTGTCATCCGTGTCGGCTGCCAAGAAAGATGCCGCTGAAACTACTCTCTACTTCCGCAGCGTGGCCGACGGAAAGAAGGTGCTGGCCATGACGTCCTGCCGTGGCAAACCTTTCTGGAGGTGGCTCCCCAGCTGCCCTTACCGAACCATGGTGAACTCCATGGGCTGCGTCTGGAAGCCCAGGTTCGAGGCCCTCCGTGGTAATAACCACCACTAACGCAGCCTCCGCAACAGCATCACTCGCTCTTCTACCTAGCTAATAATTGCTCAATGGTACTCTGCGTCACAGGCGGCGGAGCGAATGGGTCTCTCCAGATCGTCTCTCTCCAGACCACTTTTGTGTTAAGCCTTCTAGATCTTCTTGTACTGGGTGGGCTCTTCCTTTTTGGGGCATTTAGACACCACGCCATCCCACCTAATTATTTCGACAGGTATAACCGTATTGTATCCTCCATTCCAATGTCGAAGGTGGTCGACCGATCGATCGTTCAAACAGTTACAATCTCTCTCTCTCCCCCCTATCGACTCTAGTGTTTTCTATCGTTGACAAAAGTATTAAATAATGTCCGAAGCGATGGAGTACCATCCTGCCTCTGATATTGCAGTCGGCCTCCTGCGCCATGCATTCGTGCGTGTACGTCTCGTCACGATCCACCTCCATCAGATTAATTGCACGTACTTATTCAAATGCGAAGCTATATATACCTTTGTCCTTACCTTCTCGAAACCATCATTATCAACTTGAATTGAGAAATAGAGAATTGTGATAAACATCATCTTTATCTTATCCTCATTGTACCTTTAATTCTCTATTACATAAAAGTAGGGAATCACATCCTTATAATTCTTTATGTAGGGATTTTCAAAGTAATGTGGGGAATGCTCTATATTCCCTATTATAAGATGTAGGGAACGTAGGGACTTTCAAAGGAATGTAGGGAATGCTCTATATTCCCTATTATAAGATGTAGGGAATGCAATTTCCTAGTTATAGATAGGGAATACGTACTTGTCTACATAGGAAATATTGGAGAATTTCTTATATTTCACCAAATTGCCTATGTGGGGAAAGATTGAAAGTTCCTTGTGGTACTGCATAGGCATGCGGAAAGGCTCCTTCCAGACGAGCTCGCCCCATGGCAGCTCGTTCACACGTGTCAGCGAGTAGATATGGATCTCCAGGATTGACTCGATCTCCTCCTCCTCCTCCTCTTCGGACTCATCCTCTAGGCTTGACTCAATCTCCTCCTCCACTTCGTCGGGCTCATCCTCTAATTCCTCGTCCTCGGACTCATCCTCTAACTCCTGTCGATGGTCTTCCAGCTCACCTTGTTCCTGCCGAGCTTCTTCGTCTTCCAAGTCCACCTCGTGCTCATCTGATTCGTTATAAATGAAAGACCTAACGCCATACACGAGGTACAAGGTGGTAGAATCCGGGCTCCCCACCAGCCTAACTAAGAGGCGGCGACGTGGGTCCGTTGGGATGTTTTGCACGGAGCCCGGCTCCCCGGGTACATCGGGAAGGGAAAAAAGCTTGCAATGCAGACCAGTAGCCCCGTCGATTTCAGTCCGTGGAGCAAAAAATACGCTGCCCTCGGGAGGGACCATGACCACTAGCTTGCGAAGAAAGGCGTGTGGCACCCAGTAGCAGCCCTTCCATAGAACCAAGCCCTGCCCTGCACCCGTGTCCTCTTCAAGCACCTCCCAACCAGCTGCTGCACCATCGCTGCTAATGCATTCCAGGCCCGTGTGCAACACCTCCATCGTTCGTCCCCTCATCCTGCCTTCGTTTATGAAGGCGAGACTGTTGCGGTTGCTACCCAGGGCCAGCATTCTCTGGCTTGGGAAGTCGCCCCCCACGAAACAAGCCGCCCATCTGGAGCCTGCATCGCTGATGAGGTTGCACATTGGAAGCTCCTTGATCTCGCCAGTGAGGGGATTGAAGGAGTACAGTCTGCTTCAGCTCTGGCCATTTTCTGCAATCTCCCGGCATGTAACCACCAGGGTTCCTGCGTGTGTGCAGCGGAACGTGCAGCTCCTCTTGGTGCGCCGGGGCACACCAACCTCACCATTAAGAGTAAACCTTTCGCTGGACTTTAGCTTTGCGTTGAGAGCCACTCGCCCCCATCTCCGGGACTGGAAGTTGAATACAGCCAGGAAGCCCCAGCTTGGGTCATACACGGACAACAGCTGCCACGGAATATTCCCTCGTCCGTACAGCCGAGGCCTATCGTTCAGGCAGCGAATCAAGGCAAATTTCACATGAGCATCTTCGTCAGCCTAGCCTGTACGATCGAAGAGAAGGTTGGGCTGGGACAGCAGCTCCCTCCATCGCTGGGAAACGCACCGTAGCCTCACCAGGCTACAAACGCATGGCAGCCTCTTCAAAATCTCGTGAGTGACTTCCGGTGGCAGTCCAGCAGGACTCACTGAGTAGTACGCATCAGCTATTCTGCTAGTAGGATCACTAGCTTGCCTTGATCGCCGGCCCTGCAAGCCCGTCTTTAGGATAGTGTTGTGTTTCTGCTCCTGCACGACACTTAAGTTTTGTCTGCCTGTCATAGATCTCGATACTTCATCACCTAGTAATGAATAAGATGGGAGCTGGAAACCCGAACCATTCAGGGCAAGATCATGAAGTCTTATACTAAGGCCGTTGGGATCCTCTTCTGCGCTCTGCTTCCGCACAGGTCTCCGGACCCGCCGATCATTGACCTCTTCCATGCTAAATCTTCCCTTCTTCCACCTCTCGCTCCAGCCAGATTAATCGCTGATTCACCAGTGTGGCACGAGACCAACCACCGGCCATGCGCCACTGGGCATCCGCTCCTATATATGCATGACGGCAGTATCTGGGTTTCTCGCGGACTCCACTCGAATCTCGAGCGACCGGTCTAGAACCCCAATCCCGAACCCCACCCAAGAGAATCTCGTTTAGTCGAAACAATCATAATAATTAATGTCTCGTGTCTCAACCCCATCCAAGAGAGCCTCATTTAGTCGACACAATCATAATAATTATTGCCTGGTGTCTCAACCCTAAGTCTAAGGGGCCTTGCGGCAGCCCTAGCTGGAGGTTGCGTGAACCCATGGGTCCTTGGCACATGCCACAACAGCGAGGCCGGCTAAGCTATTTTAGAGGGGAACATATTCTTACGTCTCATATTCATGTGAAACCATATAGGGGGAAGGGTTTTGTACACCGCACAGTAGACTAGGATTCGAGAATCTAGAACAAGTGTATTAACATATAAACTTCACCCCAATGATAAATTGTTTGAGAAGAAGGGTATAGTTTTTTGTGCGAACCTAAAAAAGGCACGACAATAAATTTATAAGACTATGCTCACTATTTTAATGTGAAGTCCCTCTTGATTACCCCATAATGTTAACATCTTTCACATACCAACTGCAATTTTTCTAGACACTACACATATTCCATGATTATCTGAATATGAAAGCATATCACATCAACTACCATCCAAGCTCACTATGGATCCTAGCAAGTACTATTCTTATATGGCCATGGTTATCTTTATGACAATGGAGTAGTCACTTGTACTCATTCTCCCCTTGCAATCATCTATCTAATGGACACCTCCTGACATGAATGTTTGATATATTTTTGTACTTATCTTTAATATGAACATGTAGCATCATTATGTGCATGGCAATAGCAAGAGTCAACTCATTTTCATGAAGTTTCATGCACTTGCACATGTCTTACTATGAATTAGGCATAATAGCTACATATGTGAATCAACGAGACAACCCAAACGTTTCTAGCTCATGTAGTTGTAAGGATGAGGCTTGAAATTGTGTAAGTTTTATAGATTGAGTTGATGAGATACTCAACATAAGAGTGATCACTTGATCAAATGACCTAGAATATGATAGAAATTCGCATGTGGCTAGGTATACATCACAACATGTTAGAGGATATGCTCGAGTATTGAGAATATAGAGCATATTGCCTACATACTCAAAATATTAACTCAACCATTCAAATGGGTAATATATTTCAATGCATGGAAAAGTAGAATGAAGTGAAATTAATGGTGGGATTATTTCGAAGAAAAAAATGTACTTAAGAAAGAAATGTACATAAGGAGCTTACATCTCCATGGACAATGGTAGCCCTTACATGAGGTTTGATATGTGTTAACCGTGTCAGGGATGGCCTTAACTTTAGACCTTGAAATGAACTAGGTGTGCCATCATCAAGCTGATCACTCTCTAGTTGTCATTCTTTATCATAGTTCAACAAGAAATCTTTAATATTTACATTGGTGCTCTTAGCTATATATATCCCAAGTGTTTCTAAAAGCCCTATTCTACATGGTATCAGAGCTAAGTTGGAAGAATTCTAAGCTTTTTCTTAGTGTGCATGAATAAAACATACATTCTCTCTCTCTCTCTCTCTCTCTCTCTCTCTCTCTCTCTCTCTCTCTCTCTCTCTCTCTCTCTCTCTCTCTCTCTCTCTCTCTCTCTCTTAGCTCTCTCTTCATTCTTTCCTTAGCAACGTTGAAAAGGAAAAGATGAAAAATGAAAACTAGTGATCACATCTCTTACCATATGCTCCACATTTGAAAATGCAAAAGTTTTGTATGCAATTTTATATTTTAGATGGGTTATTCATTCAATGAGGAAATCTATTGGATAATCACATGAGGCTATATCTTGAAGTCCCATTCAAGAAAAACATGTTATTATGCTCCAAGTTCTTTCACACTATGGTAGCTCGTGTCAATATGCATGAGCTTAAAACTAATGTTAAGCCCATATGCTATGGGAATCCCCAACTAGTGAATTACATGTTTCAAATGTCATGGTAGGGCATCCTAGGCATGCACATATGATTTCCATATATATAACTAGGAAATTTTATTATCCACATCTTAAACTAGGGATTTATAGATCATATAACTAGGGAATCATATTTTTCACCTAGCATATTAGGGAATTGTAGGCTATACAACTAGGGAATTCGATTCCCCACATTTAGACTACGGAATTAAAAATATCTATATCAATAATATATACTTAATGGGAGATTACAAATAGTCATACCAAGATATAATTTGTGAAAAGTGGTCACCAAGCAAATTAGGCTTAAAATAATACGACATTTCTTCTCATCCCTTTTTACAAAATTTGGCAAAACTCTTCTACTTACTCCCCTAAAGATTATTTGGTGGTGCACCAAGCCCCATGAAGGTAACTATATTGATAAACAGTTTAATATTGAGCACCATGTGACCTAGGTCAATATTTATGAAAATTAGGAGCCTATTGCATGTGTCATTTGTGCATCTTCTTCTACACATTTCTAGTGCATGTGCATTGCTAAAAGAGATGAAAAGGATCCTCTTTTCCATAAGGCTAATGTCCTAAAATAAGTATCCATATACTTGTCTACCTCTATGGAAAACTTCAGCATAACTAACCTCCAAAGAAACATATAAAACTTACAGAGAATGATGTTGCATTCCAACAGGTTAAAATTCTTATAATAGAAAATGTGATAGATATCAAAAACCCAAGCCAAATGGGTTAGTTTCTCAATGCACATGTGCTAAGAGGTAACCATTAAAAAAGTAGATACAAAGGTACCTTGCTAATTTCTTGCAGTAATTGTATAGGTTTTCCAAATTTTGATATCCTTTTGAGAATTAATAGGACAATTTAATTTTTTCATTAATAACAATTATATCTACCTTGAAGCCCAACACATTCAATCAAAATAGAAAATTTAGGCGATGAATCAATTCTCATGACAACACCTAGCAAATCTTGAGTATCTCAAGCTATGGCTATTGTTTTTCATGTTTCTCATGGTCAAATACCATCTAAGAAGGAGGTTCCACAATGGCTCAAATACAAATTTATTGGAAAGGGCATTGTTCATGTTTAGTTGGGTTCAGACATACCCCACTATATTTCTTAGTTAATGAGCTCCTCTCTTGGGGAAGATAGTCTTACAATAACACAAGATCATTCACTTAGTTGGTATCAACACAAGGTAAAGTATAAATAACATAAATGAGGACCCTAATGAGCAAAACCACAATACACTTTATAGAGTGGCATGGATATTCCTAGCACCTCCTCTTCATACTTAATAAATGCTATAGTAACAAGTGATTGATGCTACAACCATGAATACTCAAGTCTCACACATAGACTAGATATGCTTTGAAGAGAACACAAAGAGGATTGAACAATTATGAACCGTGGGATAAGAAAACAGCTTCCCACATGTGGTAGCTCATCAAAGTCCAACAGTTTCTCAAAGCTTCAAGAAGACCATTCAATAGCTGTATCATTTAGAAGGCTGCATAATGTCAAAGAAGATTCAAGCCTTGAGCTATTGATCATACCAACGACTAGACTCACAAATCATCCATAAGAACATGAAGACCATTCAATAGTTGTAGCATTTTGAAGGCCACATAATGTCAAAGAAGACTCAAGCCTCGCGCTATTGATCATAGCAATGACGATACTCACAAATCATCCCTAAGAATATGCACTTGACTTCATGAAATCAATAGTTGTAGCATTTGGAAGGCCACTTAATGTCAAAGAAGATTCAAGCCTCGAGCCATTGATCATAGCAATGATGAGACTCAAAACCATCCCTAAGAACATGCACTTGACTTCAGGAAACCAACTACAACAAATATATACTTGAGAAGCACCAATCAACCAAGAACATTAAGTGGGAAATTAAGTTGACTATATGAAATGAAATGAAACAAATTTACACTTGCAAAGCACCAATCAAAAAGCATTCCTCAAGATGAATGTAAAATATTTTATGGGAAGGCACTAATTGGCCCCCTCAATTACTAGTTTCCACATCAAATCTCACATCCTCTGTGATTTTGTGTGTGCATGTTTGTTTGAGTGTGATGACCATCTACCTTTGTAAGTTTCTCCTCCTTTGCACATTCTTGTCCCAACAGTTATAGGATTAATTTGAAGAAAAACCCTAATGGATCATCAAGCATAGCCCTAATTACTCAAATGAAAATGGCATATCTTCTTGATACATGTTTGACCAATTTATTTGACATTTTAGCATGCTTATCGTACACGCATATGATATGGAGCTTTTTCACAACTGCACCACGTAATTTACACATTAAAGAAATGGATTTTATCATATCTCCTTCAAATTATCCTCTAAGGATGCTCTTATTGGTATGATATAATGCAATAGTCCTTTATTTCAACCCTTTTGTAGCTAAAGAAAGTATCATTGCAACAATCTTCCCTATGATAAAACCTTGAGAATTCATTTAACCACCAGCCTCACACAAGTTACCTATTTGGGCCTTCATTTTTAGGGTCTATCTAAGATAAAATGAATTGCTAAGAATTGGTCATCTCCTTATCTTGAAATCGTGTAGCTATATAATGATTTTTACTCTTCTTGTTAGTTCAAATTACATGATAGCTTTTGAGGGGCTATCTATTGTTGTTAGATGCAGGGGTTTCTTATTTTCATTGAAATATTGAAGGGTTTTATGTGGTTCATGACCTTACTCTCATTGAAGCCAAAATACATATTTTTATCCTCATGAACCTTACTCCATATGCAGGTACTCCATTTGCAGGTACTCCACGTGCTCCACGTGCATTGACTGAAGCACAAGCATCTGCAGAAGCACGTGCATCTGCAGAAGCTTGTGCGTCCAGCGAGGCAGAGGGCAGTTGACAGAGAGGAAGGAGGGAGAGTCGAGGGGGAGGATGAGGGTTGTGTGGGGGTTGCCTAGGAGGTGGTGAGCGATCACCCTCGCCAGTAGATCATGTAGAGGAGGTTATACGCCATTACTATAGAGTTACAGATGCCGGTGGCATCTTTCATGATGATGAGGGAAGGGATGTAATGGCGTACATGAGGAGCGTCGAGCATGCGACGTATAAAGATTGTTTCATTGCCTTCAAAAATCAGAAAAGCGGCTTGTGGCAGGAGGTGTTGAGGGCAGTCCTTAGGAGATACCCAAATCCTGAGGGTCAGTGATTCTCAGATGATTGGGGACGTACAAAAGTGAGGGATATGCTTCACAACAAAATATCCCACCTCATGACACGGGCCAGGGACTCATTGCGGAGGCTGGAGGAGGGGCGTGGAGCCTACAGCCAACCACCTATGTGCCACCGTGTAGAGTAGAAGAAAGCCAAGAAGAAAGCAGCTGAGAAAGTGAAGAGTCGCCAGCACGCAGAGGCGCGACGGATCCAAATGGAAATAATGGGATCGTCACATTACGGATCGGGCGGCAGAGAGTCGTAGGAGGCAGTGTTTGTAAGTATATTTTGATTTCTAGTTTTTTTTAATGTATATTTTTTTAAATTATTTATATATTTTAGTCTAATATATTGTGATGTCTAATTGTTTGTATATCTCTAAATGTTTTGCAGACTACCATCGTTGGTAGGACACCTACCCCTAAAGAGGTAGGTTACCATCGAGGCCATAACCGCGCAACGACATGGCTTCACTTTTATGAGGAGGGTCTCATCACTGAGGACCAATACAACCGGGCCATGAGGATTCGACAGCCAGAGGAGGTATGTTTTCCTTACTTTCCTATTAAAAGTATAACTAATTAGAACTTTTTCTCCACCTTGTCTATGTAAGCAACCCTGATCTTTTGTGTGTGTAGGCAAACCCTGATGTGGAGCACAGTAAGGAGGGGGATAGCGACGCTAGTAGCCATGGTGGTACTAGGGAGGATGTTTCCTCTTCAGATTCGTAGAGGAGCACCATACCTCCTCATGAGGCCTTCTTTTCTTGTATATGTATGATATCTCTTTGAGCCTACTGCTTGCGGCCACGCTTTAGGTCGCAAGCACTCAAAACTTCCCTTGTAAATGCTTTGATATATAATGAATACATGGACTTTCACTTTCAATTCTCGTGCCCGTAAGATACATTGTCTTTTTCCCAAATACACAATCTGATGTATGGGAGGGGGGGAAAAAAAAACCAGCAACCACATGCTCTCTGGTTTTTTTTTCCAGTTCTGTTTTGCGCGTCTATCAGCGCGTCTAAATTGCAGGTAATTCGCGTTTATTCGCACGTCTATAATACAGACTACACGCGCTCATACACGCGCTGCATAATTCAAATTAAAAAATAAAATTAAATATCTTTTTTAGAAAAATACATTTTTTGTTTTCCGTTCGCGTCTATTAGTGCTTGTAAAAGTGCGTCTAAAAGCTTGTCTATATGTGCATGTATATGTGCGTCTATTGCGCGTCTATTTGTGCGTGTAAACTCGTCGATACATGCGATTATGGACGCATAATCATAGACACACAAATACACGGGCGGATAGACGCGCCCGTAAGTTTTTCTCTGTATTCAAAAATTGCGTCTAAATGTGCGTGTATGAGGCTTTTTTGTTGTAGTGCATGTTGACCATGACATTTATATTCCTTTTGATATTTAGTATCAATAGACCTAATCATCATAATCTTGGACCTCCATGCTATGGAACCTTGGTTTATGACATGAGCAACTATTTTGATCAAAAGAACAATGCCCTACACGTCGGTGTTCAGCAAAGCTCCCCATGGAATCTCAAAGCCTAGAAATCCCTACACATAGTTGCATCCATCGGTAAACGCTTCCAACTAAATATTGCTATGTAGGCCATCCTGGTTACACAATTTTTACCCCATGATTTAGGTCCCAAAACAAATGCATTGTACCACGTACGCCACATGCGAACACTTGTTAAGCCTATCTTATAGTCCACACCCTCCATACGCAGAGCCTTGCGATTAGATTGCATTGTTTCTAAATTAAAAGGGCAAGACCCGAAGCGAACAAGGCCAAAACATGCGGACGCCAACGTCTCACTTTCCAGTTCTCGCAAGAGACGGCGTTCCGGATTCGTGATGATTCATGGAACATAAGGGCAGTCTTACGCAGTGGAATAGCTCGAGCTCTCGTGCGATGCTGTATTGCTCTCGATGCAGTGGAATAGGACGATAAAAGAAGCGTCGCGTTTGAATAAGTGAAATTAATGTGATGGAGGCCGATCGGGATGAGACTTACATGGACACATGCATGGCGCAGGAGGTAAGTGATGATTTCATGGAACGTGAGGGTCTGTTTGCTGATAGACGTGCAGTGATAGGTATCACTAATACGTTCTCTCTGATACGTGTGTAAAAAGCGACAACGTAATCTCTGATACGACTCCTCTGATACGTTCTCTCTGACCCGGAAGCGAACGCCGACACCCCCCCCAGGGCTTGGGCAGGCTCGTGATGCGGTTATGGTCCAGAAACAGGAAGAAGAGACTGGTGAGGTTGGAGGCGAAGGCGTCGGGTACCTGGCCCGAGAGGCGGTTGTAGGCGAGGTCGGCATTGACGAGGTTGGAGAGCTGGCCAAAGGAGGCAGGGATGGGACCCCCGATGGAGTTGCTGAAGATGCGGATGTGGTGCAAGCTAGCCATCCCGCCTATCGAGGGAGGCAGAGTGTCCGTCAACTTGTTGTAGGAGACATCCAGCTCCTGCAAGGCGGCCAAGTTCTCAAAGGACGCTGGGATGGCCCCCGTGAGGCCGCCTTCCCCGCCGTCGATGAGCATGTTGCTCAGGTCTAGGCTCACGAGCGCGGTCAGCTTCCCCAACGAGGAAGGGATCGGACCGTGGAAGCAGTTCTGGCTCAGTCTTAGAGTGTGGAGGGCCGATATACACCCAGCAACACACGCATATATATATATATATAGACGCACACATACCGCACCCCTGTAGGGAATGGAAGTTGTTCGTTCCTATATCAGCGCACGAGAGTGAGACTACAGGAGTCGTATCAGAGAGAACGTGTGTAAAAAGCGACGCTCTCTTGCACATCCCTGCGCCCATCTCTCACACACACAAACGTAGAGACTAGACTAGGCTAGCTAATAGGCCGACGCTTTGCCCCCTCCGGAAAGAAGGAGCAGACAAGCGACATTGGCAGACAAGGAAACACCGAGGATCCCTCTCAGCTTTAATGTCCCTTGCTTCTGCAAACACACACCCCCATCAGTTAACTGTTTCTCTGGACTGATTGATTGATTGATGGATTGGGTCAGGTCTACAGGAGAGATTAACTTTAATTTGAGACATTCCTTTGGAATGAGTTTCTCTGTTTCGCTCCTGTTCGTAAATCAGAAGCGAGGGTTTCTTGGCTTTACATGCATAATACTTGATGTCAGAGAAAGAGGAGCATAGAGAGCTGTGAGAACCTGTCTTGCTGTATATATCCCCATGAATTAGGCAAGAACTAGATGCCATTTACCTCATAACCCTCTCATCAAGGGCATAATCTGTCTTAAGAGTAGCTTGAGCTGACAATTAGGTGCCCCATACCAGTTTTGCTTGAGAGAAAGGGTGTCATATAGACAAGCAAATGGGATTGCTGATTCTAGATTACTTGAGGGGCTTTGTGGGGCGGAGTGGTTTTTCCTTCTCTATGCATCATACATCAAAAGGTTTTGACATTCCTATGTGGAAAAAGGGGTTCCTAAGAGCCACCACATACCTAGCTAGTTGCGGTCCCGTTACCCCCAACCGCAACTAGCCAGGTATGCAATCCCTCCCTTGTAGAAGCTTGACATGATGATGTAGCTCAGAATGTGGCAATTATAATGAGGATCCGTTTTGAGCTTGTGATAATATTGTGTTTTGAGCTTGTTTGGATTAGTTTTGATAGGCTATTGTGATGTGTTTTGAGCTTATTTGGGTTAGTTTCGATAGGCTATTCATTGTTGTAACAATGTGGGCAACAAGCCTTTTTACTAAGAATGTTTATGCCTATTGTGTCCACTAGTCTTTCTGATATACTACATGTATACCATGATGTATACTACATGTATACCATGCTTGGGAAAGGATAACTGCTGTGATGGGCCTTATTTATAGCCCTAGGGACACGACCTTCCTATCCTAGCAGGGTTTTGTAATCTCTGACTTTGCTTGTTTTGAGGAGATGTCCAACCATGCTTGGGAAATGATAACTGTTGTGATGGGCCTTGTAGCCCTAGGGATACGATCTTCCTATCCAAGCTGGGTTTTGTTATCTCTTGTTTGCTTTTTATCCTATGTTTTCTCGAGCATAAGTTTATTATAGTAAGCTCCAAGTATCACTTGTTCGAGGAGATGTTTAACCATACTAGGGAAATAATAAGTGATGTGATGGGTCTTTTTGGCCCAGCCTGGCCCGATCTTCCTTTCCAGGCAGGGTTTTGTAGTCTCTCTCTCTGTAGCCTACTTATGTTTGTAGACTCAGAGTCAGCTTGAATTCCCCTTCAATTCACATGAGCCAAGTGACACCTTTGCACCACTTCATAACGTACATCTAGCTATACTTTACTGGAAGATCTAGTTTATGTATGTGCCCATAATAAATATAAAACTTTGAGATAACAATATTAAGTGAACATAGTTTTCTTTCACCCTATGAATATGCTTGTAAACCATATAGCACTATCGTATCCCTGCTCTACCCTTAGAAATAATAGACACATGTTTTTGCTAAACTAAGTCTTATGCATCTTTGGAAGATTTTGATACGAAGGTATTCTATAATTAAATCTCCTTGCACTTTCTACTCTTTGCAGCTTTCTAATTAAATCTCCTTGACTATGCTTATGGTTCTTGAATATAATTTATTTCCACCATAGATAAAAGTCTACTTCCCTTTGAGTAATGCTTTTTTTTTCCCGTTTGATGTATAACCTTTGATATGTAACTTTAATATATAGATGGATTATTTTCTATTTATGTCTATGTTTCAGGAAGCCATAATGAATAATTTAAGGAGATGTCAGTGCAATTATAAGTGTAGGCATTCAACCCTTGGTTATCATAATGTTACTAGACAAACTTACTTTGCACACAGTCGCAAGGATATGAATGGGATAATACATTCATCAGTTTTGGCTCAACAAGAAGGTCAAAATTCTACTAACAATGATGTTTCTATGAGTGAAGATAACCCTCCTATGGATCAACCATCATCTCACTCTTTGCCTAGACGCAGGCGTTTGTGGTGTACATGCAGGACATATTGTGGAGGTGGACGTATGGTTCCTCACTCAACATATGCAAGACACATGAAATTTGAGGAAAGATTTAAGAGTCTCGCTACTAATCTTGGTTTACATGACTCTCAAGGACTACCACAAGATGACATTCTACTAGAGCATAATGACATGGGAGATGAGGTCCATAATGACCCATCAGATGAGATTGGCAATTTAGACGAAAGGGAGGATAATGAGGTGGAACCACAACATGAAGCGTTCGAGATGGATGATGTTGAACCATCTTTACTTGACAAAATCCTTCAAAGAATAATTCAATTGCAAGCACTTTGGGATGAGCATCAAGCTTCAATTGAGTTTCAAGATAAAATGCTTAAAATTCTTTTTGGTGATATGGTCAGTTCTGATCCCCCCCAAGCACATATGGACAATATATATATGCCAAGCTTAGCCAAACTACTAGTGCAAATGCCTAACACATGGGATGGAGACTTGAATGGTATAAATATTCCTACTTGTTGGGAGAAACTTGGTATCATGTTCACACAGCTAGGTATGGTTAACTCCCAACGTTACAGGGTATGCCAAGGAAGTGAGAGCTCTATTCATGCACCATTGCTTTATCAGCCAAGCAAGGAGGATAACTACATTAGAGACACAATTGAATGCTTGTGTAACACCAGAAAAGGAGGAAGGAAGAAGTTAAAGCGTGATTGTTCACAATGTTGTGAAAAGTGTTCCAAGTTTCTCTATCGAGAAAAGATATGCTCTCTTTTGACTATGTCTCCATTAGAGAACAATTGCGTCTACTAACTAGAAGTAGAACTCTATGCCATGAATTGTTGGAAATGTGGAGAAATAAAAACAAATGGTTAATACAGGTGAATACACTTTGTGATTCTACAATAAATGAGTTTTGGGTTGGTACAAAATGCAAAAGTGTAAATGATTTTTGGAATCCTGAATCATACTTTGAGCTTCCATTGATATGTAATAACATGCATTGCAAACAAGTCTATACAGCTTGGCCTTCTACCCAAAGGTCACCATTGCTTAATCATTCATGGGATGATATTGAGAGTGCCTACAAGTTTATCTGCAAATCATGCCGAACTCACATACATGGGTACAAAAGGATTTGTAAGATACACTTTATTATCATGCTCGTCTTTTTAATTAATATAAATGAAATTTGATACATGTTACTAAAATGTGGTGTGTTTTGTGATAAATAGGGTGATCCACGCAATTTCGCATTCTTATTACATTGGGATGGATTCCAAGCCTCAAAGACAACCCAGAAGAATTGTGGAGTTGTTGAAATCAAAATTCTCAATGTTGGAAAGAGCTTCCTTATTGGAGTTATACTGGTTTTATTTATTCCATTCAGTTGCAAAAAAGTTATTGGAAGCTCTAGTAAACTCTTTCACATATTCATGCAGCTATTGATAGATGAATTAGAAAGTCTATTTGTTGATGGATTTGAAGTAGACTTCAATCATCCAGTTACACAGATTGTTGAGCATGAAAATTCTCTTAGTCGAAGATTCATTGGACGTGCTATCCTAATGATGGTAACTGGAGACCATCCAGCTCAGTGCAAGATTGGATCTTTCAAAGATGGTAGTCAATTGTTTTGTCATAGAGACAAAGCAATAGCCACTTTGGAGGGTGAGGGCTCAGGACGTTACTTGTATGGTCAAAATAGATTCCAGTTGAGATATAGACCAATTAAAAGATCAACCAATGAAATGCTTAGTTCTTTGACTATGGCAGAGCGAGCCCTCACCCAAGCAGAAAGAGAAGAGATTTTGAAAGATGCGGGACTTTCTGGTAGATCATGCTTGTGGAGACTATATGAACTCTATGGCTTTGATTTATCCCTAGACCTTGTATATGATTGTATGCATATTTTGGCTCTAAATTTTTTCTCAAAATATATATGTTCTCTAGTAAGGACTGTGGATAACAGGATGAAAGTAAAAATTGATGAGACAACACATCGTGTCACTAAAGTAACACTATACTCTATTCGTTATGGTCGCAGGCCAAGATATCCTAGTAAGTATTGTGAGAGCTACAAGGCTGAGGAAAATCAAAAGTGAATTCAATGGTGTTTGCCTTATGTACTATGTGAGATTGAAGGTATTTCGAAGGTATTCTATGACCTAGGATTGATTCTGATAGACATTGCTCATGCTTTTTACAACTACACTCGCGACAATGGTTGGTCTAGAGAAAATATAGACACTTTGAGAGATTTGCTTGGTTCATGGAGAGTAAGCTCTGAGGAGCTCTTAGGATCAAACTCAGCTCCTTTGGAACATGTTGCAAGTATAAATATTTTTTATTTTCTTAGTTTTTTCATTTATATAGCAATTATATTTCACTTTAATCGTATATATTTTCTTGCCTTACTAAATGTAGGTTTTGGAGAATTCTTGGATGACATTATTCGACATGGTAGTCATGATGCTTTCTGGTGTTATATTTATGAGCGTATAGTCTTAGTATATGTCAATATCAAAACAAATAACAAAGATAATGAGATTTCTTATGCAAACTACCAAAGACGAAGATTCTTTACATGGATATTTATGCATATTACAAAAGACCAACGTGACAGACTTATGCCGTATCAAAGGATGACAAGAGAACTTCACAAAGCTTTACTACCACCTGATGGATACTTAGTGGATTCTAATAGGTACGATGAATGTCCAGAATGGCATGCATCAGGTCTCATGCATGTATCATGTGTGGAGAATGCAAAAGAAATATGGAGTTTTTTAGAAAAGGCTAATGATTGTGCATGCAAAAGAGTGGCTCTAACAAAGGGAATAACCATAGGAGCAAAGAAGTTAAGACGCAGAGATGCAACTAATGAAGAAAAGAGATATGTTCATCATAGCTTCAACATAGAGGTGGAAACAGTGACAGAATATAAAAAGGTTTTTCTAAAGGGAGAAGTTTATAAAGTGGGAGATAAAGTGGTGGTAAGATGCGATGAAGACTCTAGAGTGGACATAGATGTTGGCCATTGAAAAGCATGCATATCATCATTTTTTTTGTTTGAATGCAATGGTGAAGTGAAACTATTTTTTGGAGCTTATTACTACAGACAATGTATTGTGGTTGAAAGTGGCCATGAAAGTCTAGTTGTGGATACCACTACAGGTATAAGTGTCTTGCAAAATGGTTTTGTTCCATTTCCATGGGATTGTATTAGACCAATACAATCATTGTTACACAAATTTATTCCACTTCAACATGGAAACAATATCATCGCATATGAGACAAAAGATTTGAGACCAAGGTCACGTTTGATTAAGATAGGTTGCATCGGTTGCATTCCTCCTTGGCTAGAGGAAAATGATATTGTCTATATGAAGTCTCATCTAGATGCTTTATGTGAGCCAAATGACCTCAAATGTGCGGTTATAAGAGCAGTACACTATGAAATGAAGTAAGTAAAAGTGGGATGGCTAACTAATGTACACTTGCAAGAAAATATTTGGAAAGTGAGAATAGAGGATCAAGATTGGAAGGATTGGTGGCTATGTAATTCCACAAAAAAGCAATGGCAAGTACTCAAAACAAAAGCAATTGCAATTGACAACAAAAGAAAGATTGTACCTACCATGTGGCGTTCGCATGAGCATGAGGCAACAATGTTATGACGGTAGGTTTATTGAAGTCTTTTGTTTTGTATTGCTTAATGTAATTTACATTTTCAAACATTATGACGGTATGTTTATTGAAGTCTTTTGTTTTGTATTGCTTAATGTGATATACATTTTCAAACATACATTGCAAATACTTTCTTATTGTTACCATGCCTATGTAGGTTTGCCATGTCGACTTCTAATCTAGAGATGATGGCTCTTTTGAAAAAAATGATGAGTGAGGATCCCAAACTACTTGGGCTTGTGGATTCAGTTGTGGAAGAAGTGAAAGGTAACTAACTCTAATAACTAAATTTATACCTAATTTTATTACTATTTTATGTGTTCTAATCCAAGTGCTAAGGAATTAAGTGATTTAGTTTGATATAGTACTTCTTTTTAAAAAATATAAGTCTCTTATGTTTCTAAACTTTGGTTTATTATGTGTACATAAAGGTAACAAAATCAGAAATGCAGGTACAAGAGATAATGGAACAATGAAAGCTAAGGAGGTCATTGGCCCTAATGTCTCTTCAAATCACGATACAGGTATATGTCTTTATTTCTACTAAACTTTGAAAATTTAAATCTGTACATATATTACATCTTGCTTTATTAGGTGATTCATTTTGAGATTAACTAGCTTTAATTAGTCTCTTTGCCAAATTTAAAATGTTCATAGTTATTCATATCTTTAAACTTTGAGTAATTGTGTGTATATATATAAACATAGATAAAATAACAACAAAACGTGGGAAAAGAGGTAATGTAAGAAAGGGAGATAAGGAGGTTACTTGCGATAATGTTTCTTCAAGTCAAGATGCAGGTACCAACTTTAAGGATCAAAAACTTGTACAAATTTGGTGACCCAAATTGATACACAATATCTAATTACTTTCTTTTGTGTTATTGAAAATTTTCATAACCTTGTATTATCGTTAGCTTTGGTTAACTCTATGTATATATAGGTAAACAAGTTACTAAAGATGACACAAGAGACAATGTAAGAAAGGAAGACATTGAGATTGCTTGCCTTAACACTTCTTCAAGCCAAGAATCAGGTATTATCAGCTTTCTTATGTTGATAATGAGCTATTTTTTGAAATGGTTATACTAACTAATGATATTTGATCACTTGAGTATCAATAGGAGTGATACGCATACCATCATATGATGATATCTATCGGCCACCCATGTTGAAATTTAGAGAAGAGGGTAGACTTTATGGAAAAAAGCTCTTGGCTGAATACTTTAAAAGTCAACACACTGTCATGCTCGAAAATTATCATCGAGTACATAGGTGATTTGAATCCTTAAACCCAGATGATCTACGTTATAAAAATGCGGATAAAAAGTATATCATGAAAATTATATCAGAGAATCACCATGAGATTTTACCATTGAAGTTTACTGGATGTGAGTACATATGGAGAGAGAATGACATATATGACTGGTGGAAGGGTACAAAGCAAGATGAAAGAAAGTATTTGAAGAAAAAAGATTCTTTAAAGAAGGTAAGTTGATTGTTACTTTTTTTAATTGGCTTTCCTAATATTTGAGGTGTAGATTCTTAGTTATTGAACTTTTAATCTTATGACATATAGAGAGAATTATCCACATCTCTTGGAGTGGATGATATAGATAAGCTTCAAAATGTATCAAATGACATAACATCATCAATGGTAAGATGATTTATAAGTTTGATATCATAAGTGTAGGATTGGCTCTTTTTCTCCCATACTCATTTAGGGGTGTCTATTGATGGCAGAGTGAACCATATGTTGCTACTATTGATTCTAATCAACTTGATGTATACATTCCTAGCATGGATGATATTGCGAATGAACAAGGTTTGAAAAAGGTATCTTATAATCTTATATGTTTATCATTTTTGTACTTGATTCCATATATTTTGAACATTTGATGTATACACATGATCTTATTTTGTTGATGTAGCCTCTTGAAGAAAGTAGCTCCTTTGAAGGACAACAATACAAGCAAACAGATTTATCATTGCAGGTAATGCTTTTGAGCTCATATCTAATAACTTTCTTTAAGAATGTCTCTTATACAGATACTTATACATTAACTTTCATTTCCCATAGATGAATATGTTCGTGGAGGAAGAAAAGAGCTTTGAAGAATTTCAATGTTATACATCCGATGACGTTCTTTGCTTTATATTAAATTTAAGATTAACCATATGATTCATGTTCTTAACAGTATCTTATCCTTTACATGCTTAAAATGTAGGATGTTGAAAATGAAGATGAGACACTTGATATGGAAAATTGTGCCAGCTTTTCAAAGTTATTGTCACATGGTTTAGACAAAATAATGTACTCAACTAAACGTCAAGAAACTCTGGAACAAAGTATCCATAGTTCAAGCAATGATAAGGTATGTAACTTTTTTTTCTATATAAATGTTTTTAATGTGATTACTAATTTTAGTTTTGAATGTAGGCTAATCCAAATGATGACATTAATGAAACATCTCGAAAAAGTCAAAGAAAGAGGAAGGTATTTGATATATGTTTGTGAGAGAACAATAGCGTCATAGTTTAGTGAATAACTAAATATATGATTTATTATATAACTATTTATTTTATGTGTTGACTAGCCAAGTGAGAAGATGAAGGATATTTTGCAACAAAGGAGCATGAAATGAGGTACCAGTATCAATGAAAAAGAACCAAAGGTGCTAGATGTAAATGTTTATATTTTTGTTTATGTCATACATGAAAAGCATAATCTACTCTTTTTATTTTATTTAAATTAGGAATTTAAAGATCTCCCAAACCAAGGCATTGAGATTAACATTTCAAATGATACTCAAATTATAACTTTATTGTTAATTTATATTTTAATTAGATATATATAATTGTAGTCATGTAGTTGAATTTGTAGCTTTGAGATTAACATTTCAAATGATGCTTAAAGGGTAGGTTTATAGTTTATATATATATATATATAATAGTCATGTAGTTAAATTTATGGCTTTTCATATTATAATTCGTGTCATTTAATTATCCATACATAGTATAATAAGTTACTTATTCTCTTTTAGTTATTCAATGCAGGTTAATATGACAAAAGAGAACATGGAAACCATACTTTTGAAGTATGTTGGTGTGCCTACAATTCATGATATGTACTTTTCTTTAAAGAGTACATACATGAATCTCCAAAAGATTGAAGCTAGCTTTCGAGTCTTGATTAAGGATACAAAGAAGCCAACAAGTGATGATATGATTAAGGAGATTGTTTATTGGCTACTAGGAAATGGCAAAGTTGTATTAAACAAAAATAGCAATGTGCTTAGTCTAGATGATGTGGAAGTTTTAGCGTAACTTCTACTTTGAGTTAAGAATTTATTGCTTTTCAACATATTGGAGATTTGAGGGATTACTCAAATATTTATTACTTTGGAACATATTGGAGATTTAAGGGATAAAACATTCAAGACACACATGTTGCTTAATTAGTTTTTAGTTCTATGCTCCTTTAAAAGTATTTTCATTTTTCTTTTGGCTGCTAGAAGTAGATGTTGATGTCTTAATTTGTTTAATCTATTTTGATCATTAGATGTATGTTATTGATCCTTACTTAGAAATGATGACATTCTCTATATAAATTTCTAGTTAAAAATTTATTGTGTAATTTCTTGTTTGATATCAGCATGTCTAAGAGTAAGGGCAAAGTAGATAAATTGATAAGGAAAAAAGAGAATTCCCACGAAATTCCGTAGTTGAAAGTACATATAAGTAGGGAATGCAAAAAATAGGAAAAATGAGAGATTTCCTAGTGAGAGTACCTAGGGAATCACATCTAGAATTTTTTTCCTATATATGGAATATTTCTTATATAGGAATTATTCCCTACATAGAAAATTCTGTATTTTCCTATGTATGAAATATTTCCTACATAGAAAAGGTCTTATGTGATTCCCTACTTATTCTCACTAGGAAATGTCCCATTTTCCCTAGTTTTTACTTTCCCCACTTATATGTATTTTCAACTAGGGAATTCCATGGGGAATTCTCTTTTTTTCCTATATGGGGATCGATTGAAAGTTCCTTGTGTACGTGGAGCAATTGGTGCCTCCAGGTTTGCCTCGGCAACAACATGACCTTCGGCGCCTCGAGTGCTTCGCCGTGTCATCCGTGTCGGCTGCCAAGAAAGATGCCGCTGAAACTACTCTCTACTTCCGCAGCGTGGCCGACGGAAAGAAGGTGCTGGCCATGACGTCCTGCCGTGGCAAACCTTTCTGGAGGTGGCTCCCCAGCTGCCCTTACCGAACCATGGTGAACTCCATGGGCTGCGTCTGGAAGCCCAGGTTCGAGGCCCTCCGTGGTAATAACCACCACTAACGCAGCCTCCGCAACAGCATCACTCGCTCTTCTACCTAGCTAATAATTGCTCAATGGTACTCTGCGTCACAGGCGGCGGAGCGAATGGGTCTCTCCAGATCGTCTCTCTCCAGACCACTTTTGTGTTAAGCCTTCTAGATCTTCTTGTACTGGGTGGGCTCTTCCTTTTTGGGGCATTTAGACACCACGCCATCCCACCTAATTATTTCGACAGGTATAACCGTATTGTATCCTCCATTCCAATGTCGAAGGTGGTCGACCGATCGATCGTTCAAACAGTTACAATCTCTCTCTCTCCCCCCTATCGACTCTAGTGTTTTCTATCGTTGACAAAAGTATTAAATAATGTCCGAAGCGATGGAGTACCATCCTGCCTCTGATATTGCAGTCGGCCTCCTGCGCCATGCATTCGTGCGTGTACGTCTCGTCACGATCCACCTCCATCAGATTAATTGCACGTACTTATTCAAATGCGAAGCTATATATACCTTTGTCCTTACCTTCTCGAAACCATCATTATCAACTTGAATTGAGAAATAGAGAATTGTGATAAACATCATCTTTATCTTATCCTCATTGTACCTTTAATTCTCTATTACATAAAAGTAGGGAATCACATCCTTATAATTCTTTATGTAGGGATTTTCAAAGTAATGTGGGGAATGCTCTATATTCCCTATTATAAGATGTAGGGAACGTAGGGACTTTCAAAGGAATGTAGGGAATGCTCTATATTCCCTATTATAAGATGTAGGGAATGCAATTTCCTAGTTATAGATAGGGAATACGTACTTGTCTACATAGGAAATATTGGAGAATTTCTTATATTTCACCAAATTGCCTATGTGGGGAAAGATTGAAAGTTCCTTGTGGTACTGCATAGGCATGCGGAAAGGCTCCTTCCAGACGAGCTCGCCCCATGGCAGCTCGTTCACACGTGTCAGCGAGTAGATATGGATCTCCAGGATTGACTCGATCTCCTCCTCCTCCTCCTCTTCGGACTCATCCTCTAGGCTTGACTCAATCTCCTCCTCCACTTCGTCGGGCTCATCCTCTAATTCCTCGTCCTCGGACTCATCCTCTAACTCCTGTCGATGGTCTTCCAGCTCACCTTGTTCCTGCCGAGCTTCTTCGTCTTCCAAGTCCACCTCGTGCTCATCTGATTCGTTATAAATGAAAGACCTAACGCCATACACGAGGTACAAGGTGGTAGAATCCGGGCTCCCCACCAGCCTAACTAAGAGGCGGCGACGTGGGTCCGTTGGGATGTTTTGCACGGAGCCCGGCTCCCCGGGTACATCGGGAAGGGAAAAAAGCTTGCAATGCAGACCAGTAGCCCCGTCGATTTCAGTCCGTGGAGCAAAAAATACGCTGCCCTCGGGAGGGACCATGACCACTAGCTTGCGAAGAAAGGCGTGTGGCACCCAGTAGCAGCCCTTCCATAGAACCAAGCCCTGCCCTGCACCCGTGTCCTCTTCAAGCACCTCCCAACCAGCTGCTGCACCATCGCTGCTAATGCATTCCAGGCCCGTGTGCAACACCTCCATCGTTCGTCCCCTCATCCTGCCTTCGTTTATGAAGGCGAGACTGTTGCGGTTGCTACCCAGGGCCAGCATTCTCTGGCTTGGGAAGTCGCCCCCCACGAAACAAGCCGCCCATCTGGAGCCTGCATCGCTGATGAGGTTGCACATTGGAAGCTCCTTGATCTCGCCAGTGAGGGGATTGAAGGAGTACAGTCTGCTTCAGCTCTGGCCATTTTCTGCAATCTCCCGGCATGTAACCACCAGGGTTCCTGCGTGTGTGCAGCGGAACGTGCAGCTCCTCTTGGTGCGCCGGGGCACACCAACCTCACCATTAAGAGTAAACCTTTCGCTGGACTTTAGCTTTGCGTTGAGAGCCACTCGCCCCCATCTCCGGGACTGGAAGTTGAATACAGCCAGGAAGCCCCAGCTTGGGTCATACACGGACAACAGCTGCCACGGAATATTCCCTCGTCCGTACAGCCGAGGCCTATCGTTCAGGCAGCGAATCAAGGCAAATTTCACATGAGCATCTTCGTCAGCCTAGCCTGTACGATCGAAGAGAAGGTTGGGCTGGGACAGCAGCTCCCTCCATCGCTGGGAAACGCACCGTAGCCTCACCAGGCTACAAACGCATGGCAGCCTCTTCAAAATCTCGTGAGTGACTTCCGGTGGCAGTCCAGCAGGACTCACTGAGTAGTACGCATCAGCTATTCTGCTAGTAGGATCACTAGCTTGCCTTGATCGCCGGCCCTGCAAGCCCGTCTTTAGGATAGTGTTGTGTTTCTGCTCCTGCACGACACTTAAGTTTTGTCTGCCTGTCATAGATCTCGATACTTCATCACCTAGTAATGAATAAGATGGGAGCTGGAAACCCGAACCATTCAGGGCAAGATCATGAAGTCTTATACTAAGGCCGTTGGGATCCTCTTCTGCGCTCTGCTTCCGCACAGGTCTCCGGACCCGCCGATCATTGACCTCTTCCATGCTAAATCTTCCCTTCTTCCACCTCTCGCTCCAGCCAGATTAATCGCTGATTCACCAGTGTGGCACGAGACCAACCACCGGCCATGCGCCACTGGGCATCCGCTCCTATATATGCATGACGGCAGTATCTGGGTTTCTCGCGGACTCCACTCGAATCTCGAGCGACCGGTCTAGAACCCCAATCCCGAACCCCACCCAAGAGAATCTCGTTTAGTCGAAACAATCATAATAATTAATGTCTCGTGTCTCAACCCCATCCAAGAGAGCCTCATTTAGTCGACACAATCATAATAATTATTGCCTGGTGTCTCAACCCTAAGTCTAAGGGGCCTTGCGGCAGCCCTAGCTGGAGGTTGCGTGAACCCATGGGTCCTTGGCACATGCCACAACAGCGAGGCCGGCTAAGCTATTTTAGAGGGGAACATATTCTTACGTCTCATATTCATGTGAAACCATATAGGGGGAAGGGTTTTGTACACCGCACAGTAGACTAGGATTCGAGAATCTAGAACAAGTGTATTAACATATAAACTTCACCCCAATGATAAATTGTTTGAGAAGAAGGGTATAGTTTTTTGTGCGAACCTAAAAAAGGCACGACAATAAATTTATAAGACTATGCTCACTATTTTAATGTGAAGTCCCTCTTGATTACCCCATAATGTTAACATCTTTCACATACCAACTGCAATTTTTCTAGACACTACACATATTCCATGATTATCTGAATATGAAAGCATATCACATCAACTACCATCCAAGCTCACTATGGATCCTAGCAAGTACTATTCTTATATGGCCATGGTTATCTTTATGACAATGGAGTAGTCACTTGTACTCATTCTCCCCTTGCAATCATCTATCTAATGGACACCTCCTGACATGAATGTTTGATATATTTTTGTACTTATCTTTAATATGAACATGTAGCATCATTATGTGCATGGCAATAGCAAGAGTCAACTCATTTTCATGAAGTTTCATGCACTTGCACATGTCTTACTATGAATTAGGCATAATAGCTACATATGTGAATCAACGAGACAACCCAAACGTTTCTAGCTCATGTAGTTGTAAGGATGAGGCTTGAAATTGTGTAAGTTTTATAGATTGAGTTGATGAGATACTCAACATAAGAGTGATCACTTGATCAAATGACCTAGAATATGATAGAAATTCGCATGTGGCTAGGTATACATCACAACATGTTAGAGGATATGCTCGAGTATTGAGAATATAGAGCATATTGCCTACATACTCAAAATATTAACTCAACCATTCAAATGGGTAATATATTTCAATGCATGGAAAAGTAGAATGAAGTGAAATTAATGGTGGGATTATTTCGAAGAAAAAAATGTACTTAAGAAAGAAATGTACATAAGGAGCTTACATCTCCATGGACAATGGTAGCCCTTACATGAGGTTTGATATGTGTTAACCGTGTCAGGGATGGCCTTAACTTTAGACCTTGAAATGAACTAGGTGTGCCATCATCAAGCTGATCACTCTCTAGTTGTCATTCTTTATCATAGTTCAACAAGAAATCTTTAATATTTACATTGGTGCTCTTAGCTATATATATCCCAAGTGTTTCTAAAAGCCCTATTCTACATGGTATCAGAGCTAAGTTGGAAGAATTCTAAGCTTTTTCTTAGTGTGCATGAATAAAACATACATTCTCTCTCTCTCTCTCTCTCTCTCTCTCTCTCTCTCTCTCTCTCTCTCTCTCTCTCTCTCTCTCTCTCTCTCTCTCTCTCTCTCTCTCTTAGCTCTCTCTTCATTCTTTCCTTAGCAACGTTGAAAAGGAAAAGATGAAAAATGAAAACTAGTGATCACATCTCTTACCATATGCTCCACATTTGAAAATGCAAAAGTTTTGTATGCAATTTTATATTTTAGATGGGTTATTCATTCAATGAGGAAATCTATTGGATAATCACATGAGGCTATATCTTGAAGTCCCATTCAAGAAAAACATGTTATTATGCTCCAAGTTCTTTCACACTATGGTAGCTCGTGTCAATATGCATGAGCTTAAAACTAATGTTAAGCCCATATGCTATGGGAATCCCCAACTAGTGAATTACATGTTTCAAATGTCATGGTAGGGCATCCTAGGCATGCACATATGATTTCCATATATATAACTAGGAAATTTTATTATCCACATCTTAAACTAGGGATTTATAGATCATATAACTAGGGAATCATATTTTTCACCTAGCATATTAGGGAATTGTAGGCTATACAACTAGGGAATTCGATTCCCCACATTTAGACTACGGAATTAAAAATATCTATATCAATAATATATACTTAATGGGAGATTACAAATAGTCATACCAAGATATAATTTGTGAAAAGTGGTCACCAAGCAAATTAGGCTTAAAATAATACGACATTTCTTCTCATCCCTTTTTACAAAATTTGGCAAAACTCTTCTACTTACTCCCCTAAAGATTATTTGGTGGTGCACCAAGCCCCATGAAGGTAACTATATTGATAAACAGTTTAATATTGAGCACCATGTGACCTAGGTCAATATTTATGAAAATTAGGAGCCTATTGCATGTGTCATTTGTGCATCTTCTTCTACACATTTCTAGTGCATGTGCATTGCTAAAAGAGATGAAAAGGATCCTCTTTTCCATAAGGCTAATGTCCTAAAATAAGTATCCATATACTTGTCTACCTCTATGGAAAACTTCAGCATAACTAACCTCCAAAGAAACATATAAAACTTACAGAGAATGATGTTGCATTCCAACAGGTTAAAATTCTTATAATAGAAAATGTGATAGATATCAAAAACCCAAGCCAAATGGGTTAGTTTCTCAATGCACATGTGCTAAGAGGTAACCATTAAAAAAGTAGATACAAAGGTACCTTGCTAATTTCTTGCAGTAATTGTATAGGTTTTCCAAATTTTGATATCCTTTTGAGAATTAATAGGACAATTTAATTTTTTCATTAATAACAATTATATCTACCTTGAAGCCCAACACATTCAATCAAAATAGAAAATTTAGGCGATGAATCAATTCTCATGACAACACCTAGCAAATCTTGAGTATCTCAAGCTATGGCTATTGTTTTTCATGTTTCTCATGGTCAAATACCATCTAAGAAGGAGGTTCCACAATGGCTCAAATACAAATTTATTGGAAAGGGCATTGTTCATGTTTAGTTGGGTTCAGACATACCCCACTATATTTCTTAGTTAATGAGCTCCTCTCTTGGGGAAGATAGTCTTACAATAACACAAGATCATTCACTTAGTTGGTATCAACACAAGGTAAAGTATAAATAACATAAATGAGGACCCTAATGAGCAAAACCACAATACACTTTATAGAGTGGCATGGATATTCCTAGCACCTCCTCTTCATACTTAATAAATGCTATAGTAACAAGTGATTGATGCTACAACCATGAATACTCAAGTCTCACACATAGACTAGATATGCTTTGAAGAGAACACAAAGAGGATTGAACAATTATGAACCGTGGGATAAGAAAACAGCTTCCCACATGTGGTAGCTCATCAAAGTCCAACAGTTTCTCAAAGCTTCAAGAAGACCATTCAATAGCTGTATCATTTAGAAGGCTGCATAATGTCAAAGAAGATTCAAGCCTTGAGCTATTGATCATACCAACGACTAGACTCACAAATCATCCATAAGAACATGAAGACCATTCAATAGTTGTAGCATTTTGAAGGCCACATAATGTCAAAGAAGACTCAAGCCTCGCGCTATTGATCATAGCAATGACGATACTCACAAATCATCCCTAAGAATATGCACTTGACTTCATGAAATCAATAGTTGTAGCATTTGGAAGGCCACTTAATGTCAAAGAAGATTCAAGCCTCGAGCCATTGATCATAGCAATGATGAGACTCAAAACCATCCCTAAGAACATGCACTTGACTTCAGGAAACCAACTACAACAAATATATACTTGAGAAGCACCAATCAACCAAGAACATTAAGTGGGAAATTAAGTTGACTATATGAAATGAAATGAAACAAATTTACACTTGCAAAGCACCAATCAAAAAGCATTCCTCAAGATGAATGTAAAATATTTTATGGGAAGGCACTAATTGGCCCCCTCAATTACTAGTTTCCACATCAAATCTCACATCCTCTGTGATTTTGTGTGTGCATGTTTGTTTGAGTGTGATGACCATCTACCTTTGTAAGTTTCTCCTCCTTTGCACATTCTTGTCCCAACAGTTATAGGATTAATTTGAAGAAAAACCCTAATGGATCATCAAGCATAGCCCTAATTACTCAAATGAAAATGGCATATCTTCTTGATACATGTTTGACCAATTTATTTGACATTTTAGCATGCTTATCGTACACGCATATGATATGGAGCTTTTTCACAACTGCACCACGTAATTTACACATTAAAGAAATGGATTTTATCATATCTCCTTCAAATTATCCTCTAAGGATGCTCTTATTGGTATGATATAATGCAATAGTCCTTTATTTCAACCCTTTTGTAGCTAAAGAAAGTATCATTGCAACAATCTTCCCTATGATAAAACCTTGAGAATTCATTTAACCACCAGCCTCACACAAGTTACCTATTTGGGCCTTCATTTTTAGGGTCTATCTAAGATAAAATGAATTGCTAAGAATTGGTCATCTCCTTATCTTGAAATCGTGTAGCTATATAATGATTTTTACTCTTCTTGTTAGTTCAAATTACATGATAGCTTTTGAGGGGCTATCTATTGTTGTTAGATGCAGGGGTTTCTTATTTTCATTGAAATATTGAAGGGTTTTATGTGGTTCATGACCTTACTCTCATTGAAGCCAAAATACATATTTTTATCCTCATGAACCTTACTCCATATGCAGGTACTCCATTTGCAGGTACTCCACGTGCTCCACGTGCATTGACTGAAGCACAAGCATCTGCAGAAGCACGTGCATCTGCAGAAGCTTGTGCGTCCAGCGAGGCAGAGGGCAGTTGACAGAGAGGAAGGAGGGAGAGTCGAGGGGGAGGATGAGGGTTGTGTGGGGGTTGCCTAGGAGGTGGTGAGCGATCACCCTCGCCAGTAGATCATGTAGAGGAGGTTATACGCCATTACTATAGAGTTACAGATGCCGGTGGCATCTTTCATGATGATGAGGGAAGGGATGTAATGGCGTACATGAGGAGCGTCGAGCATGCGACGTATAAAGATTGTTTCATTGCCTTCAAAAATCAGAAAAGCGGCTTGTGGCAGGAGGTGTTGAGGGCAGTCCTTAGGAGATACCCAAATCCTGAGGGTCAGTGATTCTCAGATGATTGGGGACGTACAAAAGTGAGGGATATGCTTCACAACAAAATATCCCACCTCATGACACGGGCCAGGGACTCATTGCGGAGGCTGGAGGAGGGGCGTGGAGCCTACAGCCAACCACCTATGTGCCACCGTGTAGAGTAGAAGAAAGCCAAGAAGAAAGCAGCTGAGAAAGTGAAGAGTCGCCAGCACGCAGAGGCGCGACGGATCCAAATGGAAATAATGGGATCGTCACATTACGGATCGGGCGGCAGAGAGTCGTAGGAGGCAGTGTTTGTAAGTATATTTTGATTTCTAGTTTTTTTTAATGTATATTTTTTTAAATTATTTATATATTTTAGTCTAATATATTGTGATGTCTAATTGTTTGTATATCTCTAAATGTTTTGCAGACTACCATCGTTGGTAGGACACCTACCCCTAAAGAGGTAGGTTACCATCGAGGCCATAACCGCGCAACGACATGGCTTCACTTTTATGAGGAGGGTCTCATCACTGAGGACCAATACAACCGGGCCATGAGGATTCGACAGCCAGAGGAGGTATGTTTTCCTTACTTTCCTATTAAAAGTATAACTAATTAGAACTTTTTCTCCACCTTGTCTATGTAAGCAACCCTGATCTTTTGTGTGTGTAGGCAAACCCTGATGTGGAGCACAGTAAGGAGGGGGATAGCGACGCTAGTAGCCATGGTGGTACTAGGGAGGATGTTTCCTCTTCAGATTCGTAGAGGAGCACCATACCTCCTCATGAGGCCTTCTTTTCTTGTATATGTATGATATCTCTTTGAGCCTACTGCTTGCGGCCACGCTTTAGGTCGCAAGCACTCAAAACTTCCCTTGTAAATGCTTTGATATATAATGAATACATGGACTTTCACTTTCAATTCTCGTGCCCGTAAGATACATTGTCTTTTTCCCAAATACACAATCTGATGTATGGGGGGGGGGAAAAAAAAACCAGCAACCACATGCTCTCTGGTTTTTTTTTCCAGTTCTGTTTTGCGCGTCTATCAGCGCGTCTAAATTGCAGGTAATTCGCGTTTATTCGCACGTCTATAATACAGACTACACGCGCTCATACACGCGCTGCATAATTCAAATTAAAAAATAAAATTAAATATCTTTTTTAGAAAAATACATTTTTTGTTTTCCGTTCGCGTCTATTAGTGCTTGTAAAAGTGCGTCTAAAAGCTTGTCTATATGTGCATGTATATGTGCGTCTATTGCGCGTCTATTTGTGCGTGTAAACTCGTCGATACATGCGATTATGGACGCATAATCATAGACACACAAATACACGGGCGGATAGACGCGCCCGTAAGTTTTTCTCTGTATTCAAAAATTGCGTCTAAATGTGCGTGTATGAGGCTTTTTTGTTGTAGTGCATGTTGACCATGACATTTATATTCCTTTTGATATTTAGTATCAATAGACCTAATCATCATAATCTTGGACCTCCATGCTATGGAACCTTGGTTTATGACATGAGCAACTATTTTGATCAAAAGAACAA